>NW_017728993.1:39825759-39838211 GCF_001723915.1 Gavialis gangeticus | reverse complement strand
AGCCCGGCCAGTGCCCCAGCCCACAGCCCCTGCCCCCACCCCCGGCCTGCTGCCCATGCAGGTTGCACACATACACACGTAGGGAACAACTCTACATTATAACCTTTATCATAACAGACTCAGTGCATGAGTCTTGTGACAAAGACATAGGCAGGCAAGGTTCTTTTGGGTAGATGTGATATCTTCTATTAAACCAACTAAATAGTTGGAAAAAAATTCTTTGCAAGCTTTCAGACATATTACCATCTTCAAGACTGCTGCTGTTCTGAGATGATAGAAAAGAACCTGTAAAAATGTAAATAGGTGGAAGTGTGAAAGACAGTGAGTAGAGATAGGAGGGAGTAGGGAAGGGAGGGATAAGTGTGAAACTTCATGTCCTCATGTTCCAGGCTGGAACCTCATGTCTTGTGGCACAACCCCTTTAAAGGAACATTGTTCACAGATGCACCTGAAATGGGAAAATCTGGTAGAAACAGTAATTCTGGTCAAAAACTGCAGGTCAGCGTGGTGACTTAAATGTTTTCTAATTTCTAATTTAAACACATTTGTAATCATTAATCTGGCTGTTTTTGAACCAGTTCTTTATATACAGAATTAATTAATTTAACTACAGCTGCTCCATTTCTCACCCTTCTTGGGTTAGCCAGTAGGAACTAAATCAGTAGATAAGTCCTGAGCTTGCAGTTGTATTGTGTAAGAATCCTGCTATATTACTCTAGAGTTCATATGAGCAAAAGGCTCTGTCCATTTAGATATGATTACAGGTTTGGGGCAGGGGAATGGGAAGGCATGGGTGTCTCACAGGTAGGTGAGCAGAAGATTGATTCATGTCAGGCTGAGCTGCTTACCTGGTATCTGAAAATAATTACACAAAAATACAAGCAAATTATAGGTGTCCTCTTTTGTCTCCAGTCTGCAAATCAAAGCGGCATCTGGTGGACAAAAGGGGTGAATTACAAAAAAGCTGCAGAGCCATCTGGTGGAAAAAGAGGGTCATTTACATGTCTTCGAGTGCCTTTGTGTTTGCATACAACGAATCCCTGGACATGACACTTTAATTCCTGGCAAGCCAAACTAAACTACGTCTGAGGAGTTGTAGTTTAATGCACCAGAAAGACTTGTAAAACATCCAGAAATCCCACTCGTGCAAACAGGCATGCAGCTGCAGCGCAAGAGAGGGCAAAAAATATGGCGTGTGCAAAGGCCCTGGGATTCTATCTCAGCCATCAGTCTGTTTTTTCTCTTTCTGCAGACTCCTGCCTCTTAGTACACATCTTCCATCTTCTACATAAATAAAGCAAAGCTCCTGCAGATAAGTCTCCTTCACTACATAATCCTGATTTAGTTGCCTCTTGTGCACTGAATTAAGAAGTGGGAAGAAAAAAATAACATGATGATGATGCATTTTTCTCTGTCCTTTTCTTAAAAAGAGCTAAACAGTTTTGTCTGAAATATTCCAAAAATTCAGCCTTATACAAATGCCCTGCAGAGTGTCCGTAGAAGATAGACTTATATAGGACTCAAGTTATGATTACACTTCAGTACATATACAGGCAACCCCCGCTTAGTGCTCTTAATTGGTTCTGTTAAGCGACACGAGTGTTAAGCAAAACCAAAAGTATTTGATGACCCCAGATGATGACTGCAGTTATTTTTAATGACCCAAGATGGTGACCATGAGTGTTTATAATGAAACTCACTGAGCACTAAGTGAAATCAGGTATCAATTTAAAATGAGTGTTATAGTGAAATAGTGCTAAGTGAAACAGTGTTAAGTGGGGGTTGCCTGTATAAGTGCATTTCAAAAACTAGCAGCAATTTCAAAATAAAACCATTCTGTGTGTGCAATGACCATTTATTGGGACCACATCACTTTCCTACTTAGTCAGAAGGGCTGGGTGCACTCAGCAATGCTGCCATAAGTGTTCTCTGCTGCTATACTGTTTTCTAGTGTCGCAGGGCACTTCAGTACCCTGCTCCTAGTGAGTCTTGAACTTAAGGGGGGAGGTGTGTCACAGGGCACTTCACTACCCTGCTCCTACAAAGAGGTACAGGTGCTGGTTGCCGGGGCAACTGCAGTTTGTCAGCTGACTGGAAGGGGGCAGGGCCTGACCTATATAAAGGTGATCCAGGCTGAGGCCAGGAAGGCAGTTCCCCACTAGCAGCTGAGGAAGAAGGAGCTCTGATGGAGTAAGCAGAGTAGAGAAGCCTGATGGCCTGAGCAGCTTCTGCTTGAGGATACCGGGTGGAGGAAGCCCTGGTAGGGAATTGAGTGATGGTTAGCCAGTTGGCTTAGAGTTTACGTTTGTAGCCCAGGAGCCTGAGTTTCTGTTCGTAGTTTTATAAGACCAGAGGACCAGGTAAGGCTAATAGGGGTTGGAGGAGGCCTCACAGGGGCTCCACAGTAGTGTGGGGACCCCGGTGCCTGAGAGGGCACAACGTTCAGGGGTGCACTGACCCCAGCCCTGAGAGAGGGCGCAGAGGATTGGGGGCCAGGTAAGGTCGAGGCTGCCTGAGCCCTACAGGAACTTAAGACCCGAGGAGGGGATTTAGGGGCCAGGCACAGCTATGGCCACCTGAGCCCCAGTTGTGAGAAGCCCCCAGAGCGGGCGCAGGTGAGAAGCCCCCGAGGGCGCTCGCTTAAGACTCAAGGAGGGGATTTGAGGGCCAGGCACAGCTACGGCCACCTGAGCCCTAATTGTGAGAGGCCGCAGTGTGGGCACGGCCGCGAGAGAGGCCAGGGAGCATCCGCGGGAGGGTATGGGCAATTGAGACGAGCCCAGGGAACCCGTGAGGGTGCGGGCAATTACGAGAGGAGCCAGAGGGCGCAGATAGGATTGACCAAGCAACATCCGATACATCTGCGAGGCTTGGGGCGTGGTACAGGGGTGGTTGGAGCCATGCGTAACCCCTAAGGCTTTAGTGCATGGAGTCATCTAAGATGGAGCACAGACTTGGATACATCAGGGGTGCTGTGTCAAAGAGGACGAAAAGGCAGCCTCCCTTAACACTAATAACTTCAAAGATGTGGCAGGCGAGATGGTGAGGGTGCATTGACACCAACTTGGGGGGCACTAGGAGACATCACGGCCGCTCCTAGGACCCAGCCCCGTGACATCTGCTTTGCTCCAGACAAACATCATAGGCAGCTATTTTGCCATTATTTCTAAAACACCATCATACTATGAATTTTTTCTTTCAAACTGACCTTATTCCTGATTTGTGGGGTTTTATTCTTACTCTGATCAGTTTGATTTATCAGATACAGTTGTCTGTGGTCTGATCTGTTTAATGGGGCAGTCTTTATTAACAGTTTCTTCTTTTGGGGGTGGGGTGGGGAGGGAAGACGTAAGGAGTATAATAAGTTCCAGATTCTTTGTGTTGAGGATTGAGGTCAAAGGTATTTTTTGAGAGACTAATCTGCTAGTGGCTCATCAGGTTTTGTATAGTATTGAGCAACTGGTATTTTCTTCATGTCAAATCTTTCCTGGTAACTTGAAGTAGTAACTGCCTCGGAATACAGCATTTAAAGGTATTATATTGTCTTGAAAAATAACATGTTTTAAGTTTAGCTATAGTATTTGCAGATCATAGGCCAAATCTTTAAAAGATATTGAACACTTATAACTTCCTTGATGTCAAGGTAGTTGCAAGTGAGCCGTCAAGGTAGTTGCAAGTGATCAAGAGCTGTTGGTAACTGTTCATTTGCATTCTCTTATTAGAAATCTTAATTCAAAATTCACTTTGCTGATTTCTGTACTATTATAAATTATATAAACTAAATATTTACAGATCTTAAACAGACACCCTCCTTTTGGAAACCAAATAAAAGAGTCTGTGATACACCTTCCAAAATATGCACTTGATATTGAGCAGGTAATTGCTTCTCTTAAATTTATTGGATAATGCATTTATGTTTGCTTTGCTTTGTATTTATGTTAGCATGGTAAAAATGAATCATTTCAATAAAATATTACTTCATTAACTGATAAACACTTATTCAGTCTTCTGAAAGTGGGAGTCTTCTGTGGCCCCAGCTACTCCTTGGCATCCACACTTCAGAAAATTTTAGTGTAAAAGACATAAAGGAAGGATATCCTGAATCAGTTGTTCTCCACAGTACATCTGCTCTTTTCTTTTCTGACTGCTTCTGCTCACTGGCAGGCTTTTATATTAAAAACACAAAAGTTGATAACACTACCTGTAACTGTGAATATGTAAAGAAAATCCTTTCTTACCATGCCAGGTAGTGGTGCCTTCAGATACATTACACTGCTCTGCATAATGTGCCTCCTGAACTGGAAACTGTTGCTGTGTTTACGTGGTACTGGGGGTGGACCAAGTAGCACAAGGGTAGACTAGTTGGCACTGACATTCAGCAATGCTAATTATCCCATCTGCAGCACTGTGCAAACATAGCTTACACAGTATAGCATGGTATATTTGAGGGTTCTTCTGTCTGGTTCAGTTAGCTTGCTGTGTAGACATCTCTAAGGCTGAGACCTTCCATCTTAATTACAAAAGCTATGGGCAAAACAAGTTCAGTGAGAACTTATTTAGCAACTTTTATACTTTTGTGTATCAAACCTAAAGAAAAAAATAGATTAGTAACACGCAGCTAATTGATACTGTGCACGTCAAAGGAGAGGCATGTTCTAGTGATTTGACTGCAAGCATGGGAAACATGTTCTGATGCTCACTCACTCTGCCCTTGGACAAATCCTGTAGTCATTCTGCTTTGATTTTTTTCATCTGCAAACTGTGGACAACAAAGCTTCACTGACTTTCAGAATTCTTGTGAAAATTAGTTACATTTGGAAAGTACTTTGAAGTAAAAGCTTCCAAATAAGTTTGAAGTGTTATGACTATTATTGTAATAATGATCAATTTTAGTCTTTTATTTTGTAGATTGGCACAAGTCCTTAAATAACTTGTTAGTGACTCTAAATGTGTTTTTCAGAAGGCAGATTTAATAGTGATAAATGTTTCACAAAGAGCTGCCTGAGTTGTTAAAAGTTTTCCTTTTAAAAATGAATCATGAAGTCTCTATAGCTTCCTTGCTGTGCATCCCTTGTAGAATCAGATTTCCATTCTCCCCTTACAGTAGACAAAGTTTTTTCTGTGCTGTGTTACTCTACACCTCTGGTCAAAGATGATCTTAAATTCTGAACATTCAGTGAAACTTAACAAATACACCATAGATTATAGAGGCAAAACAGCTATTTGCTCAATTGAAACTGCACCTGTCCAAATTAAGCATGTGTGTATGTATACAAGATCTGTTCAAAAAGTATCGAGACTGAATGTGTATTTGTGATGCAAAGTATTGGGTGGGGGTGTGTGCCTTTGCTGAACATGTCTGGGCATGATGGGACTCCTCTGGGCAGGCTCGCAGTTCATGGTGTTTCCCCAGTTTTCTGTGGCCAACAGTTGAAGTATGATCGTTTGTGTCTCATGTCCCCTTTCATTATGTCAGAGTGTCCAGAACAACGCGCATGCATTAAATTTTGCATGAAAACTAGGGAAATGGCAAGTGAAAAATTTGAATTCCTTAAACTAGCATTTGGTGATGACACTATGAGCCATGCAAGAGTTTTTGAATGGTATAGTCAGTTTAATGAAGGATGATCATCGGTCGAAAATGATGAGTGTTCTGGGACACCCTTCAACATCATGAAATGATGAAAATGTGGCAGCAGTTCACAGTTTGGATCAAAATGATAGGTGATGGACTGCCCAAGAGATAGCAGAAGAATTTAGAATTTCTGTTGGTTCATGTAATTCAATTCTATCCGGCAGTTTTGGAATGAAATGACTAGAGAAATAACCAGAAAAGTGGGTGTCTGACTCAGGTACTTCACCACAACAACGTGCCTGCCCACTGAGCACAGCTTGTGGGATACGATGCTTGGCTAAAATTTGACTAAAAATTGCTTCACAAGTGCTGCAGCCTCCATACTCACCTGATATGGCCCCATGTAACTTTTTTCTCTTCCCTCAACTAAAGAAAACCTTAAAAGGAAGAAAATGTGATGTGGAAACTATAAAACAAAATGTGACTGAGCAGCTTTTAGTGATTCCACAAATTGCTTATCAGAGCTGCTTCCAACAATGGCAGAAACACTGGGAGAAGTGTGTGGCAGCAGAAGGAGCATATTTCAAAGGAGATTAAGCCGAAGCCCCTGTAAATAAAATATTTTGTTTCCTACAGCATCAGTCTCAGTACTTTTTGAACAGACCTCCTATTGTATACAGATGTATGAAGTGGGTTATTTAATATTTTTACTGGTTATATCTTATATATTTTTCTAGGTTTCAAAATACAGTGATACAGTGGCTGAAATCTTAGTGACTGTCATATTAACAAACTTCAAACAACTGCAGACAAGGAGAACAGCACCAGATTTCCATTATGTAACCTTGATAATAGGAAGTGCTGATAATGAAGTCATTTTTAAACAAAAAATTATGTAAGTCAGGTTGCTTAAAACTTTCATAATATAATATTTATAACATCCATAAAGAAAATCAGTTCTGTTTTGCTCTGTGCTTCATGCAGCTATTTGTACTAAAACGAAGTGGTAAAAAGTGTGTCCACAGTGTTTTTTAAAAAAACAAACAAATAAATATAGAAACAAAATCCTAACACAGGAGTAATATACAGGAATTGCATGAGATTAGAGTTATTACTTATCAACAAAAGAAATATATTACAGTTCTTATACATTAAAATTTGTACTATCAATGTAATGTTTATACATGCAAATACAACAGTTATTAATAGTCAATCTAAATAAGAACACTGGCTTGCTGGCTGTTAAATAATATTCAAATATTATGTTGGGTGCAACTGCCTTCACCTCCTTATAATATAAAAAATAAAACATATCTAGATTATATTTGGTCTACTTAAATACCTGCAGTATTGTTTTCCTGTGTATTCTTTTATACATATTTCCCTAAAAATATCTTTAGTTACTAAACCCCTGGTCCTTTCCCTCATAATTTACCCAGTCCAATTTTGGATCCCCAAACAATCCTTATTTTTATGTCTTTTGCCCTTTAGCCCCTTCCTCCCCTGTTCTCCGCGCCCTCATTATTTATCCAGTCCAATTCCCATGCCTTCTGGATCCCCAAAGGATCCTTATTTCTTTGTTCTTTACCCCTTTCCTAAAATGTGGAGATTCACCCTAAGCCTCGCATAAAGAAGAATATTTAACTCCTCCAGTCCTGAGTAGTGAACTTCTATTTGGGAGGTTCCTGACCCCCACCCAAGAGGAATCATGGCATTATATCATAGTTCATCAGATACTGTTTTCTCAAGGGAGTATCAGAAAATTTCAGGCCTTCCACCAGTCTTTTCCCATGTTACACTATATTTAATACACCTCTCCATCATTCATTTAATATCCTCCCTTACTCTTTGCTTTTAACCCTAGAATGTGTCTTTACTTCCTCATTTTCCTAACTATTGTGGTTCCAAACATTGCTATTTTATGTTTCCCCCCTATGGTATTCTCCCTTCCATGTTTAATTTTTTTTCTCTCTCGTATTATTCAGTCCCACTCAAATCTTCTTGAATGCCTCTAGTTTTGTGACTTCTCTAAGTCTTTTTTGTCCTTGTACTTAGATACCTTCATTCTCCTGGGCTTAAGAGTTTGCCATTCTGTATTATGGTGTTGCTTTTCTTTTGCTGTCTGTATAAGATTCCAGGGTGCTCCCTTCCTAGGAGATCCCTGAGTAGCTAATTAAGGTTAGCTACTCAGGGATCTTAAGACCTTATTTATCCTCCTTTATAATATACTGCTGTTGTGTATGTGTAAAGATAAGTCTAAAAGGAAAACCCTATCTATATCTTGTATTTGCTTCTCTGAGAGGTCATATACTTTCATTCAAGGCACAGACAGAAGAGCAGCTCCTCATTGTAACTCATAGCACTTCTCTAGCAACACCTCTCCCCTCTCCCAGCCCTGGCACTGAAAACAGCAAAAGAATTTGCCCTGGCACTTTTTTCAGAATGGGGGAGAGGGGGATTAGTTCTGGGGTTGCCTAGCTGGTGCTGGTAGGTGGGGTGGGTGGATTAGAGCCCCCCAACCTCAGTGGGGAGGGGCTTTAATCCACCCACCCCACCATCCAGCACCATCTGAAAAAACCTCAGACCTAACTCCTGCCACTCCCTTCTCTCTCTCCCATTCTGAAGACAGCACTGGGAGTAGGGCCGAGCTGCATCAGCCCAGCCCTGCTCACGGTGCATACAGACATGAGTTACTGAAGGCGCTCCATTTTGGTTCAGATTGTTGTGGGATTAGCCCCTTATAAAGCCCTCTGAAGCCATGCACTTGTGTTTGGTCACAGCTGTAGAGCACTTTCAGGGTCCAGATTGCACGAAAGTTGTCACTTCTGTCTGCATCTTCATTTCTTTCATTCTCCTTAATGTTGCCTGTGACAAGTCTTGAAACACTTGCATTTTATATCCTCATAGAGTAGGACCTCTAACCTTCAGAATTGCTCCTCTTGTTCACAACAGAGCACAAATTTACCATGTCTGTTGGTTTGTTTGAATTGGGAGTGCAGTGAGCTCTGTGTGCTCTCTCTACCAGGACTGGTGTGTTGTTGTTTTTTTTTCAGCTGTAGGAAGAAGTAGAATAACTGCTTTAAATATTCAGCTGAATCTCCCTTCTGAATACCTTCTGGGATTCCTTTTATTTTTTATATTATTTCTTCTCTCATTTACTATAATCTATTTTTTTTCCCCTGCAAGCTCCTTTTCTTTGTTTTCACACATCTTAATTTTATTTTTCAGATGTATAGCTAATTGCAGGTTGCCTTCCACCTTTATCTCCAATTCTGCAACCCAGCCTCTGATTTGTTTTATTTCAGCTTTGATTTTCTCAGACTGTGCCTCCATAAAATATTTTAAAGCTCTGATTTCTGAGATTAACTCATCAAAGTCCTCTCTCGTCAAAGGGCATATTTGTCTTTCTCCTTCTCTGTTCTACCTTTTCTTTCTCCCCTTGCAGCAGCCATCTTTTACTCTGCAGCCCCTGTAAGCTGTTCTGTATGATCTTCCAGCAAGTTGTTTCTTGGAAAGTAACTTTTCAAATTGCCCCCCACCCCCCTTATGTGTGTGGTATGCATTATATAAATAGGGTAAATACTTCTGGGGAGTCAAGAAGGTCGGGGATCACCAATGGACTGTGCTGTCTCTGCCCCTGGGAGGTCTAGCTTCATGCAGCCACTTCAGTGATGTCACGTGAGCCTCATCCATAGTGTCATTTAGTTACTAAATGATAATCCAATATGCAGGTTAGAAGTTCTCTTTTATATATTATATCATTCTGAATATCACCAACAGAATCAAGACTGGTCTACAGTCTCTTTCAATGCCACACTACTACTATCACAACTGTAATTATTTTAATAAAATGGTTACCTCTGTATATTCCATTGTGTATGCTTAATATCCGTATACAAACAGCTACCTCTATATATTCCATTGTGTATGCTTAATATCCGTTTACAAATATTGTTACAGGGATTTGGCTTTGCTGAAAACTGGAAATTGGACTAAAAAAATTGAAGTGAAAAGAGCTCTCAAATCAGAGGAACTTAGCATAAATGTAATCAGTTCTGACTATGGTAGGTTAATTGGTAAGATTAGGATTTAAAAACAACAGTTACCAATTTTTAATTAATAGTAAAACCAGTGTCATTTAAATGAAACAAAGCATATAAGAAAAATGAACTAATCTAGAAATGTTTAATTGTGTTGCATATTGTTATAAAAGTAGTGATTATGGCTGTCTAATCTCAGCATCATAATTTAGGAAACACCAAATCTTTTATTAAAGGAATAAAACTGCTCTATTCCCACATTTTTGCCACTTCCTGAGTTGAATCACTTCCTGGTGATTGACATCCAGTATAATAACTGAGCTATGATCTGGCTTGCTTACTTGGGGAAGTGAGTAAAATAGTTGGCTGTTGCATTGCAGTGTAAACTCATTGCTTAGCTGTGGACTCATTTCTGTTTCAGATGTAGTTGCAGGGCCATTTTTGGCTCGTACTTATAGTTTGTGTTTCTCTTCAAGGTATGCTTTCCATGTGGAACTGTCCAAATGACAACTAAGTCTATTCAGTAGAGTCGTATTTATATGTCTAAGGCTTCTTAGGACCTGAAATTGTAGCTGGTCTAGTAGTAGGAGAGGAAGGAAGAAAAGGACCACCTTCTCATATTAGAGTCCAGTAAGCTGGGGGTAAGGGCACTTCACCAGAAGTGAGGTAGACCTTTGTTTTAAGGACTTATCTCCAGTGAGAATAGTGCTGTAATCACCAAGCCACAGGTGAGCATTGACCAGACCCCTCTTAAGTCTTTTATTTGAAATTGTCTGCTTAATCCAAGGGTGTCAAACACATGGCCTGCACACCTGATCTGGCTTGCAGAGCTGCTCCATCTGGGCTACCAGAAATTGGGGTGTGGCCAGCTGTGAGCGTGGCCTACTGTGAAATTGGGGGCCCCTGTGAAAATGACCCTTGGCAGCAAGCAGGTGAGTGAAAGCTGTGCAACACAGCAGTTAGTTGCCCTTCAGCTGCCTGGCCTTCTACTGCTTGTGTGCCTCTACCACAGCAAGTGGCTGCCTGGCCTGCAGCCACTTGCCAGGGCCCCACAAGAATTCAGGAGAAAACAACCAAAGGTTATGCAGCATTGTGGGATGAAGTTGCTGTAGATGGAAGGTGCCCATGAGTTCTAGCCTAGTTGCTTGTTACCAATTTGGCAGAAGGTTTCCCACGGTTCATTTTATCCAATGAATATTAAATACAAGGCACAGTGGTTCAGCTTCAAAAGCAGGGTTGACAAGGGGACTAGAGTAATGCCTAAACTGTGCTCTGGTGGTTACAACACTATACTGAGAAGCAGCAGATGAAGATTCAACCCCTCTCTGAGTGACAGCAGCTTAGAATATAGATTTCCTACTTCTTGGGTGGTACTCTAACCACTAAACTATTGGACTAAAATAGGGAGATAACTCTATCACCACCATTTTATTTTTGGCAAGCAAATGCACAGCTATGTAGGGTGAATCTGTTTAGTCGAAGTGCAGAATCTGAAATTGTACCTAAGTGCCAAAAATGGTGCATAAAGGAAAATGAGTGCCATAGCATCTGCCTGGTCTACAGAAAATTCTTCCCTTTTATACTTATATCAACTCTACCCTCAAGATTATTCTGGATGGTCCTCTGTCTCAGATTTTCACCCCTTCAGTTGCTAACATGAGTGATTGGTACCACCTGAGTTGGGGGGGGCACTTGCCTCCCGGCTGGACAGAGACCAGGGGGCCCCCCCGTGGCCAATCCTGCAGGCCAGGGTGGGGGGGTCCCCCATGGCCGATTCTGCCAATGGGGAGGGGTTCCCCTGTGGCAGCTGATCCTGCTGACCCACAACTGGCAGCAGCATGCCACTGCCACTTCTGGGTCAGTGGGATCGGCCATGGAGGGACCACTTCTGGTGGTCGGGGGGGGGGGGCACCAGTGCTCTCACCTGCCTCCCCCCCCCACCCGGGAACACTGGCTGATGGGGTGCACCAGCACTCTCAAGGAGTGCATGTGCACCCCCTTGAGTGTTGCCACTGGTTGCTAATAATAATTTCCATTTGCCCCCCCTCCCCCGAGATAAATCCACTACTTCTTCTCAGACAAATGATTCCAAAACATTCTACCCTGTGTTTATCCCTGTCCAAACTAAACCTCTTTTTAGTCCCTTCTCCTTTATGTCTTGGCCACATTAGCAACTCAAGTTCTATTTCAGATTTGGCTATCCTAACATTTAAAGCCTTAGTAGTGAATACTTCCTTGCATATAATCTTGTATACATATTTGTGTTGTCTAAAGCTGAAAATATTATTAGTATCCACTGCAAGAAGTGGTATTAACCTCTTAGTTTTACTTATGTCAATGGAATAGTGCTACTAGCATTCCCCAATGGCAGCTTGTGGTGTAATTCTCAGTGGAAACTGCAAAATAACATCAGAAATGCACACTTAGAACACAGTAGCAGTTTAAACAAATGAAAATATAAATGCATTAAAATGAACACCGCATTCTTTACAGTGGTGGGGGCTAAACTTTTTGGAAAGGCAGACTTCCCTCCCTGAGAGCCACTGATCCCCTTCCCATGTCTAATCCGCTGCCCTGCTTTCTCCTTCCTACCATACCTGCTGCTGTGCTGCCTGCCCCCTTTCTGATCTCTGTGCCCTACACAGAGGCTGCCCATGCCACTTGTGGCACATGTGCCACAGGTTGGCCACGTAGCTAAGTGATTTTTACAGGAACCATATTTTTAAATGTCCTGAATTGTCTGTGTTTAAGATCTCAACCATAACATTCCAC
Source organism: Gavialis gangeticus (assembly GCF_001723915.1). Lineage (NCBI taxonomy): Eukaryota > Metazoa > Chordata > Crocodylia > Gavialidae > Gavialis > Gavialis gangeticus. The sequence continues at coordinate 39,825,824 of NW_017728993.1, read as the reverse complement.
TCTTACAGTATTTCCACAATTGAGAAATGATACTATCAAAATCCTGGGTGCCATGTTAATAGCTA
>NW_017728993.1:39817115-39820759 GCF_001723915.1 Gavialis gangeticus | reverse complement strand
TGTCTAATCCGCTGCCCTGCTTTCTCCTTCCTACCATACCTGCTGCTGTGCTGCCTGCCCCCTTTCTGATCTCTGTGCCCTACACAGAGGCTGCCCATGCCACTTGTGGCACATGTGCCACAGGTTGGCCACGTAGCTAAGTGATTTTTACAGGAACCATATTTTTAAATGTCCTGAATTGTCTGTGTTTAAGATCTCAACCATAACATTCCACTCTTACAGTATTTCCACAATTGAGAAATGATACTATCAAAATCCTGGGTGCCATGTTAATAGCTACTATATACTGTTTCCCCTCATTGTGGAAGTAAATGATAACATAAGAAAATATTTTAAAATGTATTTTAAGTGTTTTTTGTTTTTGTCTTTATCTTTGAAAGTTGGGCTTGATATTCAGCAAAACTATACAGCCTTTTACTTAGGAGCAAAAAGGTTTGGAAATCAAGTAGTTGTACACAGAAAATCAGATGCTGAGTCTTCACTTGATGTATATCACACATCTTCAATAAAAGCATCTTCAGTGAGAATAGATACAGGTAAATAACACACTAATAAAGAACCACATCCTTTTCTTATTGCTCTTATCAATGGGAGCTTGGTCATTTTCTTCAGTAGTAGAAGATTTGGGCCCTATATTTATTCATGTCTCTTCATAGTCGAGTAATACGTTGCATGATTCATGCAAATGGAGTATATTAAGGAATTTAGGAATGACTACATGGTAAACTTCCTACTGCTGGTAGCAACACCATCAAGGTCACTGCAGTGTTCTAGGGAGCGCTGCTTCTTAAACCAAGAGCAGTGTAACCATCTCTGCATAGCACTTCAGTTGGGTTAATTAGCACTGCTGAATGATGCCATCAATTGGCCTGACCCCAAGACAGTTAGCTCACCAAGGTGGATATGTCTATACTGTTGCACTGTTAGAAGGCAGCCTGCCTAGAGCAGCTGAAAGACATTGCTACTAAAGACAGGAAGTGTATTAGACATAGTCTTTGTATGTTGTCTTTGAAATTGACTTGATGTTAACAATCAAGTCAATTTTCATTCAATACAACTGGAGCACTTGTTTCTGTAGGGATATGTTTCCTTATGGATTTGGATTTGGGAGCACTTTTGGATTTGGGATACTTGGCACATGTTGAAGGCTTCAGTGGGGATGCTTGCAGTATTCAGTGGGGATAGCTATTGGTTTGCTAATGAAATAGTCTGACCAGCCCAAAGAAGTTTTTCTGGCTGACTGCCAGCAAATGGAGTTTTTGACCCAAAAGTTTTGAGGGTAAACAAAGATCTAGTATCATATATAAGTTTGAGCCTTGTTTTTACTATATGAGGTACTATTAATATTAATGAGCTTTAAAAAGTCAATATTTATTTATTGCACTAATTTAGGAAGCACCTGTAACCAAGAGGTCTCCTACACAAGATCTGGAAACAGAGAATGCAACCATCACTGTAAGAATAAAGATACCTGTGGACATGACTGTTGTAAGTTTCATTTAAACTTCATTATTTCCCGTATCTAAATTTGGAGGGTCCTACTTTCTTTTTTATTACACAAGGGCAAGTTAAGACAAATTCTGTTCATGCCAGTAGTTGCATTGACATAAAAACAGCATAAGTAAGACAATCCTGTTTAGAGTGCTAATCGGATACAACCTAAAAAGGAAAAATGATAAAAATTCTCTGGGTAATAAAATGCAATATAATACTTTATATAACATATCTAGCATTTAATAGCAATATTCAGCTTTTCATAAGTTTGTATAAACACAAATGCATCAGTAATTATCATAAAGGTGTTTTTAGTGGCAAAACTCCCATTGACTAAATGGAAGATTCTTTTCATTCCTTTTCTTAGGTAAAATCGGAGTTTCTCAGAAGTCTGAGTTGAAGAGAGATTCAAAATTTTCTTCATACCTATCTGACTTAAGGAACAGAAGCTCAATTTCATCTGTACCCCCAGTGAAACGATTAAAGGTTCGTATGAAAATATTGAAATGATTCTTTAGTCATTTTAAGTTTATCTTTATATATAGGTTGGAACCATGTTATTAATAAAAAATAAACATACACATAGGCAGATCTTAGATTTCAGGAAGAGGGTGTAGCAACCTGAGTTGCAGAGGGGCTGCATGCTGGCTCTCAGACTTCCCACCCCCACACTAGGGGACAGATCGTGCTGCAGGAGCAGCAGGAGGGGCCTTTTTTGTTTTGCTTTGTTTTCTAAGTCCCTTGGGCAGGTAATTATCTTTTTTCCCCCTTCCCCATCTTCCCTTATCCTCTTTTCTTCCACTCCCTGCTCAGCTGCACATCCCCCACTTCCTATGCCCACCACTGCTGCTGTCCTCAGCTGAGCTGGGAGTGGTTTGGGAGATTCAGAGCTGCTCCTGCCCCACCCCAGCTGGGCTGCAAGTGGAGGCAATCTTGGATAGAGACAGTAGTGGCAGTGGGGGGTGGGCACGTTCCCTTCTCCTGCACCTGCTCCTGGACTCTCAGGGAACACCAGTGGTATTGGGTAGGGAGGAGGGACCTGCCCACTGCTGCTGCTGTCCCTGGCTGTGTGGAACCTGGCTAGAACTGGCAGGAGCAACCAGTGCTTCCCAGAATCCTGTAGTGGCCCTTTCTACAAATGCTGCCTTATCCATACTCAGCAAGTTTAGGAGAGTGTGTTGGACTTAATAGAAGGGACATTTGGGAACCACCAGTCTATGTGGCAAAATATGACAAGTGATTTAGTCATGCTGCTGGGCAGGACTACTTTGGTGCACGAATGCCCAGAGATCTGCAGGTTTGAAAATAACTTTCCATTTTAGAGTATGTTCATGCAGCATAAAGCACTGCTTTGCAGAGAAACAAAACTAGCTCCAAAATATCTAGTTTGCATACTAGAAGCAGTATAGCATTCTTAAGGTAGCACTCCCACCAGGCTAATTAGTCTGTTGAGGGAGTGCTGTGCTGATGTTATACTGGTGCTGATCCAAGCTAGCCGGGATCTTTCCACACAGCAGTGCACATTCTCTAACTCTACAGTGTTTCAGAGTTTGCAGTTGCCCTTCTTCTCATCCTGATAAGTTTGCAAACTCTTCTTCCTCTAGGGAAAATGCTACCCTTAAGTTTTTGGAACCCATTCTTTTCTCCCTATAGAGCTTTCTACAGTATAGGATATTGGGTCAATAGATAATATGGTTAACAGGTTAGGGATGATAACCAGCCTGAGCTTGCTGAGATGGGTGTATAACAGAAATCTCATTGGTTCAGTTGATCATTTTATTCAACTTTTCAATTTTTTTTAAACCTATCCCATCTGATAGTTGTATATTAAATCATTTAATGTATAATCTCTGAAATGTGAGTAATACTTTTATATATACATTGGCTTCCGTATATCTGGCAAACAAGGTTCTTTGGATAGATATGATATCTTTTATTAGACCAGCTAAATAGTTGGAAAAATTGTTCTTTGCAAGCTTTCAGGCACAAACACCCTTCTTCAGGCAATAGGGAGAATCTGTTGGTGTTTGTGTGCTCTCCTAGATAAAATGGAAGCCAATATGTAAAATGCAGGTCTATGAAAATGCAAATGTGGGGCAGTAAGGATCAGAGGAATGGGAGACGATAGGTGGGGGAATGGAGAGGAATGT
>NW_017728993.1:39815809-39817104 GCF_001723915.1 Gavialis gangeticus | reverse complement strand
GAGAAAAAGGCAGAAATGATGGGGAAAAGGGGATGTCATTTTTCTAAGTAAACCCACCCCCCCAAACCTGGGGGGTTTGCTACAGATAGATAGAGGTGGGGTAGCAGGTGGGTGAGAAGCTTCTGGGATGCTCTTCTCTCTGTCTCCTCTGCCCCATCCCCCCCCATCACCCATTCTACCCTTAGATTTTTTCCCTGCCACCCCAATTGTTCCATCTGTCCCCTTTGGCCCCTCCACCCCTGGATCGCTGTCCTACTCTCCCAGTCAGCCCAAGAGTGGCAGACACCAGTTCTCTCCTTCCCCCCATCTGATCCTGCAGTGTCTTCCCAGGATCTGCCCCCACCAGGCCCTACCACTGAAGAGGAATGGGAGACGATAGGTGGGGGAATGGAGAGGAATGTAGAACTAGTGATAGAATGTAGCTGGTAAAGTGCAGACAGTTTACCTGGAGTTATTAGATGTTAGGCAGGTTATAATGTGCCATAAATCTAATGTCTATATGTAGCCCATGATTTTTTGTATCCAGTAGATTTATTTAGTGAAATTCGTAGGCTTGTCTATGAAAGGTGCTTTGTAAATATCCTTTGAGGATTAGAACTGAGAGATTGGAGAGAGTGGTTGTCTTGTGAAAAGTGTGCACCCACAGATAATGGGGTATTTTTGTCTCTGATAGATTTTTGGTGTGTGATCATTATGGGTATGCAGTTGTTTGGTTTCTCCTACATATTTTCTATCAGGGCATTTAGTGCACTGGATAAGTTTGCATACCAGAAACAGTATAGCATTCTTAAGGCAGCACTCCTACCAGGCTAATTATATTACATTTCTGGAGGTCCAGGAATGGTGATGGTTCTGTTGTGGTGTAGTTATTGTGGGAGTGGTAGAGATGTGTTGGCAGGTTTTATAATTCTTGTCATGGCACAGTCTGGATCCATTCAGTGTAATTTGGGCTATAGAAAGTTTGCTTCTGGTGATGAGGTTAGTAAGGTTTGGTCAGGGCCAGATTAATGCATAGGCAAACTAGGCACATGCCTAGGACTCTGAGCTGTGAGGCAGCCTGGTTCTTCCCTCCGCAGCAGCAGCACGAATGGCCCCATCTACCTCCCTTCCCTTCTTCCCCTCCCTTCTTCTGGCCTGTTCGCTGTGGTGGCTGCTTCCTAATGGCAGCTCTGAGCCCTGCTCCCCATGGGCAGCAGTGCTGGGGTGGGGAGGGGGGGGTCTCGGCTGGCCTGGGTCCCACAAGTTTGTTTGCCTAGGCCCACTAAAGGATTAATCCAGCCTGGGTTTGGTGCTTT
>NW_017728993.1:39807623-39810809 GCF_001723915.1 Gavialis gangeticus | reverse complement strand
AGGGGGGGGTCTCGGCTGGCCTGGGTCCCACAAGTTTGTTTGCCTAGGCCCACTAAAGGATTAATCCAGCCTGGGTTTGGTGCTTTTTTAAAGGCTAGGATGGGTGGTTCTGGAAAGATCTCTTTGAAAATTGGATCTTCTTTTAGTACGGGTTGCAGTTGTTTGTGGATTTTCCATATGGGTTCCAGGGAAGGATGGTACATCATAACCAACAACCCTGTATTCCTCATAAGGCACTAGTACTGTGGTCCAGATTATTAAAATACAATGAGACACCACATATATCTTTCCTCTCACACGTACAGACATTGTAATAATTTTGTTTTGTTTTAAGATGCAGCTACTGAATCAAACTCAGAATGTGGATCTTAAACAATTTGTTTATACACCCAAATCTTTGCTGCCAGCATTGCCAAGGTACCATATTGTTATGATTAATATAAGAGAAGTCACATCCTATATATTTCAAATCCTTTAATTTATCTAAGTACTCAAGGGTTATTTTCTGAATCAAATTAGTTTTAATTTTTAGCCTTCTTTTGACCTGTGTTTTCACTGATTTGTTTTATTAATTTGTATGAAGATCTGAATATGCAGAGTCTCCTGCATCGTCAGTAGATCAGTGTGAAAATGTTGATAACCTTGGAAGATTTGAGAAACAACTACCACAGGAGAGCTATGAAAAGATTAGTAAGTTAATATTAATACATGAGGCTTTCTATGATTTTTCACTGTCTTGATTTAACTTGAATGTTTATTGTAAAATCAGACCTGTTGAAACCAGTAAATCAACATAGCAATGCAGGAAACTGCACATTTTAGATTATACAGTACCCTCAATACTTTAGTTTTCTTTCTGATATCAGTGGAAATTACAAGAGTAGAGCTACTCAAATAAGATCCTTTAAAGGAACTCTTTAGAGATTAGTTCTAATACAGTTTAAATCTAATTATGTAAATACTACTGGGTGTGGTACTTACAACTATGTGTATTTACATTGAAGCCAAGCAGAAGATAAGGAAGGGTGGCCTTGTGGAGACTAACTGGTTCAGTAGTGTATCCTCTATCTTTTCCCCTTGCCTCCTTTTCATAGTAACTGAAGAATTTGAGTGAAATTTTAACACTCAGTATGTGTGGTAGTATTTGTAAAATTGGCCTTTTAAGTAGGTAAGTTCACATTTTGTAGGACATCTTTCTTTGTATCTGTAGTAAGAAACCATTCTGTGTTTTAACACCTCTCAAGGTTGTAAATTTTCCATAAACTTTTGTGTAGTAATAGAAAACATTTTCCCCAATTCTTCTAATCACTGTTGATGAAGGTACTAATGTTATTACACAATATGCATTGTATGTAAGTGCAAAGATATTAATTGTTCTTAATTTCTAGTGCTCCATTATATTTTATTTTTAGAGTGATATAGAAAACACTGCTTAAAAAGAGTGTAAATCTCCAGAAGTATACTGCCTCCATATCTACTTAATATTTTTTAAAATTTTGCTGCCTTGGTGAATGTTCTTAACTCTACCTCTACCTAATTGTCACTGTAATTGATTATAGTTCTTTGGACCTGTAATAAATTCATTATTAATTTTATATTTTATGTAGTATATAATTTTACAGAACATGTCATACTCGATAATTAAATATCATATAATAAATGGCAAGTGTTATAGATAAGATATATAATTAAAGTTTAAAATAGGAAATGCAAGAGATTACCTTTTTTAAAAGAAATTACATAATTTTAAGTGCTTTACCATTCAGATTTTAAAGCGTGTTAGTCCATTGTGATTAGCTCTTGGGGAAATGGTAAATAGGAGAAAACAGTGCAGAGAAAAAGAGACTGGGTTTGTAAATATTAAACTTGCTCTCAGACCAGAATTTTCATACACTCACAGGGAAAAAACTGAAGCTCATATGATTTAGAATATGCATTAGAAGGGTCATTCACTGGAATCTAGAATGAAGAGGACTGTTTCTTAAAATAATATTGGAAAAGAGTGCATATCTAAGCTGTCTTTTTTTAATGAAATCACTATAGATTTATCTTGGAAACATTCTTCAAATGTGGGTGAGAAGACCCATCAGGCAATGATGTCAAATAAAAATCTTGAATCTTCAATGCCTAACTTGACTGATGCAGATAAAAGCAGCTCTTGGTTTTCAAAGGCTCTGAATGTGAACTTTGAGTTGGGAGATGAGGTTTGGGATGATTTTGATGATGAGAAATTAATATATGCTTGCAGCTTTTCCAGTGATCTGGCAAATAAAGATTTAGGTAAGATTATATTTTTGTAACATGTTTTTTATCATTCTTGCTGAATGCTTACAGAATAGACAATGTACCAGTTAGACTTCCCTAAACCAGCTTTTACCCTGTTCTGCTATAAGTACTTCGAGTTATAGAATCATAGAAGAGTAAGGCCTAGATATTTTTAAATCTGCAGGTCCAGATGACCTCCACCAAAGAGTGTTGAGGGAGCTGGCAGGGGTCATCACGGAGCCCTTGGCTTGGCTGTATGAGCATTTGTGGTCATCTGGCCAGGTGCTGGGGGATTGGAAACTAGCTAATGTCCCAGTTTTCAAGAAAGAGAGGAAGGAGGACCCAAGTAACTATAGGCCTGTAAGCCTCACCTCAGTCCTCGGGAAGATCTTGGAGAGAATCATCAAGGAGCATATCTGTGGGGCGCCTGCAGGGGAGTTCATGCTCAGGGGCAATCAGCATGGGTTCATCAAAGGCAGGTCCTGCCTGACCAACCTGATTGCCTTTTATGACCAAGTAACTAAATCCTTGGATGATGGTGTCACCGTGGACGTAGTCTTTCTAGACTTTAAGAAGGCCTTTGACACTGTCTCTCACCCCATCCTCATCAATAAATTAAGCGACTGTGGCATTGATGCCTGCACAGATGGATGGGTAAAAAATTGGCTGAGGGGGCGCACCCAGAGAGTAGTGGTGGATGGTTTGTACTCAACCTGGAGAGATGTGAGCAGTGGGGTACCCCAGGGCTCGGTCCTTGGGCCTGCACTGTTTAACATCTTCATCGGCGACTTGGATGAGGGGGTGGAAAGCATGCTGCCCAAGTTTACTGATGACACTAAGATGTGGGGCGAGCTGGACACATTTGAAGGGAGAGGGAGGCTGGAAACAGATTTAGACAGACTACAAAAGTGGACAGATGAA
>NW_017728993.1:39800267-39802623 GCF_001723915.1 Gavialis gangeticus | reverse complement strand
CACTTCAAAAGGGATGTGGCCAGCCTAGAGAGGGTTCAGAGGATGGCCACCCGCTTGGTGAGAGGGCAGCAGGACAGGCCCTATGAGGAAAAACTGAGGGACCTGAACCTGTTCAGCCTCAGCAAGAGGAGGCTGAGGGGGGACCTGGTGGCTGCCTACAAACTCATCAGGAGAGATCAACAGCAAATAGGTAGAGCCCTTTTCTCCCCAGTACCACCTGGGGTGACGAGGAACAATGGTAATAAGCTGATAGAGAATAGGTTTAGGTTAGAGATCAGAAGGCAATTTTTTACAGTTAGGGTGGCCAAAATCTGGAACCAGCTTCCCAGGGAAGTGGTCCTCACCCCTACCTTGGGCAAATTCAAGAGGAGGTTGGATGATCACCTGTCTGGAATCTTGTGAACCCAGCATTCATTCCTGCCTTGGCAGGGGGTCAGGCTAGGTGATCTGTTCAGGTCCCTCCTGACCCTAGCTACTATGAAACTATAAGGCATGAAGGGAACTCTGGAGGTCATTTAATCCAACCTCCTGCTTGAAGTGGGATCATCCCTATCTAGACCATCTCATACACATCCTTGTCTAACCTATTACCAAACCACACAATCAACCCTGTCGCACAGCTTAAACTGCCACAGGGAAAGAAGGAGGACAATGACAGTCTGTGGCCTGCTGCTGTAAATAAGGTTATTAAAATGTGCACTAGAGAATTAAAGAAGAGGACCCCCTTCCCCCAACAAGAAGGCAAATGCCCCTACAATCCATGCCTATCTTACTATGGAGTAAACTTCCTTCTTGACACCAAACATAGTGATTGGCAGGGCTGGATTAATGCATAGGCAAAGTAGACACATGCCTAGGGCCCTAAGTGAAAAAGGGACCCAGTTGTGCTTATTTTACACATTATAATTATTGAGTGAAAAAGGTAATATAAATATACAGTATTATATATACTGTATATATACAGGGGCCCATGAGTTTGTTTGCCTAGGGACCACTAAAGGGTTAATCTGACCCGGGCGTTCTGTCTGATCTTGAGCAGAGGGACAAGACCCTCTAGCCAGGAACCTCTGGGTTTTTATACCAGCAGGAGAATTGGTACCCCAGTCAAAATCCCTAGGCTTAGCTGCAGCCAATACCCAATGCTTCTAAGGAAGGCAAGCCCCCCAACACGTGGCAACAGGCAGGGAAAAACATTCCTTCCTGTGGCAACCAGCAAAGCGCAGTAACATGGGAAATATCCCTAGCATAGCTTAACATAGGCATAGCTACTTCTAGATCATCACTGACCAATGCTGATCCAACCTCTTCCTGAACACCTTCAATGATGGAGATTCCACAACTTCTCTAGGCAGTCTGTTCCACTTCTAACAGTGGAAAAGCTTTTCCTTGTGTCATCTCTTACAACTGAAAAGTGATTGGATGTTTGTTAAACTGATCAGCAGAGAAATATTTTTTTGTTTCAGTTATCAAATTTGGTTCAGTTATCAATCAGTTATCATTATAGCCTTTATCAAATAAGTGTAACCCTGGGCGTGACACTACCCACGTCCTCACCTGAATAGTGGGATCCTGGGGTACCCACTAGCCAGTGACCCAGCTCCCTGGGTAGCTAGTGCAGGGTCCCTGAGCAGAGAGCCTCCTCTTACAATCAAACAACCTTGCAGACTGTTATGAAACTATTTACAGAATTTAATTATTTACAAGGTAACATATAACCAATGCAATAGAACAAATATTACACTGCATGACCTGGTGATGGTGGCTTAAGGGTTAATGCTTCTTGGATACACTTTACACTAGGGGAAAGTATGCAACTTACCCATGATACATAAGGAACCAATACATAAATACATTGATACTCCAACTAGTAAACCATTAAGAACTTATTTGCATAGTCTATAACTCATACGGTGTGTACTGAGGACCCTGTGTGCACTGCCCCTGGCTTGGTATCTCATGGAGCAGGGCTGTCTGTGCCCCTGCACAGAATTTGTGGGTGGTCCCTGGTGCTGGCATCCCATGCAGGAGCTCCAGGGGTCTTGGTGCAGCAGGCAGTGGCTCTTCCCCTGCAGTCCCTGCAAGAAAGCTTATTCCTGCCTGCCCAGGCCCCTTCCCTTGGCTCAACAGGGAGCAGTGTCTGGGCTGCAGGCTGTAACAATTTCCCCTGCCTAGCACAGCCTCACAGTACCCAGCAAATGCGGCCCCTCCCTGCCTTCTCTGCTCACAGAGAAAAAAAACCAGGGCAGTCTCCAGCCTCTTCCCCTGGCCCTTCATCCCCCTCCCCTGCTGTGCTCACCCAGCTACACAGGGACTTGCAGGAGGGTCTTCCCCGGCTTGGAGTCTTCTCTCTTGGGGA
>NW_017728993.1:39787810-39795267 GCF_001723915.1 Gavialis gangeticus | reverse complement strand
CTGGCTGGGAGGGGAAGGGAGGGAAAACAGACACGCTGTAGCACTCTTCCCTGCAGCCTCTGCCTCTCCCTGCTACTTATGCAGAGCTCTGCCAGGGGCTCTCAGAGGGATGGCCATGGGGCGATCCTTTCCCTGGTCTCCAACCTGTCTCTTTCTCCTTTGTTCTCCCCCTGGGAAAACTGCCCCCCTCTTTTAACCAAGTCTCTCAGCCAATCCCAGGCCAGGGCTCTTCCCTGTCCCTCTTTAGCTAACCTGTCTCATTCAAACCCTGCTAGGGTTACATCACCCCTCCCACTTCCAAGAGGGCTACTTCCAAAGCAGCTTCACTCGGCCTCAGGCCAAATGGTGTTCCTACTGGGACAAACTCTGTCTCTTTGCACTCTGTCCCTCTGCAGGGCAGCCCTTATTATTCCTTCAGGTGGGTCCATTTTTAATGCTGCTACATAAGTTAAAAACTTTGCATCAATGGGTCCTTTTCAGTTCTCATAAAATTATACAATTTTAAGAGCAATGGATATTTTTTATAGTAAGCTATTTTTCTTTTCCAAAGACTGTAACATACTCTTATAACTGTCAAAGATCATTATCTCCTGTTACCTGAAGTACAAATCCCATAACTTTTTCTTCTACATATGTTATGTAATACCATAATCAGGTTTATAGTACTGACTTCAGGTATATTATTTCCTAGGATCTTTCATGGTCAGTCTGAAGCAATCTCTTCCTGATTTAGTTCCAAACCAAAATAGAGGATTGAAAGAACAGCAGTAACCAGATAGGACTCAAATTCAGTTTTGCTAACATTCATAGTTCCTGTCCTTTCTCTGAGCAACATTAACATACACAGTTATAAAATCACCTGTTTAAACTACAACTTCCACCACTGCAGTGTCTTGCAAAATTGCATCAGTAGTGGATTTTGAGTCCGGTTTCTGTTAGTGTAAACAAATCCATAGGACCATATTCTTTTTGTAACCTGGAGCCTGCAACTGTAACTGGACCTCGATAATTCAGTATAAACTCATACACTAATCTGTACAGGCTCTGGCCTGCAGCTTTTGTACTTCATATAGGCAAAGGGTGCTGGCAGAAACAGATATACAAAGGGTGGAGTGGAATTCAGAGTAACACACCAGGTTGGTGGTAGAGCCAGGAATAAATATAGTAATATCTGATATAGTAATATCTGCTCCCATGCAGAGCCCTATCCATTCAGTCCCACTGCCTGTTAATAGATTCAGCGATGTCAGGGATTTACAGAAGCAGAAGATGTGGTGCATTGAACTGAGGCAAGACTTCGTATTCAAGGAACAATGAGAAAATAGCTTCCTGAGTACAGAAATTTTTGCTAGTTTGACTGTTTGCCTCAACATTTAAAGTTAACCAGCAATCCAAACAAGCAAACATGAAAAACTTAAACAATATTCAAATCCCTGCCTGACACTTCTACTCTTAGAAATCTAGGAAGGATTTACAAGGATCTCACCCCCAAATGTTTTATGACTATCTTAACACTATCATCCTTGTACAGGATCTGGAAGCTCCTGCCTTCAAAATACAATACAACATAAACCACTATTCCAGAACACACAATACGAAGTCATAAGTGACACTTCAGGAAAGTAAGTTTTGGATGTTCAATAAAAATGTATCGTCTGTTCTTGAGGTGGGCACATGTATGATGTTATTGGCACAATGTTGTCCATGACATTTTACAGAATTGTGGGGACTAGGTAAATTGGAATGTGAACTTTGAAAATAACAGAAGTTTGAACATTAAAAAAGACCGTTGTTATTTATTTATTTTTCAATTTAATGTAAATGCGGGGGAGTAGAAATTAAAACCATTACACTTCAAAGAAAACCATTTATATTTATTCTGAAATATCTAAATTATCCAAATTTAACATTTGCAGTGTTGACAAATTGCAAGATAAGATGGGTGTTCATCCACAGAATTCTCTCTCTCCCACATTAAATGCACCATCAAAAATGAAATTGCCAACACAGAATGGAAATACAAATAATGTAAGTAGATAAATATTCATGATAGTGTATCCTAAAGTGCAGTTAGGTGATTTTTTTGTCTGTGATTCAGTTTGACCATTTTCAGTTTTCTGTCAATATTTGAAAGACTGATAATTTTTGTGACACTACCTCCATTGTTCAGATACAGGTATTCATCTATTTTCAGCTTTATGCAGAAAGAAAAATAGACCTACAAAAAGAAATAGATGTGAATTTCACTCGTACTGCATTATGTAGCATTTCAACAAGGCTTTTGCTCTCAAGCCTTGATTTAGCAAAGCGTCTGCACATATGACTGAAGTTCAGCATGTGCTTAGGCCCTTCCTGTGAGCTACCAGACTAAGTAATAAATATGGATTCTAGGAGTGCACCGATAGAGATTTTGGGGGCCAATACAGATAGACAATTTTTAAGGAGGCATATCGGCCAATACCGATCCAATTTCTGATACAGCTGCATACACCTGGTAAATCTGTTGTGGTGGAAGGGGAGGGGGGAGGGAAGGGACTTGGGACCAGATCAATGTCCCCTGTGGTGAGGGGGGGAGCGGGGCAGGCGCTGCCCAGTCAGGACAGGGTGGGCACAGGATGGAGCTGTGGGGGGCAGCTCCCACCACGGTGTGCACCCCAGGAGGGCACGAGAGGTGGGGAGTGTATGCCCCCAGATCTACGCGGAGCAGGGCAGATGGACTGCAACTGCAGGCTGGAGCTGTGGCTGTGCCGGGCTCTTCTCAGCAGGGGCTGGGCTCAGGGTCGGCGGCAGTGGCACTGGGAGGGGGGCTATGGCAAAATTTGGGGTGGCTGCAGGCTCCCCTGTTGCCCCTCTCCCAATGTTGCTGCCACCTGCCCCAAGCCCTGCCCCCACTGAGAAGAGCCCGGTGCAGCCTCAGCTCCAGCCGGCAGCTGGAACCCATCTGCCCACCCCGCCCAGTCCCGTGTAGATCATGGGGCAAATGCCTCCCCCACCACCATGTCCTCCCAGGGTGTGCGCAGTGGCGGGAGCTGCCTCTCCCCTGCACCCCCAGATGAGCTATTGTTGCATAAATTGCTAATTTTGTCCCCTGGAGGCTAGTCCAATTCACCTCTAGAAGAGAGTCACACTTTTAGGCTGGGTCCAACTCTATTTTATTGCTTGCAAGCAGGCCGACAGAGGAGCTTGTTGCTCAAATCAGTGTCGACCCTAAACAAAGAGCGCGCGCGACTTTTATTGAGCTACCATTTTTTTCAGTTGACGTGTTACATTTTGATTGGTCATTTCAAAACAAAACCTGAGCAACCTATAAGACATGCGTAGTGGGCTATCCTGTACCATGTGGGTGGAAAATTACAGAATGCAGGGGTTGATACTAAAACAAGGAACAAAGAAACATAGAGAAAAGTATCTATTTTCGCTACACTATGGCTCTGTCCCCTGCTTTGCCCCGGCTGGGCAGCTTATGCCCTTTCCCTCTCATTCCCACCATCTCCTTCCACCACAACAGACTTACTAGCTGAACACAGCTCTTCAAGCTACCAGGCTGCGCTCCTCACTGCCTATGTGCCACGCTGCAGCTACACACACGCACAGGCATTTATCAGCAAAATTATCGGCCACATCGGGCTGATTTTTGATACAGCCAATTTTCTTTATAATGATGCTGATCTGATATCAGACTGATGTATTGATGCACCTTTAATGGATACTATGAAGCACTATAGTATGGATGTTTCTCTTTAAATTGGCTTTTTAATTGTGGTTATTTTATAACCTTTACATTTCAGTTCAGCTTTCAAGCAAAAAAACATCCCAATCCTTCTGAGGTGAAAAAAACATTTTGTTCTTCAAACTCAGGAACAGTCTCAGAGTCTTCTAAAAGTAGTGAAAAAGGGGATTTTTTTATCTGTAATAAAGAAAGAAAAAGTGAAATTGATCTCAGGTAACAAAAATATTTTTTTATGAGTCTGATGCTTCAAGGTACTGAGCATTTAATGGGATCTTGGCCTTTAAGGCAGGGGTAGCCAATGTTTTTGGACAGAGTGCTGAAAAAAAACACAATAACTACCTTGTAAGGTGATAGAGTGCCAGCATGCCAGAAAAACAAAACTGGGGTAGGGGGTACGTGGCAGGACACGCTGCATATTAACATAATTATCATAAATGCTTCTCTTTTTTTTTTACAGTAAATAGCAGATTTTCTAAAAATTCTAAACCTGGTGACAGTAAATAAAATTTCATATGCTACATGTGCACACAGAACCAGACACATGCATACATGCACACTACCAGACACATGCACGGATGCGGCCAAGCTGCTGGGCCACAGAACAAAGTCCAGCCCAACAATGCCCTGGGCCCACCACAGCCCCTGTGCTTCCCTGGGGAGCTGGCACCCAGGTTGCTGTTTGGCTCACCAAGGTCCCGGCCTATGAGCCAGCTGAAGGGGTGGTACTAGAAGGAGTTTGGGCGGGGGCCATGGCCACCCCAAAATTTGATTTAGCTCCCTCTCCCCAAATTTGCTTTAACTTCCCTCTCCCCAGTGTGGCTGCCACCTGCCCTACACAACTGAGCCTGCAAAAGTGTGGCACTCCCAGGTGGCGGTGGGGGAGGCTGGGCTTGGACTGGGGTGGGAAGTGCTGGAGGGGTGGCTATGGGGGGTGCTAAAATGAATCTTGGGGTGGCTGTAGCCCCCCTAGTGCTGCTCCTGTTGGCTCCAGACGCCAGCTGGGCTTTGTGCCAGCGGCTGCTGCTTGAACGCCTCTGGGCAGATAGTGGCTGAGGGGCCTGAGGTAGTCCAACCCTAGCGCCTACTCCACCATCCACTCTGAGGCATGCATGCAGTTGCTGCCAGTGTGGAACTACTGCCAGGGCTCCAGACACCCAGATCAGCTCCTCGCTGGTGGTGATTGCAACACATGCCTCAGGGCAGGGGCAGTGCAGCCCCGACCCCTCCACTGCTATTCACCCAGAGGTATGCATGTGTGTGCTTCCCCAGTCCCTTGGGGCCAAACCAGCTTCAGTGCAGCAGCCCTCCTCAGCGCCTGCCTGGCCCCTGAAGGGGAGCTGAGGGTGGGCAAGACTGGGGCCCAGGCAGGCCCGTGCAGCCACGACAGCTGTTCCTGCGGCCCAGGGGGCTCTCGTGGCTGGGCTCTTGCACCAGGGGCAGCTCTGCCCCACTTGCACTGTGCCCGGCATGCAGGGAGGCCAAGCCTGGAGCTGGGAACACCCTGGGCCTGGTGTCCTGCCCTGGCCAGGCAGCACATCCCCTTGCGGCCATCCCTGCAGAGCTGTGCAGGCCAGGCTGGGCCCCACCTTGGGTGCCACTGGGGGCCCCTACCTGCTGCAGCCTGAGCCAACGAAATCCTGAGGCATCTGTTCTTCCCACCCAGCCCCTGCCTTCCCATGGGGCCAGCCAAGCCGGCCTGCCTGCAGTGCGTCCCCCTGCACCTGAGTCTCTCTGTGCTGCCTGGACACTGCCCTGAGTGCGTGGCTCTGGTGCCCTGGTGCTGCCCCTGCCTGGGTGGGACAGGGTGTCCATCTGTTCAAGTCCCAGGCTTGGGCTTGCCCACCCACTGGGATCCTCCTGTGCAGCACCTGCCTGGGCCCTGGCCCTGCCTCCCTGCAGTTTCCCTCTAGAAACCAGGCTGGGCTGGATGGTGCAGCCTGGGGACAGGGTCCCTGCCTCTGTTCTCCTGACTCTGCCCCTGGTGCTTGCTGCAGTGCTGGAACCTGTGGCCGCTCCATGTTAAAAACGTATTTGTTTGGTTTTTTTAAACAATTTCCTCGCCTGCCTCCTGGAGTACTGAGGAGAATGTCTCCGTGTGCCACTAATTGGCACACATGCCGGGGGTTACCGATCCCTGCTTTAAGGCAAAACCATTCCATATGACAAAATACTTCATAAAGATTATGACTCCTTATTTTATTAGTTGTAATTAACTTTTCATATGAAGAAATGGAATTTAGAATTATTTGGTAATACAGCTGTTTCCTAGCTGCACACTGCGTAATTTCATAGGTTTTATATACTCTAAATAATGTAACTTTTTGATTTGCTTCATTTTTACTAGATATCTTCCAGATGATGAAGCCAATGATGTTAAGCCTTTTCTTGGAATATTTGATGGTATTTTCTAAAACATATAAAAACAAGATATATCGTAAATTCTGAAACATAAAACTCTCCTTTCCAGAATGAAACTCTTCAAATACAGTTACAAAATGTATTTAATAACTGTTCATTAATAGCCAACTTTGCTGCACAGGCTAGATAACAAAAACATTGCTAGCTAATTTACACAATTCCATGTATGTTTCTGTCTTTTTGAAAGTTATTTAAGCCTCTTTGTTAATATAACTTGCTGTTTTCAGGATTATAAATAAAAGTATTTGAAAGTACTTTCTTGAAGCCAGGATAGTTCTTAGGCACTTTTAAATAAGGTAAAATGAAATAAGAGCAAAGATGCTTCCTATAATGTGTATCTGCTTATATAAATACATATCTGAGTAACTGCAATGTTCTTTACTTACAAATTACCCATGATTTTTGTTTGATGATGTCTGTTAGCTAACCAAATTAAGGGTTACATAAAATATTAGCATTGTGAAAAATTCAAACAATAAAATTTATGAATACAATTTAATAGAATAAATATTTATTGTGCACTCTAATTGGAATTTGTAATGTATTAGCATTAACATTTTCTGTAGAATCTTCTTTGTAAGTATACTTCACAGTGTTCTACATGTCTGATTTAAAGACTTCATAAAGAATGTCCAGAAGCTACACTTGCTGGGGTGGATCCAGAGGGGGTGAAGTGGCACGCCTGCACCTACTTTTCCAACCATGCCACCAAAACAGCAGCCAGGGATTTACATCTCAAAGAAGGTAAGTATGTCCCCACTTCCTTCCCCTCTGGCCAATGCTGCTGCTGCTGTTCCTGGTGAGCAAGCCCTACCCCTCAGCCCAACTGGAGTGGGCAGGAGCTCATCTTACTCCCAGGACAGCACCTGGCAACAGCAGGCAGGAGGAGGAGGGGATGGGAGAGGAAGGGATGAAGAAGAAAAGGGAGTGAACATGTCTATGAGCATGGAGAGGGAACAGGAAGTGAGGAATGCTTACCTTCCTAGGGACTCAGGGCTGCAGGAGCGGCAGCTGAGAGTTTGTCTGCCCCAGTGTAGACAAGCAGGTGGAGGAAACTGGGAGTGGGGAGTGTAGCACCATACCCCACTTTACAAAATCCTAGGTCCACCTCCGTATATTTGGGTATTCATGCTGCTACTTAAACTCATAAAGTTGGCATTTATTTGACCATTCAAATCTAGTATCTGGATGGATATTCAAATCCAGTATCTGGATGCCTTTATATTTAGGGCACAACTTTATTTATTAATTTAACTCATCTGGAGACTACTGGCATAGTTTCATAGTTTCTAGGGTCGGAAGGGACCTG
>NW_017728993.1:39786300-39786959 GCF_001723915.1 Gavialis gangeticus | reverse complement strand
GCTGACTGCTCTTCCCAGCAGATGTCTGGAAAGTTCAGGTGGGGATAGTGCAGGCACCGATAGGCTCTGCTTGTGCACCTGGGGCTGTGGCAGATGCTGAGAGGAAAGGCAGGGTGCATACAGCAGTGGTGGGGGCACAGACACAGGGCCCTGGCCCGTGTCTCTCAGAGAAGTGGCCAGCCAGCCTTGGGGAGCGGGGATGTGACCTGGCTGCAAGGTGGAGAGGATCTGGGACTAGTTATGGAGCCCGACCCACTAATGCTTCCCACGGTGGCACTGCAGCCTGGACTGGGGTGGCCCCAGGGGGCAGGAGTCAGCACCTGCTGTCTCCTATGAGCCCTGAGTGGAAGCTGTGGTTTGTAGGTGGGCAGCAGCTGCGGTGTAGCTCCCTGCCTCCTCCCTCTCCTGGTGGCAGTGGAGTAAAATGTCGTGGCGGGTGGAGGTGAAGCACCTGTTACTCACCTCTGTATGGTACAGACTGTCGCCCCATTATTGTTGTTTTACCCCCAGGATGAAATAGCTTAAATTTGACCTTTTATACTTAAAGTCTTAAATGACTTGCTCAGTGTCACAGGGGGATCCTGGGGTGGCAACTGGACCAGTAATCCTGAGTCCTAGTCCAGTACTTTAAGCAGAACACCAAGTCTCCTTTATAGACC
>NW_017728993.1:39775498-39781300 GCF_001723915.1 Gavialis gangeticus | reverse complement strand
CTGTCGCCCCATTATTGTTGTTTTACCCCCAGGATGAAATAGCTTAAATTTGACCTTTTATACTTAAAGTCTTAAATGACTTGCTCAGTGTCACAGGGGGATCCTGGGGTGGCAACTGGACCAGTAATCCTGAGTCCTAGTCCAGTACTTTAAGCAGAACACCAAGTCTCCTTTATAGACCCCCATTTAAAGTCTATTGAAGTTGAAGAGGAAAAAACTGATTCTAAACACTCTGGATTAGACCCCTGCTAACCAGTGATGATTCTTACAGCACTAGATGCCTTCATTGGGGTTTGCATGCTCAAGAAAGTTGATGAACAATAAGGTCACATGTGAATTTACAGTGTCACCACAGATATGTCTGTGTTGGCTCCTTGCTGGGCCTGGGATTGCTCTGAAGAAGTAATCCCCTTCCAGTCCATATGTGCCAAAGCTTAGAAATTAGGCAGTAGCCAGCTTGTAATGGTCAAGAGTGCCCAACCCAGTATCACCTTCAGGTTCTCGTCTCCAAGGTGCTTCTTGGCATGTGCTAAATCAGCTTTACTGCCTAATTTCTGAAATTGACTGTGCATAGAATCAATGG
This sequence comes from Gavialis gangeticus, assembly GCF_001723915.1. NCBI lineage: Eukaryota > Metazoa > Chordata > Crocodylia > Gavialidae > Gavialis > Gavialis gangeticus. The sequence goes on along the minus strand of NW_017728993.1, from coordinate 39,780,717 downwards.
AATCGGGTGGGTGAGGTTTACCTCTTGGCAGTTTTCAGAAGCCCAGCAGGGTGTCAGGGTAAATGTGATCTTATTGAGTGCTGCATATGAGGTAGCTTATTCATTTTTCAGTATGTTACCTTGCTCCCTGGGTGTGCTAGCAATGTCCACACAGGGAGTTAGTATGCAGTAAGCTCTGGAGTGAATTGGCAGTGAACTGATTACACCTCATCAACTTGTAGATAAGCCATTAGTGTCATTTCAGCCCATTATGGCCCATGTCTGACCATGCTTTACTTTTGAGATCTGTCACAGATGTAACATACCATAGAATAGCTATAATCTGGCTATAATACATGTATTACAGATTATAGAAGCCACTAATTAAATTCAGCTGGTATGAATAAAGGTAATTTCATTAAGCTATTAAAATGTATAAAACGAGCACTAGAAACACAGCTGAAATATAGCTAAAAACTGCAAGTCAGGGCTCTTACTTTTTTACATTTATTTTTTATAAAGAAATGTTACAAAATAAGTGGTTGAGCATGGATAAAAAGAATAGAACAACTGAGCCTCCATGGATGCAGCAGAAAGCTGTGGTCATTAATCAGGGGGAGATTCCATATAATTTAACTTAGAACAGTACTGTTTCCTATCATGGAACAGTGAAAGAAAAATTCAATGCGAGAAGAAGGCATATGTTACTGTCTTCCTAGTTTGATTCTCTGTATTAAAATACATGCTTATACCTGCTTTTAATTTAACTTCATCCATATGTGCCTCCTTGTCCTATTAGATATACTGATTTCAAAATATAAACTCAGGTCAGCAACATCCACACCTGAATATTAAGAAAACAAAAAGAACTATATTATGTACTTGGAAAGCACAATTCTCCAAAATGATAAGTAGGAAAATGTTTAATGCCTGAATGCTGGCAATTAGATACATTTTTATATTATCATGCATGATAAAATTTATAAATATATCAGGAAGCTCAGTTTCATCTGTGTGCCTCCACTTATATTGTGATCTTTAAATTATTATTATTATTTTGATTTCTTGGTGTATTTTTTTAAACGAAGAGGCAAGTTAGAAATCTGGTATAAATCTAGGCATAATTTTAATTAGTCACACTTTTATGCGTAAACTCTTTAGCTCAGGTGTACAAGAATGGCATTTGCAAGGCCAGGCAGCATACAGCCAAACAAGGAAAAAAGCAAACTGATGCAACTGTATGGTACCAATAGCCATTGGGCAAAATAATTAAAATGACACCAATCATTTGGTACAGTACAAATGATGCATCTCTAAGGTATTGTTATTACAAATCAATGGCACCTCTTAAAAAAGAATAATCTGGCTTTGTGCAGCGTTTATTTTTGATCAATGTTCTCTCTGCTTTTTTATCTAGCAGTGGGCTATCATCTTGTCATATTGTTTGTTCTATTGCCAGTATCTGGAAGTGGCATTGGAAGGTGTATTAATATGCTAGTTTCTCTGAAAATAGCACTGCCTTGCTTCCTTGCTTGTTTCCTTTTATTTTTAGGAAAAGAAGGGGCTTCTAAGGGAAGTTCAGACACTGCAGGGCACAGGACAGCATTGCACACACTTATTCCCATCAAAGCCCTCAAAGACTTTGTGTTGGCTCCTGCAGGAGCTGGATTTCATCACTATTGTTCAAATTTGGTGGGATCAGGTCAATGGATGCTTAAGCTGTGCTAGTTAAGGATACAGTTGTGGTTTTTTGAGGTAGAATGTCAGATCCCGATGACCAAATTGCATGCTTATTGTCCTTGAGCCCTTTCTTCCATAACAGTTTTTACTATACACACCTGTGATAAAACCCAGGAATTCCCATGAGTTCCTGATGAGTGCATCACAGTAAAAGAGAAATACGAAGCATAATGGGGAACAAGGACTCTACCTTCAGCTTTGCTGTCTAATTTCTGAAATTGATTGTACATAGAATGGAAGTGGGTGGGTGGCGCTTACTTCTTAGCAGCTTTCACAAGATCAGCAAGGTGTCAAGGTAGATGTGGCCTTATTGAGTGCCCTATGTGAGGTATCTTATTCATCTTTCAGTGTGAGTTACATGGATTATATACCTGTTCAGCTACCTGTTCTCTGAAGGTGAGCTGGGTGAGAGATGCTCTCCTTCACTTTCCTGTTAATCTGGTTGCGTGTTGGATGGAGGAGTTGTACCACCATCACATGGTGGTGGTGGTGCTCCATCAAAGTCAAGAATGATGTCTGTCAGGCTCAATGGGTCCTCAGGTGACTGAGGAGCCTGATTCTGGATACAGACATTCTTTGGCAATGGAGGCATGTTGTGCAGAGGTGTGGAATTTGCAGCCCGGGGTTGGTCTCCTTCTCCTTCCACCGCTGCTGCTGTTCCACCTTGGTATCGAGTCATTGGGCCTCAAAGTGGCACGCACCTTGGTGGACCAGGTGGCACCACGCTGAGCAGTCAGCAACTTGCTCCTCCTAGCTATTGGTGTCAATGCCTCCATGCTTGAGGGTGACCTTGTGCATGTCTTTGTACCATTTCCTTTGGCCACCCTTTGAGCATTGGTCAGCGGAGAGCTGGGAGAAGAGAATCTGGCCAGGGAGGTGGTTCTCGGACATCCGGATGCAGTGGCCCATCCATCAGAGTTTATTTCTTAAGATCAAGGGTTTGATTCTTGTGGACACAGATTCATGGAGGATGCTCACACTTTTCCAATGGTCTTCCCATTTGATCCCCAGGATTTGACGCAAGCACCGCTGGTGAAACCTGTTAAGGGTCTTAATATGGCATTGGTAGATGGTCCAGGCTTCACTGCAGTAGAGGAGACTGGTCAGCCTTATAAACTAAGAACTTCATTGACTTCTGAAGATCTCTATTTTCAAAGTCACATTGAAGTCACATTGAAGTCACCTTGAAGAAGGTGGCACTGGCGCAGTTGACCCGGTGCTGGACATCTTCATCGATGGTAGCCCGTTGAGAAAGTTGGCTGCCGAGGTACGGACAGTGCTCCACATACTCCAGAGCCTCCCCATCTAAGTAGATAGCACGAGGGATGTTTAGCAGGCCTGGGGGGATTGGTGGAGAACCTTTGTCTTGGTGATGTTCAAAGACAGGCCAAGTCTCATATACAAAGCATTGAAGAGATCTAGGGTCACTTGCACATCCTGTGCAAAGTGAGCCATCACACAGCAATTGTCCACGAACTGAAGGCCTTGGATGTCCTTAGTGGTGAGTTTCGTTTTTGCCTGGAAGCGCCCAAGATTGAAAAGCTTCCTGTCCACTCAATACTGGATACTGATGCTAGATGGTAGATCATCTCAGATGAGGTGGATGATGATGGTCAGGTAGATGGTGAACAGGGTGGGGGCAATTATGCAACCTTTTCACCTTAGTCAGGACACAGAGGGCATTGGTTTTAGATCTTCCACTCGGGACAGTGGTGGTCATATCATCATGCAGGAGTCTCAGCATAGTGACAAACTTCAGTGAGCAGCCAAGACATTGGAGGATGGTCCACAGACCTTCACAATTTAAGGAATTGAATGCCTTGGTCAGGTCAGTGAAGGCAAGGAACAGTTTTTGATTTTGCTTCCAACATTTTTCTTGGATCTGTCTGGCAACAAAAACCAGTCTGCAATGCCCTGGGATGGTTGGAAGCCACACTGGGTTTCTGGAAGGATCTCGGTGATGGGACAAAACTGGTTCAGGAGGCTGCAGGCCAGGTTCTTACCCTCAATGGACAGGAGGGAAATCCCCCCTGTAGTCAGATTTGTCTCCCTTCTTGTAGATGGTCACAATAGTTATGTTCTTGAGATCCCTGGAGATGTCCTCTTTGTCCCAAAGGCAGAGAATAAGCTGGTGGAGTTGTGATATGAGCCAGAAGCCACCAGCATGGTAGACCTCTGCAGATATACCATCTGGCCCGCAGGCTTTGTTGGTTTTCGTCTGTTGGATAGCCTGCTTCAGCTCTCCGATAGTTGGTGGATTGCCAAGGGAATCCACCGCAGGGTGTTGCAGGATGGTCTGGAGGGTCTCCTCCGATACAGTGGACTCCGTTAAGGAGGAGTTTGAAATGCTCTTTCCAGTGCAGATGGATGCCATCATCGTCTGTGAGGAGCTGGGAGCGATCCTGTCATTGGAGGGGGTTTTGTCCAATGAAGCGGGCTCTGTAAGTTGTCTTGGTAGCCTGGGAAAAGTTACACATCATGCTGGTCAGCATAGCCCTGGATCATGCGCACCTTCTCCACCCACCAGTTGTTCTTTATGTCACAGATGCGTTGCTGGACCTCAGTCTTCAGCTTGTGGTGCACTGCCATCTTTCGCCGAATTTGTGAATGGATTTGCCAGGTGATGAAGGCTGCGTGCTTCTGCTTGAGGCTATCACAAAGCTGAGTATCATTGGCGTTGAACCAGTCCTGGTTCCATCGTGATGCGAACCCAATAGTTTGGGCACAGGTGTCTTAGACAGTGGACTTGAATTACTCTCAGTGTGCCTGGATGGATACATCATCAGCAGTAGTGCTCCAGCGCACTATACAGCTGGGCCTAGGACTCCTCCTTCTGTCCAGGGTCGTTCACAGCTGTGACATTCAGCCATCTCTGGGCGGCCTTCTGGGTCTTCCAGTGTCTTGGCACCAGGCAGATGTTCATCACCAAGCGCACAAGTCAGTGGTCCAGCAAGCAGTCTTCAGATCCCTTAATGGTCTTTGTGATGAGCATGTCCCTTAGGTCTCTACCTCAGACGATGATGTAGCCCAACAGGTGCCAGTGCTCTGACCTCAGATGCCTCCACGTGGTCTTGAGTCAGTCTTTCTGGTGGAAAATGGTGTTTGTCATGATCGGGCCATGTTGGGTACATTTGGTCAGGAGCAGGATACAATTGGCATTGGCATTGGCCTTCCCCACAACATTCTTGCTGATAGTTCCACTGCAGCTGATGACAGTGGCGCATTGGTTTCAGCTGAGGTGCAAGCAAAGGGTCATCAGCCTTTTGTTGACACCCAAAAGGAGTTTCATAGTTTCATAGATAGTTTCATAGATTTAGGGTCGGAAGGGACCTAGTAGATCTTCTAGCCTGACCCCCCGCCAGGGCGGGAGAACAACAAAACCCCAAAACAAAAACGGGACTCAAATGAGTCCAGCCAGGTAGGCATCCAGCCTCTTCTTAAAGACCCCCAGGGTAGGGGCCAGCACCACTTCCCTTGGAAGTTGGTTCCAGCTCCTAGCC
>NW_017728993.1:39773981-39774590 GCF_001723915.1 Gavialis gangeticus | reverse complement strand
AGTAGGGAGTTCCCCATTGTGTAAGTGTGCTGCTGGTTCCTACTGCCCAAGTGCAGCACCCTGCACTTGTCCGTATTGAAACGCATCCTGTTCCTGTTAGCCCACCCCTGTAACCTATCCAGATCCTTCTGCAATCTCTCTCTCCCTGCTAGCGTGCTCACCTCCCCCCAAATTTTGGTGTCATCAGCGAATTTAAACAGGTTACTTTCCACCCCATCATCTAGATCGCTGATGAAGAAATTGAACAGCGCAGGCCCCAGAACCGAGCCCTAGGGGACTCCACTACCCACCACCCCCCAGGTCGAGTATGACCCATCCACCACCACCCTCTGAGTGCGACCCTTCAGCCAATCTGCAATCCATCTGACTGTGTAGGCATCTATGCCACAGTCGCCTAGTTCAGGGAGCATGTCAGTGATCTTGTTCCTGATGGCAAAACTGACTCCGTGGACACGGGGGATATGGTCTGGTTTCCCTTTCCAGTAAGTGTACCCTCTGCTGACCTCTTTCAGCTGTCCCTCCTCAGCGAGCCAGGTTTCCCTGAGAGCAGCAATGTTGATTTCATAGATAAGGCTGGAAGGGACCTCGGAAGATCATCGAGTCCAGCCC
>NW_017728993.1:39765918-39772544 GCF_001723915.1 Gavialis gangeticus | reverse complement strand
AGCAGGCTCTGCTGGGGCTGCAAGAGGTTCATAACTGTTGTAGAGCTCCAGCAGGGCGGGGGCCTTGGTGCAGCTGGCCTTGAGGCCCTTGACCACCTTGGCCCATCCCCTTGGCTAGACAGAATGGGAGGTCCCTGAGTCTTCCCTTGTCCTGTGGTCTACCCTCCATGTCCCGGGGGAGAAGGGCCTGGCAGTAGGAATCTGTCTCCTGCTCGCATTCCCTGATGGCACACAGTCTCTGGACTGTGACCTGGAGCTCCTCCAGGTGGCGTGCCAGAGACCCCAAAAGGAAGCAGACCTCAGACGAGGAGGTGGCCATGCTGCCAGACCCCAGAGCCTGAAAAAGTGACAGGCAGCCCCCAGAGCCTAGAGCCAGAGGCTCTGTCTACATGGAGCCTGGAACCATGGGCTCCATCTGGGTAGAGGCCTCTGAGGAGCCAGAGGGGGAGGTCACAGACCCCGAGGGGACTCTCGGGTTGCAGCACATGCCCATCCACAGTATGCCACTGGGAGGCCAGGTATGGCTGGGAATGCCTACCCAAGAGGGCACACAGGCAGGGCCTCGGGCCCTCCCACTTGCCCTCTTGCACAAACTCTGCGCTAACTCATGTGCTGGGCAGACAAGCGCGCCTGTTTGCGCAGCATGTTTGCGAGGTTCTGGTTGCATGGCTCCCTAAGGGGCTGGGTGGAGTAGGGGCTGGGGCACAGTGAGACCCTCCCCGGCCTGGGGTTAGCTGCCTCCTCTGGCTGCCTGGTGTTAACCCCCTCTCACCATGGACCCTGCTTATGTCCGGCTGTGCTGGGGGTTGCTGGGGGGCTTCAGGGGTGCGGAGGCATGGTGGGCTTTCACCTGCTCATCTCTTGCCACTCCCAGAGCCTGACAGATGTTGTGCCTCACTAGCTCCCGAGCCGTGATGGCAGTTTGTCTTTCTGGGAAATTGCTCTTTGGGTTGTCGATGAGCATTCTCACATTCCAGGTTCCAAAGTTTAGATTTTTCTTATTTCGACCGCAGAAATGGTGATCCCGCTGGGTGCAGTTCCCATCCAGGAGAGATAGGACAGCCTATTTTGGGGGCACCTTTTCTAGCCCCCTCCCCATTGGGGTGAGCAGAAGGTATCCTAAAAACGGGCTGTTCAGTCATGGATGCAGCTGCTGAAAGACACCCCTATCCTGACACAGGTGCCCAACAACCATTGCGCATCCGCCTTCTGTGTGAAGATTCTTGGCTGGGGGCCTCCAGGTATCACAGCCCTGCCCCCGTCGCCAATCCTCCATCGCCACAGGGCTTTTGGACCTGACAGAAGCCTGCGCGTGTCATATTTAGCATGGGGACTCCGGTGCGCAGTTGGGTCCACATGGTCTTGGCGGTTGGTGACCGGTTCAGTGGCATGGTGAACCACAATGACTGGGACCACTTTTCCATTGCAGCCTTCTTCCACTTTCACAACCACTGGGGCCTCTGCCTGCTCTGCCGTTGAGGTCTTCTTGGATCATTCTTTGTCTGGAACCTCCCCCTCTACCTTACCATCATGGGTAGCCCTACCAGGAGCATGAGCTCCAGATGGCATCGCTCTCAGGGTCATTGGAAGATGCAAGCCTCTCCACCACAGCAAGGTGATGATCCTCAGAGAGGCACCATCACACATCTCACTCATGGTGAGGGAACAGTGCAAGAGTCTCTTAGCTTCTGCTTTTTTGGTAGTTTCCCACAACTGAAGGGAGTTGCTTTCCAGCCCATCTGAGCAGCTCCACTCCCATTCTTATGTTTGGGGGGGAGAGGGTGGCCTTTGAAGAGTAGGATAATGACACTTCCTGAACCTGTCTTCCTGCAGACTGCCACTCAGTGAGTGTACACCTTTTTCTTTTTACATTTGCCAGCAACAGTGCAGAAGATCTGTCTGATCAAAACAGACTAATATGAAAATTAGGGTTGCAGAGGGCTCAGTATCATCTCAAAGACATGTTCCACAAGAAGAAACATGTCCATGCATGCCCCAGCACACATGTTCTGGTGCACAGCAAATTGCCCTGGCTAGGGTAGGGGAGGCTGACTCCAGCAGCCTTACTTGAGTCCTGGGGGCCTCCCAGGGCAGCAGAAGTAGTGATCTGGCTTCTCAGTGCCTCGCTGGCATGGCTCTGGCTGCCCAGGCTCCCTTTCCAGTGGCACATGCTGCTGCTGTATGTGCTGCGCCACTTTTTCTTGCGACATTTTTTTCTTGACACTGGGATCTTCTGGTTCAAAAAACCCTGCTGCACTGCTAATTAGCAGTGAACATATGCACTGTGGGCAGTTTGCATTGCTGCAATCTGCACATATGCACTCGTGGGGACATACCCGAAGTGTCAGTACACAGAGTTGCTGCACATCAGGTAAGCATAGGAGCTGATTTTCTGAGCATAAAGAAGTGTGCATGCAGCATGTTAGCAGGACTTTGTCTAGTGAGTTCCTCTGAATGTGCACTACATGTGCTAACATGTACTGATCATACTGTGTGATTCTGTGAATATTTAATGACACTTTCTACATTTGTTCAAGGATTTTCAGTATTCCTCAGCATAGACAAGCAAGCAGATTGAATCTTGTATTGGAAGGTGGGGGGTCTTTGTTTGGATAAATGAAACAATGTTTCTTTTGTAACTGTGAAACTTCCTATTAAAGGATGCATATAACTTCCAAATAATAATAAAAAAGCTTGTAGCTGCAAATGGATATGATATATTTGCTGCTTCCCCCACCCATTTAGAGGCAAAGCCTATTTATGAGGCTTTATTAAGTGCAAATAATTCCCATGGCTTCAGCTGAGAAGAAACAGCTGCAGAATATAGGCTCATTTGCATATAAATGACATGATTTCAGCTCTGAGAGGAATATTGAAAAATATACATTTCTACAGTGAAAGCCTGATAGTCATACACATTAAGGTCAGATTGTGTAATTTTTTAAAGCTGCTGCATGTTGATATCTGTATCGGATCACACTTCCAGCTGGATTCAGGCTGCATCAATTTTACCTACTGCAAAATTGTGAATTTTTAAATATGAACTAATTATGTTACCACTTTTAAAAATAGGTTTAAGGACATTTAGGTCAATAATCTCAAACCATGTATAAGTGCTTAGACTATTTAGTAAAGCAAGTTTCTGACTGCAAACGCTGCATTTCCTTTATTGCCATTCCTACAAGCCTGTGGTATAAGGGAATAGCTATTGTTCAGATTAGATAAAAGAAGTCCTGCCAGCTACTTCAGTCACTGCAGTGGATTGCAAAGCCAATTTTAAATGGGCAGAGAAGTATTCATTTTAGTATCCCAAACAATTTCCTCTGTATTTCTCTTACATCAAAGATAAGTTGATGCCTGTTAACATTCCTTCCAAGCAGGCTCAACAGTTGACTGGGTAACATACCAGGCCTAATAAAATTCCAGTGTTTCAAAACTAAAGTTACAAGTATTTGATTGGATAAAACCTCTTATTTTGGTTGTTCTGCAACCCTAATACCAGCACATTAACATGAGGGATGTCCACTCTGTGCAGAATGATAAACCTTGTATGTAATCCTAGGTGGCATATACTGCATCTGTGGATGGATTTTAATAACTAGAGCCATGCTGCTGTTAGCTAAGTCCTCACTGAGCTGTTCAACAACGCATGCAGAGAGAACTTGGCAGCATCCCATGTTTCTTCAGTACTGACTTCTGCCTAGAGTTTAGATGCTAGGCAAAGCAACTTTCTGCAAAAGTATCTGATGGATACTTGTGGCTCCACATGTGGACAGCCATGGCCTGGAACTCTTGCTGGGCTCTTACCTCTCACTGCAGGCTCCTGTAGGGAGGGAGCTGGGCAGGGCTGGGGGCCTGGGGCCACAATGCACAGCTGCAGGGTGCCAGCGGGGAGCAGGATGGGGCCATAGGTGGCTCATCTGGGGGAGGGGGAGGGCTGGTTTCCCGCTGGCGCATGCACTCAAAGGGGGAAGAGTGGACTTGCAGCCCCCCCAGATCTGTGCATGGGTGAAGCGCAGGCTGCAGGCTTGGGCTCCCATCCTGCTTCCCTCCCCAAAACGAATTTTGGATTTTTTTATTAGAGAATGTGTGATTTTTATTTATTTATTTATTTATTTATTTATTTTTTAGCATAGAAGTTGGTATTTTTTATCAGGAAAAACCAGAATCCCATAGCATAACCCATTTCAGTAGGGTACATGTGGAGTGCCCTCTTGACCCATCCTAACCAAGTCACACCTCTAAGTCAAATAAGTGGGAATTTGGGGAGAACATGAAACCCCAGCAGGCGGTCCAAACCAAATATGCAGATCCTAGCTTGAGAATGCCTTTCTGAGCTGAGTGCTATTGCTGGAAGCCAGAGGCTACAAAAGAGTTAATCAGTTGTAGCAAAATCTAAATGGTTGCATCCATTATGATAACTGTTAGGAAAGAAACAGATAGTGGAAGGCTGCTGCTTAGACACTGGCAGGTGTGGAGTCACATAAGCTGTTCTCTTCCTGTTCTTGCTTTTGAGATTAGTTTACTTCAAGGGAGTATGCCCAAGAGGAAATTTAGGATTGTAGTTATTAGCAACAACTACAAAATGAACCTGAAATCTGATGACCAGATTATTGGCTGCTTCAGTTCAGCCCTGGATCAGGTGAGTGAGGCCAGTATAGTAATGTTTCCATGTGTCTTCCATTTATTGCATTTAAACAGAGAAAACCTTCCCTACCTTGTGATTTCTAGTGCCCCACCTACCCCTGCCCTAGCTGCACCCCTGTCAAGAGCTGCCAATTCAACTTCAGGCTAGACTGCTGGCTCAGCCCTGAGGCAGGGAGCACTTTCAGAGGTTCCTATGTGATTGAGTTTTAGGCAGCTCTGAAAAATGTAACGTATAGATCCAAAGCATCACTTACTAAATCATCACCATGTGTTATTAAAATGATTCTGTTTCCAGAAGATGCCAGAAGAAATTATTAGCAAACTGTAGCCAATGAAACAGACATGGTTAGATTTGTGACATATTGCAGAGATGCATTCCAGAGTCAGAAGGCTTCTTTGGGGAGAAAATCCTATAATAGGAAGATAAGAGGCCCAAGCTAATGCCTCCCTTTCTCTCTGGGGTATGATTGTCAGACAACCATATCAGCAGAGGATTAGACACATTCTTACTTCCTGGAACAGCTTTACTGAAATGACAACGTATATTGGAGATGACCGTGATAAAATGGACATTGTATTCTGGAAAAAGATAAAGTTGTCAGTTTAGATTGTTGAAAAACAGCTTCAGATAAGCTTGTTGTTCAATAGACATTAATCTCCGCACGTAGATTTTACACCAGCCAATCAGAAATGCTCTTCCAGTTCAAGCAGTTAATAATATCTCAGTGCTGTAGCTTAAGGGATACAATTTTCAAAATTATTGTAGTGTGGGAACGATAAATTCCAGCATGAGGAAGCTGTATTCCGTATAATTTATTTTAGATTTCCATCTAGGGTACATTCTGGCACTCCACATGAAAGTCAAATTGTCCATGTAAAATGTTTTTCAGGTGATAAGTTGACCCCTGGGGTTCTAGTAAAACAATAGATTCAGAGTTCTATCTGACTCCCACAATCTATAAAGACTAGTTATCAGCTTTTTGAAGGATTTGAGAAGAAGGAACAAAAAATAGCTTTTGTATCCTGACATTTTTCTCATTAATGGGGACAATGTAAGAACCACAAACTCCTTCTGGACCTGGCTGTAAATACTCCACTGACATATGTTTGAGAGGCTGCTGATCTATATGAGTAGGATCATGTTTATCTAACCTTGCACACACTGTAATAGGCATATGGAACCTGTATGTGAATGTCAGAAATATAATGTTCAAAGGAGGGGCACTTGCTGTGCATCTGTCTGTCAAATTTAAGGTCATCACCATTTTAAAATATAATCTAGCAGTAGTGCCTACCCTCATGGAAGCTTCATTAGTGTATAATCCTCTTATGATGACTGGGAAAAGGAAAATATTTCCTTCAGGAGAATAACAACACTTCCCTTTCCCCAGCACACAAAGGGAAAATATAGAATCTCGCAGCATTTTCCTCAGTGCTTAAATGCAGCACTAGACAAAACAGTTTTTCTGAAAAGGAAGCTGGTATCATTTCAAACTCAAACTATTTCAAAGCTGGGGGGTAGCACAGACTGTGACTTGTGTGTTAGTCTTAGATTTTATTTAAACTTTAAATGTGGTATTTTAACAGTACCCACAGGTAGTCACCAGGGTAGTCATGGCCAATTCCATGCTAAGCCTCTGTCATTTATTGGGGGATGTAAAGGCTGAGGCATTTTAATTAATAAAGATGTAAGATGCCATTAAGTAGGTAACTAAAACACTAGGGTTTTCAAGTATAACACAGACACTTATGACTACCCAAACAAAGGCACGTGAGGCCACTCAAGAATTTGAACTATGTGGGTAGAAATTAGGGCTGTGTGAGGCGTCAGATCTGGGCCCGCTTTGGATACTTTGGCATCCGAAGCAGCATGCCCAGAGTGAAGCGCGGGCTCAGTTAAGCTGTCCAAAGTGGTTTGGAAAAGCTTTGGATGCTTTGGACCCTGAAAGTGAAAGTTAGAAGAGTGGGAGAGAGAGGGA
>NW_017728993.1:39761122-39765520 GCF_001723915.1 Gavialis gangeticus | reverse complement strand
CTTTACTCAGTAGTTGAACTTGCCTGCTCCTTTTTGTTGTTAGAAAGGATTGGGTAGGATTTAGCTTATCTTAGCTTAGCTATTCAATTACTATTACTATTCAATTCATTTCTTTGAATTTATATTTGTTCTTTCTTTTTTTTGGAAACTTCGAAAAAAGAAAGCTGTGTTTTTCCTGGCAGTATGATCCATCACTGTGCAGAGAGGTGCACAGATTGCATACACACACACACACACACACACACACACACACACACACACACACACACACACACACACACACACAAAATATAAAGAAGAAAAATCAGATATTCATAGGAGAAGACAACAGACAGACAGCACACAATTTTTATATAACACAACAGTGAAGAAACAAAGAAGAGGCCAGTGCATGCACGCAACAGGGAATAAAACACACAATACAAAAGGATTGACACACACAGACCTTTTGCAGCACAGGAAAGATCGATATGAAGTGTGCTGGAAAGGCAGGTGCCAGGTCTTCTGGCACAGGAGGGAGAGGGGGTAGGGAAGAGCTAGAGCTGCAAGCCCCCCCACCCCAAAACACAGACACATTCTCTTCCCAAGCAGCCATGACATCCGTGCTGCCAGTGGAAGCAAGGAGGTGGGAGTAGTGTCTGCACCTAATGTCCCAGCACCTGCACCACCTCCACTCAGTCCAGAAGTAGGTACCAGCAGTAGAATCACTGTCTCCACCCCAATTTCATCTCTTAGCATGAGCTTCCCACTGCCAGAGGAGGAGCTGGAGCTGGAACCAGGGATGCTGAGCATGCTGGCTCAAGCAATTCTGGGGACTGAGGGGGAATTAGAGTTTGTGCTCCACACCCCTCAAATTTCCCCTAGACCCAAGTCTCCTCTGGAGAGCAGCATCTCAGAGGAGACTGAGGTTGTGGAGGCAAGTGGCTCAGCTGAGGCAGCTCCTCCTGCTGTTGAGCCTTAGCCTGCTGAGGAGTGGGAAAAGGCAGGATCCTTACCCTGAACCCAAAAGCGGGGGAGTAGTGTAGTGTGGGGGCATTTTGAGCTGGCAGATAATCCCAGTTTTGCCATCTGCCAGCACTGCCGAAGGTACATGAGCTGTGACGAGGATGTGAGACACTTTTCCACTATGGCAGTGCTGCTGCATCTGAGGAGGCAACACCCCGTTGCCCTTCTTCCTGCTCAGCCTGGCACCAGTGCAAGTGTGCTGAAAGGGAAGTCCTCCGCTCACTCCAAAGCTCCCTTCCTCCCAAAGCAGAGGCAGGCCACTTGGACCAGTGGGGGAAAGGTGGACAGAAAGGGGGGCATGTTCCCAAGGCGAGCTAAATCACCCAGAGCATTGGGGAGATGTCTGCTCTGCATAGCCAGCCCTTCTCCCTAGTTGACCAGCCAGGGTTCAGGCGGTTCATAGCACTTCTGGCCCCATCTTACAAAGTGCCCACATGCACCACCTTTAGCAGGATGGTGGTGCCCTCTCTGTACAAGGCATGCAGGGAGTACTTGAGGGAGAAGCTGTGCAAGGCAGGGCCGCAGGTAGACTTGCACTTCACCTCTGACATCTGGAGCAGCCGGGGTGGCAATCAAACCTACCTCTCCCTCACAGGGCACTGGTGTGATCAGTCAGACAATTGTTGGGCTCTACTGCAAGCTGAGGTGCTCGATGAGTCCCACACAGCAAGGGAGATCAGGGGGGCCATGAACTGCATGGTGTGGGGGTGGCTTGTTGGCCAAGCTCACCCATGGGTTCATGGTTACCAACAACAGGGCCAATATGGTGAAGGGTATCTGTGATGCCAAGATTTTTGGCATCTTCTGTGTGGCACACAGGCTGCATCTAATAGTGAGGGATGCCTTGGAGGGGGACAGGGCTGCTGGTGATGGAGCCACCACCACTACTGCTACAAGCCAGCTGATTTCAAAATGCAGGAAGGTGGCAGGCTACTTCCACCGCAGCATTGAGGGGAACAAGATGCTGCAGGAGAAACAGGCAGAGCTGAGCATCCCACAACACAAAATCATACAGGATGTGAAGACTTGGTGGAACTCCACATACCTGATGCTTGAAAGGTTGGTGGAGCAACAGAAGGCCATCCATGAGATGGCCTTGCTTGGGGAAATTGGGATCAATGCCCCGCTGAACACAGCTGAGTGGGGTAACATCTCCCAGACCGTGGTGGTCCTCAAGCCCTTCCTCAAGGCCACTGAGACCCTTAGCACTGGCGATGACCTCCTCACCCAGGTGATCCCCCTAGTGATGGAACTGGAGAAGCAAATGGAGAAGTTCCAGGGGATCAGTGTTCCTGGCTGGGGCAGGCCGCTGTCACCTGATGTGTAGGCACTGGTGAGGTGGCTGAAGGAGGGCATCAGCAGATGGCTGGATCCCTTGCGGTCCAGTATGGTCCACATGATGGAGGGCATGTATGACCCGAGAGTGATGGGGAGTATGTGCGCTGGCAGCCCCAAAACCCTCGATCACTGGTCGCAGGTGCTGGTCAACAAAGTCAGGGAGGCCGAAGTACAGAGGCGAGGGGATGTAGAAGAGGGGGATCCACTTTCCCATGCCAGCACCGGCTCCAGCACCAGCACCAGCACCAGCAAGTCTCCTCCACGCCAGCCACTGCCAATGTGGGCCATGGGCATGGCTTCAATGCTGGGGTCCAAATGCACCAGACCCCAGCCTTGGGTAGGTAGCGCCAAGGCTTTGGTGGCTACCTATCTGGCTGAGGATGTGGAGCCACTGGACTGTGACCCCTTGGCCTACTGGGCAAACTGCAGCCAGATGTAGCAGGATCTGGCCATGGTTGCCCGGCAACACCTGTCCTGTCCACTGACCAGTGTTCCAAGCGAGAGGGTGTTCAGCATTGCTGGTGATGTTGTGACACCCCACCGCACCTGCTTGGATCCTACATTGGTGGAGCAACTGGTGTTCCTAAAGGTGAACCTCCTGCTGCTGAGGTTCCCCAAGCTCCACCTGCAGATGGACTGAGTGCCACCCTCCTCACTCTGTCTGCACTAATTTCCTTTTCTGAGTTTTTTAAAAGCCAAGTAATGCCCTGCTCTCAGCTGGAGGGGACACTAACTGCAACACCAGCCAGCAGGGGAAGAACATGTCCCTGCTGAGCTCATTCTCCTGCCACAACAAACTTGGAGGTAGTGACTGGGGCTATGGGGAAGGAGGAGGCCCCAGGTCCTGGGTATGACCACTAAAACTGCACCCTGCCAGGGTGGGGAGGACTGGTGGGACTGCTGGCGGTGTGGCAGCCCTGTAAATGCCAGGACCTACAATCCCCTGGTGAAAGGTGGGTAGGAGGCACCATAACCTCCAGTTAACGCATGGACACACAAAGTCCTGGCTGGGGAACACCCAGACCTATCAAATCTTTGACAGGCCTGACGCTTACTGGTTGCAGTGCAGTTGTGAGGCTCCCAGTGAGCTCAGCTTAGCTGTCCAGGATGCCAGCTTTAGGACTGAAAACCCCTTTGGCAGGCTGAGGAAGTACCTGCAGTTGGTCCTGGATGGAAGGAATAGTAAAGAAGACAGAGGCTGACCTGGCCCGCAATTCAGGCAAGAAAGCCAATCAGAGAAAATGGAAATGGAGGTGTCAGGGAGGGCGGGACAGGCTGGGGTGGGGGTATAGGACAAAAGGGGGATGTAGCAGTGCAGGTAAAAGTGCAGAGGTGCCTGTCGTGTTAGATGTCCAGCAGGTTGCAGTGTGCCAGAATTCCACTGTGTATATTGAGTCCATGACCTAGGAGGCTGATGAAGTGCAGTTTATAGGCCCAGCTCTGAAAAGTGGTTTGCATCGTAATTTGTTCAGGATCAGGTCTGGGAGACTGGAGGCAGAGTGTTTTTTTCGTGAGGAATGTGCCCCGACAGGTAGTTGGGTTTTGTTGTCTTTGATAGATTCTGGTTTGCAGTTTGTTGGGGTACTGGAGATAGTTGGCAGGTTTTGTGTTTTGAGCTGTAGGAAGTTGGCTTCAGTTCTGGTGATGAAGTTGGGTGCTTGTTTGAATGTACAAACCACTTTTCAGAGCTGAGCCTATGAACTGCACTTCATCAGCCTCCTCAGTAGTAGGTGCAGTTCCCCCCAAACCCCGGCACCTATCTTCTTGAAACTTGGCATGCTTCGTGGCCTCACCAGGGGCCACCACCCCTGCAGTTTTCACCCCCCTGTGGTGTAACACACAGACGTGCCATGAGTTTTGCTTTCAAGAATTTGAGGTGCAGTTCCCCCAAACCGCTGCACCTTTTTTAAACTTGGTGGGCTTCATGCTCTCAGCAGAGGCTGCCACCCCTGGAAGGTTCACCCAAATTAGACACAAAACAACAGAGTTATAGATATTTCATTGATCCCCCATTATAGCCTATGGCTGGATCTCCAAGGTGGCTCCAAAGCTTCA
>NW_017728993.1:39754076-39756122 GCF_001723915.1 Gavialis gangeticus | reverse complement strand
GTTAACGCATGGACACACAAAGTCCTGGCTGGGGAACACCCAGACCTATCAAATCTTTGACAGGCCTGACGCTTACTGGTTGCAGTGCAGTTGTGAGGCTCCCAGTGAGCTCAGCTTAGCTGTCCAGGATGCCAGCTTTAGGACTGAAAACCCCTTTGGCAGGCTGAGGAAGTACCTGCAGTTGGTCCTGGATGGAAGGAATAGTAAAGAAGACAGAGGCTGACCTGGCCCGCAATTCAGGCAAGAAAGCCAATCAGAGAAAATGGAAATGGAGGTGTCAGGGAGGGCGGGACAGGCTGGGGTGGGGGTATAGGACAAAAGGGGGATGTAGCAGTGCAGGTAAAAGTGCAGAGGTGCCTGTCGTGTTAGATGTCCAGCAGGTTGCAGTGTGCCAGAATTCCACTGTGTATATTGAGTCCATGACCTAGGAGGCTGATGAAGTGCAGTTTATAGGCCCAGCTCTGAAAAGTGGTTTGCATCGTAATTTGTTCAGGATCAGGTCTGGGAGACTGGAGGCAGAGTGTTTTTTTCGTGAGGAATGTGCCCCGACAGGTAGTTGGGTTTTGTTGTCTTTGATAGATTCTGGTTTGCAGTTTGTTGGGGTACTGGAGATAGTTGGCAGGTTTTGTGTTTTGAGCTGTAGGAAGTTGGCTTCAGTTCTGGTGATGAAGTTGGGTGCTTGTTTGAATGTACAAACCACTTTTCAGAGCTGAGCCTATGAACTGCACTTCATCAGCCTCCTCAGTAGTAGGTGCAGTTCCCCCCAAACCCCGGCACCTATCTTCTTGAAACTTGGCATGCTTCGTGGCCTCACCAGGGGCCACCACCCCTGCAGTTTTCACCCCCCTGTGGTGTAACACACAGACGTGCCATGAGTTTTGCTTTCAAGAATTTGAGGTGCAGTTCCCCCAAACCGCTGCACCTTTTTTAAACTTGGTGGGCTTCATGCTCTCAGCAGAGGCTGCCACCCCTGGAAGGTTCACCCAAATTAGACACAAAACAACAGAGTTATAGATATTTCATTGATCCCCCATTATAGCCTATGGCTGGATCTCCAAGGTGGCTCCAAAGCTTCAGAGCCACTTCGGCCAGATCGAAAAAGCAAACCAGTCCAGAGCTCTGGATTGGATCACTGACATTCAAAGTGGCCAAATCGAATACCTTCCTACTCACACAGGCCTAGTAGAGATGTCCCTGTGTTTTATTTTAGTGAAGGGGATCCAAGGGAGTGGGGAGTAAGGTATAGGAGAGAACAAAATATAGGACTGGACAGAGCAGGCAGCAAGGGAGCACCAGACACAGCTAGAGAAGCAGAGGTGGCAGGACTGAGAGGGGTTAAATGCTGAATGAAAGAGACTGAACTGTGAGCAAGGTAATGTTTCCTACTGTGCAATTACTACGGTGTTTCAAGAAAAGATGTTTGTACATTTTTTATAAATATACAGGACGGCATATCTGCATATCAAGAAATAATCGAGTCCCTCATCAGTGTCTCCTTCTAATGGCAGTAATCTACATGCCTCTATAACGTAGGTAACTGCTCACATGAAAAATAGGTAAGTAACTCTGTGTCCCTTTTTGCTCTCAGTTTGAGATTGAAAGTATGCTGACCTTCCCTGCATATGCACTATTTGGCACAGCAAACTCGGTTACCTCCTTTCAAGATTATATATTATACCAAATATAGGATAGGCCTGCGTTAGCATCAACATTGTTCAGGGAAAACATGTTGGAATTTATTTCTTTTTTGAAGGCTTCTGCCAGATTCTTAAAGTTCATTTTGTCTGGAAGGGCTGATCTGATTAATTTTTTTAAATACTTTTTCTATTGCATTTGTACATCTACCATATGCTTTCCAAACCAGCAGTGTAACTAATATGGGATGACTGGGGCAGCAGTCCCTGGCACTGACTTGTGGGGAGGCAGAATGGAAAAATTACAGCTGCCACTCCTGCTGGCTGGCTGAACCTCTGGTGCTAGCAGTTCCATACATGCAGTTCATTCAGGGGATCATAATGACCAGAGAAAAAAAAGTTCTGTGGAGTC
>NW_017728993.1:39744946-39749076 GCF_001723915.1 Gavialis gangeticus | reverse complement strand
AGAATGGAAAAATTACAGCTGCCACTCCTGCTGGCTGGCTGAACCTCTGGTGCTAGCACCCAGGAGCTACTGCTGCCCTGGGCCCTAAGCTGTCCTCTTATGCCTCTGTTCAAACAGCAGGTGTTTTCCTCTTCATTTTTGTCCTTTACCCTTGGCCAGTTTATTTAATTACTTGAAACTTGCCTTCCCTTTTTAAGGGTCAAATTGTTACTATTTAGACATTGAGCTACCTAACATATGGCCTCACTGGGATAAATAGATACCATAATGCTAGCATTGTGTGAATAGTTAATTTGGAGGTGCATGCTTTTCCCTTGAAAATGGTAGGCCAGGTTTAAAAATAAGGTTCTTTATATCCTTAATATACTGCATAAAGAAAAGAAGGTGCTCTGCTGGGCTGAGGTGATGTGCATCCAAGATACTTAGGGCTCAAATAACTGCTTTATACTTTGAAATGGAGTATTTAAGCAGAGCTGTGAAATGCAGTGCAACTAAGTCAGATAAGTTGTGCCACGTCATATGTCAGAGATCTATTTCAAAAGAATCCTCATGTGCAGCTTCCTCTACACAGGATCAGGGCTCGGGTGCCTTCCTGGTGCCCTTCTGTCCTCTCCTTATGTGGGCTCTGTGCTCTGTGCTAGGGAAGCAGATGAAGGTAGCCCCAGAAAAGCTAACTTGAAGATTTGCTACTGCAGTCACATGGGGAAGAGAGGAGGCTGTTTTTTCAGCAAAAAACAATTTTGCTGTTGAGCTGAGGGAGGGCTACCAGGGCCACAGCCAGAGCTGCCAGGTAAGGCCACAATGTCCTGTGTGGCAGGCCAGTAGGGGGTGCTCCTGTGCTGAGCCACCCACCTCACTGCATCTGACCATCTTCCAGGCTCCAAGTGGCTCCCTGGGGGTGCCTCACTTCTGGCTGACCCCCTTCCTGGAGCACATCCGCTAGCCTGGAGGTACCACTGCCACCACCCAGAGTCTGGACAGATCCTGGACCTGTTAGCCCTTGAGGGTACTTGACCCACTACAAGAACTTGGGGTACTTCCCTCAGTCTGCAGCACAAATAGTGGTCTCTCTTAGCCAAAACAAGGGGACCCCAAGGCATAATCTAGACCCTCTCCCAATAAGTCTCCCATGCTAGGTACAAAGGGGAACTTTATTGGTTACAAGGAATTAGGTTTGGAATAGAGTACAGGGTAGAGCAATATCAGAGAAATCCCTTAGAGCAAAGTGACATGGTAGCCTTTGATTATGCATCTGTGTTACTGCAAGCTATATATCTAGTTAGATCTCAGGTAGCTTATGAGTATTATCCAGAGGCAGGTAGAAATTCCCTCTGGAGGCAAACAGTTCATTGGCCATGAGTTTCAAGAGAGAAAGCAAGTTTCAGATGGTCCAGCTTCTCTCTGTGTTTTCATCATGGCTACTGCCCCTCTTCCTGGGCAGTCCTTCACTTCCCTTATGACCTCATTTACCTGGTCCAATGAAGGCCAGCAACTTTTGGCTGCCAGCCAACCAATTTGAAATACATCACTGGTTGCCAGGTAGACTGGCAGGGTCTTTAGCCCCCTCCCAGTCATGTTGGCATTGCTTAGAACAATAGAGAGCTTAAGTCCCCCCACCCAGGTATGTGATGCTGGTCACATAGGCAGAGGGAGCAGGTTTCCCCGCCTCCCTCATGAATGTATCCAGCTCAGGTTACAACTCAGAGTTACCTGAAGAGATGGGGCAGAGGAGTCTGCCCTTTGCAGTGACCATGGTAACCAAATTGTCATGTAGCAGAGTTTGGGGAGAGACAGAGATGGTACTCTGCCACACCCTGTACACCTGGTAGGGTACATCAGTTCCAGGGTTTTTTCTTGAGAGAAAAACACTCCTCTGGCAAGCAGGGTGTAGCACTGTGCACAAGAGAACTCATACTGAGCCGCCTAGCCAGGAAAAATTCCCTTCCACAGCTTTTAATGGGGCAGAAGAATGTCTGACCTGGGAATATGAATTGGATTCAGAAATAAAAAATGGAAGATGTTTACTAGCAAGCAAAATACTGGCTTCTCCAGAGTGATGGCTTTAACAGTCAGCTCCAGAGCACAGGATTATCATTCTTTAGAGAAACAATAATAGTCCCATACCTGTATTTTTTTTCTCTCCTCTGTTCGCAGGACCTGCTGTCTGTCTTTGGAGAAAATAGTACTGATGCTGCAGAGACTGACTTAAGTTGCTAAAGTTCTGATGCACTTCATTCATTTGGATTTGTCTGTATTGCTAGGGTACACCACTTTGATCTGTTGTTCATTCTTCTTTCAGCATGGCTTCATCACGGGCAAACCTTGTCTTACCTACCTCATCTCCTTTTATGACCAGGTAACTCGCCACCTGGACAAGAGAGAGAGGAGGTTAACATTGTATCCCTCGACTTCCAAAAAGCCTTTGATTTGGTTTCCCACAATGTCCTCATGAGAAAATTGGAGGATTGTGTGCTTAACTCTGAGACAGTCAGGTGGGTGGGAAATTGGCTGCGGGGTAGGACCCAGAGATCCCTAATGAATGGATCTGTGTCGTCCTCGTGAGAAGTGGCCAGTGGCATCCCACAGAAGTCAGTGCTTGGTCCAGTACTTTTCATCATATTTAACAGTGACTTGGATGTGGGGGTGAAGAGCTCACTGGCCAAGTTCATGAACAACACCAAGTTATGGGGAAGCGTGGTCATGCTTGAAGATAGGTTACAGATACAGGTGGATCTAGACAGGATAGCAAGTTGGGCAGATGAGAACCAGATGAAGGTCAACACTGAGAAATGTAAAGTGCTCCACTTGGGGACGAACAGCCACCTAGACACCTATAGGTTTGGTGGTGCCAAACTGACTGGCACCATGAACAAAAAGGACTTGGGGTAATAATAGACCACAGTATGAATATGAGCCGGCAGTGTGACACTGTAGTAGGGCACAGTAGGGCAAATAATACTCTGGCATGAATCAATCGATGCATCTCCAGCAAAACCAAGGAAGTGATTCTTCTGCTCTACTCAGTATTGGTGAGACCACAGCTGGAGTACTGCATCCAATTCTGGGCATCACGTTTTAACAAGGACGTGGAAAAGCTTGAGAGAGTCTAGAAAACGGCCACCCATATGATCAGAGACTTGCAAGGCAAGCCATACAAAGAAAGGCCGAGGAACCTGGGACAATTCAGCCTGAAAAAGACAAGGCTGAGAGGGAACTTGGTAGCAGCTTACTGCTACATCATGGGAGTACATCAAGGGCTTGGTGAACAACAGTTTACCAGAGCACCCTTGGAGAAAACCAGGAATAATTGCAGCCAACTGCTGGAAGACCATTTCAGACTCAACATTAGGAAAAATTTCTTCACAGTCAAGGTGTCCAGACTGTGGAATAAACTCCCTTCAGAGGTGGTGCAATCACCTACCCTGGGGATCTTCAAGAGGAGACTGGACTGTCACCTTGCTAGGGTCACCTGACCCCAGTTGTCTTTCCTGCCTAGTGCAGAGGAACTGGACCTGATTGATATGTGTATTTGCAGAAATTAATGTAACTTGCATACGCAACCATGGAGAGATTCAAGTCAAGTCAGCCCCAAGGCTTCTGTGACTGTTGGGGCACCTTAGATGCTGTAATAACCCTCCTAGGTCAGTTGAGTTACTTTGTATCATTGATGATTCTTTGGGCAGTGACCTGGAGGTGTCCATCTCCTCTCCAGGTATGGATGGCCGTTGGCTTGCAGGGAGCTCATTTGCCCTTTGACAGGTCGTTTTTACTCCTGCTGGGTGTCCACATGCCTTCCTCACCCAGACTGTGGGCTCTGGTTTAGTCATTGACAACCCAACCATGGAACAGGCTGTACTGATTTACATGGTACCAGACAGCAGACCAAGAGAAGTCTGGACTGACAAATGGAGAGATTAGACCCCTATAATAGTGAACTTCTCACTGGGCACTGATCTAATTATGATGCTATGGCTGGAAAATGGTAAGTATGCAAATAGTAAAGAAGATTTTAATTTTAAATGTGATTACAGTTTGCTTTCAGCTTTTCTTCCCTCTTTTCTCACTTACAATCGATAGATCCTGGTTTGATGTCTGTGATAAATTGGGCAAGTACTAATTGAATAGAGATC
>NW_017728993.1:39723093-39739946 GCF_001723915.1 Gavialis gangeticus | reverse complement strand
GGCCGAGGAACCTGGGACAATTCAGCCTGAAAAAGACAAGGCTGAGAGGGAACTTGGTAGCAGCTTACTGCTACATCATGGGAGTACATCAAGGGCTTGGTGAACAACAGTTTACCAGAGCACCCTTGGAGAAAACCAGGAATAATTGCAGCCAACTGCTGGAAGACCATTTCAGACTCAACATTAGGAAAAATTTCTTCACAGTCAAGGTGTCCAGACTGTGGAATAAACTCCCTTCAGAGGTGGTGCAATCACCTACCCTGGGGATCTTCAAGAGGAGACTGGACTGTCACCTTGCTAGGGTCACCTGACCCCAGTTGTCTTTCCTGCCTAGTGCAGAGGAACTGGACCTGATTGATATGTGTATTTGCAGAAATTAATGTAACTTGCATACGCAACCATGGAGAGATTCAAGTCAAGTCAGCCCCAAGGCTTCTGTGACTGTTGGGGCACCTTAGATGCTGTAATAACCCTCCTAGGTCAGTTGAGTTACTTTGTATCATTGATGATTCTTTGGGCAGTGACCTGGAGGTGTCCATCTCCTCTCCAGGTATGGATGGCCGTTGGCTTGCAGGGAGCTCATTTGCCCTTTGACAGGTCGTTTTTACTCCTGCTGGGTGTCCACATGCCTTCCTCACCCAGACTGTGGGCTCTGGTTTAGTCATTGACAACCCAACCATGGAACAGGCTGTACTGATTTACATGGTACCAGACAGCAGACCAAGAGAAGTCTGGACTGACAAATGGAGAGATTAGACCCCTATAATAGTGAACTTCTCACTGGGCACTGATCTAATTATGATGCTATGGCTGGAAAATGGTAAGTATGCAAATAGTAAAGAAGATTTTAATTTTAAATGTGATTACAGTTTGCTTTCAGCTTTTCTTCCCTCTTTTCTCACTTACAATCGATAGATCCTGGTTTGATGTCTGTGATAAATTGGGCAAGTACTAATTGAATAGAGATCCCTAACACTACTTATATTTGACATTATCAGTTATTAATGTCACATGCTAAGGAAGCATTTTTATTGTTAGTGATAGTTCACTAAGCCACAGTCCTACTTTTGAGCTTTAAGAAGATTGTAAGGGGCTCTGTACCTTTCAGGGTTTGGCTATTGCTTTGCAGTTCTCCAAAGCTCCCCTTGTAACAGCAGTGAATTTTGTATTCCTAGCGATAGATCTGAGAAAAGATCAGCATTAAATTTACATTTTCAGTTGCTACACAAATGAAATGCAGGAAAGAGTGCTTTGCCAGAGACTGGAATTGGTAATACAGTTTCAAGTACTGGCTAACATCTGTAAACATCTGTGCCTGCATACAGATTCTGACAAGAGATTTCAGAACATATTTCTTTAAAAGGTCATTGAGGAATTCAGCCCCCACGATGCACTGCTCACTAAGTGTTTTAATATGGCTTTCATATAAGTCTCACATTGGACATTTCCCATCCTTAATTATGCTAACAATCTCCAGCCTGAGGCATACTGAAGAATCATCCATCTGCCTTGGAAATAAATTTACACAAAAAAGGACCATAATTTTTAAAGTGATAGTGCCCAATTTCCTTTTTTGAATACAAACTGTGGAGTTTGCTGGGCGCTGCTGGCTTAAATATTTGAGTGGAAAACAATAGTGCTCCTCTGCTCCTTATTCCCAATACCATCTTGAATTTCTGCTACCATCACCAACAATTCCTTTTACCCTTGCGTTGGTCTGGCTGGAGGCTTACAGCTGATTCCGCCACCTCCCCCACGTACACACTTGGCAAGTGGAAGGGTTTTCTGGTTTGTCCTGAGCTTTGCTGTATGGGCACCAGCAGAGTGACATCATCAGGGATCTAGGTTTTCCATTCACTATTGGGAAAATGTGGGAAAATGCGGATTTTCTCATTTTAAAGAGAAAAACATGGATTTTCTCTTTTTACGGAGAAAATTGCATATTTTCTCCTTCAAAGGAGAAAAACATGGGAAATGGTGGGTTTCCCTTTGCAGGCTGGCAGAGTTCAGTTGGCAGGGGCAGATGCAGGCTGCCTGCTGTGGGCTGGGTCTTCCCACCCTGCTGCCCTCCCCCTGGGGCCACTGGCATGGCAGGGCAGAGCAGGGCAGGGAGGTTTGGTGGTGCCACTGCCAGGAGCCCTGTGCCACCAAGGTGAGGTGCCCCCTGCCTGCATGGCAGCAGTGTGGATGGTGGTACAGAGTTGTGTCCCCGATGCTGCTGGGTGGGCAGGGAATGCCTTGCCATGGTGGTACAGGGCTCCCAGTTGTGGCATTGAGCCTCCTCTACCATGCTCTGCCCTCCCATGCCAGGTTTTACCCTCTGGGCCACAGAGGCCCCTGTGGGGAGGGCAGCAGGTTGGGGAGCTCTGATCCTACAGCAGGCAGCCTACATCCACCCCACTCTCCCTTATGGGCTCTGCTTCAGCCATGCCACCCATGGGGGAGAGGGAGTTGGGCTCTACACTCCGATCTGCCACAGCAGCCACGATCTCTCTTGGGCGGCAGCCAGGGCTCGGGTACTACTGGGGGTGGGGGCAGGGGGCTGCGGACCTAAGTCTGTGGCCCCATTGCCCTGGCAGCTGGGGCTCCCCTGCAGCAGGGCTGCAGGCAGGGGGCTGCAGGTCACAAGTGAGGGGCACCAGCAGGGGTGGGGAGGCTGCGGGTTGGGGAGTGAGGGGCACTGGCAGGGCCCGGTGTCTGTGGGTTGGGATTGAGAGGCACCTGGGAGATGCCCCTCAATGTTCCTGGGGGAGCAATGGGTTGGGAGTGAGGGGCACCAATAGGGCTGGGGGGATGGCAGGCTGTGGGTGGGGAGTGAGGGCTACTGGCAGGGTCAGGGGGCTGTGGGTTGGGAGTGAGGGGCACTGGCAGGGCTGGGGGGGGGAGCTGTGAATCAGAAGTGAGGGGCACCAGCAGCAGGGCCAGGGTCTGTGGGCTGGGAGTGAGGGGCAATAGCATGGGCAGGGCACTGGTATTTCAGGGCTGCTCAGTGCCACAAATCAGTGTGGGGGAGACAGCTGCAGATGGACCTGCATCCTGGTAAGTGAAGTGGGCAGGGGAGCTCTGATTTTCTATGACAAAACCCAAAAGCAAAGGCTAAAATTTATAGGTATTTAGAATGTAAAATAATGTTTGGGCACTGGTAGGCTTCCAATTTGCTTTAAAATGGTAAATACATCAATAAAACATTGTGTTCAACTGATGCTTATACATATAGTGGCATTTCATTTTAATCATGGAAAAACACAGATTTGGGCCTTTTTAATCAGAGAATTTGCAAATTTTGATGCAGAGAACTTGCTATTTTTAAACAGAAAAAAACAGGATCCCTGGACATCGTATCATCTCTGCACCGTTCAGAAGGCCACACATACATTCTCCCATTCCCTCCCTGGGACCATAATATGAGAAGCTCAGCAGCCTCTAGAGCACCACTTCCCAGGCTGTGTGTTCTCAGTAAGGCAGGGTGTGCTGTTTTATGGGAGATCCGGACCAGAGGCAACGATAGGAATGTGTTGGATATGTCTGTGTGTTTCCTATCTCCACCTTTGTGCCAGCATTTCCCACAGATCCAGCTCAGTTCACCAGGACATAGGAATACATTTTATACATCTATTACTTTTTTCTCTTCTTAATGACTCCTTCATGTTGGGATTCCCATGGGCAGCTCTAGCTTGGAAAGGACCAGGCAATGCAGCTCCATTGGTGCAAATGTCCTGGGACCCAAGAGGTTGTGGGGTATGATTCACAATGAAGCTTGGGTGGAGGGAACCAGCAGCATGGCCCCCCTCTTGGCCCCCCTCTTTTTACTACAAAAAAAAAACTGTGAGCAAGGTCTCTCAGACAAAAGACCTCTTTCATCCCATCCAACTCAGTGGTGTTACTCATGTGAATGAGGGGAGCCAAAGGACAGTGGCTGCTTCCATTGACAGACATGAGAGAAGGAACAGCATCCCAGACTGAAGTCTGATGCAAAGAACTGCACTCAGGAAGCCACTTGCAGGGCCAACAAAACCAAGGAAGCATGAGCACCATCTACTGGTGCTTTATAACATAGAAATATGTTTTATTGCTGAACTTCCCTGATAACATTATCTAATCCCTTAGAAATACCAACATCCTTACCCTGTGCAGATTACTTAAATCAGGGGTGATCCATGGATTGAATCTGGCCTTCAGAGCTGTTTTATCCAGCTTGCTGGGCTACTGGCAGCTGTAGGATATGGCCTGCTATGGAATGTAGTGGTTTTGACTTCACTGGCCATCAATCACTACCAGTGACAAACTTGCTTCATTGCTGCCACCCTTGCGTCCACTGTCACTGTCAGTGGACCCCTACCCCAGAACCCCTCATTACTACCAGACCCTCACCATGGTGACCACCCCATGCCCCAGGCTGGATCCGGCCTATGAGGAGCCTCATGGTCCAAATCCATCTCAGGGCCCCAGGTGAGTTTGACACCCCTGGCTTAACCTAGGTTGGCAGAAACTCTTTTTATTGCTCAAAGCAGGACTTCTGCATGAATTCCCACCATTTACTATAGTAGGGTGATGGTCACACAAATTAGGAGGCTGTTTCACTGGGAAAATAATGAAAAGGGATTCAAGACTATTGCATTTCATTAGCAATCAGATGAGACAGAATTTTGTTACCATATTTAGTAAGTAGGTCACTGTATCAGGAGATAAGTGATTTAAAGTCTAAATAATAATTATTTATTCTGAAGTTCCCCTGCTGAAAGGGAGAGGTGATTTAGTGGGTGCATAATCTCTCTTTCAAGTGAGTTTAATGAAACAAAATTTGAGGAACTTAAAGGATCTCACAAACCACCTTGGGCTACACAAATTCAGGATGCCAAGGGGCAGATTGGGAATGGGTCCTGTATTTGTGTCAAACAGAGTGAGAGGGGCTGGCCACAGTTGCTACCATTATGCTCCCTTGAAGGATAGTTCCTTACTATCACCCTCTTTGGCACATACTTCCCCAAAAGGAGAGAGAGGAGATGACTCTGACTCCCTTCTGCTGCAGCTGACTAATGCTATACATACTGCCCTATCCTATGGCTTGCAAGACTATGCCCTTGCCCTGGTACAATGTGTTCCAAATAGTAAATGCTTCCTAGTGGTATAGCCCTGCACCATGCTGCTTGTGACTTAAAAGCATCATTGTTGATCTATTAAACTGACTGAAAATGTTCAACCTGGAATCCATCCTCATCTTATTTAATGAGAAGTCTGACTCCCTGAATGACTCCTGGGTATGGGCTCCTTTTTGTATCCTGAAGGCATCACCAACCCTTCTCCACCTCAGCACAAATTGTCAATGGTCTACAACTGTAGAGGCATGTTGTAGAACAGAGTTCAGCAACTTATGACCCATGGGCTTCATCCAGCCCATGGAGCCCTTCTTATCCAGCCAAAAGAGCCAAAGGGCTTCAGCAATGTTCTAGCAGCAAGAAACTTCACCTGTGCTCAGGGGTGGATCCGGCACGGTCGCACACCTCCTTCGGCTGGGTGCCACATTCAGTGAGTTCTTATAAATTGCCAGCATATCAGCAGAGCTTCTGATGGGAGTCCCTGCTTTCCAGCAGCTCTGGAGCCTACTGCTGTATACTCTTCCCTCCTTCCCTCACCTTTCCTGAATTCAGGAGCAGGAGAAAGAAGGGGATGAGTGGCAACAGCAGAGGTGCTGGAGGCAGGGGAGGAAACAAATGTAGGGGAAAGTGAGGGTAACAGCAAAAAACAGACTTCAGAGCTGAAAGCAGGGATACTGGGAAGACCTCATGTCGGTGTGCTCATAGGCCATGTGTAGCATGATACTTTAAAGTGGGTTAAATGCTTTTGCACCATTTTAATGGTGTTGATGTTCGCACACATTGGCAGTGTATTGCACAGTGATTCCAGCCACTGTAGCAAATTCAGCGGTATAATGCGCCTTAAATGATTTAGGGCACAGGGGACTCCTCTGAGGAGCTTTAGTTTGCTGCCCTACAACCGTGGAGTGAAGCCCCAGGCTCTGTGCAGCTCAGGGGTTCTGCAGGAAGCCCGTGCCGGCAGCCTGGCAGCAGACCAGGAAGGCAGGATCCGTCCAAGAAAAAAAAAAAGCGGCAAGCCGGGGGGGTTTTCCACCCACCTCCTGGAGCCTGCCTGCCTACCTGAGCTGTGCGGGGACCCAGTGCTTTTCTCCACGTCTGCAGTGCCCTCTGGGACTGCCTGAGCCGGGTGCCTGCAGGTGGGTGCCACCTGAGGGGGCAGAGCACCACTGCCACAGAGGAAAGCACCAGCCCCAACCCCCACAGCCCCTTGCCCTCCCCTCCCCTCCCCGCTGCCAGAGAGGCAGGTAAGTACACGTGTGTTTGCATGACACAGGGGTTTACTTGGCCCTAAATTGAATCAGTGTTTTTAAAAACCCACTGCTTCATTTTATGGCTCCCGTTTCGTCTATACATGCCAATAGAGCTCACATCACAAGTGGAGCTGCACTGACATGCTGATGATCTCAGCTTACTGACATCCAGGATCACAGCAAGAGTATGCAGCCACACTCCCTGGCCGTGTACAGACATGCAAGCACGTGCAGTTTGTTGCACCACAAACCTCTTTGTGGCACCACAGACCACATGTGGAGAATGTTAAAATGTTACCCAACATGCAGATTTTCAGTGCAGGGCCAAAATTTGCTGCCAGGAAGCCCTGGTAGCAAAGAAAAAGCACCGTGGAAAAAAAGTTGTGCCCTGGATTCTCCAGCACCCCAGGAGCTGGGAGCAGCTGGGCATGGGCACTTTGCCCAGGGTGAGACAATTTGTCCCCCACCAAACAGCACATGCAGGGGCATGTGCTGCAGCAAAAAGAAGAGGCATGAATTTATGCTGCTACTATTTTTGCCACTGCAAGTGCATGCCCCTGCACATCTAGATGTGACCCCTTTGGCTGTGTGGCACATGCACAATGAACCATCTTCATTGTATCTGCACCATACAGACAATGTGGGGTGTGACTATAACCCCATTGCCACAATCCTAGATCCACCATTGCCTGCACCTCAGGTGGGCAGGATGAGAGCATGGGACTGGAAGCTGAGATTTCTTGCTAATAAATGCCAACTTCAGTGAAAGTGGGAGAAACAGCTCCCTCACAGCTGGGACTGACCGACATTTCTCTCTTCTAGTTCCAGGCAGCTGTTTGAAGAGCTGACTGAGTTATGCAGCTTAGAGGGAACATTGGAAAGGTCATTCTTGAACTAGTCCTAAGTAGTTCACAGGATTTAGTGCAAAGGTTAAGTGTTACTGAGACATTCAGCAATAGTGACCACACTGCAATTGGGTTTGACAAGGAGGGAAGACAAGAAAATCTACTACAGTAGCCTTTAATTTTAAAAAAGAAGTGTGAGCAAGTGGGTATCCTTTGCCTGCCCTGTTGCATTAGAAGTATTTTGGCCTCTGGCTTGTTCTCCACATTCTCCTGATATGCCTTGATGTTGTAAGAATAATTGGGAGGATGGATGGTTCTCTGTGCAGAGGTCCATCTGGCAGGGCTCCACCTCCCCTACACCCTGCCTTGTTCCTCTCAGGTAGTCATTCCCTATTTTCCATTGGTCTGAAGTGAGATGCTTGTGAGGTCTTTGCCCAAACTCAGCTGGGTTATTTACTCTGCTGTTCTTCTGCCTCGGTTTCCCTTGGTTGATCCCATCCTTGGCTGTATTTATTGGATCACTCTACACGCATCCTCTTTCTGTCTGTCTCTCTCTTTCTTGACGGCCATCCTTGCTTCTTCCTTCTGAGGACTCTATATTTTTGTGGTTATTTGGACGTGTCCTGTTCTAGGCTTCTCTGTCCCTTCCAGTCTTATTTAAGCCCCTATAGACTAAAGCTCCTTTAAAACCCCAGGTGTAGGAGATAGGACCTCATTAAACATAGATCAAACAAAAAAAAGGGGGATCCTTCTTCCCAACTTGTCCTTTTTTTGCCCCAGGGACCATAAATCAATAGGAAGCTTTCTTTCTCCTGGCCTATATTGTCCCTTGATTCCAGAATCCAAACAATCCCCGCCCCACCCCACAAAAAATAAGGTTTGATCATGGTTGTTCCCAACATGGATTGAGGTTCTGTTAGGCTATCCCTGTCTGGGTTTTTGCCCTGTTTCTCCTTTCCTGCCAGCCCCCCTCCCCCCCCAGCATGCCCGGCAAATCTTCTCTTTGCCCTGGCCACCTCAGTTTTTCCAGGCCTTCACTGTTCTCAATGGGACTGTCCTTCTCTCTTCCTGGTCAGTGGCTATCAGCCAGGGTCTTATCTTCCCTCCCCTGACCCTGGCTCCTGGGCTCACAGGGACAACCCCTATTACCCTTCAATCCATTGCTACTTAACTCTCCTGATCTGTTGGGGTGCTCCTGGCTTGGGGTTTGCCAGGGTTGCAGTGCTCCATGAAGCTTCAGTCAGACAGGGTGCTCAGCTTCACTGATCTTCTTTCTTGGTCCAGCTGTTCTTGCTCTGGGAGATGCCAAACACAGCGTCTTTTCAGCATCTCCCTTTAAACTCCCTGGTCTTTTCTCCAGACCAATCAAACCTGGCTCCCAGCCTACCTGATTCTCCGGGCTTCCCCAGACCTTGCTGTCTGGTACACCAGGGATGCGCTGCTTGCCCTGACTTGTCTTGCTAAGTTCCCTGCCAGCTCGACTGGCTCTGTGGGGGTCTAGCGGGGCCAGGCCCCAGCACCTGCTACAGGAAGACTACACCAAAATGAGTAAGCTAGCTAGAGCAAAGTTAAAAGAGGCCCTTAAGAAGGGAAGGAACTTGCAAGCAGCTTGAGAACTGCTTAAGAATACCATACTGGAGGCACAGAGCGTATGCATACACCGAATCAAAAAACATGGAAAGCTTTCCAAAAGAAAGCCAGCATGGTTTAATTCAAAGGCAATAAGCAGAAAATGGAAGTCAAATCATAATGAGGAAAATAAAAAGATCATAAACACTGGGAAATCAAATGTAAAACTGTAATAAGGCAAGCTAAGGAAAGAATGTGAGGAGAAACGTGTTAGAGATGCAAAGGAAAATAATAACAATTTATTTAGGTACTTTAGAAGCTGAAGACTTGCTAGGGAGCCAGTTGGACCTTTGGATGGCGAGGGTGTAAAAGGGGCATTAAAGATAATGGCCATTACTGAAAAACTAAATGCATTCTTTGCATCTGTCTTCACTGTGATTTTTCCCTAAGATGTCAGGGAAATTCTGTCACTAGATCCACTCCCCTCTAGGGACAAGTCAGTGGAGCTGACCCAAATTCAGGTTTCAGTAGACAAGGTTGTAGAAGAACTTGTAGAGGAGTTCAGATTGGAAATTGCCAAGCCCTTAACTGTAGTATGCAACCTAGCACTAAAAACAGCCTCCAGAGGACTGGAGGGTTGCCAGCATGACTCCTATAGTTTAAAAAG
This sequence comes from Gavialis gangeticus, assembly GCF_001723915.1. Lineage (NCBI taxonomy): Eukaryota > Metazoa > Chordata > Crocodylia > Gavialidae > Gavialis > Gavialis gangeticus. The sequence continues at coordinate 39,730,519 of NW_017728993.1, read as the reverse complement.
GCTCTAAAGGGGATGCAGGGCCAGTGAGCCTAACTTCTTTCCTGAAAAACTGGTAGAAGTAGTAATAAAAATTGTTCAGCACATGGATGCTGGATAGGAATCAGCATGGCTTTGTCAAAGGGAAATCATGACTTACCAACCTACTAGAATTCTTTAAGGGTGTCAGTAAGCAGGTGGATTGGGGTGATCCAGTTGACATAGTGTATTTGGACTTCCAAAAACATTTCATAAGGTCCCCCCTCACAGGGTCTTAACTAAGTTAGGTAGTCATGGAATTGCAGGGAATGTTCACTTGTGGATTAGAAATTGGCTTCAAGATAGAAAGCAAAGAGTGAGTATATATGGTTATTTTTCAGGACGGAAAGCAGTAAACAGTTGGGTGCCTCCAGGGATCTGTGTTGGGACCAATCCTGTTTAACATATTCATAAATCATTTGGAAAAGGGGGTGAGTAGCAAGGTGGCCAAATTTGCCAGTGGCACAAAACTATTCGAAGTGCAAAAGACCAAGATGGAGATCTGGGAACCATTGTGGACAGTTTGCTAAAAACCTCAGCTCAATGCTCAGCAGCCATCAAAAAGGCAAACAAAATATTGGGGATTATTAAGAAGGGAATTGTAAACAAAATAGAAAGTATCATCATGCACCTTTATAAAACCATGGTGTGTCCACACTTTGAACACCGTGCCTACTTCTGGTCCCTACTTCTCCAAAAGGATGCAGAAGAACTAGAGAAGGTATAGAAAAGGGCAACCAGGCTAATTAGTAGGACTGCAAAGCTTCAGTCCCTGATTCCATTTTGGGAAGATTTGGCCTGATTCGGTGGCCAAATCTCCAAATCTGAATCGAATCAGGAGACCCTTTAATTTCTCCAAATCAAATCAGAACCCTCCGAATCAATTCAGAGAGATTCCGCGATTTGGACATAGACACAGCTTTACATGTTTTTTCTACATACCTCAAGGTACCAGAATCCTGAGACGGTGGGGTGGATGGAGTGTTTCACAGGGGTGTGGGGGGCTCCCCAGCATGCTCAGCAGCAGACCTGGAAGTGGACCAGAAGCTTGGCAACTGGTGCCCCCTGGGTCTGGGGGGACACCTGGGCTTCCCCCATGGCCGATTGTCGAGCTGGAAGGGCATGGGGGGGTCCCCCGTGTGCTCAGAGGCAGACCTGAAAGTACTTCTGGCCCACTTCCGGATTCGCCGCCAAGCACGTGGGGGCCCCCCATGCTCCTGTGGGATGCTCCACCTGCTGCAGCATTGCAACTTTCACAAGCTGCACCTGGTATCTTGAGGTATGTAGAAAAAACATTTAAAGCTGTGTCCATGGCTGAATCACTGATTCTCCAAATCAGCAGTGAATCTTCAGATTTGGCTGAATCAAATTGGGGACAGTGATCCGAATCAACAAATTGAATCACTGCCCCCAATTCGGGCTGAATCTGAACCTGAATTGAATATGGCCCATTTTGCACACCCTTAATAATTAGTGGTGTGGAGGGGCTTTCATATGAGGAGAGACTAAAGAGGCTAGTTTTGAAAAAAGACACTTGAGGATGGACATGCTAAAGGTTTACAAAATACTAAATGGTGAAGAGAAAGTAAATAGAGATTTATTATTTACTCTCAGTACAAGAACTAGGGGTTACAAAATGAAACAAGTAGGTAGTCAAGTTTAAAACTAACAAAAGAAAGTTCTTTTTCACACGTGTGTAATTCAATTGTTGGAACTCATTGCCAGCAGATGTTGAGAAAGCTGATAGTTTAGCCAGATTCAAAAAGTCATTGGACAAATTCTTGGAGGAAAGGGGCATCTATCAGTAGCTGTTGAGCATGGAAGTTAGGGATGCAGTTTCTGAATTAGAACTTCCTTAACCTTAAATGTTGGAGGCCACAGGTGAGACAGGAACAGTGGAAAATAACTTCTGGCATACCTACTGCACTCTCCCTTTCAGCACCCACTATCTGCCCCTGTGTGACACAGGATACTAGGTAAGAAGGACCTGTGGTTTGAATCAGTGAATGGCAATTCTTATGTTCTTAAATGTAGTTAAAAATGCTAAAACAGACACAGCCTGTATGTATGGCTTTTTATATCTTGGATATTTTACCATTCTCCTTGGGTTTACCTCACATTGGTCATGGAAAGGTGTCAAATTAATTGGGGACATCTGTGTTAAATTAGTTGGGGAGACTTGATTGGGATGCACTAGTGCTCTCACTGACATATAGAAATCTCTTGCCTACTTGGCTGGAGAGTCTTGCTCTGCCAGGAATGATTAACCTCATTGCCAGATTTGGGGCCAGAAAGGATTTTCCTTACTGAGGTCAGCTTGGCAAAGGCTGTCAGGGGTTTTGCCTTATGGGGACATAGTCCTCTTCCTAGGATCCCTGTCACTGCAGTGGCAGGATATTGGCCATGCTGTTTAGCTGTGCCATGGTGTAGGGTGTTTGAATTTTGTTTTTCATTAGGTGCTTTTTGGCTGTAGCATGAAGAGTGGACATAGATGATTTTCAGAACTTTTTGGATAAAGCGTTGCTTGCAAGAACAAAGGATGGACTCATTGTCTCAAGATATCCTTACATTCCTATGTTCCTATAAAATTCATGTCTTCTTAACACTGAAATATTTACTGCGTTTATTCAGGAGATTCTGTCAAACACTTTAGATACAAAATATGACCAACCTCGAACTGAAGATAATGAACCTCTGGACTTCCAGGTTCAGTACAGATAGTCAAAATGCCTGAGGCTGAATTGATTCAATCTTCGCAGGTTAATCTAATATTCGTAGATTGAACAGATAAGCAAGTGAACAGGTATTCACTTTTGATTCTGGAAATGCAGCCACATGCCTGCAGTGGACCCAAGCCAGAAGCTGGGGGCCATTAGAGCATGCCTTCTTGCTTGGCTGGAGCAGACAGCTTGGGTCAAGGATAGCCCTCTCACTTAGCAAGGGGGGTGTTGTGGGGAGGTGCAAAGCATCCTGGGATGCTGGAGGACTGTGAGTTAACTTGAATCTGGAGGGGATCTGGGACAGAAGTTCAATAAACCAATTTAAACTAGATCAGTTAAGCCTGATACTATATTCATCCAGGTTTATCTTAAAACGGTTTTGGAAATGTTGAAAGTGGTTTATGTGCACTGAACTTCTGTTGTGTTACAGATTTGAACCAGTTTCCAATCATTTATACTTGTTTATGTATAATTTCTGTACCTATCCCCGAGGTCTGTAATAAACCAGAGGCAGGGAGAGGGGAGAAGGCGGTGATGTCCTTATTCATGCTGAATTCATACTCACACCAGCAGATGGCCCACTGGAGCTCAGTGGGGGTAAGGATATCACAGCGATGGGCACTGACACAAAATCCACAAGAATTCCTGGGTTTACTTGAGTTATGATAGGCTCCAGATAGTTAAACTAAAACTGCCCAAAGAAATCCACCACTCAGCCATCAGGCACCTTTGAGGATGCAGCCAGCATTGACTTGGAGTTTACAAAAATAACGTTGACTGATTTTGTGCTTCCTCTGATAGGATCTGTAACGTGCTGACATGGCCCATGTCTGTTTCTGCTAATATGATTAGTGGGGCATAAATAAGGAAGTGCAATTTTAAAAAGACATCGGCTTTACACATAAGAAATGGATGGGGGAGGGGTTCACTGTTGCTAAATGAAGAAAGATAAACATTGAGGTAGTATTCACTTGATGCCACTTTACACACTGAGTAGATTCCTCAGCAAAAACTGTTATAGATTTCATAGACATTAGGGGCTGGATGGGACCTCGCAAGATCATTGAGTCCAGTGCCTCTGCCATAGGCAGGAAGTCTGGTGGGGTCAAATGATCCCAGCAAGATAAGCATCCAAATGTTTCTGAATGAGTCCAGAGTAGGTGCTTACACCACCTCGGGGGGGGGGGGGGGGGTCTGTTCCAGACCCTGGAACCTCAGATTGTAAGTAAGTTTTTTCTTTACGTCCAGTCTAAATTGGCCTTCCAGCAGTATGTGGCCGTTAGACCTTGTTATCTCTTGGGGAGCCCTGGTGAACAACTGTTCTCCCAGATCCTGGTGCCACACATCTTATACACGTATAGGCTGCCACCAAGTCCCCCCTGAGCCTTCTCTTCTCCAGGCTGAAGCGTCCTATGTCCCTCAGCCTCTCCTCAAAAGGCTTGCTCTCTTGGCCTTTGAGCATGCAGGTGGCTCTCCTTTGGACTCTCCCAAGCTTATCCACGTCCCTCCTGAAGTGGGGGGCCCAAAACTGGACACAGTACTCCAGCTGCAGCCTCACTAAGGCCAAGTAAAGTGTTATAGCCGGCTTGTTCTTTTAGAAGTGCCAGGAAATGTGACACAGGCAGACTGTGGCTCCTTGCCTCCTCATCTCCTAGAACAGTGGTTTTCAACCTATGGTTTGTGGACCCTTGGGGGTCCACAGACTATGTCTAAGAGGTCTGCAAAAGATGACTATGATCAATCACAAGGGCACAAATACCCACATTTACAATTCAAAGGGATCCACACCTCCACTCAAAGTTTCTAGGTCTCCACAAACAAAAAAAGGTTGAAAAACACTGTCCTACAGAACTGGTGGCAGAGTGGACCAGTCAGATGAGAAGACTACCATTTTGTCACTTCCTATGGAGATTTGATACTGCATTTGCTATGGTAGTAGGTGAAATCATGGAGATCCATAGAAACAACAAAGCTTCCTCCTGTGTCTGTCCATGCACATCTTTTCCCTGCCTGTCTGTACCAGTGGCAAAATTAGCCTATGCTATGGAGTTTGTGGTTGCTTTCTGGGCCCCAACCAATCAATGTAACCTCTGTGGTGTGGAAAAGTGATTGAGAAAGAGTACTGCTGCTTAATGCAGGTATAGCTTATAGGGCTCTTTGTATTTAACTTATACTTTCCTGAGAAGGGAACAGACTGCCCAGAACAGCTATTTTCCAAGCCTCTCTCCTGAAACCCTCCTTTCCCTCAGCTGCATGGCCCTGGTATTGGAGGAGTGAGGAGGATCTGTGAGATTCTTTTCTGCATTGCCCCTCCAACACTTCTCTAAGCAAATGCCCCATGGTGATAATTAAGCTAGAGAGTACATTAGTATAAACGTGCTGTACAGGTACATGATCATGGCATAGTACATAACACTGTACTTGGGTTTCTAATCAAAACTGATTGTCTCTTACCTTCTTGTTCCCTTCCAGGGTTAATGAAATGTTAACTTCTGGAAGCATGTACCTTCTGTGTATTTATGTTGGTGATTTGGGAGGTTTAAAACTACTCATGCATGAAAAATAACTGTAGGAATTGTGTGCTCCCATATGTGAATAATGACTGTGCTGAAGCACAAATTATAGCAGCATTACAGTGAAACTGCTCCATCTTATATGCTTGCTCTGGGAGTGTTATGAAGCATTTTTTAAATGTTGGTGCATATTAATGTATTGAATTCAGTCAGTCTCCTTTTTGTCCCCTTTGGATTTGTTCAGCTTAGCAGATAATGTATCTCATATTTGCTTCCATAAATGCTTAGTAAACTTGTGAAATGAAGAATATATGCAAAGGGAAGGGTGTGTGAGTGGGGAAGAGTTAATGTAAATTTACCCAAAATATTTATTAACAGGGTCAAATCTCCTGACAACATCTTTTTCTTTAAATTTTGGAGAAATGGGAAGTTCATGCTAATTAACTTGTACCCAATCAACTTTTAAATCTGCTTTTATTTTTCTAACTCTGAGACATATATTCTGTGCCCAGGTTTTAATTAAAGCCAGCATTGACTTAAGATTCTATTGTCCCTTTCATTTAAATAAGATTTTTGTTAGATCTTTAAAAAGACCTCAATGGGGTAATAAATCTAAGCAATTGTCCTTATTAGGAGTAGATTATTATCATGGGACCATAACAGTCGCTGAAGTAACTAAAATCATTTGTAGAAACTGCACTAAGACTTAAAAAAACCCCAAACCACTAAACTGACTTGTGAATCAGTTGCTTCGTTGGTCAAATTAAATTAAATGATATTCTGTTTATTTGTCACATTTTTCAGCTGTATAGTGTCTGTTTGCTTAGAAGCTGTAAGGGTTTCAGCAAAACTGACTTCCAGGGTAGTGAGCCATACTCTCAGCAAATAGTCTTTGTAGCAGGAAGTGAAACAAAAAATGTCCTGTATTTGTCTCTTCTATTAATAACCTTTGCACCACCTGTCATCTATGGGCTTCAGTTGTATAATGCGTGTATATGGTAGGGTATAATGGTTCTTGTTATGAACTCAAAAGTGAGTTCAAGCCCTGCTCTGGAAGCCAACCAAAGCTGACCCAGCTGTAAATTGGTACCCACTCATTTGGGTTGGAAAGTCAGACAGCTGGATGTTATACTAGTCACATCATTCCCTTTTGTGCTGCTGGTTACCAAAACTTTTGTGCCTTAACCATGCTAGTCGATGGGCTGTTAAGCTTAGGAGGAGTTTTTTTTACTTGATTTCATATAATGAATTATCCTTATTTGAGAAATTTTTGGTAAACTTTGCCCATCCCTATGGCTGATTCAAATTATTCCTGAGTGTATACCGGTATCATATTTGTCTAAAGGTTTTCTCTCATGCTGAGCCAGATTCTGAGGGAATATATTTCATAAACATAAACTACTAATTAGGGATGAGCTGAGTGTCCAGGAATAAGCTGTAGATATAGACCAGCCTTAGCCTTCCTTGCTCTTTATGTCTTACATGGTTCATATGGAAAATACTCTGTCCTTTAAAATGTCAGTCATTAGGAATGGGAAACTCAAAGCAATACCATTCTAGCTGCTTTTGTTCACTGGATTCTGACCAATGCTGGTTTAAAAATGCAAGGGAGACCTGTAAGTTTTCCTTTGGCACAGGGCTTGGGAAGAAGCAGTCTGCTCTTCTTCCTAATAGCTGATCCTCTGTATGCTTCATGAGGGCTCTTTATTTTGTGGCTCAGGTGTAGAGGGTGGTAGCTGAGAGTATAGACAGTGTTTTCAACATCCCTTCCTACAATAACAGGGTAGGAAAAGAGTAGAGATGGCTTATGACCGGAGGTAAGATGGGCTCACTTTAAGGCTATTCTGTATATATAAAGGGCTTAGTCTGTCTGTCTGTCTGTCCGTAATGCTTTTGGCCAACTGCGCATGTGCTGCCGAGAGGGCAGGCAGTGATTGGCTGTGCGGGCCTGGGCTGCATAGGCCCAAGTTTGAGCCGCTGCCGGGGAAGTTTGTGGTGATGATGAACATGCCCTGGCCACCCAAGCAGTGGGGCTTCCCATGCCTCCCTGCCTGAGGGTGAAGGGAGGGATCACAGTGGTGGCACCCTCCCACCATCTCCCAGAACAGCCAGCAGGGGGGAGAGGTAGCAGGCATGGAGGGAGGGAGGGGAGCAGGAAGGGGGCCCCAACAACAGCCA
>NW_017728993.1:39718937-39723035 GCF_001723915.1 Gavialis gangeticus | reverse complement strand
GGTGGGGGGAGGCAAAGGGGCGGGGGATATAGTGGCAGCTGTTGTCAGGGCTGGGCTGCAGGGAAAGAAGGAAGGGTGTGGGAGGGGGGTCATGGTGGCTATGTCCCTCTACCACCCAACCCAACAGCAGCCAGCAGGGAGGGAAGGAGAGGGAAGGTGGCGGGAAGCTCCTCTAAGATGGAGGTGGGCGGGGGGAGGGAGCCACTGTGCTGGAAGCTGGTGGAGGAGATGGCGGCAGCAGAGGGAGTCTTTACATGGCCGGCCCCAAAGAGTGAGCAGGGGGCGGGGGGCATGTAAACACTCCCTGAAATCCATCATGCTTGACGGGCAATTAGCTAGCAGTAAATAACTTCACACTGGGAACAGGGAAAGAATTATGTCTCTGACTAATGAAGCTTTCCTTATGCTCTTCCTGGTGCAGTACAGACACATAATGCCTAACATAGTCTGAGCCTTATAGCTTGATTTAGCCTTTAACATAAAACAGTGTATAGGACAGGACCTGAATAACAGTCAGGTGATTAACTGTTGAACAAACTACCATAAGAAGTGGTGGAGTCTCCATCTCTTGCCTTTGAATCAAGGCGGGATGCTATTCTGGGAGATGTGCTCTAAGCCAGGTGTGGCCAACCTGCAGCATATGCCACAAATAGTAGGGCTGTGTGAAACAGCACCATTGGTTTTGACTTCCATTTCACTGTTTCGAAGGGACAGTGTTTTGTTTCATCATTTCATTTAGTTTCAAAGCACTGTTCCATGTTGTTTCGTCGAAACTGTTTAGCTGTTTCGACACATTTCGACATTTCATCTGTAGGCTATAATGGGGAATCATGAAAATGCCTATAACTTTGTCATTTCTTACCTGATTCAGATGAAAATTGCAGGGGTGGTAGCCCCTTCTGAGAGTGTGAAGCCTGCCATGTTTCAAGGAGGTAGGTGCAGGAGTTTCTACGAAACTGCACCTCAAACTGCTGACAACCAAAACTTAATCACTTGCTGGCAGCAGCAGCCTCCTGACATCCCACACACAGATCTGGGGGCCTGCACCACGTAGGAGGGCCATGGAGCTATGCCAGACTCTTCCCAGGGCAGGTGCAGGCCCCTAGATGATGTGGGATGACAGCATGCTGCCACTGCTGGCTGGGACCGGCGCTGGGCACAACCTGTGCTGAGCACCAGGAAGCCTGGTGCTGCCACTTGCCCCAGCTGGCAGCAGCAGCATGCTGTCATCCCGTGTGCAGATCTGGGGCCCCCCAGTGAGGGCTGTGGGGCTGTGCCAGACTTCTCCTGGTGGGCGCGGGCACCCGGATCTGTGCATGGGATGGCAGCATGCTGCTGTTGCTGGCTGGGGCCAGCGGCAGCACCAGGTTTCCTGGTGCTCAGCATGGGCTGCACCCAGCACCAGTCCCAGCCGGTAGCAGCAGTCTGCTGTCATCCCACATCATCCGGGGACCTATGCCCCCCTGGAAGAGCTGGGGGAAGTGATCAGAGAGCTGGGGGAAAGATCAGGGAGCTGGGGAATCCAGGCAGGGCCTGGGAAAATGTTCAGGGACCTGAACATTCCCCCAGCCCTGTGATCACTTCCCCCAGCTTTTCCCAGGGGGTGTGGGCCCCCAGATCTGCGCACTGGGTTTCAGCAGGCTGCCACTGCAGTTTTAGGGCCCACGTCCCCCTGGGAAGAGCTGAGGAAGTGATCAGAAAGTTGGGGAATTGAACAGGGAGCTAGATGTCAATATCAGAGCTGTCCTTCCCCTCTCTTCCCCCCTCCCTCTCCTTAGTTTCTGCTTAGATGCAGCAAACCCAGCTTCGAAACTCAAAACGTTTCAAAACTTTTGAAATGCTTCGAGTGCCCTAGTTTCGTTTCAAAGCTGTTTCAAAGCCTTTTGTTTCCTTTTGATTTCACTGTTTCAAGCTCGAAATGTGTCAAAACAGCTTTGAAATGAAACACCCATTGAAATTTCGCACAGCTCTAACAAGTGCCACACACTGATACTGTCTGTGCTACTTGGCAGTTTGGGGATGGGACAGGCAGTGCAATGGCAGATGGAGCAGGAAGCAGGAGGCAGAGTAGCAGATTGAGCAGGGAGTACAGGACCAGAAGCAGAAAGCAGGGGGGAGGGGATTGGAGTGGTCCTTAGGGAGGGTGTGGGTCTTATTTGTGGTACACGTGCCAAAAAAGGTTGGCCCCTGTTGCTCTAGGCACATACAGCTCAGGGATAACTGAATGACCTTGTGGCCTGGGGTATGCAGATGGTCAGACTTGACGATCACTTACAGTTCCTTCTAGCTTTACGCTCCATTGACTACCATCATCTGTGTATCCCATGACATGGGCACTCAGAAAGTCCCTAACAACATTGACCAGGGGTCCTGGCATAGCTTTTTTTAATACTAAATTATACTGTTCAGAGGTTTAATAGACATCTGCTGTTACTGCTAATATATCACTGAAAACTAGGGAGATGGTCTGTAAACCCTCTTTGTTTGCTGGCAGACTTGTAAGGTGGCAGGAGATGGTAAGTGTGAGAACACAACTGAACAGGAATTGTTTATACACATAGTAGGGGGGTTATGCAGCATCTTTTGACCTATGGCACTAAAATGGAGGACTTGCCATATTTCTGTTTTTGGACAGTGACATGGACTGGCAACTAGCAAGCCAAAACCAAAAAGATGCTTTCTGATGACAGAACATAGCTGAGTGCTTGCAGTAGTCAAAAATATGTGGGTACAGGAGATCTTTTGTTTCCCAACATAAACAGATGCAATTTGCGTTGGAAAAATAATGGGAACTCTAATGATTCCTGATAACACCTATCAAGATGGCGGCAAATCCCTTTTATAGTAATATTGAAATTTTTGAGGCTGGATGTAGTGAATAGGAAACCTAGAAATATCTTTTTAATCATTAGAGGGAAAATACAGTTTTAAAAATCATTATTCTATGGCCTTGTTGAACATTATACTTAGGACATGTTAAATGCACTTAAAACACTAGTGTCTGCACATTCAAGCAGGAAAACATTCTAAGTGCTATTGTATGGTAGTAGACTTAGGACTTTTTGAGTGAGGAGAATCTCCAGATTGTATTAATATATGTATTCTATCATGGGACGGCAGCTGTTTATCGACTATACAGCCAGCTCCAGCCCTGTTAAGAAGGCTAAGATCATAGTAAGCATTAGCATGCAAGTGCTAGGAAACTTTCTGCCTTAGAATAATGCTTACTATGATCTAAATAAAACAAGTGTAATATGTGACAAGGCCCTTCGGAATGCAGTAATTAAACAGAGTAGTAATTGGTCTTAAATCTACTCTGCATATCTTTTTAAAAATATTTTCCAGATAGAAATAAAAGTTGACAAGACAGTGTCAGTTTTGGTTGGACTTCTGTTTCGTTTAAGTAGTTGCACTTGCTAGGAACAGTTAGTTAATGCACACATTTTGCTTCGGTGATTGTTTCAAAACTATAAAAGCCTGCAAAGTAATTATGTGACCCATAAATATTTCTGTTTGCTATATGCTAATTCAAAGGGGGACTGCATTATGCTGCAATTATTTTTATAATCACATATCTTCCTGTGAGAAACAAAGATAATTTCACAGCAGTAGGTGCCTTGAGTTCTTTAGGTTCATGGAATAGAAAAGATCCATTAAACAGACCAACTCCCTTCCATACAGAACTGTTTTGCTCAATCTCATTTTAAAAATCCCAAGCTATGAGGCTTCCACCATTTCCCTTATTAGATTATTCATCTCAATGTCAGAACATTTGTCATGATATTAGGCATAAATTTCACTCCTTAATTGCAGCTACTGCTTCTAGGGGTACCTGCATGTAACACACTTTGGGCGCATTGACCAAGATGCTTAACTGTGCAGTAGACTAATCTACTGCTCAGTAAAGTGTCACCATTTATATGTGCATAGCATTTACTGTGCAGTAGATTAGGATACTGTGCAGCTGGCTAATACCTGTAGATATGAGTAGTAGATTAACCATGCAGTAGCGTACATGTAGACAGCTGACCTGGAGCAACTGCTCTCAGTCAACTCAGGCAGGAAGAAGAGTGAGAACTGTCCCCCCCCCCCCCCCCC
>NW_017728993.1:39706727-39718917 GCF_001723915.1 Gavialis gangeticus | reverse complement strand
CCCCCCCCCCCCCCCCCCCGGGCAGCTGTTTCCCAGCCCCGTGCCTGATTGGGGTGTGGGGCTGGGAAACAGCTGCTCAGGGAGGGAAAATTTCCCAGCCACATGCCCCAATCCGCCGATCAGGGCACAGGACTGGGAGGCAGCTGACCCAAAGGTAAGACAGCTCCCCCTGCCCCCCAGAATATGGATCTGACCCCAGTGCCCCCTGCAAGCCTGGGGCTGGCACCTGGGGGAGCCTCTAGCTCCCAGTGGCTGCCGGTAGGGGAGCAAAACAAGACAGGAGTAGCCCTGAACTGAACTGCTCCTGTTGGGAGCAAATTTGTTCCTGACAGGCACATGTGTGCTCCTGGGGAAAGTTGACGGTGCATTGTTTTACTTACAGAGCATTAATAACACATGTAGATGCATACACTGTGTATTTATTTCAGTCAGTTTGATTAGTGTACTATTTATTACTTGAACAAGAAAAGTACAGGACTAGAATAGCAAATTTATTTACTTACCTAAGACTCCAGTTAGTGGCCTTGGAATTGTAGCCCACTTGTGGTTTAATGGTTGAATCCTTGTCTGCCACGTTGGTAGACTTGAGTTTAATTCCTGGATGTGCGTATAACTACAGGCATTAAGGCACCATACGTCTGGATTTGGTCTGGCCTTTGGATTCTGTCTCAATTGTCTAAAGAGGGGATGGAAGTTCTGGGCAGCCTCTGTTCCTGGAGGCCTGGAAGGTCCTGGTGGCCTCTCACACATACACCATGATCCCAAAGGATCTACAGTTGCCTACTACTTTCTCTCCTGATCCTTAAAGAGGCTAAATAAGACTAGCTCTAATAAAGCTAGTAATATAGGGATACAGGGACTTCATTATAGGGATATAAGGGACTCCATTTGGATGGTAGAAACTTGGATCTGTATTTTAAGTGCAGGGGAGTTTTCAGTGCTGCTGCTTGCAGCCATGTGCTGTATTAGGTGGTTAGAGCTACTGCCCACTTCCCCCAACTTCCTGGTGTCATCCTTCAAATCCTACCCATACAACTCTTGTTCCAGCCTGCAGGGAACCCTCAGGTTGTTACAGGGAAAAGCTAACCCAGCCCATCATAGCACTGCCCCAATAAGCAGCCACTCATTTCAATCTGATATCCTTCTGTGGAGCCTTTAGAAATGAATAGTCATAAAGCTGCAGTCAGTACTTCCATCCCTGAGTGCACCCAGGGGAGCTGCCGAATTGCCTTCCATCTGGCCCAAACAGCAGCATGTTATCAAAAAAGCAGATGAGAAACACCCGGTGTAAGGTGGAAAAGTGCCTGCCCCCTATTACTGCTTTGCTATCTCAGCGATGAACCTCCCTTCATTACCAGAATGTGCCCCCTTCTACTCACTGCTGAGGGATTTTGAGGCAGTAACCAAGAGGCATCGTTGCTCTGATAGACCTGTCACCTGAGCTCGTGACTAGAGCTATCAGTCAGGGACAACCCTCATCCCCAACCTTGCATTAAGATTGCAGGAAACTGCTCACAGATGTGTTTCTGGCCAGCTTCAAGGACAATCTTAGGCAAAAAATAATTTGAGGTTCTTACAAAACATTGAAAACTTTAAACTATTTAGTAACAAAGTAGTCAAATAAGAGTGAGCTGCCATCTGCTGGCAAAAAAATTCAATGCACACTAGGAAAAACACTGTCACTGGCTTCTGGGAAGGTGATATGGAATTCTTTTGATTTGACAAGTTACAGTCACACATACATATGATCAAAAATAGCATACATTTGTTTTTAATCCTTTCATCTTCATTTACATTTTCATATGGAATATTGCCATCTTCCATAAGTAGATGCCTAGAACATAGCTAACATTAAAAAAGCAGGAAACAAAAGACAATAAGAAGAAAGAATGAAGAACATTAAAAACAGGAGAATGATTAGTCTAGTGACAGCTACCAAGTTTGTCCTATTTACATTACTAATAATGTGCTGCATATAATGTCTTTTTGATCCCGCTTGGGATGCTATAATATGACCACAATACCATAGCTAAGAAAGATTTTATTTTAGTGTCACTTACATTTAGTGCATTTTTGCAACTTAGTTTATAAAAGGGAAATAGTTACTTAATTGTTCCTTAAATGGGTCATCTTCTCCAATAAAAGAATGTCCCACACTCTCTTGAGACAGTTGAGATACTGAAGGGATATGATAAATACTTATTTCAAAATTCTGAATGGAGAAGAGGAGCTAACAATATACTGCTACTGAATATATGTATGCGAATTACACAATCAGTCTCTAAAACTCACTGGTACTGTTGCTATTCTGGGAAGAAGCTACTCTGCTTTGTGCTTGCGTAGTGCCTAGTGTGATGGGGGCCTGATGGGGCTTGGAGGTGTTGTTATAATACAAATAGATATAACAACATGAATTCCAAGAACTACAAATCCCAGGTCAGATGCCCTCTCAGCAAAATGAGTGAATTTTTCCTTTACATTATTTTGGTTTCACATGTTCCATACCTTCTTTATGTTTTATCAAGAAGATCTTGTTGTAAAAGATGTTTAATATGGACATTTGAAAAAAAATAGGTCAGTGTTTCTTTTGAAATCAGAGAAGAGCGTGTATTTGTAATTTTCCCCAGGTTTATCTCTTTGCAGCAGGGCTGGCAGGTATAAGAGGAAGTTAAAGATTTATTTTTGGTACTACATAGCAGATGTCATGCTTGCTGTTGTGAGACAGTTGCTTTTATCTGCAGCAGTACCTGCTGTAGTAGTGACTTGAGCTCCATTTTAAGTAGTGTATCACACACTGTTTGCATGCCATTAAACAAGAGGATATGCTTTTTTGAGAGACTGCAGGCAGTCATTATGTGTCATTAGAACCTAATATATTTGCATCCATTTCAGTAATATTGTTGGCTCTATGAAAGAGTTGGTGACTTAATATGTATGACAAAGGGATTTAGGACCCCACCATGAACACTGGCTCTTCAAAGGGGTCCATCTGTCCTAACTGTTGCACCTGCCTGGAGCCTCATTGGCTACACTGAGACTCTACACAGATGGATTCTTTTGCAGAATAAGGGATGTTTATTTCTAAGGTTTTTGGTGCTGCTGAGAAGTACTGACTGTGCATCCCTGCCATTGATTTCATTGGTATCACAGGGTGCGCGCCAGAGTTAACTGCAGAGGGATTGCCATCTCTCTACAGGTGCATTAAGCACATACAGCCCAGCCCTCAGCTGATCTAAATATCACTCTAGTTGAACTCAATACATCTATGCCTATTGAGAGCAGCTGAGGATCTGACCCACAGCCCCAACACTGTTTACTAAAGTGCCACAACAGCAACGTGGAACATGTAGTTGCATAGGATGACCCCTGAGTTTCTTTCTGACCCCATGCTTTCATATGGCCAAAGGATGGAGGTAGGGTCCCTGGACACTCCAATAAATGGCCAGGAGCTGATGCCTACTATTGTCACAGAAAACACTATTTCCAAGGACACTGGAGACTGATATGCAGGCTCTTATGGTTTATTCTCCGACAAAGTGGCCTTTCCTCTTTAGTGAGTTATAACTGATAATTGAATAAGCAGACAATGTTTATTGCAAGCTGTACAGTCATATCATTGACTTATTACTAGGAGTGGAGTGGGAATCCCATAAAGCAAAGCCACTGATAAACAGCTAGTGGAACTTATACAGAGAATGATTGAAATGGATGGATTTCATCCATTTCTCTGGTAATAAGCTAATTTTGGGCTTCAGTGGAACTGGAATTTGACTTGACAAGAGGAAAGGGGATAAAAAAGAAATGACCAGAACAGAGATCTTTTACTTGCTTCACCTTCCAGGAATTCACCCCACTGGACTAAAGAGGCCCATGGTATTAGGGTATATATCAAAGTAGACAAAATCTGCTTAACTTCACATGCATTCTGTGTCTTCACAGAGCATGCTTAGTTTTGGTTAGAGAAAACACTGTAAAGGAGTTTTGCTTTATCTTTGCTTCCTGAGCAGTAAGTGCCACAATCCTGCTGCACTTGGGGCTTACAGCAATGTGGGCTTAATTTATGTTGCATTCTTTGGCCTGCATTTTGTGCTGTTTCTAACTTCTCTCTTACACCATATAGGAGACAGTTACTTAAGGATAATATTTCACATAAGGTATTGTACAGCTCTTTGTATATCTCAGGCTATGGGCAAAACATTCCTTTTAACTGCTTTATAAGGGGGAGGGGGAGCTGCCACTGGGGAGCACACACCAGAACTAAGTACAGACAATCAAAAAGACAGAGGCTGAATTGATTCAATCACTGCAGGTTAGTCTAAACTGCCTAGATTGAATCAATTAACAAGTGAACACACACTCACTTTTGATTCCAGAAATGCAGCCACATGCCTGCAGTGCCCCAAGCCAGAAGCCAGGATGTGCTACAACAAGCCTCCCTGCTCTACTGGAGCTGCCAGCTTCGGCCAAGGCTATCCTGCCCACCCTGTAGCAGGGAGAGAATTGTGGGAGAGGTGCAAAGCATCCTGGGATTCTTGTAGACCATGAGTTGACTTGAATGTGGAGGGGATCTGGGACAGAAGTTCAATAAACCAATTTACCCTAAATCAGTTAAGTCTGATACTACATCTCTCCAGGTGCATCTTAAACTGGTTTTGGCCATTTTGAACACAGTTTATGTGCACTGAACTTCTGTTGTGTTACAGATTTGAACTAGTTTCACTTATACCAGTTTATAGAATCATAGAATTACAGGGCTGGAAGGGACTCTGAAGGATCATTGGGTCCAGCCCCCTGCATGAGCAGGAAAGACATCTGGGGTCAGATGACGCCAGCCAGGTGACTGTCCAGTCTTCTCTTGAAGCCCTCTAGTGTAGATGATTGCACCACCTCTGTGGGGAGCTTGTTCCATAGTCTGGACACCCTAGTTGTAAAGAAGTTTTTCCTAATGTTCATCCTGAAACTATCTTCCAGGAGTTTGTGGCCATTGTTTCTAGTTTTCCCCCAGGGTGCCCTGGTGAACAGTTGTTCACTGAGCCCTGATGTATGCCTCTGATATAGCAGTAAGCCACAGTCAGATCCCCTCTCAGACTTTTTTTCTTTAGGCTGAAGAGTCTGAGATCCCTCAGCTTTTCCTCATATGGCTTGCCATTCAAGTCCCTGATCAGGCAGGTGGCTCTTCTCTGGACCCTCTTGAGCTTTATCATGTCCTTGTTGAAGTGTGGCGCCCAGAACTGGATGCAATACTCCAGCTGTGGCTGCACCAATGTTGAGTAAAGTGGGAGAATCACTTCTCTGGATCTACTGGAGATGCATCGATTGATGCATACCAGAGTTTAATTGGCCCTAGAAGCTACTGCGTTGCATTGCTGGCTCAGATTCATGCTGGGGTCTATTGTTACCCCCAGATCCCTTTCATCTGTAGTGCTGGTCAGGTTAGCGATACCCAGCCTGTAGGTGTGTTGGAGGTTCTTCCTTCCCAGATGCAGAACTTTGCATTTCTCTATGTTGAACCTCATCTGGTTCTGTTCTGCCCAACACGCCAGCCTGCCTAGGTCTGCTTGTATCTGCAGTCTATCTGTGGGTGTGTCCACACAACCCCATATCTTGGTGTCATCTGTAAACTTGGTCAATGGAGTTTTCACCCCCTCATCCAGGTTGTTGATGAAGATATTGAACAGCACTGGGCCAAGTACCTACCCCTGGGGTATGCTGCTGCCCACATCTCACCAGGATGACACCTATCCATTCATTTGGATTCTGTGTCCTAAGCTGCAGCCAGTTTTGCACCCACTTGATGGTCCTACAGTTGAGCCCGATATCTTCCAGTTTTCTGATCAGTACCTCATGGGATACTAGGTCAGAGGCTTTCTGGAAGTTAAGGTATATGATGTCAACTGCTTTTCTCTTGTCCAGGTGATGAGTCACCTGGTCACAGAAAGAAATGAGATTGGTCTGACAAGACCTGCCCATGATGAAGCCATGCTGGCTGTCATTCAGTATCATGCCCTCTGCAAGTTTGTCACATATAGCCTTTTTGATGAATGTTTCTAGGGTTTTCCCTGGAATAGAAGTTAAGCCAGTAATTGGCCAGTAGTTTCCTGGGTCTTCACGCTTCTCCTTCTTAAAGATGGGCACAACATTGGCCCTCTTCCAGTCCTCTGGGATTTCTCCAGAGGCCCATGATTTTTGAAAGACCTTTGCCGGGGCTCTGCAATTACTTCGGCCAACTCTTGCAGCACTCTTGGGTGGAGTCCATCTGGTCCTACTGATTTATATACATCTAATTTCTGTAATTGATTGTACACCCATTCTATGGCAATGGTGGAAATGGTGTCAATCTAGCCTTCTTGCTCTGTGCCCTACCTAGCATGTTGTTTCCCTTGGTCTTGTGAAAGACCGAGGCAAAGTAGTCATTTAGGAGCTCCTTTTTTTTCCTCAGTGGTAGTGACCAGGTATCCTGAGGCATTAAGCAGCGGCCCAAAACTCCCATTAGTTTTCTTTTTACTCCCTATGTAGCTAAAGAAGGACTTCTTGTCCTTGATTCTCATAGCTAGTTTTAGTTAGGTTTCTGCTTTAGCTTGCCTGATCTGTTTTCTACAATTATGGGCCATTGTCAAGTGCAATTCCTGACCCTAACCCAGTTGTTAAGCTGTAACTGTTAGTTCTGCATGTTCCTGTAGGGATGCAAGTGGGCAAAACTGCTGTCACTTAAAAAGTTAAAGTTGCAAGGTTTTTCTATACTTGCATTACTCTAGGAGCATGCAGATATAAGAGTTACATTGTAGCAACTTATATGCCATTTGATATGGACACAATTGTAACGTGTGTGTGTGTGTGTGTGTGTGTGTGTGTGTGTGTGTACACCAAGGGTATCTAATTGAAACCTACTTGTGAGATACTGATAAATGCATCTAGATGCTAGACTAGAAATGTATGGCTGCTAATTTAAGTGACCTGCATCATCTTTGATTTAACATTTTCATATGGGATATTGGCTACATTTTAAGAGGACCCTTTCAAAGCTAGTAGAGTCCATTATTGTCTGCCTTTCTTTATAAATCATTATGGTAAAATCCAATCCTTTTAAATATTCTAAAATATATTACTTTACAATGAGAGTGCTTTTCCATTGGAAAGAATTACTAGCCCAAGGAACTCAGTGACATGAAAACATTAATTGATTAATCCTCATAAGTTCCCTGTGAGGTAGGGAAATATTACTATTTTCCTTCTCCAGGAAAGGAGAGTATTTGTTTCAAGTCTACTTTTTTCAGTGCCTACAAAGTTAGAATACTCGGTGCTAGAGGCTCTCATCCACCCATATTCCTTTTTTGGCATGTCAGGAAATCCCAGCCCCAAACACCCATTTGTGTCTTGCCATCAACTGAATTCTTTGTCAGTCTTTACTACCTAGTGCATCCTGCACCCTTTGAATCCCTGTGGCATTATCTTAGAAGAAGTTCAATCTCAAAGAAGTAGAGGAAGGATAATGAAGGACAGGAGGCAGGGGATAAATAAACTGCTGTACTGCATTTAGTTTTGTTTGGTTGGGAAGAGCTGTTCCACAGAGATAAGAAGAGTCATTTGCAGTCCTCACTCAGCCACGATATCAGTCAGGAACCCTTCTTCTGTACCAAGCTCCCCTTGTTGGTACCCCACCTGGCACTGAACTGGAGCTGGTACAAGACCCTAGTGCAGTGCCAGGGTGCAGACTGACAATTAGTGAGCTGTGCATGTTAGAGATTATATTAAACGTTACCACATGACCTCTCAGAACATGTCCCTTTTTCCATACAGGTCCACATCCTAAATGTCCTGTTTGACAAGGCCCTATGAAGTGAAAAGGATGGTCAGCCAGATTCAGGGTGATTTTTTTGGTTTTGTTCACTGCTGAGGAGGTGCTGTTGTTTTGTTGTATGCTTTGAAGTTCCACTACACATAATTTAGAAGAATTTAGAAATAATATCCATTTTCCCATAGAGACTAGGAAAAAAGAATACAGTTAATATTAAAGCATCCCTTTGTTTGTCTTTTGTATTCTATTTATCTTTGATCATTTGCAGATGAAATAACCAGTAAAATAATGTCATGTGCAGTGCTGTCATTCAGAGTGATAAAGCTATGATGACATTGGAATATGCTCTGTAATATTACCAATTTCTTATTTCAATACACTGACAGGTCATTGTGAATGACTAAAAACTCTATTTGGAGGTGGGAAAGAATGTGCAATTTCAATTTTGTTTTGATTTGAAATTTTCTAGCTACCTATCAAGACAAATCCTTGAACTATTTACTTAGAAGAACTGAAATACCACTATTTGAAACAGTGGATATGCAAGATTTAGCCATTAAAGAGTTGGGGTAAAATTAAAATCCCCTTCAATGATAACTAAAGTCAGAGAAAATCTTTCAAGAAAATTAAATACTTGATCAAAAAGAGAGGAGGGTTATTGTTGAGAGCATAAAAATTAAACAGAAGAGTTTTATCTGAGAATAACCATCAATGATAAGTAGAAGGCAGTTAATAATATCCCCTCAGGGATCTTCTTATAGTCATGCGACAAATACTGTATTACATTTTCAAGTTACAGCATGATGGCTCTTCATAGCTTTCTATGATGAAAATGTAACTTTGGTAAAATCTGGGGCCACAAGCACAATGTCATATGTGAAGGCAATCAAACCGTCCCCTCTGTGCATTTCTGTATGACTGAGAATGAACTATGAGGCACTATGTTTTCCAGACACTGCTGTTGAGCACACTATGAATACAACAAAACAAATACATGGCAGTGACAAAGTGAGTCTGATTAGAATGCATCCTGAAATACTATTAAGTACATAAAGCTAAATAGCTGCCTCAGAGGTGGAATTTTTATGAGCAGGTATGGCCTCGGTTTTGCATGGGTTCTGACAGTCAGTAGATGGGTTTATAATGTGGTACAAATCCTTCATATGCACAAACCCTGCTAGGCAGTCTTTAGTGTCTTACATAGCACCTATGAAACTATTTTCATGCTTTTTTTCTGGACTAGGATCCAGTTACGATTTTCACATATGATGCACATATGCTACCTTCCCTCTTGTGTCCTTCCATTTACTCATTTTTCATGTACACTCAAAATCCACATGAAATATTAATCTGAAATACAAATCTCTTGTATTCTTGGAGGTATTTATGTATAACAATGCTAACTACGTTATTAATTCTGCATTTTCAGTCTGTGAATTGAAGACACTGAACCAAATTCCTCCTAGGTGCAACTCCACTGAAGTCAGTACAGCAAGTTAGCATTTTTCTCACGCAAAAAATATAACTGCAAGGTTACAGCATTTCAGAGGACTGTAGTACTGGTTCTAAAATGCAATTATATTAAAAATTATTTGAATTTTAGTTCTCAAGTTCTTCACTGAAATGTATAAATAAATGCTTCTATGTTTATGTCCTAATGACTTCCTTTCAGATTATCTTGATTTTAAAAGTAAAATATTTTTTTCTAACAATGCTGCAAACTCAACCAGAGATCTAAAAGTCATGCTGTGCTTTTATCTGTTTGTGCACAATCATCACTAACTACAATTCTACTATGATAAGACACATGACCTCTTGCAATGATATCTCTGACATATCATTGCAAGAGGACATGTGTCTTATCATAGGATCCCCTCGCATATAGGAAATGTCTGCATGTCACCCCTTATCCTACTGAAGGTGAATGGTCAGTCACTCCATGGAAAAGGCTTCTGCCCAACCTTTGAGGATTGCCATACCTCTGCAGTCAGACCCTGCAATAACGAAGGGAGTGACTAAGGTAATATGGTCCTAGCTTCCATTTTCTGAGGAATCCACATAATTCTAATGAGCTCTACAGACCTATCTGGTGCCACTCTTTACAGTGGGAGGCAGGTGCAGGCAACAACAGCAATGCAAATGAAATGTGTTCCCTGCACTGCTTCAGTTTCTTTCCCGTCACAAATGTTTTCATCTTCCTGCAAGTGGTGGGAAGGGGGCTGCTCTAGCCCTCCTAGCAGTAGATCCTTTTCTGCTGGACAGGGCTTTACAGTAGGGTCTAGTTCATTCAGTGAAGTCTCAGTCACAAACAGTTTTCTTAAGGGTTTTCACTGGAAATGGCAGTTTAAAGAAAGGTAGAAAGTGTTTTGATAATGATTACATTTTGTATTTTGATGTTTTCAAAATGGAATAATGAGATTTCAAAACAACTTTTAATTTTAACGTGTATTTTATATAAAAATGTGTCACTAAAATGTTTGACTGTCAATACAAACTTGCAGGTTGTCTGTAAAAAAAATAATTGGGCTGGCAACCCTGGATAAATACCCATACTCACTGATTGGGGCACCTCGCCACTACCATCCTAGTAACAGACTCTAGGTCAGGAGAAGAAGAAGCAGTAGAGGCTCCATTTGCTAACTTAAGCAAATATACCCAGCTGCTGGAGAAAGTACTGGGGATCTTCATGTTGCCATTCATGCCTCTTCAAGGGAAACCCTTGTGGAAGAAGGGAGGGAGACACCAGCTGCCAGTCCTGAGGGGATTAGGGGGCTCAGTGCTGCCACCCCTATCTCCCTGGGAGGGAACTGGAGCCGCAGACTCTGTTGTAGAGTGCCCTGGACCCCAAACTGTCTTATTCACATCCTGATCATGCTCCAGGAACTGTTGTTGCATTGGGTAATGATCTGGTCTTGTTCTTTTGCCTTCTTGTTAGTAGGATCCAACACTCTCACAACAATTTTAAGCTTCTATCAGATCACATATAGATGAGGTGCGGATGTTAATGTAACTTCTCATATTGCCTATCAGCTCTTTAATGGTAATGGAGAATTTTAAAGGCAATGCTCAGTTTAGAAAGACCGTCTTTTACCAAATGAAGTTATGCAAGTGTATGTAAGAGATGTCAAAACTGCAGTAAAATCATGCCTTTTCTCGTTGTCTCCAGGTGACTGTCAGGAAATTATGTATTTTCAGTCACTGGCCTTGCCTCAGTGATGATTTTGCTATGTAGATAGGTGTAGTTCATGCAAGCAGTCACTGTTTTACTGTCTGTTGGAACAATTCTGTTAATTCCTCCCACACCCTCAGCTGTAAAGTATCCATTTAGATATACTGATTTTTTGTCAAGATTGAGTCAAAAAGCCTATGGCAGGGGCGGGCAATTATTTTGGGCGGAGGGCCACTTATTGAGTTTTGGCAAGCCACCGAGGGCCACATGACAGGCAGCCGGAGTCAGATAAATATTAATTTTCTAAATTTTTTAGAGGCCCCGTGGGCCAGATAGACTGGCCTGGTGGGCTGAATCCAGCCCACAGGCCTCATTTTGCCCACCCCAGGCCTACAGGAAACCCCAGGTGCTTAAAGTTATCCAGGTGCTAAGCAGCTTGATAAACCAAGGCTTAACATATTAAAAAGATCTGATGTGGCCATACTTATGACTTATTTTGGGATATATTAGAACTCTAAGAATTGTCTTGATTTAAGCAAGCAGTCACATTTCCCTAAACTATTAATATTATATCATTTTTCTTTGTTTACTCCTTTCCCATTCATGCATAAATGAGAAACATCTGTTTCCATTTTCCACATTGTTCTATTATGTGAAGAAGAATATCAAAGATCTTTCTTCTGCACCATAAAGGAATAAATAAATGTTGTTTTGTTAAATGCTTTTAAAACAATACTTTTATAGCATCTCTTGATATAGCGGTCATTAACAGACAAAAATTTGCAGACAAAATTTCCCAGTGCATCAGCCATGCAAAATTGCCACAAATATTTATCAGTCCATGCACAACATTTACTCACCTATCCTTTACCATGATGATTGAAGGTGGTGGCAGGGGAGGAAGTCTTGCTTTAGCTGAATGAACAATTATGACTTCTCCAGACTACAAGACACACTATTGTGTATTATTAAGTAGTAACAGTGTTCTTATATCATAAATGGTCTGATATTGAGAGGTGCTAAGGTCGCTCAGATCCTATTGATTTCAGAGAAGGTTAAGGGAGCTCAGTATTTTTCTGAAAGGATTCAATGCCATACTGGATTGTCAGCCTAGTTTCCTGTACCTGTTTATTTTATTAAAGTTTAACTGAAAACCTTTTAATAAAGTGTTTCAGGAGTTGGGAATCATTCCCAGACCACATAACTAGATGAAAGAATTTCAAGCA
>NW_017728993.1:39699293-39701727 GCF_001723915.1 Gavialis gangeticus | reverse complement strand
TGGCTCCAGATGGCCAGGCTCTGGCTTTGGGTAGTTCATGCTGTCCCTATGTGCACCACTCCAATTTCAAGCAAATACATTTTAAAGGGTTTTTTTTTTTAATATAGTAAGACTAAATTTCACTTTGGCTACTTCCTTTGTAAAGCCCTTTGAAAGCTATAGATGAAAAGCACCATATGAGAGTTTTATATGAAGGGATATATGTAACTATACATTATCATAATAACATTAAGAGCAGTTGTTGCATATTGTAGGAAATACAGGAGCCTTCAACATGGTCCTGGCTGGTAAGTGAAGACTTAATCCAATAAGGGGTTAAGCCCTTCCTTGTCTCCTATTAACTTGGACGAGGGGGTAAAAAGCACCCTGTTCAAATTTGCTGATGACACTAAGATGTGGGGGGATGTGGGCACACTAGAAGGAAGGAATAGGCTGCAATTGGACCTAAACAGGTTACAAGGGTGGGCGGACAAGAATTGAATGGGATTCAACACTGACAAGTACAAGGTGATGCACCTGGGAAGGAACAACCAGCAGCATACCTACAGGCTGGGGAACTCCCTTCTTGCCAGTGTAGAGGCAGAAAAGGATCTTGGAGTCATCATTGAAGCCAAGATGAACATGGGCCAGCAGTGTGGGGATGCAGTCAGGAAGGCCAACCATACCTTGTCATGCATCCACAGATGCATCTCAAGCAGGTCCAAGGAGGTGATACTCCGCCTCTATGCGACACTGGTCAGGCCGCAGTTGGAGTACTGCGTCCAGTTCTGCGTGGTGCACTTCAAGAGGGATGTGGACAAGAGGGTCCAGAGGAGGGCCACTCGTATGATCGGGGGCAGCAGGGCAGGCCTTATGAGGAGAGGCTACGGGACCTGAACCTGTTCAGCCTCCACAAGAGAAGGCTGAGGGGGGATCTAGTGGCCTGTTACAAACTAGTCAGGGGGGATCAGCAGGCACTGGGGAACTCCCTGTTCCCCCGAGCACTGCCAGGAGTGACCAGGAATAACGGTCACAAGCTGGTAGAGGGTAGATTTAAGCTAGATATCAGGAGGCGCTACTTCACTGTCAGGGCAGCTAGGATCTGGAACCAACTTCCAAGGGAAGTGGTGCTGGCTCCTACCCTGGGAGTCTTTAAGAGGAGGCTAGATGAACACCTTGCTGGGGTCGTTTGACCCCTGTACTCTTTCCTGCCATGGCAGGGGGTCGGACTTGATGATCTGCTCAGGTCTTTTCCAACCCTAGAAACTATGAAACTTCAGTGACATTTGGAGGTAGTGGAATGCAAAGCCAGAAATTATTTTAATAACATTTTGAAATAACAGAATGATTTTATAAAAATCTTCATAAGCCCAGTCTTGCAAGGTAATGACATCTCTGGAGGTGTGGTGAGCACCCACTGGAGCCCATGTCCTCACTCCAGTGAATCAGTTCATCTGCTGCCTCCCACTCCCCCCACCTCCAAATTTTTTCAGCATGTAGAATTTTGTTCATATACTTGCTGTTTTATGACTTGGCAAATTTCCTGAGAAAACTAAACTAGAAAGGAGAATGTGGCCACAAAACAGCTTAGACAGGACTGATGCCTTATGCAACATATTGATTTAAATACTACGAAATGTGAGACATAACCAAGAGCAGAATATAGTCCTAATCTCTACCATCAGTTGTTCGTTCTGTCATCAAAATCTAATAGTCACTGACTCTCTCCACTCACATGTCCATACTTTTCAAGAAAATGCCTGCAGCAGAATGTGCAAACAGCTTAGCAAGTATTTTTAGGGGTAGGTTTTTGTTTTTTTTTTAAATCTTCATGATTCTCATGAGCATTTCCCCACTAGCATGCCTGTGGCATCATTTAGGTGTTTAATGAGAGTGACACTGCTGGAATATTGTTCCTTTTATTGGCAGTTTTGCTTTGACAAATCTTGGTTTCATGATGATTTGTAGAGTTTACAGACTTTTCCATCTTATTTCTAACTTTTAGGACTTGTAGAAATATTTATCACATAAAATATTGTCATAACATTTGAAATAGTGAATTGTCAGCATTCATTAACTACAGTATGCTACAGTATGTATTCAACAACTACAGCAGTTTAATGAGATCAATTAATTATTTTTATGTAT
Organism: Gavialis gangeticus; assembly: GCF_001723915.1. NCBI lineage: Eukaryota > Metazoa > Chordata > Crocodylia > Gavialidae > Gavialis > Gavialis gangeticus. The sequence continues at coordinate 39,699,600 of NW_017728993.1, read as the reverse complement.
TTATTTTTTATTGTGATAGCATGCAGTGATCCAGTAAGGGTCAAATAATATAATTTTCCAGTGCCAGTATGCAAAATCCTGTTCTTTTAGCTTCTTTTAGAACCTGATCAAAAGCTCACTGAACTCAATAGGAAAACTCCTGTTGCCTTCAGTGAGATTTGAATCATATGCTTAATCCTCAGCTTGAGTTCCTTATACCTGATCTTTAGGGCTTGTCCACACACACACACACACACACACACACACACACACACACACACACACACACACACACACACACACACACACACACACACACACACACACC
>NW_017728993.1:39685166-39699217 GCF_001723915.1 Gavialis gangeticus | reverse complement strand
CACACACACACACACACACACACACACACACACACACACACACACACACACACACAGTACCTTATTAACTAAATCAGTACAGAAACTTTTTAGTTAAATTGGAAGGACAATCTTAAGTAGATTTAACACTGCTTTGTATCAGTATGTCTTGTATTATTAGAAGATAGAATATAGTTGACCAGTATGAGGTACTCTTTCACTTATTTTGTAATGTCTAAAATTGACAGCTAAATCAGTGCAGTCCAGTTACTGTATTAGGCAGGGCAGCATAGCACTGTATAAGCCAATGGTTCTCAACAGGGATGCCATGGTTCACCCTTATCTTATTCACAAGACAAACCCAGATTTCTCAAACAGGAATCCATAGTCTTAAAAACATTCTGAACTGTAGTGGTCTTTCTAAATTCTTTGCAATGGAAGCGTTACGCTATTATGTTTGTTTTGCAGTCAAAAAATGAGTGAAAATTAAGTGCTGGCATTTTCTGAGGGGTGTCTTGAGTCTAAAAAGGTTGAAAACCACTGTTATAGTCTAACTTGTTCAGATTTACTGTATTGGTTTAATTAAATTAATACAACTTGTGTTTATAGACCAGAAAACAACCCTTACTTAATAGGTTACTTTTTCCATGCTGTGTCTCGTTAGATTGCAATACAAGCATATTGTAAGTGGTATTTATTCTACAGCCACGTCTATGCAAAGGCACTAGCCATATTTTTATTATATTTTAATTAACAATTTAATATCTTAGTGTGGACAGAAACATTGTAGTCTTAACATGACTTGGATGAGGCAAATCCTAGATTCTCAAAAGATCTGACAAATCTGATTTTTTAATCACTTTTTAAAAATTAGTTTTCCAAGGACTTTTTTTTCCTAGTCAGTTTACCTTTTAAAGCATTTATTCTGTTGTTTTAATTGCAGAGGCGTATAATCAACCCATTTTTTCTTGCTATGAGTTTTCATAAAATGCAACGTCTGTGAATGTTACAGTAATGTTTTCCTTTAAATTCCCCATGGCTGCACAACCACCAGTGAAGTGTTGTTAGCATTGGGAACATTACGAGCCCTGGTGAGGAGAGACAATTGTGGCATATGTGCATTTTAATAAGCATGTTGTCTAGACCTGCTCTGAGCAGGATGAGGTGACACAGTGGGTAAAATGCTATGGATCGTGCTCGTCTATGTTAGTGTCATCTTTGCTGTTACACTCAGAGCTGCACTAGTATAATCGTGGGACTAAAGTGAGTGGACCTGGACATAAAATAGTTTGTGAAAGCTGTTTTCAGTTACAATATGCAGTTAGTTCACTGTGGTAACTGAAGAAAAAAGGGACAGGTCAATTACTGGAACTCCAACAAAGCAGCTGTATTTGAACATATTCAGCCAAAAAGAATCAGGGAACCAAAAACCTCCATGCAAATTGCTCAGGCATCTTCAGAATGTCTTTTAAAAACAAAACAAATAGAACTAAAAAACTGCTTGTGAGGACAGTGCAAGAAAACATCTTTCTCGAATGCCATTTAATTGCTGATGAAAAATTACGTTGTCAGATGGTTTGTTGGTCAGAGCTGGACCAAGTCAGGGAAGAGAATGATGGAAGCAGTTTGGAAGAGCTCATAGAATGACTCCATAATTTTAAATTAATTTTTATTTTGCTTTAATGGCTTTAGTGTGTTTTTAGAATTCAGCTCCTTAGTGAGCTCTAAGATTTTGGGATAAAATTAGGAATAAAGTAAATAATGTAAGAGATTCTTCTCATGATCTCTCCAGCTTTGTTTTATCTAATGGGAGATTGCTATACATGTACCATATGTCATGGTGTGTAAGTCAAGGTTTGAAGCCAAATTATTTACCTTTAAATTTCCACCTTGACTTATATACCATATCAATACTTTTGACCCCCACCCCAGTACTGTTCCAGCCCTGGCCAAACCCTGACCTGGCCCTGAACTGACCCAACCTTCTTCACCTACTACAAGATGGTGTCCCTGTTGCTGGAGGCCATGGGACCAGGGCCTGGGCCTGGCCTGAGCATGGACTGCAAGCCTTGCCATCACCATGGAGAAACTGCTTGACCAGTTCCATCCCCTGTGAGTGGTGCTGCCTGGGCCGCACCAGCAAGCACCAAGCCTGGCTCTGTCTCCTGCAAGCGGTGCTGCCTGGACTATACCAGCTAAGCGCCATGCCCACCCCTAACCCCTCCAAGTGGTACTGCAGCACATGTCCACCCCCGGGTGCCTGGCCCACAGTGAGGCAGTGCGGGGGCCGTGTAACAGGGAACCCTAGCCCTGTTACTAGAAAGCAGGGTGGTCCCTTTATGACCAGGAACTTCAGGGAACAGCCTGCTGGCAGAGCAGGGGTTAAAAGCTGAGCCCTGCTGGCTGGTCAGCTGACGGGGTGTCAGGTGACCGAAAGAGGGCTCAGGCCAGGACTACATGAACTCTGGTCTGAGCTGGCCGGAGGAGCCCAGGCTGCAGAGGGTGGACTCTTGAGAACTACTGGAGAAGCTGCGGCAGCTCTATGCAGAGAGGCGGAGACCATGGACTCGTGAGCAGGCAGACTGCCTTCTTTATATTTATTTTCTTACAGCCCCAAGGTCCTGCTGTTTATGTTCTGTTTTTTTCTGGTGGCTTGTGGCTGAGGCTGTAGGGGAGGTGGAGACCTCATTAGTGCCCACAGGGCACAGTGTTAAAGGGCCAGAGAGCCCTGTGCCATAGCGGGTGCAGCTATACAGGGCAGAGAGCCCAGAGTGGAGTGAGGAGCTAGTGCCCCAATGTCAGGTCCGACTTAGCGGGCCTGGGCTGGGAGGCCTAGCTAAAGAACAAGGTGGGGTAGCTGGGGAAGGCTGAAGCCCCAAGAAATCCAGCACCACAGGGGTACAGAGTTAAGGGACCGGGGAGCCCGGTGCCCTAGTATAAACAGGCCAGGAGCCCTGAGTGGATTGAGAAGCTAGGGCCTCGAAGTCGGGTCCTGGCCAGTGGGCCTAGGCTGGTAGGCCCAGCCAGAGTGAAGGAGGGCAGAGGCCAGAGAGGCTGAAGCTATGACAAAGGGACATCATATACACAACACCTGTGAAGCATCAGGGCACAATAAGGGGAGGTCAGAGCGTACCAATAGCCCTTAAGGCAGAGATGCCTCCCCACCAAGTGTTTGTGAGCCTAGACCATACCTGGGAAGCCCTGGGGCAGCCTCCCCTTCAAGGACCAAAGAAACACCAAGATCTGGCAAGCGAGGGAAGGGAAGTCTGTTCCCACTCCCAGGTGCGTCCAAAGGCTGCTGGGGATGGCACCCTGTTACAGGCCAGTATAATTCTAATCCAAAAAGTTAGGATTTTTCTAGATCCAGTATATAAGTGGACCTAAATTTTTGGCTCAGAAAAATGGGGTTGACTTATCCACCACATCAACTTCTACACTGTAAAATACAGTATATGATGTGTAGGTCAAGAAACTGAAGAACTTATTTTAAACTGTTTTAAGTATGTAGGTTTCTTATGCTAGCTAGGATTTCCTCTCTTTGAGCCTGATGCAAAGTTCATTGAAGTCAAGGGAAATCTTTCCAGTGATTTAATGGGCTTTTAATTAACCCTTCTGTGGACCCATGCCTTACGTGCTGAGAAGTATAACAGAGTAGTGCAAGACTTGCTTTTAAAACAAAAGACCAAACTTCTTATTTGAAATGATGGCAACCAATTTACAACACACAAATCCAGCAATCTTCAAAAAGCGTAGATGGAATGTGGTCAATACATTGAGAGAAGCCGGAAAAATTTATTATATGAGGGTATAGCAGGTTGTCAGTGCAGATAACAGTCTTTATTTTTCTGGGCACACTTGCCCCACAAGGCACATCATAAAACTTAAACCATCAGTCTGCAAACAAAGACATAGTCAATACAGGGTTAAATCATGACCTAGGGTCTTTTCCCAGACCCTGAGAAGGTTACTGTGGCTCTGTGACACTTCCTCATCACTGCAATCTCCCTTCTCTCCTTGGAGTGAGTTCCCTGGTTTACACTTACCACCTAGGGTCTTTCCCAGACCCTGAGAGGGTTCTCTAGCACAGTGCTGCTTCTAGACTTGCAGCCCTTTCTCTCACCCTGTGGTCTTTTCCCAGACCCTGAGAGGACCACTCTGGCTCTGCACTCCAGCCTTTCCCCTCAGAGTCACTCTCCCTCTCTGACTCTGTCTTACTCTGTTGTGGTCTTTTCCCATACCCTAAGAGAGTACCCTGACTCAGTGTTGCAGCCTCTAGCCTGATAGCTCTCTCTCCCTTCCCCTGTTGGTCTCTTACTTTCTCTAACTTTGTCTGTTTCAGTTTTCTGTTCTTTGCCTAGCTAGCTCTCCCAGCTTTCTTCCCTGGCCAGCCAATTATCCTCCTTAGCTGGCCCAGTCCTCCTAGGCATGCCTGCAATCAGTTGTTTACCACCTACAGCTGGATTACAGTCCCTGCAGGCATGCAGTCTGCTACAGCAGTCTGCTACAGAGGGTGTTTCAAAATAAAACCATTTTGTGTTCAATGATCATTTACGGGACACATCACTTCTCTACATAGTAAAAAAAAATGATGGGTATGTTCAACAATGCCAGCATCAGTGGTGCCTGCTGATGTGTAGTTCTCCACTGATTACACACAAAATCGTTTTATTTCAAAATTACTGTTGCTTTCTGAAACACCTTGTACTTTAGAAAGAAGCAATTCTTACCATGGAATGGCATAATATAAACAATGTAGCAGATTTCTAAGTGTAGACATGGTGTGCCATGTTAGCTTTAAGTCAAGCAGAAGATAGGCTCTGACTGGAACCTTTGGGCATCTTTACACATGCTCCGGGGTAGGGGGCATTTTAATTTGAGTGGAAACCGCTCTCATTAAAATGTGCACAGCATCTCATGTATTTGGCATCCCGTGCTTCAAAATGGTAGTGGGGATACTTTAACTAAAGCTCATTCTGCTGCCATTTTGAAATGCAGGGTCACTGAATACATATGATGCCGAGGCTCTTGGAGAGTTCTCTCTGCTGGAGGACACACCACAAGACTCAATTAATCGAGTCTGCTCCAATGCATTCTAATTAGAAAGTGTCGGAGCAGGCATTGGGCATGTGTATAGGTATCCTTAGAGCAGGGGTAGGCACAGATGCCAGAATGTGGCATACGAAGGCATTTTGCTTGGCACACATGCCTTGGGGTGGATGGTGGGGAAGGGGCCAGGGCTGCACTGTCACAATAAGGATGTGGTCCCTCGTGGCTCCCTCACCATCCACCCCTGGCACTCCAACATCTTACAAGTCAAGGTGGTGGGTGTTTTTGGCACCCTGCCTGAAAACGTTGCTGACCCCTGCCCTAGAGCCTAACATTCAGAGAGGCATGAGCTTTCATAGGTAACAACCTAGCTTGTTAGATACTATGAATGGCATGGTGTAGAGGAGTGATAAGCAAATGTTAGATAAGAAAAAAAGGGTGAGCTTCATCTTCATCGGGCAAAAGTTCAGAAAGATATCCTAAGTATTTATGAAGGTTACAGACTCTTTATTGATACTAGTTTTGATGTCTTTGGGAGCAGGGTGGGGTGTTTTGTTCAGTTTTTTAATTTACTTCAATGATTGTTTCGCACCTACTGCTACTTGGACATATTTAGTCTGGATATTCACCCCTCTCACCCCTCTCATTGTGTAGGTTTTTGGGTTATGCATTTTTCTCAAGTTCAGACCTGTCTTTAGGACTCTGGAACTTGGAAAATCTCTTTCTGCTCTCCTGCCAGATTTTCAGCTTCTTGTGGTTTAACAAATAAACAAAGAGAAAGGGATATTTTTTGCTCATAATTCTGAAGTTCTGAGGTGTTTATTTTGTCTTCAGGTAAGATCATAGCAGCAGAAAATCTTTTTGATATGCCACTAGTTTCTGTTTTGTTTCTTAATTGTAAGGAGTTTGTTTTTGATCAATATAATTAATTATGAATATATCTGACTTTTTTAACATCAGAGACAAAACTCAGAAAAGCTACAAAAGCTTTTGTTGATTATTCTGCTTAGTTTTATACATGTTGTCACAGTTTTATGTAAGTTCAGTTCTCTATTTTTTGACCATCATCATGTTTCTTGTTAAGGACCACCTCCATTTGTCCAAAACAACCATCCTTGACCTTCAGTATGCTGATGACTCTGCCATCCTTGCACACACTGAGGGAAAAAAATCCAGGTTGTGCTGAATTCTTAACAGAAGCCTACCAAACTTTGGGCCTCTCTCTCAACATTGAGAAGAATAAAGTGTTCTATCAGCCTGCTCCAGACCCCCTCCTCCAATTACCATTGAGGGAAAGAACCTGGAAGTAGTTGAGCATTCCCTTACCTCAGTAGCCATCTCTTCCAGAGAGTAAACACTGAGGAGATCCAACACAGGATCTGGTGTGGAAGCACTTGCTTTGGAAAATTGCTCTGGTGTGTTTTTATTGATTGGTATCTTCAGAAAGACCCTGAGATCCAGGTCTGCAATGCAGTCACCACCCTCACTCTCCTCTCTGGATGTGAAACTTGGATGGTCTACCATAGTCATCTCAAGAGCCTAGAGAGAGATCACCAGTGATACTTCTGAAAAATCCTCTGCATCAAATGGGAAGATCACTGCACAAACACTGACATCCTTGCTAAATGCCAATGTTACCAGCATTGAGTCAGTGTTCCTCAAGCACCAACTTTGCTGGACTGAACATTGTGTATAGGTGCCTGATTCTCAACTCCCAAAACAAATGCTCTACTCCCAATTTAGCTAAGATTTCACAGTACCCAGAGCAAATGCTGTCAGGACACACTGAAGGCACACCTCAAGAAAATGGATGTCACCATCAAGACCTGGGAGGATCTGGCTGCTAACCAGCTCCAGTGGTGCTGCAATCTCAAGCAAGCAGAGAGACCCACTTTGAGATAAAGTGTCTTACCCTCAAAGAAGAGACGAGCTTGCAAGGGAAGGAAGAGGAGGAAAATCCAAGCCTACAGGCTACTCTCCTATGCATAAAAGAGCTGCAGTTTCTGCAGATGGATCTGTTGCTCAAGGATTGGGCTCTTAATAGGGCTACCATAAGTCTGGGTTTTCCTGGACATGTTCTCTTTTTTGGTCCTCTGTCCTTCGTTCGGGTGTTTTTTTGAAATACAAACAAATATCCAGGATTTCCTCTGCTAATCCTTTTTCAACATGAATCCTGGTAAGTAGAAGAATTACATTTCCCAGCATGCTTAGTGTGGTGAGCGTGATCACGATCTGAGTTTTCCATTTACTGCTGAAAATCCGGAAGAATGGAGAAAATGCGGTGCCATTTGTGGCGAATGAAAACGAGGCACCATGTGTGTCTGCACGTGCACGTAGATGCTCACTCAGATGTGGATGAACACCCAGACAGTATATAGCTAGGAAGGGTAGTGGGAGGGGCCCCAGCCAAGCAGCTGGATACAGGTAAGGCTATAGGGAGTGGTGGTTGAACTGTCTGGGGTCCCCAAACTGGATGGCTCTATGTGTGTGTGTGTTTGTGTGTGTGGCCAGGCACTGGGGCTGCAGCAGGGCAGGGGGCCTGGGAGACCCAATGTGGGGAGGGAGAGGTAGGGAGCTACATGGCCGGGCTGGCTGGGAGACACTGCCCAGGGTGGAGGGTGCCACAGCCACACACAGCTGCTGAAGCCAGCCTGAGTGGGATGGGGCAGCTGTGAGCTCCCTCCAGCAGGGCTGGGAGCAGCAGGGACCTTCAGGTCAGGAGTGAGGGGCACCAGCAGGTCCCAGGGGGATGGGCAATGTTGGGTTGGGGCTGTGGGGCACTGGCAGGTTCCTGGGAGATAGGGGGCTGTGGGTGGCAAGTGAGTGGCACCAGCAGGGCGCAGGAAAATGGGGGATATCAGACTAGATATCAGGAGGCACTACTTCACTGTCAGGGTGGCTAGGAGCTGGAACCAACTTCCAAGGGAAGTGGTGCTTGCCCCTACCCTGGGGGTCTTCAGAAGGAGGTTAGACAGCCACCTAGGTGGGGTCATTTGACCCCAGCATCCTTTCCTGCCCATGGCAGGGGGTCAGACTAGATGATCTGCTTAGGTCCCTTCTGACCCTACCAACTATGAAACTATGGATGTTGGATTGAGACTGAGGGGCACTGGCAGGGTCCAGGGGGACAGGGGGCTGTGGGTGGCCAGCATGGGCAGAGGCAGAGGGGGACACCCGCAGTTGGACCCACATCCTGGGGTGCTTGTACATGTGATTATCAGCATGTACACAACAAAAATTTCCTTTGTAGCTTAATAGCATCACACATAACAAGTGCACTGTTTGGGTGTTTTGAGTGAGTTTGCAATGTTGCAGACTAAACCACATCCCCATGTAGTTTAGTTTGCAGTGTTGCTACTTGTAACACTGCAGTCTTTAATCTGACAGCTTCCCTCAGGAAAGGCAGACAGACTCCACCGAGAAAATGGATCAGGCCCCTCAGCACTTCTCCCTTTAGCAGGACCCTGCTGGCTGGAGATGCTTACTGAAGGCAGACATGGAGAAGGGCCTGTTCCTTTTGTTTTTTCATTTTTTTTTCACGGAGCTTGCCTGCCTCTCCCACAGCTGAGGGGTGAGCTGCCAGCAGGCCAAGTAGCTCTGAGCTTCAGGGGAAGTTGTTCCCTCTGTGGTGGCAGTGCCCCCCGGGGCTGCCCAGGTAGGCTGCTAGCAGGCAGGTGCTGCTCCACCTCAGAGGCAGCACCCGGTTCAATCCAACTTTCCCCGAGCCCACTAGGGCTTCCAGTGCCCAATGTGCTGTCTCTACCACTTTCCCGTCACCTAGGACCACCTGGGAATGGGTTGGCTTGCCCCTTGGGAGGCAGCAGGAGGGTGGCTGGATTTGCTAGTGGAGGTAGCACCCGGCCTGATCCAACTATTCTCTGAGCCCTCCTGCTGGAAGCCTAGGCTCTACTCCCCAGATGGGCTCGAGGAAGAGTTGGATCAGGCTGGGTGCTGCCTCCAAGCTGGGGCAGCACCTGGCCCACTAGCAGCCTGCCTGGGCAGCCCCAGAGGTGCTGCCACCATGGAGGGAAGGACCGGTGCCCCCTGCAGCTCAGGGGCCATTCGGCCCCCTGGCAGCTCATCCCCCAGCTCCGACAAAAAAAAAAAAAAAGTATTGGGCCCCTTCCCATCACATGAAAGAAAAATGTTAATTGTTTAGTTCTCAGGGTTTTATTCTATGCCTCACCATTTCAATTTAGGGGGCACAGAATAAAACCTTGGGGATTAAACCCCTGTCTCATGTGCAAGTGCCCCTGGTGAGCAAAGCGGGCAGGGGGAGCTCTGATTTTCCATTTAAAAAACCCCAAACATCAAAATATATAGGTATTTAGGATTTATTTTATTATAACAATTGAGGCAGTGGTAGGTTTCCCAATTGCTTTAAAATTGTAAATATATCAATAAAACATTATGTTAAATTGACACCAATATATATATTGGTGGCGTTTCAACTTAATCTTGGAAGAATGTGTACTTGGGTTTTTTAAATCAGAGACTTCAGGATTTTTTATCAGAGAATTTGCAAATTTAAAACAGAAAGAGAAAACTTGGTGCTTACTGTAGTGGTGGAGCAGACATTGCAGAAAGCGGGAGCACAGTCCATCATCTGAGTGCAGCTACAGCATTTAATTAATGCACTGAGTGACGCAGTTAGTTAGGTGAGTGGCAAGCCAACATTTTAAAAGTTCCTCTCATACTTGAGGTATTTAATTTGATTAATTTAAAACACTTTGAATTTGGAGGAAGTTACATGCTACTGAACACAATGCCAAAATGAAAATGTAAATTTATTGAAAAACTAAAGAAAAAATTTCTGTTTCTGTAGTGGTTGTGTAGAATTCGATGCAGAGTGCTTGATATGCAGAGATAGTACCTATGTTTTACAAATAAAGGTGTTTTTGATTTACAAACTCATGTGGATTCTGAGAAACACAAGAAGGCCATTAGAGGAGACAACTCACCAGCAAAGTTAACAAATTATTTTGTTAAACCAGGCAGCAGATTGGAGGATTCTGTTAATGCAACAGAAGGTGTTTTACCATTTCACATGCTCAAACATCATCATAGTTACAAGTCAATGGGTTGCACATCTGGCTTACTGAAAAAGACATTCCCTGATTCTAAAGGAGCCTGAAAATGTTCAAGTGCTTGAACAAAGACAAAAGCAATTGTTAACTCTGTGCTTGCACCACATTCTGTTGACATTGCTCTGAAATCACTTGAAGATCGTGCCATACATTACTGTGAAGTTGCTACAGATGGAAGCAATCATGCTGCTGTGAAAATATTTCCAGTAATAATTCAGTATTTTGATTGGAAGAACAGCAGGCTACAATCAAAGCTTATCAAGGTTCAGAGCACACCTAATGAGACTACAGATAACAGTTGTACAATATATCAAGGAAACTCTGGAAAAGAAAGGGTTATTTGAGAAGCGTGTTGCATTTGCTGGTGACAGCTGCAATACAATGTTCAGAGGACTCTGGCGTGATGAAGCTGGAAACGTGTTCACAAATTTAAAGAAGCTGTTGCAGAAGGGGACTTTAATTGGTGTGGGTTGTCCAGCACACATTTTGAACAATTGTGTCCATCATGGGGCAGAGAGACATGATGTTGACATTGAGAACATTATTTGCAAAATGTACAACTACTTTTACATTTACAGTGTCCGGACTGAGCTTCTGAAGGAATACTGTGAGTTTGTTGAAGCTGAATACAGAAAGCTGCTTTCTCGCAGCAAGACACGATGGCTGTCCTTATTTCCAGGTATCACAAGGGTACTTCAGATGTTTCCAGCCTTGAAATCATTCTTCCTGTCACAGGGCAAACCACCTAATGTGATTAAGAATTTTTTCAAAAATGAGTTCAGCAAGATTTACCTCTGGCACATACACTCACTCATGAGTGCATTCCATTCGCACATTCAAGAAACAGAAGGGGAAAACAATTCCATAGTGCAAGTGGTGAAAAGCTTAAACTCAGTGCGCACTGTCCTTCATGAACATGAGGCCTACAACTTCCTGTCACTGAAAGTTAAGGAGCTACTGGCACAAAAGTGTAAGCAGGGACTTGATGGAACACTATAATGTATTCTGTGCAAAAGTAGAATGTCTGTACAGCACGTGTACAAAATATTTGGAGATGTGGATGGCACCCCGGAAGACTTCTCCTGTTTCATGTGGATCGCCCAAAGTGAGAAACCAAACTGGAATGACACAGAACCTTGTGTCAAATACCTGAAAGAGAAGGGGGTACAAACTGATTGTGTTAAGTGCTTTGATCGGTTCAGCAATCCCAAGAAATTTGTGGAAGGTTGCAACAATGATGAAGAGTTCAGTAATCTGCTACCACACCAAAAATGGGTCAGATATTTTGAGAAGTCCAAAAACACTGAACGTCACTCAGAACTATTAAAGATTGCCCAGTTCTTCTTTGCTGTTCTCTGTCACAATGCAGATGTAGAGTGAGTTTTTTCACCGATGCAAAGCCAGTGGACAAAGGGAAGGAACAACTTGACGCTGAGTCACTGAAAGAGATACTGCTTGTACAGTACGATTTCAGGCACACCTCTTGCAAAGACTTTCATGGTTACTTGATGAGCAATCAACAATTGCTGAGAGAAGTATGAGAGAAGTACTTCTACAGAGAAGTATGCATGGGCATAAGTGGAAGAAGTGCAGGAAAGGACTGACAGCATGTAAAAACATACATTTTAAAATTTCTTTACATTTATTTTTTTTCATAGTTAATTTCTGAGGCAATAATACTTGTTATTTACTATAACAGTTAGAAACTCCCCCCGCCCCCCCAATCCACACACCGTCTAATCCTCCCCACCCCCCTGACAGTTGTCTTCATTTTTGGAACTGAAACTATGGTAACTCTTAAATCACGTTGAGACCCATCAACAATGAGTCCTGGTAGATATCATTCTTAAATGGAGAGACTGCCAACGCTGATGTATGTATTTATCTACAGTCCATGAAAACAGGCAACACTTTGCAATAAAAAATACAAAAACAGACAGCCACAGATAACTGTAAAGAGTTTATAAATATGTATAGTTTTTGCTCCAAGGTTGTATCAGACTCTTTGAGTGGGTAATGGTTATATTAAAATAGAATGAGTGAGCATACCTCTGTAGTTAAATGTATTGGTCAGTATGAAAATCTATGAGGAAAAATAAGTCACAGACATTTGGAATGTTATGTCTCCTTTTGTTGAATAAAAGACCTGACAGGGCACTGATCTGTCAGTATAGACTGAGAAAGTTACAGCCCAGTTATAACAGTGGAAATTTAATTACCCAGTTATTTTATATTTTGGTGGAAGAAAGAGGAAGAGCAACTGACCACAACAATTCATGGTCAACCTTAACTTGACTTAAATTGAGGGCATGCAAGTTTACACCTGCTCTAAATTTGACTCAGTCTTTTGTTTTTTATTTTAATTTCTTTGATCTAAGTGCTACTGCCTGTAAATAGATATTTGTTTCTCTTCTCCCATCTGTTGTGGGACTTTTCACTTTATTACATAACATTTTCCACTTTATTACATAACATGTTTCCTCCTCTTTCACTAAATTATCATTCATCAACAGAGCCCAAAAGTACTTTGATATGCCATGGTTGCTCCTGGCACATTTTCCTATGTTAATGTGTCCTGTGTAAGATGTAAACATGGTATCTTTTCAAGGTAACATATTCTTGTTGTAAATACATTCTGTTAAGTTTGCCATCTCGTTTTCCTATACCAATCTCCTTTCCTATTATTTTTGATTTCTGAAAGAACAGGATCCCATTGTGCAAGGCTCTGTACAAACAGAATGGGCACTTACTCATATTGGGATCTGCTCCAACGCACTGGAAATCCACCGTGTTGGAGCAGACTCAAATAATCAAGTCTGCTGGAGCACGGAAATTGATGCTCTCTGGCAGCCTCATGTGTCATGTGTCAGCAGCACAGTGCGCCTCCATGCTGAGAAAATGGCAGTGGTGCACCTTGAACTAAAACATGATCAACATGCTTGAGTTCAGAATGCACTACCGCCATTTTCTCAGCCTGGAGGTGCGCTGTGCCTCTGATACGTGTGATGTACAGGCACTTCTAATTAGCATGGCTTGCTAGTTAAAAGCGCCCGGCGCCATGTCAGAAACATGTGTAAAAATGCCCAATAGCAACCAGTACCTGCCCTAAAGCCACTTCTCTGCATTCAATGGCAGGTGATAATAACAGTCCCTTGTGGAGAAGTCAAAGACAGGACAGAATGAAATGTGGCTCTGGTTATATATGTAAAGTGTTTGTTATAAAATGGTGTTCTGTCAAAATACGTGTGTAGATTCATCTTCTGTCACAGTGGCTAAGTACAGACAGTCAAAAAGTCCAAGGTGGAACTGATTCAATTTTTGCAGGCTTCTCTAAACTGTGTAGTGTGAACCAATAATGAACTGAATTAATGTTCAGTTTTCAACTAGGGAAGGCAAATGGAGGCCTGCACTGACCCAGGCTTAAAGGCGGGGGGTACTAGATCATGCTTCCCAGCCTGCCCCCACAGGGGGAGTGGGGAGTGGGGGGGAGAGCCTCCTCCCAGTGCCAGCTCCCTGAGCCAGGTGATTGGCCGCAGGGGGAACCCCACAACTCTCCCCAGGCTAACCTGGGATCCCTCCAGCCCTGATCTGCCCAGCAGGGGGGGGAGGGTAATTCCCTGCAGGCCCAGGCCCAGCGCGAGTCACTGACATGCAGGGGAGAAGGGGTGGGGCTGTGATAGCTGAGGGGTTGGGCTGGCCCCAGTGCAGCGGGAGCAGACAACATATCCAAAGCTAGCCCACCTGCCCTGTGAGAGGCTTTAAGGGTGGGGGGGTGGGGTAGTAATGCATCCTGGGATGTGGGGAGACTGGGACATAACTTGAGTCAGAAGAGAGCAAGAAAAAGATTAACTTATTTTATGGTAGCCCTGCAGGAAAAATACCTAAAGCAAAATAAAATGGCAATTATATTTTATAAAATTAAATAAGTCTCTGAGGAAA
>NW_017728993.1:39678654-39680166 GCF_001723915.1 Gavialis gangeticus | reverse complement strand
TAATAGCTGATTGAATCAGCTTTAGATAAAAGTGCCGTAGAGGCCTGCTGAAGTGCCCGATCTATGTAAATGCTAGAGAGCTGGGTCAAACTGACATGCTTCCTCTTCCAGTAAAGCGCCGGGGGGGTGGGGTAGTAATGCATCCTGGGATGTGGGGAGACTGGGACATAACTTGAGTCAGAAGAGAGCAAGAAAAAGATTAACTTATTTTATGGTAGCCCTGCAGGAAAAATACCTAAAGCAAAATAAAATGGCAATTATATTTTATAAAATTAAATAAGTCTCTGAGGAAAAGCAAGGACAACATTGGATCCCTGCTAAACCAAAAGGGAGAACTGATGACTGACGCCCAGGAAAAAGCCAACTTGCTAAATGGGTACTTTGTGTCAGTCTTTCACAAGTCCCATGGGACGCCCCTGCCCATTATGGGACAGAGATGCCTAAGCAAGTGTGGTTCCTTGCCCTCCATCAATGCTGACCTTGTGAAGAAACAGCTTGAGAGGCTGGACACCTTCAAGTCAGCCGGCCCTGACAATTTACACCCCAGAGTACTCAAGGAGCTGGCAAGCATCATAGCCCAGCCCCTGGCACAGATCTTCGAAAGTTCCTGGCGCTCTGGTAAAGTGCCTGATGATTGGAAGAAGGCCAATGTGGTGCCTATCTTCAAGAAAGGGAGGAAAGTGGATCTGGCAGACTACAGGCCAATCAGCCTGATCTCTATCCTGGGTAAGGTCTTTGAAAAAATCATCAAGGAGGCCATTCTTAATGGACTGGCCAATGGCAACACCCTGAGGGACATCCAGCATGGGTTTGTTGCAAGTAGGTCTTGCTTGACCAATCTCATTTCCTTTTACGACTAGGTGATCTATCACCTGGAAAAGGGGGAAGAGAGAGATATGATGTCATATATCTCGACTTTAAAAAAGCCTTCTATCTGGTATCCCATGATCACCTTTTGACAAACCTGGCCAACTGCGGCCTCGGATCCACCATGATCGGCTGACTGGGGAATTGGCTCCATAGTCGGACCCAGAGAGTGGTGGTTGACGGAAGTCAATTGTCATGGTGCCCTGCAACCAGTGGGATCCCTCAAGGCTCTGTCCTTGGACCTGTTTTGTTCAACCTCTTCATTAATGATGTGGACATTGGAGTCAGAAGCGTACTGGCCAAGTTTGTCAATGACACCAAACTTTGGGGTAAAGCATCTACACCTGAGGACAGGGGGGTAATCCAGGCTGACCTTGACAGGCTCAGTAAATGGGTAGATGAGAACCTGATGGTGTTCAACTCTGAAAAATGCAGGGTTCTCCACCTTGGGAGGAAAAACCTGCAGCATGTTTTTCCTGCAGACTCGGCAGTGCTACGCTAGCACTACAGAAGAAAGGGACTTGGGGGGGTCGTGATTGACCACAAAATGAACATGAGCCTTCAGTGTGATGCTGTGGCTAGTAAAGTGAGCAAAACGCTGGCTTGCATCCATAGATGCTTCTCAAGCAAATCCCAGGACGTCAT
>NW_017728993.1:39671275-39678114 GCF_001723915.1 Gavialis gangeticus | reverse complement strand
GCTAATTAGAGCATCCCAAGCATCTTGTGTATCAGTATCAACACACTGAAAAATGGCGGCAGGAGCGCTTTAACTGTATCTTGTCAAATAAGCTTTAGTTAAAGTGCCCTGCCGCCATTTTTCAGTGCAGAGACACTGATACATGAGACGCTAGAGGTTGCCAGAGCACGGTAATTACCATGCTCTAGCAGATTCAATTAATTGGCCTCTGATGAGCTGTAATGACAGTGCATCAGAGAAGACTTGCTGCTCAAGTACAGGCGCCCTGAGAGGGAATGAAATACACTTTCATTTGTCCATCAGTTTTAAAGGCAATTTGTAAATAATATTTAGAAATATTGGCATCATGTTACATTTTATTTTGGGATTAATCTGAAAATCCCTGGGATTCCAACTAATACAAGTTAGAGGTTTGAATTTGATTTGATATTGTCTATACATTTCTATTGCTCCTTTCACTGTGGTCCCATCACATTTCTAAAGTAGAAAAATGTAATGGATTAGATACAAGATGCCTACCCTGTCAACTAAATATAAATATAAATTTATGAAAAGAAGACTAAATTGATGTTAAAATAAACCATTTTTTGTTTTGTTAAACAAAAGAGAAAAGACTAGTTTTCATTTTTGTTTGAAGTATTTGTGACACCTTTTTAAACAGGGACAGGACAATAACATAGGAATCCGTGGCTCACAAATACTCAGACAATAGCAGTTTTTTCCTTTGATTTTTTACAATTTGTTAGATTAAATTGAAATCTCTCAATTCACTACAGTTACAGTAGAAATACCTGGTGTGATGTGTGAGGAAGTAACTGTTAGAGGAGACCTTACATTTGTGGAAGCCAATAAAATCAGTACCTTACTGTATAAGAGAGGACAAAACATGGAAATGTCTTTGTCCTTTGACGTTCTTACTTTAAAGTGTGCAAAGAAAATCTCTGTAGCAAGTCAACCAATGACACTGGTATCCTGCACACCATGTTTGCAGTGCTTCATAGATGTTTTGGTTTTATAGTTACTGTGTTAAAGTAAGAAAATCATAGGGTTGAAAGGAACCTCAAAGGTCATTTAGTCTTAGGACTTTTAGGTATCAGTCCGAAGTAAATATCTTTTAAATTTCGAAAATATTATGGGAGGATTAAATTTCTAACTGTTACTAAAGTTTACAAGTTAAAGATCCAAACGGGATTACACGTGTCTATTTTTATATAATTTTTAAAAATCATATGAAATTAAATTGTGTTTCATTTGTAAAACTAGTTTAATCTCTTTTTTTCCTCTACCTACATATAGGATGAGATGAGTATTTTGTTACTGAAAAATATTCTAACTGCAAGCCAAATTTTCAAAGAATGGTGCATGAGTGACTGCATTTCAGTGGTGAAACTGTTCACATAATGCTAATGAAGTCCTTGGGATCCTGGAGGAATGAAAGGTACTATATAAATGCATGAAATTATCATTATAAAGTTTCTCCCTCTGGGCATAGGGGGTTTTGCTGTGTATGTCACAAGGAAACATTTGCAATCTTCTTTCATTCAAAATGCTTCAGCTTAGACCTGCCCCAGCTCTCCCTCTGTGGTTTCATCCACAAAAATATCTGTATGAAGAAACAGTTTTTAAATTGGTTTCAGTGAGCATGTCTACACGTTGCCCTACAGCGATGTAGCGTGTTGCTATGTCACTGTACAATGTGCTACAGCAATGTAGCAATCACATATGTCTACACGTGATTGGCAGCTACGTTGCTGTAACAGCACACTCCCCCATTTTAGTGTGCCACTACAGTGATTGTAGTGGCAAAATCTAACCAGGGGCCACGCCCACGGTAAAATACAGACAGTTACTGCACTATGCTGCTTTAGTACTTCCAAAAGGAAGTGCTAAAGCATGGTACAGTAGAAATGTCGCTGTATGGCGATGTGTGGACACACGCAGTTAATCATATTTTACTGCCAATGTGAAGGGGCCCAATTTGGTTTGTGGTTTTTGAAAACAATTTTAAAGACAAAGATGAACTCTGGAGCACCTACTCTCAGAAGGTTTTCAAATACTGTTGTAACCAAATTAGGTCCTGTCCACATTTGTGGCAAATGAATGTAGGTTTTCATCTGTCATTCAAGGAAATAAAACAGTGTGAAATGATAGCTTAAATCTTGTTTTCAAGAGTCACATTGTACAATCTTTCATTTAAAAATACATTTTATTTATCTGACCCAATGTTCCTTAGAGACCCTTTATTGGATTCTAAGACTTTACAGTTGGCAAAAAAAGGGATCCTGATTTTGTGTCTGGGAAGGGTCACCCCAATACTGTGAATCGGGTTTTCAAAAAGAATACACCAACTTGTTTTGTAATGCAGACAAAACCATCAACCTAGGGATTAGAGAGGAATTTTCCAGCCCCTGCTTTAAATGTCTCTTTTGTTGTGGTGGGAAGTGAAACAGAACCAACCAGTTAAGGCCACAGGGCAAGAAAAAATATACAGCAAATTCCAGGTCTGTCAAATATCACAACTCATATGGCACTTTTCACACACACAGACACCCAAGCCACATCCAGAGAAGCACAGCCATGTGGTATGTGGTGCTGCAGACATGTCTGCGGTGCCACATACAGAATATTCAGTTGTTCTCCGCGCTGCAAGGGAGCAGCACGGGGGAGGGGGGGGGAGTTGGCCCCTGGATACCCAGGAGCCAAAAAAACCCATGGGGAAAAAAAGCAGAATGGCACACATGGTGGCAGTGCACCACACATGGTGGCAGTGTGCGCTGCTCAAAACTGGAGCTGGACTTGGAGGAGCCATGCTCCTCACAGCAGGATCACCACTACTGCAGCCCCAGGAGGCCCCCAGGACCCAGCTCAGTACTCCCTTATCCCAGCCTGGGTTACTTGCTGCATGCCAGAGCATGCATGGCACATGCATTCCCCAGGGACAACTACTTGTCCCTGGGGAACTAAATGTCTATGCATGTGTGAATGCGGCCCCAGAATCTATTTTAAAGACATCCTGTAAAAAGGGGGAATGCAATTTGAGCTACAGGCTGAAAACCTATGTTTTATTCCCAGGCCTTTTATAGTCTGTTCTTGATGTTTCTCTGCACTTCCTAATCTTTTTAACCACTTCTTCCCCATTGTTAAGGGGAAACACAACTACTCTATCGTTCACTCATTTTACTGAGAAGTTGGGTAGTCACTGTAGGCAGAGTTGGGAATAAAAAACAGAGCTCTAACACAACAGACTCAAGTCTCAAGCCCATTGCTGTATTGTTTTTTTGATGGAGTAGCCCCATACACTTGTTTGCATAATGAATGCTACTAGAGAATTCCTTTGTTTCTCTTTAGTGGGTAGATTACATATAGAAATTTCTGCAAGTTTGCTGTTGCCAATGAGCTTGCCCTTTGTCTCAAGTAGAAACAGCTTATTCTTTGAGGTTTCAAATTCAGTTCCTGCAAATGACCAAACATGGGCTTCGTTACTTTTGGCTCTGCCTCTTTAATGTTGAAACTTTACTTTC
Organism: Gavialis gangeticus; assembly: GCF_001723915.1. NCBI lineage: Eukaryota > Metazoa > Chordata > Crocodylia > Gavialidae > Gavialis > Gavialis gangeticus. The sequence goes on along the minus strand of NW_017728993.1, from coordinate 39,674,593 downwards.
CTCTCAGCACCAGGAATAAGCGGCGGCAAACTAAAATGTTTAAAAAAATCATGCTGCAAGCTGAGCACTTGGTTTCCAAATAGCAGCCCTTACAATAAAATATATTTTCATCTTTTGTTGTTTGCCTTTTTCTATGGGGAGCTAATAAGCTTTTATTTAGAAAGCTGAGATTCTCAAACAATCGATGGACTCTATGGCTGAGTCCAGATGAGCTCTTGCAGCAGCACAAATAGTTTTGGCACAAATTTGTGCCTCTACTTTATGCCACAGCATATGCCCCTGCACATGCACTTTGTTGCGGGACACATTCTCCCGCTGTGGGCAAACTGCCTGTGTCTCGCTCCTCCCAGCTCCCAGTGTGCTGCTCGACTGGGCTCAATGTACTGTGGGAATTGTGGGGAGGTGGGGAGGGCTGGCTGGGGCACAGGGTGCCTCTGTGCAGGGCTAGCCTGCCGGCTGGGGAGCAGCACATGGAGACAGGGGAGCAGGCAGTCCAGGGTTGCCTGCTCCCCCATCTTGAGGCACACTGTGCCCCAGCCAGCCATCCGTGTGCCTCAGCACAGGGGCTCCACAGCACACAGGGACAGGAGAGCAGGCAATCTGCTTCCCCATCTCCGCGTTTGTCCTGGTGCACACTATTTTGGCATGCTTTGTGCTACTTTTTTTTCTGGTTTGTTTGTTTTTTTGGTGGGGTTTTGGATTGGGTTTTTTTTGCTACTGGGACATCCCAGTAGCAAATTTTGCTCAAATTTTAGCAGCACCACACATTGTTTAATGTGCAACGCATGCTGTTTGTGGCACCATAGCGGTTTGCACCACAAACCACACATGCTTACATGTGTGGACATGGCTTATGAGTAGGAATTAAATGATTCTAAGTTTCATAAAACTCATGATAAAATTGAGTTGGTAACAGTGGGACTTCCCCCTACATTTATTATTTCTATACCTGAAATAGGGGTCGTCTGGTTTATGTGGCAGAAGGTTTTGTGGATATAAATTTGGTTGCAGGGGGAATCATATATCCAAGCTAATGTGATAACACTTAATCAAATGTTTAAATAAAGGTAACATTTTTCAATATAAACTTTTCTGTAGAGGTAAATTTGGAAATGTTGTTAATGTTTAGATTTTTATACATTGAGGGCCCTGCTACATGGTCAAATTAAAGCTGATTACAAACCACCTTTAGAGTTTTTATACATTTTTCAACATAGACAGCAGAAGGCCGAGGCTAATGGGGTTCAGGGCCCCCCAAACACAGGGCAGCAGGTAGGGCCAAAAGGTAGCCCGGCTGTGGGTTCCTAGCGGCTGCTGCAGGGGTGGGGAGGGGTGCACATGTGGATAACTAGATGCCCAGCACAGCAGGCAAGTACCAGTCAATTCTGTGAAAGGGAGGGGGTTGTGGGGGGGAGGGGGCAGATCAAGGCCCCCATGGTGAGGGAGTGGGGAAGAGGTAGGGGTGAATGGGGCGCCAGCCAGGCTGGGTGATGGGACAATTGGAGCCCGGGTGGCTCATCCAAGGGTGTGGAGGAGCTCCTACCATTGTGTGAACCCTGGCAAAGGCCCAGGGATGTGTCCCCTGGATCTGTGCGCGGGGCAGAGGCAGTTGCTGCTGCATGCTGTACTTTGCCCCCAGCTGCAGCTACCCCAGGAGCAGTGTGACATCATGTGCTTGCTGCCACTGGGCTGTGCCATGCCCCCTACCCGCCTTGCAGCAGGACACATGGCATTACGCAGCTCTCAAGGCAGCGGGGTGCAAAGTGCAGTGTGCAGTGGCAGCTGCCTCTGCCCTGTGCACAGATCCAGGGGGCACGTACCCCTGTGCCTGTGCCGGAGTGTGCACAGTGGCAGGAGCTCCCCAGTGCCCTTGGATGAGCTGCCTGGGCCCTGACTGTCCCACCACCTGGCCCAGTCAGGGCTCCACTCACCCCAGCCCTTGCCCCTGCCTGTGCCCTGCTCCCTCCCTCACCACAGGGGCTTTGATCTGTTCCCTCCCCAATGTCCCTGCCCCCTCCCCCACAGACTTACCTGCTGGGGGGCAGGGGGAGAGTACACATATGCTTCCCCCCTCCAAATAATTTTTTCTCCCTGCGCCTGTGTTTTTAAGCACTAACTTTGTAGCTGGTTAGTTTTTATAGCCGGATCATCATTTTTATCATGCCATAATTACTTTGTACTGTGGCCAGTCTAAACGTACTGCATGATTAACTAGTTATTGTGTATTTTAAGTAACACGGAGCAGGAACTTTAAGTGGTTGTACCTTGGCTGGAGGGTGTCCTGCTTTGCAACTGGAACACATAACTCTAAGGAATTATTTGAAGAGAACAGGGTAGTCGGACACGTTTATACTGCTGTGTGTAGCTAGTGGGAAATGCAAGTCCCAAACTCTAATTTAATGAACTTAATTTTCTGAATGTATCTTCCCAGCAAATAAGCTTCTTAGCACGTATGAGAGGCCACCTAGCTGAGGGGACTGTTAATGGAAATCAGAGCCTGGTGCCTGCAGGCCAGCAGCTTGCTGCAGGCACGGGAAGCCAGTCCCCTTGTCAGGGCGGTGCAATGGCTCCTGAGGAGGGGAGTTCGGTAGGTACCAGTCCCATATCAGTCGGCGTGCGCAGGACTGCCAAGCCAGGTGCTAGCATCTTCAGTGGCTATGTGCAGCTCCTATAATCCACCGCCAAACTTAGTCAATGGGCAGGAGTCAACAACATGCTGCACAGTGTGCGTTTTGTCCCAGCTACAGCCTGGGTAACTGCGAAGACCCCAGTGGCAGAGGCAGGTCGTGTGCAGGCCTTGCCCTGCGTGGAACCTGTTCAACGAAGCTGGCTGACACAGAGTAAGTGCAAGCCGGTGGGCAGATCGGTGACGAGGGCCTTGTTTGGGGGCAATGCGGACCTCCACTCCTCACACCCCCATTGCCTAATTGTCAGGCTCCACAGGGCCGAGGCAGTGGTCGGTTCAGGCCGCCCCAGAGCACTGCAGAGGAGCGAGGGTGGCCCAGAGACGCCCACCCTCATCTACAAATTAGCTCCTTTAAACTTTTCCCTCCGCTGCCCTAGACAGGCCCGGGCGCGGGGGGTGTGGCGGAGACCCCAGAAGGGTGGTCGCGGAAACCTCCGCCCGCCCTAAAGCGGGAAACTCCCGCGCACGCGCCTCTGCCCCGGGACTGGAGAGGAGGGGTTTCGGGGGTCGGCGCGGTGACGTGTGACGCAGCGCGCAGACGTCACCGCGGTGTGACGCACGCCCTGGCGAGACCCGTGAGTTTCCCGTGATGGGCTTTTCTCGGCGCTGACACGGGGGGGGGGCCGCCGGGG
>NW_017728993.1:39645797-39670739 GCF_001723915.1 Gavialis gangeticus | reverse complement strand
GGCCCGGACGCGGGGGCCGGCGCCGCTGCCCCGCGGGGACGAGGATGCGGCGTTGCTGGCAGCCGGGGTCACCCTGGCCGCGGGGCTGGGAGGTGCCGCTGCAACCGCGGGGCCAGGCCCAGCATCAGATCCGTGCGGCCAGGTGGCTGCAGAGCGGCCGAGGGCATTGTGGCCCGAGCCTGCTCCCGTGCTGGCTGAGGGGAGCCCTGGGCACGGGGTGGTCCACGTTGATCACCTCTGCAAGCCAGGGAGCAGTTGGGCTCTTGCAGCCGCCTGTCCCGCTTCCCAATCCATCGACTTCTGGGCCCAAATCTGCTTCACGCCAGGTGCAGGTGGCCGTGACTGACAGCCCTGTGGGCAGCCTGCCCTTGGCTCAGTACTCGTTCCTTTCCACTGCCTTCTACCTGTGCTAGGTCTGCTTGGAAATGCCTGGGCCCTAAGCCCACACGCTGCCACCTGGCCAACAGGGCCAGCCATTTCAGAAAGGAAAAGGAGGTAGAGTTCCCAAGGAGGTTCCTGTTGGCATTGCACACAAAAACAGCCCGCTAAACAAAATCTCATTTTTCAGGATTAGCAAAAAATGTTCTTTTTTTAACAGTGAATCTCCTTGTGGTAGGTGTGCTGTGGAATTCGGCATATTGAGAAACCTGTGCACCAAACCTTGGGTTAAACGTTAAGATATTTTCGTAACAAGCGCACACAAGTCTGCAGAAGACCCTGATCTATTTGTAGCCACATGTGGCCTTTTTACTATGATTTCTTCATGGTATTTTTGTCTCATTAAAATGAAAAATTCCACACATGTATAATGACTTAAAAAAACCCAGGAGCTTGTGTACTAAGGTGTATAAAATGATTGGAAACTTCTGCAGCCATACTTTTGATTCTTCTGCTTAAAACTTTTTGTTACCAGGATTGCCTGGCATAGGTGACTTGAGAGCTGCAGAAAGAGAATAAGACGGAAGAAAATTCATCTTTAAAAGCTGCTAGTAGATTGGTTAGATGCAGAGAAAATACAACAGTTCCATTACTGGCGAAGAGTATAGAGCGCATGGAGGAGCAATGCAGTGTGACAGTCTTGTTTTACTGACTTATTATCAGAGCTGATGTTGCAACCTGTCTAATAAGATTGCAAAGCCAGCAAAGCGATGTGTTGCAGAGTTATTCATGAATTAGAACAAAAACTGGAAGAAATCATCTTAAACATTTTTAATTTATATCTTTTTCTCCAGGAACCCTGAATCCTGTACCAAAAGTGACTATTTGTTACATAAGGAAACATTAATGAGAAAAGGGGATATAAAAATAAATTTGCAGCTGATTTCACAAAATGAACTTGGCTTATTATGGAAATTAACTGAAACAAGGCCAGAACACTTCAGTGAGTTAGGTATAACATCTCTAGATTTCAATGCGTTTTCCCCTGAATTTGCTACACTATACTCATTCTTTCTTCCCACGCCCTGCATTCTCTTTAGAAAATCCCGTATTTGTAAATCCCTTGTTTCTCTAGTGCTAGATGCTATGTGCAAAATAACATACTTGGAAAAGGCTTTAATTTGATGCTGTTAAGACACAAGTGGCAGAAGTAACTTCTGTATGTGGCACTCTGGAGGGAGACTGGAGCACCTTTCTAGAGAGGGCAGAAAGCAGAGCAGGAGATGGGGAAGGGGAGGGAACTGGAGTGATACTTGGAGAGGGCCTTAATTTGTGGCACACCTGCCAGAAATGTTGCCCCCCACTGCTGTGGAAGAGCAATTGCTACCTTTAAGCTTCTCTGTTTCCATTTTGCTGACCTGGCTAGTTAGAAGAGAAGATGTCGATGACTTTGGGCATCCTGCATATCTTTTCTAGCATAGTGACAATTGACTTAAACATGTATAAAAGCACTGGTATTAGCAACTGAATAAACAGAATGCTAAACAGTAGTATCAATTTTAAATAACTACCTTTTGAGTTTAGTTATGGATATTGAATTTAAGAGCTGATAATAGTTTGTGCAGATTTTCTGAGAGCAAAATCTGTAACCTACTAATATGTGTGCCCTTCTGCTTCAGATTCTTCAGAGTCACCTCTGGAGCAAACTCAATTTGATAAAAAGGTAAAGTGATGTCTCAACATTAATTGTACACTTATTGATTTTGGCTACTGTTTTGAAAAAAAACCTCTTAAATTTTAAAAATTAAAAAAAGTGGAGTAGTTGCATAATTATTACTGCAGTTCATGAAGAAACTACTTTCACAGTGCATTGGATTTAGCAAAGACTCTTGAGCCACAGTTCTGCATTAATTAGATGGGAGTTATTGATTGTGGCCCAGATGAGTGTGGGCAGTCTAGAGCCTATTGTTTTTTTGAAGGAGAATTTTTTTCCTTTTCTTCAAGAGTAAGCAAGTAATGCTCTTCATAGAGGACCATTTTTATATTTTAGTTACCTTGTATCCCTGTATGGTGTATACTCTAAGTGTAGGCTGTGTCTAAACAATTACAGTGAAATGGATTTTTTTAAACATTTAATTGGACCACACTCACCCTTAAATGCTGTTCCCGCTTTGTATAAGAGCGATTATCTTATTTTAATTATTATTGAATAATTATAAATGCAGGACAAATGTTTAGTTGCTGGGTACGTTCTACTGTCCACCAGTATGCAGCAGTTATGGTCTAGAGATAAAACATTGCAGTAACACACTTAAATTGCCAGTGAAATTAAAAAGGGAAGAAAGTGGCTTAACAGTGAGTACGCATGTTTGTTTTCCCTACCCTGAATATTAATAGAATAAATTTACATTTCTTAGTGATCTTGGTGTTAGGTAGAACAGCCTCTCAGACTGGCATGCCTGTGCTGATTTATGGAATCTTTAGTACAGCTTAGTAGTTCTAGAAATAACTGAACTGACTAGTTGGAAATGGCATCTCTAAGTATTAGCTATAGTTTGATATTGAACAGTTTTGTTGACTTATGTAAATTGATCATTTGATGGTATGACACTTTAGAATTTCTTGAAATTCGTAGAAGGCTAGGAGGATGTTAAGTCAGACAATTCAGCATAATGTTGAGATTTGCTACGCTTCAAAATACTTCTGTAGTGTCAGTGCATGGGTAACTATTTAAAGGGTGCCTAAAGTTGATAGCCAGCTAAACAGTTATGATCTTTATATAAAGCTGATTTGGAAAAAAAAATGGAATTGCAACTTTAAAAGTATTTTGCAGTTAAACTACTCAGCTTTGAATTATTGTAGAAATACGATGCTAGAAGTTGGCTTTATAATCTGTAATATTTGCTATCGGGTGTCTTTAGGAGGGAAATGCATTTTTGCAAAGCATTTCAATTACCTCATGTTTGCTTTGTTCATACAAAATCAGTACTAGATAACAGGGCTTCCAAATGCCAAACAAATTAAACAAATTGGTTATATATCAAAAAACAAGTAACAGGAGGTCTTTTCAGGAGACACTGAAGACATAATCTAATTATAGCTTTGCTATAATGTTTTGTGGACCAGCAGTTACCACTTTTATGTGGCAGTACCTCACTTTGTAGATATGTTTCCAAGTTACTGGTACAACATACAAAATCAGATGTAACTTTTGTATAAACTTCACTTGTCCTAGCTGACATCTTTTGGTGTGCATAGTGAAATGTAGATATGAATGGAAGGAAGAATTGAGATGGTATTTAATAATTTCAATAAACATGTTTTATAACATTAAGAAAAGGTGGTAGTAAGTGTGTATACATTATGTCTTCAGTATAGAATGTTATGGTAAATTGGAAACGTGAGCTTTGTTCTATTTAGGAGCAACGTGCGGGTGAAAAGTCCTGATACCTTGCCTCGCCCTACTTTTCAGAAAGGAGGTTGCTGGGATTTCTACCCAGAAGAGGTCTGACTGCATTGTACTTCCTACCTAATAACTTCGTATGGCAGGAAAGTTGGCTTGGGCCTTTTCGAGGCTTTGTCTATTGTGACAGCATCTGTAGAGGAATTTTCCATTTGAAGCTCTGTTTGTATGAGCTACTGGAAGGGAAGTGATGGCTTTCTGTTTCTTTCTGGCTGCCGTGGCTAGGGGATAATGAATGTAACTTTGCTACTCTGTCCCTTCAAGAGCATCCAGGATGTCATCATGTTAATTATTACTTTTACTCCCCCATCATCTCTTTAGCGCGGTGGCCGTCCTTTGTAAATATTTCTGGTACTTGCCTCTGGTGCTGTTTCAGTTTTCTAATTGTAACCTGAAACTGAAATAATTCCTGAGCATTTGTCTGTGACCCACAGTGCACTAATGAGACTAACCAGTTCTGTTGTTCTGTCTTGCATCCTAGGATGCAGCAGTGGTTTTGGAGATGTGTGCAGACTCAAACAAATTGCACTCATTTCATATTTGAAAGCCTAACTTCTTGAGACTGCAGAGATTTTTTTAAAATTAAAGCTTAAAATCTATAAGTGATGCAACTTGTGTCTCCATGGATTACCAACCATAGCTTTCTGCTAGCTCACAAGTGATGACTTGGACTATATGAGCATTATTTTTTGGACATTGCAAGTGTCTCACTTTTTAGAATAATCAGCTCTTAGTTCTGTATACGTCTCAGAATTTTGCATGTTTTTAGGTCCTGAATTACCCTCGGCATCAGTGGGAATCCTAGGTAATTCTTTTTTCTGTGACCAGGTCTCCTTATACCCTAGTCCAATAAGTGAAACAGATTTTGCAAGCACCAATTATGCCACTGGTGGGAAAACTTTCCTAGTAAAGGTCAGTTTTCTGTGTCCTTGCATAAATGCTTCTAATATTATATAAACAGTATGATCATATTCACATCTGTGCTGAAACACTGCACTGTTTGGTTATGTCAGTGGATGGGAGTAACAGTGGATGCCTTGGAGGGAGAGCATTGAACTGGGTTTATCTAGAGTGCTCTGTCCCTTGCTTGCTACCCTACCTGATATCCACTGTGCTAAAGGATACATCTTACTGTTTTGTTTAATAGCTATTACTGGATATATCATCTGGGAACGTGTCAAGTCCATTTTTGAACCTGGCTGTACTATCTGCATCTACAGTCTTCTGTAGTAGTGAGTTCCACAAGCTAACTACCTGCTACATAAAAAAGTACTCTTATTCATTTTAAAGCCGTCTCCTACTAATTTCAGTGGGTGCCTCCTATTTCTAGTATTCTGGGAGTTGGTGAATAACAGTTCTCTTCATTTTGTCCACACCCCTCATGATTTTATAAAACTCTTATCATAACCTGCCTCAGCCTTCTTTTTTCCAAACTGAAAAATCCTAGCCTTTTTAATCTCTTCTGGTATGGCAGCTGCTTCATATCCTTGTTCATTATGATTGTCCTTCTCTGTACATTTGTTAATTCTGCTAGATTGTAGTAGAATTTGACCTCCCTCCATCTTGAAAAGTGACCATTTAGTAGGGCTGTGTGAAATGGACCCTATTCGATTTGGCCAAATCCGATTCTGATGATTCAATGCTGAATTTGGATGTAGGCACAGCTTTAAAAGGTTTTTCTACATACCTTGAGGTAGCAGTGTGACTTGTGATCGCTGCAGTGCTGGGGTGCGTGGAGCATTGCATAGGAGCACGGGCGGCTCTCCAGCGTGCTGGGCAGTGAACCCGGAAGTGGACTGGAAGTATTTCCAGTCCGCTTCCGGGTCTGCTGGGGAGTGCGCTGGGGGGACCCCCCCATGTCTCCCTGGCTCAGTGATCGGCCACAGGGGGACCCTGGGTGACCCCCCAGACCTAGGAGGCACCAGTTGCTGAGCCGGGGAGGTGCAGGGGAAGCCCCCTGCATGCTCCCTGGTGTACCAGGAAGTGGAGTGCCAGCCATGGGGCGGGCGAGGGGCCGCTTTTCTCCATGCAGGGAAGGAGTCCAGGGAAAAGCTGAGCATGTGTGGGGGGGAACGGCTCTGCCCCACACCCAGTACCCCGTGCTGCAGGTGCTCGCAGCCCGCATAGGGCTGTCTGGAGCGGACACAGGCAGCCCCACGTGAGCTGCAAGCAGCTGCAGCACGAGGCACTGGGTGTGGGTGGGAAGAGTCTGCTTCCCCACCCTGTGCTCCTTCCTTGCCCAGCGTCCCCCACCCAGCACTTACCTGAGCTTCCCTGGCTGGGGCTTCCGGCTGTGGAGCAGGGCTGGGTGGGCCGGCTGTTGTGGAAGTGTGCCGGGCTTCCCTTGGGTCCTACTGCCTTTGGTTCCTGTCATTCTTGACAGGAACCAAGGGCAGAGAAATATTAATTTTCCAAATTCTTTTAGGGGCCCCACAGACCAGATAGAGTGGCCTCATGGGCCAGATCCGGCCCGCGGACCGTATTTTGCCCATCCCTGATTTAATACCAGACATTCTAGTTCACACATCTTATTTTTTTAGGCCTCTGGCATTTTTGTAGAAGCACTTATAAATTAATTATATCTTTGCCCAGTTGCATGTTGTTGCATGTGCTGTTTGTTTGTGACTCTAAATATTCTAACTTACAGGTATGGATAATGGTGAGGCTATTTCCAACTCCCTTACTAGCTTGTTCAAGAGAGTATAGAATTTGGATGATGTCCTCGTTTGGGGTCGCATCTTTTGACTTGTGTTTTTTTGCACATGTTGATTTTTTTGTAATCACTTAATGAACTTGAACTGGTGAATTCTGAACTTATGTTGAAAATATTTTCCTGTTTTCTGTGGAAAGAGACATAGTAGTAGTAGTCGAGATTTTTAAAAAATGGTAGTAGGGAAGAGCACTAGATATTGTACTTTGAACATTTTCATGAAGCAGAAAGAAGGCAGAAGAACAGATCATAGTAAATTGGTCCACATTAGTTATATCCTGACTTTTCTCTGTTCACAAATCCAAAATTCTCTGATCAGAACACCCAAATCTGCTTTTCTGCTATTAAAATGAAACACCACTAGAGAGAGAAACGAGAGAGGTATCAGGGGAACATAATGTTTTATTGATGTATTTACAATTTTAAAGCAATTTGGAAGCCTACCAGTGCCTCAGTCATTAATAAATTCTAAATACCTATATAGATATCACTCGATCATAGAAAATCAGAGCTCCCTCTGCTCTCTTCGCACACCGGTATACGGGTGCAGCTGCGACTTCCCCCAGCTGCTTTGTGGTACTGAACAGCCCTGATATGCGGTGCCCCTCATTCCCAAGCCACAGCCCAATCCTGCAACTCCCCTTCTACTCCCAGCCTGCAGCCCCCGGCCCTGCTGGTGCCCCTGACTTCTAACCTGCCACTCCTTGTCCCCACCAGTGCCCCATACTCCCAAGCCACAGCCCTCCCTACCCCCCAGCCCTACTGGTGCCCCTAACTCCTGACCTGCAGGGCCCCTTCCTTCTCCCCACCCCCCCCCGGTTCTGCTGATGCCGCTCACTCCCTACCTGCTCTCCCCAGGCCCCAGCCCCCCAGTGTGTGGGGAAGGTGGATGTGTGAAGCAGGGGGATGCCCCACCATAGGCAGTATTGGGGACTCATGGAGGTGCATGTGTTCCCCGAGATTTTTGCACCCACAGCAGGCATGAGGCTGCAGCCTGGCCAGATTGGCACAGGCAGGAGCCACCTCTGGGGCCCAGCAGGCAGGACCCGGCATGGGAGGGCACCCTTGCACCAGCAGTGTGAGGAGTAATGGAGTGCGGGAGGGCCTACTGTCCTTACTTCCTGCAGCTGCTCGCATGCTGGGCCACAGCTCTATGCTGCCTTCATGGCCTGGCTCCTGCTGCCGCTCCCTTCAGGCTGCCTGTGCTGCCCCACACTCTACCTCTCCTCCATGGTAGAGCTGCAGCCTGAGGGGAATGGCAGCAGTGGCCAGTACGTGATGGCGGGGTAGAACTGCAGGGCGGCGTATGAGTGTCTGGCAGCGGCAGGAGGTCGGGGGCAGCACAACTCATCCCCAGTCTGTTACTCCTTGCATGGCTGTTGTGGGGGTCCTAGCGGTGGTGACAGCAAAAAGTCTTGCCACCCCACTCTGCCCTCCTGTTCTGGATCCTGCCCGCTGGCCCGCAGAGGCGGCCCCTGCCTGTGCCGGTCCAGCCAGGTTGCAGCCCCCTGCCTGCTATGGGCACAGAAATCTGGGGGTACACGTGCCCCATGGATGCGCTGCCTATGCCCCCCCCCACATACTTTGCTTTGGGAGCTGATTTGTACCATGCTGCCTGGCTGCCACATGCATATGGTGCATGTGGTGCCCCCTGCCTGTGTTTGCCCTCCTCCCATTCATTCCCCCCAGCCCCAATCAGCCACTTCCAAGCTGGAACTCTGCCAGCCTGCATGGGGAAACCTGTAGTTTCCTGCATTTTTTTCCTTTAAAGGAAAAAATTTCCTTTTTTCCATGCTAAAAGGAAAACTTGGATCCCTGGTTATAAATAACACATAGGCTGGAAGCACTGGAGCAGCTATAACAATAATTAGGGATAGTTTGTAGTGTTAAAAATTGAATTTAAGAACTGATGGTGTCAATACAGAAAGGCAGTGAGTATTGGTTCCAGGATTTTGTTATGCCCACACACAAACCCACAAGATGTAACAATGTAGTATCCTCATTCCAAGGCCTTTCTGTTTTCTGACTTGTTAGATTGTATGCTCTTTGGGTCAGGGATTACTTTCTTTTATGTCTGTACGAAAACTAGAATTTATTTAGCACAACACCAATCAATAGTTTGAGGTAAATTATACAAAGAACTGTCCACACCTTAGGCACCAGTGGGAGAAAGTAATAAATGTGACTGACATCCAGATTACAATGTACTTGCTAGACCAATCTATCTCCTTGCTCTCAAACTTGTTAGTAGGTTAGGCTTTCATATTGTATTGTAATTGTTGAATTGTAAATTCCCTGTGTGTCCTTTTGCTGCAAATATGGCAGAGAGAATTAGGGAGAACGTTCTAAGCTAGATGGAGCCAGACCTTGTTGACCCTGTCTGGACATGTCTCTTTTTCTTCTTAGGATTGAGACACTAGCACATCACCATGTGTGTTAAGAGGCATGTACAGCGCTGCACAGAGGACAGGAACAACATGGAAATGGTACTTGGGAGAAACATCTGTGTTCCAATAGAATTGAAGTGTATGGTGTTTTTCAAATATTGTAACAGGCAGTAGAATAACTTTTGAGCTTTTCTGAAAGTATCTTGACTACTTCCAAGAAATGAGAGTGACTGCAATGTTCCAGCAAGATTGTTGAATGCACACAATTAATTTGAGGTCTAACTGGTGTGAGGTGGAGTGAGAAGGCTGATTCCACTTGTGGGCTTCATTGGATTTGCTCTTTAACTAGGCAGCTTTAAGAGCTTTTTGGTAATACCAGGAGACAGAGATGTGGTATTTGCAGTGAAGAAACTAGTTTGAATCTGGCTTTCACTTTTTAGCCCAGGGAAGTTTGAAATTATGCATCTAGCTGGGGGCAGTAAATGTTAGAGGTATCTTAGACCGTCTTCAAGAATTTCTAAATTTTGTGTCAGTTTTAATATTTTATCACTGGGGGAGTTATGTAAGTAGGAGCTGATACAGTTCTCTGCAAACATGCTGGAGGTTTGTTCTAGAGCAAGGAGGAAAGTTCCTCTAAATGAAAAGGCTTTTTAGAATATTGCATCAGTTTCTGAGCAGATTTTATCAAAAAGATATAAACGAACTAAAGAGTTTGAGTACTCTGCAGAAAGTAGTTTGAGATTGGAGGCAATATATACTTACAAGGCAATATAGCTTGGCTCAGGAATTGTTAAATTATTCCTGCTAAATCAGTTCTCAACATGGTTTAGTTGTCAAGTTTTGAAACTTTGTTTAAAAAACAGCATGTGGTAGAATATGATTTTAAATTATCTTTTTAAAGTATTAAGTAATAAAACCACATTGGATATTGGTTTGGGTGGAATGTTACTGGTACGTTGTATGCATTAACTTTGTTAGCTCTGTTACAGATACGGCTGTAGACCAGGGGGAGTTTAGGTAATATCCTTTAAGTATTTGTAGGTGTAAATACCTGTGGCAGTGGTTCTCAAACTTTTCAGTCTCAAGGCATCCCTCAGAAAATGTCAGCTCTTGGTTTTTGCTTGTTTTTTGACTGTACAAAAATAATAGAGGAGTTCTGCTGTTGCAAGGAACTCGGAGTTACCATAAACAGGTCAGAACATTTCTGATGCTATGGATTCCTATTTGAAGCCTGAGTTACTTGTGCATTATATTTGTACACGCAACAGTGCTAACCTTGCTTGGGACCCTAGTTGAGAATCACTGATCTATGGAGGAAAACTGTTACAGTGTCTGCTAGTATGGTAGTCTCTCAGTTGTTACCAAATGAGCTGTCTTGCTCTGATAGTCAATTGCAGTACAGCATTAGGATCCAGGAGAAAAATTGATACAATGTTGAGAGGGATTGTTCAAAAACTTTCCCTTGTGACCTCAGATCAATATTCATTTGGATATGAGATTAAGCTTTTCTTCATGTTGAGATGCCCTTCCATTGCTATTGGTGGTTTTTAGTGTTGTCCCAGCTCAGTTTTCAGTTGGCTTTTTCTGATGCAACAAATTCAAGTAATGAGCAAATTAATAAGAAGCCACATATGCTTAGATTTCTGTTCTTGTTATGTTCTTAGTACTGATTGCAGTTAACGCTGATTTGAGTAGATTCAATATCATTCTTGGAATCTATTAAAGAAAAATAGATGTTAAGTAACAGCTTAATGGGGAGGATAGAAAGAAGTCAGAGTGTTGCTATGAAATGCAGACATCAAGATAATGATGCATTCTTTGTTCAGCTTTAGTACTGACACTCACTTGAATGTCACCTCGAAGCACTGCTATTAATTACTAAGAAAAAAATACTTGTTTTTTCTCTCTTGAGTCTTGGATTGCATCTTTGACACAGATGCAAGGTTGCTGGGTGACCTTAAGGGACCTCTGACAACTAGTGAAAAGGTTTGAGGAACATGTTTTGATGTCAACTTATTTTCCAAGTATTGTTAAAACTTGAGAAACTTTTGGAGATTTACAAATGTCCAGGACTACATGACCTTCTGAGGTCCCTTCCAGCCCTACTTTCAGTGATTCTAAGTAACTTTGTTTGAAATATTCTAAAACTAGATATTTGGAGAAGTTTCCCTGTCCTTTATATGTTACTTCCTTGACTTTATCAAGGACTTTTGGTATGAATTCAAGAGTCTGTCATGGAGTCTTGTTTCATGAATTTAATGGTGAAGAAGCCAGAGAGCTTATGGACTTGATAAAACATGCCTTGGGTATCTTTGTTTCCTTCACAAAAATTCTATGTAGTAACCCTTTGAATATCCCTTTCTTTGTAGGTGTTAACATTTTAAGTTACTGTGAAATAAGGGTGTTAGCTCTAGATTTGCTTTCAGAATGACCTACTATGAAATTCCTATGGTATGTTTTACTTCAGGGGTTTCAAACTCATCCACCCCCACAGAATAGATGAGAGGTGTGGGGCTGGTCTGCAGGCTGGATCTGACTTGCAGACCAGTTTCGTGCACTATTTCCAGTGCACAAGAGTGACCTGATGCAGGCACCTTGTACAGTGCATGCCCTGCACCAGGCCTGTGTTGCATGCACTGGCCTCAGTCCAGGGCTCACATTTGAAGCTGTCATGGGGAAATGTGCTGCATGAGGTTCCCATGCCAGGCTGGCTTTATGAGCTGATTCCAGCGCATAAGGCTGGTTATGGAACAGTCTGGACCAGCCCCAGAGTCAGCACACAGGGCTGGTCCAACAGGGTGCTGTATGCAGCATGTTGCCCCAGTTTGGTGCTGAGTGTCACAGCAAGCATGCCTGGTCCAGCCCTACGTGCTGCATGTACTACACGCTGGCCCTGGTCCAGGGCTTGCACTACATATGGTGTGCAGGGTTGGCATTGAGTATACGCTGAATCCAGTGCCCTTGTGCAGCACAGCCCCAGAACAGCCAGCTGTGCCCCATGGAGCGCCCATGGAAACTAGTCCAATGTGTGCTGCATCTGGCACATGGGGTCAGTCTGAGACATATGGGGCAGCAATCTTAGGATTGCTGTTGTGGCCTTTTTGTCCTTATTAGGCAGGGGTTCTTTAGTTCTCTGACTCTCCTGTATCATGTACAGTCCTTGTGTTCTGACTAGATACTGAAGGTGGAAATGCGTGCTGCCTAGATCATGAGGCTGGCAGAAATGGAAAGTACTTTGCCCTGTTGCCCCACAGTGCTGGTCTGGGGAAGCAGTGGAACTGGGGAGATCATGTCATCCCTTGTCCTACACTATCAAGGGTGGGACAAAGGGCAACGTGCATTTCATGCGGTAAAGTGAATCAGCTGTGCCATGATGCATAGCAGCACAGCTGAATCGCTCCAGTTGACAACATCTGTTTCTGGCTTAAAATGGAATAGTCTAACCCTGCAAGTCCTAATTTGTGCTGTATTATAGAGACTACTTTTAATCACAGTTGGGAATGTCAGGTCCCACATAGTGATTGACAGGAAGATAGAGACCTCATGCCCAGCAGATGAACAGAAGAAATTATCAGAAATTGTTAATCTTAATTTTAAAATGGGCTCATTGGATGTCTGTTTCTGTCTCTTCCCTGTTCCTCATCAGAATGCAGTCCAGACAATGCAGTGGCAGGACAGCAGAAGGCAAGCCATTTAAGTTCTGTTCCAAATAGATGGGGTCTTTTCTGTTAGTATTTTTGGGTTCTGTTTGTGGCTTCATAAATTGCCTTCTTTGTGGCAGTGGTTCTCAACCATTTTGACTGAAGGCACCTCTTGGAAAATGCCAGCTCTTAGCTGTCACTCTTTTACTTTTCTGTAGTAAAAAAAAAAAAAAAAAGCAAGTCATCTTTGCAGAGGGCTCAGACTGACCACAGTCGATCAGCATGTTTTTGACACTATGGATGCTTATTTGAAATCTCTGTTGGTGTTTGCACACTTAATAGTGCAAGTATTGTGTGGCACCCTGAAAAGGATCTCATGTCACCCTGGTTGAGAATCACTGTGTTATGGTGTGCTTTCAGGTGGGCCTTACAATGTCTGGGCTCACTTCAGATATGTAGGCTGCAGGGTCACTTCAGATAACCTTTGGGCAAATTTGTTGTACTTTAGTAATCCTAATGGCCATTTTTATTCAGTATTTAACGGTCAAATGATCAAGACCTGGATTGACAAAGTGAGACTATTTTTCCTAAATTTGAGGGCTTGTTTTAGTTTGGTTTCAAGGGGATTATAGGTTTGGAACTAGATGGTGCAAGTTACATATGGTGTATATCTGGCTGATAAAAAATCCCACTCTCTGGTCGAGAGTGCCTCTTTTTATAACTTAAAAAAATCATTTGGATTAATTTCCTGTCCAGTTAGAAACCTAGTTTATGCTGTCTGTATTTTGAAGTGAATTTGATTACTTTGGGAACAACATATGTAAAATGACTTTTTCCATTTGTTCTGGGTTTATTTTTAATCTTAGTTGACATTGGTTTGGAAGAGTCTTTGAGTGAAGTTCTTTTGGAGTCTTTAGCTATTTTCCCATAGTCTAATAGATGACAAGAGTCTTAGTTTATCCCAGATAGATGGATGGGGAAGTGTCTTGTCTGCAGAAGCACAGCAGAGATGCTCTGGCCAGAAACCAGATTGGCTCTCTGGAGGACCGGATTCTCAGTTGCCTCGAGGCATGGTCCTGGACCGTGCTCTGCCCTGCTTTTTTTCTGTGGGTTTTTCTTGATACCTGGATTTCCAGGTATCAAATTTTGAGACTGTACTGTAAATATACAGCATGGGGAATTTTTTTTTTGTTCCCAGTGTGCCTTTTGTGGCATCTCAGACTGCTTTGAGATGCCGCATGAGGCACATGCAGGCTCGTCTGGATGCTCCCCATGACTCCAAATTGACATTTACAGTATAACTTGAGGAACTGGTAAAGAACACTTATTTGAAATGTCAGCAGAAACCAAGCTGAATGCTGAGAGAGACACTGATATTAACCATGGAATTTAAATAATGTGTTTATGGGGAGCTTAATTAGCAAAATCCAAATGTAATATAAAAAAACTGTATTAAATACAACCAGGTAGGTTGAAGTGTTTGACACCTGTAGAGAGAGAGAGAGAGAGAGAGAGAGAGAGAGAGAGTGTGTACACACACACACTGAGTACTAACATTATTCTGATATCGCTATTCTGATGACTTGCTAAAAAAAAAAAATGAAAAATGAACTTCTACATTTGTTTATGGTATTAAAAGAAGATATAAAAATTCATGTATTTTTATTTAATGTTAACCTGGAGTTAATATTTTATAAATTCCCTGGCAGCCACAAAATTTAATCACAAGAACCAAGAATAAAAGTTGAATAGCTGAGAGAAAGGACTTTTACTTAAAAACAAACAACCAAAATGTGCACACACACAAGCCCTTCACCATACACAAGCCAAACTGGTTTTAAAAACCCGCTTGACTTTGGTGACTAACATTTTTGGATAAAACACATCTCATACTTTTTAAGGTTGTTGGTTGTAGCTGTGTTGGTCTAAGGACATAAGGAGACAGGATTCTTTGGGTAGATTATATATTTTATTAGACCAACTAAATAGTTGGAAAAATTGTTCTTTCCAAGCTTTTGGGCACAAACGCCCTTCTTCAGGCATAGAGAGAATCTACTGGTGAATTGTGTGCTGTCCTGGGGAGAACAGAAAGCAATATGCAAAATGCAGGTTTGTGAAAATGCAAATGCAGGCAGTGAGGATCACAGGGATGGGAGACTATAGCAAGGTTACAACTCAGGGTATAGACCTAAAGATATTACTGAACTTTTACGCTTCATCCTCACACACAACATCTTCAGTTTCAATAACTAATACTTCCTCCAGACCATGGGCACAGCTATGGGTGCCAAAAGGGTCCCTTTTTACGGCCCACCTGGAAGGAGAATTCCTCAAGAAGTGCACCATCAAACCCATGCTATACCTTAGATATATAGATGACATCTTCATCATTTGGACTGAAAACCTGCAGTCTCTGATTGAATTTATGATGGAAATCAATAACTATAATTTCGCTCCCCCCAGTCAAACTATCCCTTGAATTACTCCAGCACCAACATTTCCTTTTTAGACGCTATGATCAATGTCCAAAATGGTAAAATACAAACCAACACATACAAGAAACCCACAGACCAACATACATCTCTACATAGAACCAGCAATCACCCTAAACATACCAAGCAAGCTGTAATAGACAACCAGGCCCTCTGATACCACTGGATTTGCACTGAGAAAAAAACCCATGATCATCACCTTGCACATCTTAAAAGCTCTTTCAACCAACAAGGACACTCCTCCAGAGAGAGATTGTACTTTTGAAAGAGCCACCCAGATACCACTTGAAGAATTGCTGCAGTACAAAAAGAAGATGCCCACAAATCGCACACCATTAGTTATGACACATCATCTTTCCCTGGAACCTGTACGGAAAATCCTCAAACAGTTGCAGCCCATCCTTGAAGAAGACCCAATTCTTAAAGAGATCTTTCCAGAACCACCCATCCTAGCCTTTAAAAAAGCACCGAATTTTGCTAGCCTCATAACCAGAAACAATCTTCCTTTGGCCCAAAGCACACCAAATGGATCCAGACCTTGCCATGACAAAATATGGCAACAGTTCTTTACAGCTTTGAGATTTAGCAGGGACTAAAACACAACAATTAAGACTGGTCTACTTCTTGTTTCTAATAACTGCATGCAGTTGTTGGGTTTTAATAAAGAGCTTTTATTGTAGAATAACAGTGAAATTTGAATTGTAACTAAAGTGGTTTTAATGGCTAAATAAAACTCTGCCTTTGTAGCTGAGAAAATTCAGCTTCTCTCTTAATTATGGAGACTAATATCTGTGACATGTCAGCATACTATACAAAAGCTAGTTTTAAAGTCAAACAGGAATTTAACTTTGCTTTACTTTAAAGTAAAAGAACTGACAATAATGATTTTTTTTTGTTGTTGAGGGTACATAATGAATATGACTTTGGTCTTTGCATTCAGCTTATATAAGTTGCATTCTTTTCTTAGTCTCCAAACTTTACATCTCTATTTTCACATGCACAGAAGTTAACTTACTTAATTCTTAAAGGTTACTGCACATAGTACCTGTTAGGGATGTAAATATTGTTTTAAATGTTCGTTTAACCTCTTCTAATTATATGGGTTAAATGATTAACCAATAACAACACAGCAGCTCAGATACAGCTGCTGCTGGGAGCTGCTTGGCTCCCAGAGCCCTCTGGCTGTGGGAAGAGAGGGAGGAGGAAGCCCAGCCAGACAACACAGCCCATGTGAAGCCCTGGGCTGAGGGGGAAGGAGTTACCTGTAAACCAGCAGCTAATTGCTTAATTGAGTCATTGGTTTGCTGGCTGTTTTCTTCCTAGGCTATGGGTACTAGTCCTCCTCCGTCTCCTTTCTCACTTCTCCTCCCTTCCTCCTGGCTCCTCCCTTCCTCCTGCCTGCCCTCTTGGCCTTCTGTGTCTTGCTGGGGCACTGCCAGGCTTCTCTCCCCCTCTCCTTTCCCTGCCAGACTGCACACGCTTGGAAGGTAAAGGATATTGGGTAGACTAACTGCACTTGGGTAGGCTATCGCTGCACTTATCAGTTAAACGATTAACTGTTTAATCTTTCACATTCCTAGTACCTGTCCTGTCATTATCCAGTGGAGGCATCAGAAGTGCTGCCTGAACAGAAGACAACAAGCACTAAACTCAGAACCCAGCCACAGCTGTCTACTCAGCCAAAACAGGCTTGTGAGAAATTGAGTTTGGGTGCAGGGCTAGATTTTTAAGGCATGCAGGTGCCTAACTTGCATTGATTGATGACCTTTAGTCTTTTTAAGCCACCATATGAAGAAGTAACACTTGTATGAATCCACTGGGGAGTCTTAGTTGCGGTTTTGAATTTTTATTTAAAAAAAGTAACGGGAGATGCAGTGGTTAAATATGAAAACATTTTATCTTGTTGTTGGCTACGTTCTGTTTTCTTGGTACACCTAATTTACTTTTTCTTCCTCTCTAGGACCTAGATCAGGTATTCTCAACCTGGGTGCCTTGAAATCTTTGAGATCTGCACAGCGTTTGCACTGTTAAGTGTGCAAACGTGATGCACAAGATTGCCATAGGAATCCCTAGTGTTAAAAACATGCTGATCTGTTGTGATCTTTTTGAACTCTTTGAAGCAGAAGAATTGTTCCATTAGTTTTCACTTATTTTCTGATTATGGAAAAATAAGAGCTAGCATTTCTGAGAGGTATCCCAAGTCTAAAAGGTTGAGAACCACTAGAACTCCAATTTTATGCAGTCTGTCATTCTATTAATATTGGGCACTGTACTGGGTTGGTATAGATGCATTTTATCTGGCAAAGTGTTGCTTCTTGCTATAGTGGTGCTAGGTCACATGTGCATGCTGATGGGTTAAAAAGCCTGATGTTCTATAAAAGAAGCTCGGATGTACTTTATTTTATTAAATAAGGAAACCAAACATTTAAAATTCTTGATATTTTTTTTCTTCCCTGCCTTTCTTTTTCCTTCAGTAGTCTGGTGATTGGGGAGAGGGAAGATTTACGATATCCTAAATCAGTGGTTTTCAACCTGTGGTCTGCATGCAGACCCGTGGAGGTCCACAGGTTGTCTGAGGGGTCCACGCAAAATGACTGATCAGTCAAAGGTATGTGAACACCCATACTTGCAATTCAAAGGGGTCTGCACTGCCATTCAAATTTTTTTAAGGGTTTGCAAATGAAAAAGGTTGAAAACCACTATATGCATGTATTGCTTATATTTATAATATACAATATTTTAGGTATGTCTTTCTTTAAAAGTTGTGTTTGTAGTTTTTAGAAGGCCTTTCTAATTGCCTAAAATATCAAAATTCAGCCTGCTAAAGTGTACAGGAGACTTTCTATTTTTTTAATTTTTATGTATTGGAGTCCATATACAATGTGGTGGTATGTTTTTCTCTTTCCTTATAAATCTTAATTACATTTCTAAAGGGATGAAAATGGAAGAAGGGGCATGTTGATTCTAGTAGCAATTTACACTCTTGGCTATGGCACTGTTTTCAGGTTTTAATCTTCTAGCTTGAGCTCAGGAGGAAGGTATTAGTGTTTTGTTTCTAATTTTGTTACTGGAGGAGAACCTTTTCTTACTTGTATACTAGTAAATGCAAAATTACATAATAATCTGACTTGTGTTTTAAAATTCCAACTCTTCTGTTCATGTGGTGTTTTTTCATAGATATTTTGCTATGTTATAGGCTGTAGATTTAATAATCATTGGACTGACACACTTCTCTCCCAATTTTGCATTAGTATAAAGAGAAACACAGGTGTAAATAAGTGATTAGGAAATACTTCTAAGACTATATTAGGTTTAAGAAGGTAGTATGTTAAGATCTGTCTTTTGTACATAGCTTGAGAGTAGAGTGTGTTAAAGCAATTGCTGTCTTTTGGGTTTAAACAGAGATTGCAGAAAGAAATGTTGGAATTGGCACAGTTAGAGCTGAAAAGAAAATGGCTACCAGAAATCAGTGCTGCTACAGCAAGAACATGGCTTGACTCTTAATGTGCTGTTTTCATATACTAATTTAAAATGTTACACAAAGCCTAGTTTTCAGGTAAAAATATATGTAATTGAAATGTATTTCTGTATAGTACTTACCCATTTTATTTTCTCAGCAGATGTTTTAATTTATAAACCCATTTCTCTAAGTGAATTGTCCTTTTTGGCATTTGAATCCTTAGAACATGTCAAGAGCAGTCCAGTAGCCATCTGTTTTAAATGTCTTTTTAATAAATCTCAAGTCATCCTTTCTCCTCTTAAGTAGTAAATGCTTGTTTCCTATTGCTTTTGTTAATTATTTTACAATTCCAAATAGTTTATTCTTATCAGTAATACCGTGAAAAGTCTATAACCTTTCCAAATGTGTGTGTTATCTGGAGTATAATTCTACCTTTCAAAGGAATGACACTAAGTGGTTTTTCGTTCAGCAAAGCCTTCACTTTTAGAACTTAAAAGTAACATAAAAATATTGCTCAGAAGTCAAATCAAGTCCTGTCTTGTGATTCCGAATTAAGGATCAGATCTGCAGTTAAATCCTTGCAGTGGCCCACCTGAACTGTCTTTTTAGCTTGTAGATAAGTGTGCTTATCCTATTCCTTTCCATAGTGAACAATGATGTTTCTGGTAAAGCTGAGATGATATACTATTCTAGGGGAAAAGTGTTTTCATTTGAAAGATAATTGCTATAAAGAATATCAAAGTTGCACAGTGAAACATGCAAGTCTGAAATGGAAACACCAAGTTAATTTTAACTCATCAACAGTAAGGAATTTGCAGTAAATCATATTTCAGTAGTCATGGTAGTGCACAGGTAATGTGTTGAAGAAATTTCCTTGACAGGTATCAAATAAGAAATGTTTCGGGTCAAGGATGATAGAGGTTATGAATAGAGGTAGCAACTGGTGGGCTTGAGAGAAAGAGAGGGTCTTGCATTTTGCTTCTAAGCTGTCCTTGTTCAAGATAACGTGTATGAGATGCAAGTATGTGTATAGGTAATTATACAGGTTGAAAATTGTGTTGAAAGATGTAAACCGAGCATTTGTAAGTGATCTCTCATTTGTAACTTAAACTGCAGTGGCTGAAGATAGGTGGAAAGAGTTGAATTTTATTGCTGCTTAAATCTTCTGTGTAATCCTACTAAATGGTAACTCTCATTGCAAGGGACACCGTTGTTCAGTTATGTGGATATTGACATAAATTGCCTGAGCTTGTTAAATATTTTGTTAGCAGTTTTAAAGTAGCGTAATAATTGCAAGGTTTTTTTCCGGAGTAGCTTTGCAATATAACTGTATGTTACTTGGGTTGAAAATTTGAGATGATAATGTCATTAAAAACTGTATTTTTTTTAAACCAACATATGAAATCCAGAAATCCTAAAAAAAAAATTATTTGTGCATTGATAATTGCCATCTACAAGGGCATATATTTGAATGTGTACTAACTAAACAGCTCTTTTAAAATAAGCGTGGACTTTTTAATATTTCTTTCCCCCCTCTCACATAGAAACTTTCTAAAAATAGGGCTTGCATCTATCCAAGAGTCATAAATTGCAACAATGTGGTAAACTTGCTATGCTCCAGTGATATTCTTAGGTAAGCATTCCTGCTAGAACAATGCAGCATCCTAAACGAAAAGCAGTATAGCTGCATTAGTGCACGCTGTAGCTGTATTAGGGTGGGCTAGTTGGCACTGTCACTTAGCGGTGTTAGTTAACCAACTCCAAGCACCGTATGGATGTGGCTGCACTGCTTTTAGCTTAGAAAGCTGCCTTACCAGGGAAGCATGGTGTGCTTGAGGATGCTGTTTTGGAGCATGGTAAGTTCACTGCTTGGAGATGGCTTAATAGTCTATAAGGGATGTATTTTCCTCTGACATGAAGGGGAGATCTGCTAGCTAATTTTACTAACACCATACAAATCTGAAGTAGCCATATCTGTCACATATCTGAACTGGAAGACAAGGTACTTTGGGTAAATGCAGTATTTTTTATTAGACCAACAACATAGTTGGAAAAAATTGTTCTTTGCAAGTTTCCACGTACAAGAACTCTTCAGGCAGAGAGAGTTTGTACTAACCCACAGAACCTTGTCTGCTTATATCCTTAGACCAACATGGCTACAACTAACAACCCTAAATATCTGAACTAGTATTTGAGCACACATTCTTATCTATACTCTCACTCACTCCTTACTTCAGCTTCTCTGTTTTTCTCTGCTATGGTAAAGAGACTCTTCTCCCTTCTCCCCCCAGCACTTGCTTCCCACATGGTATGTATTGACTTGTAATCTATTTGTCTGGACTGAAGGCTGTGAAATTGTTCTCTTATGATCAGTTCTGTTCGTTTCCTGTACTGTCAAACCTTTCTTTGAATTGCTTTACCAGCCATGATAAGATTGTCGGCAAACAAAACTTCCTCTAAGCTGGAAAGATTGCAATGCTCCCTAAAACTGCTTTCCAGTGAGCACAGTTCAGTCCAGTGCCATTCAGTTTTTTTATTTTATTTTTTTAATAGCATGAGCCTCATTTTAGTAAAGAGAAATCTGTGAATTACTTTTCCCTGTCATTCATGATAACCTCTTTCTTTTAGTTGCCATCCCCATTTTAAAAGCAGAGCAAAAATGTAAGTACCTAGATGTGGAGATCAGATAAAGATATGATAGAAATCAGTGAGTGGAAGCTGGAGCTAGGTAAATTCAGGTTGGAGATGAGATGCAAATTTAACAGTTGGGTATACTAACCATTGAAATCTCTTACTTAGATTGTAGACTATCACTGCCCTTCAAATCAAGATTATATATAAATAATGCTGTAGCCAAACCTCACATTTTATAAACTTGATGCAGGAGTTACTGGATAAAATCTTTTGATTGGTGTTTATACATGTCAGTGGAAGTGCTTAGTACCCTCTTGTCTAAAGTTCATGGACATCCTTGTGGTAATCGCAACACCTTTTTACTTGAAGAGCTGTTATGAATTTGATGCTTGCTGTCAGTGTTTTGTGAAGTGCAGTTTGTGAGTAAATGCTATAATGTGATGATTTTAAAATCTGTAGCTTTATAAAAAGGTCTAATTTTTGGTCTAAAACATCAGCGTTTTCTGGGAATCCAGAATGTTTTCCTTTTCTCGGTTTTCTGTGTGCGTCTTATTTTTATTGTATGATTGCAGCTATTGTCTGCAGGACCCTTGTTTCCTTGTTGAATCTTGTTCTTGTAGTATTACACCAATAAATAATATCTTTGTTTTTCAGTTTGTTTCTGTTTGAGCAACTCTAAAAGTGCTTCTGTTCATACATTTCTTATGAGGATCTACAGTTATTGTATGCCATATTTTATTTGAGGACTAAATTACATTGTGCTGTCTAAAAGACCTGGGGCTTAGTGGGCACTTGGATGGTGATCCTGTTACATACTGACGTATTTAGCTACAATTAGAGCTCCCCTTACTAGTAGGGGTGCAATACTAAAGATTTTTTGGGCCAATACTGATGGCTGATTGGCTAGCCATATCAGCCAATACCGATCCAATTGCCGATATGCAGCCTGGCAGCTTGGAGAGCAGCGCCTGGCTGTTAAGTCGGGGAGGGGCATGAGGGGTGCAGATTGAGGCCCCTGTAGTGAGTGTGGGAGGGAGTGGGGCTGGAGTTGGGGCAGGTGCTACCTGGCTGGTGTGGGACAGAGTCAGTGGCTCATCGTGGGGGCGGGGAGTAGCTCCTACCACTGCACACCCCCGGGGGAGACATGTGCCTCTCTGGATCTATGCACAAGGCGAAGGCGAGCTGCATGCTTGGTGCTGGGGCTGCTCGAGCCTCTTCCTGGTGGCTGTGCATTGGCGGGGTGGGGCAGACAGTGATGGCACTGGGAGGGAGGCTACAGCAAATTTTAGGGTGGCTCTAGCCTCCCCCTCCTCCCCCCCCCCCCCCCCCCTTTTCCCCCACCCCCCCCCCCCCCCCCCCCAGCCCTTTCTCCCAGCACTGCCGCCACCCACCGCAGATCCGGAGGCGGGGGCATGTGTCCACTATGCCTCCCCTAGGGGTGTGCGCAAAGGTGGGAGCCATCTCCACACCCTTCTGGATGCGCCACCAATTCTGTCCTATGCTCTGTCCCACCCGAGCTGGGTAACACCTGCCTCAGCCCCACTCCCTTCCTCACCACGGGGGCCTTGATTTCACTACCACCCCCTGCCACCCACAGACTTACCAGCTGGACACTACTCTCCAAGCTGTTGGGCTGCATTCCTGGCCATGCACGTTGTGTGGCTGCCCACATGCATGCACAATTTATCAGTGACATTATCAGCCAAAAAAAGCCGATTGCTGATAATGTCACATTTACTTTTATCGATGCCGATACGATATAGACTAATGTGTTGGTGCACCTCTACTTACTGGTAGAGTCAGAGGACTTGGGAATTGTTCAGATGGTGATATAAAACTATGGGGTTAATTCTTCCCTTCTAGTCAAGAATAAAATTCTCAGAAATAAAAATCTGCTAACACTGATCAGAGAAATATGGTTGGAGCTACCGTGAGTCTGATTCTGTGGTGAACATGATCAAAGTTCAACTAATTTTACTGCTGGTTCTTGGGTTCTTTTCATGCAAGACATCTTATGATATGAGAATAAGGGACTATGGGGCACATTTTTAAAGGTATTTAGACTTCTAAAGATGTAGGTACCTACACGTAATACAGTCAACACCTTTTTGTAGCAATACTTGGTAAGATTGGCATCTGCTTACCTGCAACATTTTTCCTACCATGTTGTATTCATGCAGCACTCCCTATAAAAGCAATGGATGCACTAGGCCAGGGCTGGGCAACCCTTGGTATGGGTGCATGAAGGCATTTTGTTTGGCACGTGTGCTTTGGTGGACAGCAAGGAAGGGGCCAGGGCTGCGCTGGCACAAGAGCTGGCCCCGATTGCAGGTATTTTTGCCACTCTGCCCAAAAACATTGCTGACCCCTTCACTAGGCACTGACATGTTGATACTGGCAGGACCTATTAATCCCTTGGCACCCAACTCCCATTGTGCGACTTAATGCTTAAAGGGGTTTGAAAATTCTCCTGAAAGCATTACATGCCCCTCTAGGCAACCAAATGCGCAGATTGGGGGGAAATGAAGAAAGAGCCTTAAACTAAAACTTTTAAAAGTCTGGTTTTGACTGTATGCTAGGCGGTGCTATTAAAAAAAAAAAAATAAAAATAATTGGGGCCACAGGTGAATATAGTGAGGTAAAAGCAGTATGCAGAGGAGGAAAGGTATGTGCCCTTTCTACTGCTTTTTTATGAATGAAGAAAGCAAGGCCTGGAGGATATTTTAATTAAAGGCAAATATTCCCCTTTTCCTCCCCATTTTTTAAATAAGAAATGTACCCTTTTCCTCCCCATTTTTTAAATAAGAAATGTACCCTTTTCCTCCCCATTTTTTAAATAAGAAATGTGCATTCAGTCTAGCTTAGAGGGAAGCAGGATGAGATTAATTGGAGAACTCAGTCACAAGAATTAAGAGTCTGATGGAACAGAGAGGAAGGGACTTGTGGGCTACCTAAAAGTGTATTTCCACTGCAGGGTTAATTTAGACTATCAGCACCTAGGTTAGCCTAGTCCAGAAGTGAGCAGCTGTTCTGCACAGCCATACCTTGGTTACTGCGTCCTCATTGCACTTGTCCATGTGTGATGCAAGGACATCTGAAGGCATATCCTATGGTTCTTTGTCTGATGGTAGGTTGATTCTGTACTAATGAAATGTGGGAGACCATGATGTCCTACTGGGCACAAGAGGATAATTTTGGAATTCTCTGTAGGGCAATCAATGCTCAAGTTTTTTAGGAAAGTAGAGCTGGAAGGGACCTCACGAGGTCATCTAGTCCAGCTCCCTGCTCAAGGCAGGATTATTCCTAACTAAACCATCCCAGCCAACTGTCAGTCTAACCTGTTCTTGAAAACTTCCAGGGATGGAGTCCACAACTTTTCTAGGTAGCCCGTTTCATTGTTTGACCACCTTCATAGTCAGAATGTTGCTCTGATCTAAGTTTTTCCAATGCTGCAGCATGAGACTGTTGTTCCTGGTCTTGTCCTTTACATCCATAGAGAGCAGTCCATCTCCATTCTCTTTATAAATACCCTTCAGCTATTTGAAGACTGCTATCAACCCCCTGTCTTTTTTCCAAACTAAATAACCCTAGTTCTTTCAGCTGGACTTCATAAGTGATGTTTTCCAGGCCCCTAATCTTTTTTGTTGCTCTCTACTAGACATGTTCTAATCTGTCTACATCCTTCTTGAAGGGCCCCAGAATTAGGCACAGTACTCCCAAGTGAGGCCTCAGGAGTGCTGTGACACATTTAGCTTGTGTCTGATACAAAGGGGAAAG
>NW_017728993.1:39628558-39640797 GCF_001723915.1 Gavialis gangeticus | reverse complement strand
AAGCTGTGTGAAAACCCTGCATGGTTTGATCCTAGATAAAAGCTTAGACTTCTATGCCTTGTCTTTTCTAGGGTTGTCTCTGGTCTTTCTATGTGAAGTCTCAAGACCCAGCTTTTTCTTAAGGCACAGTTGACAAGATTTGGGAATACTCGCACTTATTCCAATTTGGAACTCAGGGGAAAGTTAAGCAACCCAAGTGAAAACATCATCCAAGTTTTAGCCTATACTTCCACCCAGGCCAACTGGTCAAGTTTTCGGTCATCACAGAACTTAGTGGAGAAGGAGTCTGTGTGAATGGAGATTGAAAGGCACCATAGGGTCAGTATTCAAGTAAGAGCCCAAGTTAATTTTCCAGTGAAGATGCAGCATAGCACTCTATATTTAAAAAAAACAAAAAAAACCAAAAAAAACCCCCACACAACTTGCCTAAAATACTAATGGCTTTACTAAAAATTAGATGCTCTGGCCCCTTCAATCAAGGTGGAAGAATTCACTTTGTATATCTGAATTTTAGAGCACTGATTCTCAACCAGGGTGCTACAGCACCCTGAGTTCCACAGATCCTTTTAAGGGTAATATGCAGTATTAGCACTGTTTGGTCTGCAGACATTTACAGATGGTTCATAAGATTAACCCAGAGATTTCAAAGAGGAATTTGTAGTGTTGAAAACTAAGGATATGAATAGTTAAACATTTAACTGTTCACATATTGATAACCAGTAATACCATACTGGTTACCGTTTAGCATGGGGCAGGGAGCAGTCTGGCGGGGAAGGGTGGGAAAGGAAATGGCGCAGTGTCCTTGAAGGGAAGGAGGGAGGAGCAAGGAGGAGAGGTGGGGCTAGAATGTAGTACAGAGTGTGAGGCGCAAAGGACCTAATCCTTCTTGTGGCAGTGTGGCATTGACCTTTTCCCCACCATCCACCCTGAGGCATGTGTGTACCTGCTGCTAGCAATGAGCTGAGCTGGAGCTCCACAGACCCCGATGCAGCCTCTTGCAGCCTCCCTAAGCAAATCAGGACATTTTCAGGAGGGATATAAATAATAACTAAGTACCTGTTTAAACTCCCCTAATGTTATCAGTTAAATGGTTAACCAGAAACATGCCTCTGTCAGGGAATGGCGCCCACCTGCACTCACTCACCTAGGTGGGACCAGCAGGCTGGGAAAGTCCCTCACCAGCTGCTTCCTGAAGTCAGCCCTAGCCCCCAGGCAGCTGCACACAGCAGTGGGCTGGGAAAGCCCCTCACCTACTACTGCCCCTAGCATACAGCTGCCTAGGGACCAGGGTCAGCTGCAGGTAGCAGTGGCTAGCCCCATCGCAGTCCTTAAAGCCACAGGTGGCAGCAACAAGCTGGGAAAGCCCCTTGCCCATTGCTGCTTCAAATGCGTGGCTACTTGGGGGCTGGGACTACAAGCAGGTGCACCGGGGTCTGCAGAGCCTTGCCCTGGCTCATTGCTTGTAGTGGGTGCATGCGTGTCTTGGGGCAGAGGAGCCATGGTGGGGGGGCAGTCCTTCCTTTGTCAGTGCAGCCCTGGCCCTTTGTATTCATTACTGGCACTTCTGTTTTCTGTATCTGTTGTACTTTGAGGGAATGTGATCCTGTATTAAATAAGTGTTTAAGAATAATTTATATTTGGGTAATCTGGGGCAGGATTTTAGTTTGGACAGGAGGAACAGGGAAGAGAGGTAATTTAGCTACAGCACTTTAAAAATCAGCCAAGTTTAAATCTTTCAAGACTAGTCCTACATAAGGAAAAGTGTCCTTTTAATACGTTAGCTAAAATGTTTACCAACACATGTCAATGTTTGCCTTGTATAGACAAGGCAAATTGTAGTTTTAACATATTAGCTGCTTATGGCTAAAATATACAGCATGTTACCTAATAGTACTATTTTTAGTGGTGAAAATAAAGCTGGAATGTGGGCAAACACTATAGCCTGTCTGCACTTGGTTTCAAATAGGTTTTTGGATTTTCCAACAATATTTTAGAAAATTGTTCTTGCAGCCTTTCATCACTTGACTCCCTGTCCAAGGAAAATAGCTAAACAAGTTTTGAAGATACTGGTAAGGCAGTTGTGCCAGACTTTTTTCAGTGATGTGATTTTCTTTTTTTTCCTCTTTCCCCTTCTCCCCTGTCTTTTTCTCATTTAGCTCACTCAGTTTACCTGGGAATTGTTTTCTGTATTCCTTTTGGTACTGCATGAAGGGTGGCAAGGGAATACTCATCATCTTATAATTAACAGAATACATGCATTCAAGTGCTTTAGGATGCTACCTATGCATTTCAGAGGGAAAATGACAGCAGGCCTTGAGGGCATGGGCAAATGAACAGGATGCTGCAGTGGTAACAAGTGCAACCATTTTATGGTGTGTCAGCTACTCTGCAGTAACAGCTGGTGTGCGGGCACTGATGAAAACTGACCTATGGTAGCTTACCTCTTTCACTGAAGGATAAACTGGTGTGGGGTAAGACTGCACCTGGGAAGGTAATACAGAATAGCTGAAATGCTTAATTCCCTTTCTTGCTTACCTCACATTTAACTTGTTTGTGTGCCCATGACTTGATCCCTGAAACATAGGTCAAGGTAAAAGACTTCCATACGTATGAATTCTTCACCTGGTGCTTTGCTGTTCTCATTTTGAAGTTGTAGGGATGCAAACAGGATTAGGTGGATGACTCTAAAATAAACTTCATTAATGTTTCTATTATTTTGCAGATTGTTTTGATGTGGAATTGGATCTCTCAGCTTGATGCAAATAAAACAAATAAAGGTACGTAAATAAAAAGCTTCTAAAGATGCTTTGCAGCAAATACCGTAATTCATTAATACATACTTTTAAATGACCAGAAATACTGTTTTACAGAAATAGAAATAAAGGAATATTAAAAAATAATTTACTTTGTATATTTTTTCTCTCTTGATTGTAGAAGTGAAAATCTTCTTGTGCTGTTTTGTCCATAAAGTTTGTGTGTGTATAAGACTGTAATAGACTATCTGTTTTACTCCACAAATGAGACTGACCTGAGAGAGTATCTTAAGCTGGTATTGGCTGTGGAGAGCCAAAAATGAAAACTTCCATTTGTTCAATTAAATTCTGTCCCTGCAGATGGTCCATCTGGTTAAGAAAGTCTGAAAATGCAGCTCAGTGCATTTCTAAAGGTTTTTTTTTCCTTGTAGTTAAAATGTAATTCTATTTGTAACTAGTTTTATTGATACATAAAAATGTTGATACCCATCAGAACCATATTTTAACATTCCAGAAAATTAACTGGATAATTGTAGGCTTACTTTGATGCTTTGGCTTTCTTTTCTTTAGGAATGGTTTCATGGGGAATGACACTGACAATGTGAAAACTTTAGCATTAAAGGATTATTCCTCATTAAAATTAATTGTAATATCTGGCCATTCAGCAGGACATATTTTAGAGGAATTTTTCTTTCACTGCAGCATTTGCCAAAAAAATACAATACATATTTTTAAAAATCAAGAAAAAATCTAACGAAATATGATGGTTTCTTTTAATGGTTTGACACTGGAGGCTTTCTAACCACACAAAATTCCCCCTCTCCCCCATTCAGTACCTAAGGTGTGCAAAGCATATATGAGAGACTGGGGAGGTAGCACCCACAAACACCACTCCCCTTAATTGGTGAGATCTCTTTAAGGGGCTTTAATTGTTAATAGACATTGCTTTATACATTTTAGGTGTAAAGGAGTTTAGTCTTCACCATCACTATATTCTTGCTAATCTGATTTAACAGAAGAACTTGAACATAAAATGTTGTGGGGTAGGGAGGGAAATTAAGGGACAAAACGGGTACATTTCCAAGGCAGGAGAGTGGAGTACTAGGAACCTGGACCAAAACTTGCATTAGATCAGTTTTATTTTGTATATGTGTGGTGTTCAGGTCTGTGTGTGTGTTTTGGCATGCTGAATTAAAATGTTACTTCCAAGAACCTCCCCCCACCCCCAACAATGATAAATTATGCATCGAGTGGGAAACAGTGTGGCAGCCTAAAGTATACAAATATAGGTTTTTGTTTGTTTCTTTTAATTAAACCATAGGCCAAACAAGAATAAAGTGTGATGCATACTTTTGAACAAATTAAGATGGCTTGGTGGGAGGGAGGGGAAGAATTTGGTAAGGTGGGGATAAGTGTGACTGCAGAAAGCAAAACAAGTTAAAGTCTGGGTTGCATCAAGGGTATGATTGCTGTATATTTTGATAATTTAGGAAATGTCAATGTGTCAGTACCAAAATTAGCCTTTCAGTCATGAGGAATTTCCTTCCATTTTTTACCTAAATGTCATAGGAATTTTGTGACTCATACAGATTTAAGAATAAAGATGTTTGGAAAATAATGTTCAGTTTCATAACAAAATTAAATTTGATTCCATGTATTTTTAAGCTTCCTGCACTACTACTGTTCCTACATTTTGACCATGGCAGCTTTAGGTAAGGACCTCATTCTCAAGGAATTTTTTGTGCTTTAAAATCTGGTCCTGATGGCATTTTGTATACATAAAAGTTGGTGTTTTGTGTACATAATATTCTTCAGTTATCTAACCAGATGTAGATTATATGCATCTTTTTTTGCTCTCTAGTAGGCTAACACTTACCTTCTGAATTGCAAAAAAAACCCTATGTTGTCTTCATATTTTGGATGGGGTGGGTATGCACGTACAGATACCAGCTTATTTTGCTTTTCTTTGATTTAATATGTAGGCTTACGTTTCTTAAAATGGTTTTGAAAATACATAGAAGTCTTAAAATAGTAGCTTTGTACATCTACCTCTTCTGCTTTATTAAGATTCTGGAAAAGCTGCTTGTCTGGATCTAAAGCTGATTATGAGAGAAACTGCTCTAAGAAATTAAAATGCCAAGTTATCTAGTGGGTAGTTTTGTGTAATACAGGAAGTAGCTTTGTGCTAAATTGTGATAGTCCTACTTTGGGAGGTGACTGATAACTTGTTTATCTTTTAGAAAAAATTCTAATATTTAGTAGTTTGCATGTATTTTCAATGTTGGAGCCAATGACAATTTCAAGTTGCTGCTTGCAAGCTTATAAAATCTGCTCCCTTGAAAAGTGTATCAGAAAACTCTGTAAAGCTGTGCACCCAGTTATTTTATTTTATACCAGAGAGATGAATTTATAAAAGAAGAGTCATGGACAGGGAGAAAATTTGTGTTCATCCAAAACTTAATGACCTTGTTGCCTGCTGTTTTCATGCCTGATATTACAATCTTACATGTTATTTCTTCCTGAAACATAGGGTGCATAAAACACATTGTTTTTAATGTCTTGAATTTGGAGGTAGGTTTTTCTTTTAGATTGAAAATTTTGCTGGATTAGTCCAAGCACAGAGAAAACATAATCTCAATTGGGAAAAAAAAAAAAAGTTTTGAGAATCCTGGCTCCTTTCGAGTTGGATAAAAAATTTGAAGGTGTGAACTTAGTCATTCAATTTTAAAATGCAAAATTGTCTCCTAAATGAAGACTTTTAAAGGTGTGTGATCTTAGTGAAGAAGGGCATCTAGGCTGGTTTCAGACATTAAACAAAACACAACAACAAGCAAACACAAACAAATGTGCTTTAGTGGAAGAAGCAGCACATTAGTTTGACCTGGCTTACAGTGTCTGCATGGATCGGGTGCTTCCGTGGGACTTTTTGGCACTTTTGTCTAATAGCTGATGGAATCAGCTTTAGGTGAAAGTGCCAAGAAAGCCTCGCTAAAGTGCTCGATCTGTACAGGTGTCGGGTGAGCTGGGTCCAAGTAATGCACTCCCTCTTCTGGGCATGCACTGGGCTTGGTGTGGGAGCAAGCAAAGTTTAAAGTAAAGGGCTGCCCTTTTTTAAAGTGTCTGCAAGCAACCTTAGATTCTATTCCTGTTGTGTGTAGGTTTATTTTTCTTTTTGAATTATCTGAATAGTGGTATCGTTTGTGTTCACAATGCTCTAGGTTTGAAGAACGTAGATAAATCTTTTTTTTGAGGACACTTAACTGGATTAATCAGATGTGATGGAGAGATACCTGTAGCACTCCTGAGAGATGGAGTGACCCAATATTTCATCTGCATTAAGAAATTTACATAAGAGACTTCAGGAGCTGACAAAAATATCTGACCTATATGTTTTCCTGCTTCATTTGGGTTATTTTAATTTCTAAGTTATCACTCTGTTGTACCAGTTTCATATGGTTGAAAACCTGCTGGATTGTCTCCAGGTTTATTTTTATTGAGGATAAATCCAAACTCTTTAGTCTTTCTTCTGATTCATTCTTGACAACTGTTATCTGCCTTTTTCTTTATAGTGCTTCTTCAAAACAATACTCATCATATGGTATGGTGACCCTGCACTGCATATATCTTCTTAAGCATCCAGTCAGAAATTTGAGGAGTGGGGGGTGATGTCAAAGTGATGGACTGGCAAAATTCTTAGAGCATCATTTTGAACAAGAATGAGCAAGGCAAGATTGCATTTGTCAAGGCTAGAAATGGTCATAAACTACTACAAGACCGTTTCAGGCTGGGCATAAGGAAGAATTTCTTTACTGTCTGAGCCCCCAAGGTCTGGAGCGGCCTGCCATCGGAGGTGGTTCAAGCACCTACGTTGAACACCTTCAGGAGCAAATTGGATGCTTATCTTGCTGGGATCCTATGACCCCAGCTGACTTCCTGCCCTTTGGGTGGGGGGCTGGACTCAATGATCTTCCAAGGTCCCTTCCAGCCCTAATGTCTATGAAATCTATGAAAATGTTTTTGCTGCACTGGAGATTCAAGGTGATAGGAAACACCACATCCTAGGAATCTAATGGAGAGTTAATCTGTTGAGGTTAGGTGTAACTTGGATGTGAACATCTGGAGAAAGATCTTAATGTTGAAGATGACACCTGGGTGTTGAATCTGAGTGACAGAAGGGAATGTGTTGATGTCTGCAGTAAGACTATGTAGATAGAGTAGGTTTAGGGCAGGGTGGATTAATTTAAAGAAAAATTATTTAAAAAAAACAGTTTTAACTGTGATTCAAATCAGAAACAAGAAAGTTCAATTTAAAATATTGATCTTAATTTTGTTTTGCATTTGTGCATTTTAGTTACTTCTTTAAAGAAAATATTACTTTGTTGTTGATTGGTAAGCATGAAGCTTAAAGTATGGGATAAAAGAGAATGGGTGCACGGGAGATGAAGGGAGAAAGGTTGCTGGTGCAAGTGGCAGGTGTTAGAGAGAAGTTAAATTTGTTTTCTGTAGGAAAAGCAGAGGGTTGAAAGCTGGATTTGGAAGGTCTGGGGAATATGGAAGTCACAAGGTTGGTTTTGGTCCTTCCATGGAAGTAATTGAGATTCCTTGCAGAGGAAGAAGTGAGGGGTTTAACAAGTATTAAGTTATTTGAGATTTACAGGTGCAGTTTTCAAGTAAGCTGGAGGAATAGAATTGTTTTGAAAGATGGGTGACCTAGATATGGTGCTGCCCTGATCACAGGATTTCTGACAGATGCACTCAGTAGTGTGAGTGGGTGTACAGAATTAGATGTCAGGGCTGAACAAGGGCTGGTTGTTGGAACGGTGGATTGTGCAGTGGGGAAGAAGGCCAAAGAGAGAAAGGTATAGTAGTGTGACGCATGGAGAGTCTGTACTGGGGTGTCTAGTTCATCTCTAGGTGTGTGCCCCATGGGGCTCCCCATGGGTCCAGAAATTTGGCGGTAGGATGAGTGGCACCAGTGTTAATTGCTGCAGCTCTGGGAGCTACACCAACTAATACTGCCACCACCTGCCACACTGCAAAACTTCTGGATCTGTGAGGAGGCCTGATCCAGAAATTTTCTACATTAACAGAAGAATGGGTGAAAGGGAGGACTGAGAGCAGGTTTAGAAGCACCAACACTGGCCCAAAAGTCTTAGAACAGCTGAGTGACATGATTGGGCATGAGGGCACTGACTGCAACTTTTTGAAAGAGTAGGTGGTGATCAGAGAGAGAAATTTACAACAGATCACAGAAAGTGCTTGAAGACCAAGTGTGACGAAAGGCGCCAACTTGTGGTTGGTCACCATACTGACTCACCACTTCATCTAGGGCAGTCTGCCCTGTCTTGTTTGCCGTGACTTGTTGGGATCAACCTGATGTAATAAGTGGGAGGCTGCCCATTTTAATGCCATGATTCCAACCGGTTTACATGTTGCTCTGACCTGCACTTACTGTGTCCCATGCCTTGCAGATGACATCATAAGTTGATTATAGCACTGGTTCAGGACTGGGCTAAACTTTGCCCCTTGTTGGTCCTCTAGCAAACCTCCTTGCACACTGCTGCCTCTTACAGGGCCTCATTCATACTGTCCCTCACTGGGCCACTCTCACCCCGCTCTGCTTCGTGACTGTGTTACCTTCAGGCTTGGCTACTCACTCTTTGGCCAGCCCACAGGCACCACTGGGCACCCTGCTCTACACGGCCACCGGCCTTATGCCCCATCCTGGGCTGACTCAGCCGCTGGCTCCTTTCTGAGCCACATATTTCTGCTCCCTTTGCTGGGGCCTCAGGGCCTTACACCCCCTGGGCTCAGGTGCTTCCCTCTAGGCATGCCTGCCCCCACTTGGCCCTCTCACTTGGGCATCGGGGTCTTGCACCCCACGGCTCAGGTGCCTTTCAGTAGGTGTGCCTAGCCTCACTACCTTTGGGGTCTTACACCTCCGTGGACTCAGGTGCCTCTCCCTAGGCATGCATGCCTGGCCCTACTGTCTGCTCTTTAACCCACTAGGTAGTTGGGGGCTGGGGTTATAAGGTGCGCCTACTTGCCTTTCACTGGGGAGGCAACTGGCCTGGCATTTTTGGGGAGGTACCACGCCACAGGCAGCCCTACCAGACTGTCCTTCCTCAGCAGGATGCATTTTTCAGTCATAGCCAGGACCAGGAGCCTCCTGCCATCCCCATAGCTTCTGCCTTTAACTCTAAGGTGTTCCTAAGCAGCTGCTCAGCCAGCTCAGCCCCCTCCTCCAATCCCAGGGCCCTCCTTCAGTCATGTGATTGGCTTATTACTCTGGCTCACACCTGGTGGCTGCCCTGATGTCTGCTTTGGCCCTTAAAGTAACAGGCACCCAAAGGTGCGCTCTGTCACACCAAGTATTTTGGTGAGTGTAACAGTGCACCTAGAGCTCCTTGTCAAATAAAAGAGGTGAGAAAGGAAATGGACAGATAAGAGCTCAGTTGTCTTATCAGTGCGGAAGCTGAAGTCACCAAGAATGAATATGAGATTTCATAGTTTCATAGTTTCTAGGGTTGGAAGGGACCTGAGTAGATCATCTAGTCCAACCCCCTGCCATGGCAGGAAAGATTACTGGGGTCAAATGACCCCAGTAAGGTGTACATCTAGCCTCCTCTTAAAGACCCCCAGGGTAGGAGCCAGCACCACTTCTCTTGGAAGTTGGTTCCAGATCCTAGCCGCCCTGACCATGAAGTAGCATCTCCTGATATCTAGCCTGATATCTATCCTTCCTCTATTCAGTTTGAAGTTGAATAGAGGAAGGAGTTGAAATTGGAGAAAAGCACTGGGGGAAGGGGTCAGGTGTATGTTAGAGAGAGTAACATGGAGGGAAAGAAGACTGACTTGGCAGATGCAATGCTGTTCAAATGAGCTGAAAGAGCAGAAAAGAGGAACCCGGTCTTTCCATAGTCCAACCCAGGATAGGGAGTGCAAGAGGACGAGAGGGCTATATAAAAGAGCACCTGTAAAATCAATGTCAGAAGAAGGGATCCAGGTCTCTGAAAGGAAGGAAACAAAGGGAGCAATGTGCAAAGTAGTAGTGGATGGTTGGGACCTTTTGAGATGGAGATATCTTCCTTTTGTCTTGCTGTCTTTGGGAAGGTTGACTGAGCGTGAAGCTAGGAATTGTGGAAGGGATGAACATAAGAGGGAGGGAAAGCATAGGGATGGAGAGAGGTTAGGGCAATTATCACCATAAGTAATTAGGATGCAGATGTACTAAACATATTAGTGAGTAGAGGTAGGAGACTGGAATGGGTAGGGAAAAGAGGAATAGGTTGAGCCTGTGGGTACTATAGAGTGCTCAGGATCAGGAAGGAGCCAGTTGGAAAGGGGAAATGAGGAGGAAGATAGATTTGAAAACCCCAGAGGCACAGAATTTCTAGAAGTATTTTCCAAGCCATGGGGCTGAGTGTTTGCTGACTGGGAAGGGGGCACTGTGATAGACAGTGCTCTGCAGTCATAGACCTCCTAGATAGCAGTGACAGTAAAGGCAGATTATGAAGTTGTGGTTCCTGGCTTGGTGCCAGGATCCAGATTTGTGACATATTTGTGGATCTAGGCTGAAATTTTTACATCTACATGGATTCCAAGATTTGCCTCTTTCCTTGCTGCTTTGGAGTCCTGTAACTGCAAGGTCCTGAATTTTTTTAATTGCATCTATGTTCAAATGGGCTTAAATGGAGTGCATGGATGCTGATGGTATAGGAATAGTCCCAATGGATGCTACTTTCCAAAACCTGCCCACCAAAAAAACAAACAGTCTTACACATTTGGTGTATGTGCATGAAAAGTGTTGTCAGTATGAATTCCATATTTCCTAAGAACTATTGTTCCTGAAGTTAAGTAGGTATTCTTGGCTAGCTGCCAGCCATTTGTTTATGTACAGCTCTAGAACCCTTAATTTGGTATACTTACCAAGTAGCCAGGTACATCTACTGTGAAGCAGAGGTTGAACTTGGTAAGTTTTTAGAGCCAGATCATATTAGATGCCTCCGCTGTAATCCTGCTCCACCCTTCTTAAGCCCCTGAAAAAACTTCTATTTTTGTAACACATTGTCATATTAGCATAGCATTTCTCAACCCATGGGTAGCAAGAATATATGAAAGGGTTATGAACAAACTTTAAAAATGGATTCTCCTTTAAAGGAGAAAAACATGGGAAGCCATGGGTTTTCCCTTGCAGACTGGCAGAGTTCTAATCATTTGCTTAATGTATCTTATCTGTACTTTTTTGGTCGGTGATCTCTCTGTATTTTATTATTGAATTTGATATTTAAAATATGGGTATCCAGATATTTGAATATTTAATTTTGGTGGGGCTGGCTCTCTGAACTTTTCTAGATCTCAAAGTATATCTGAAAGTCAGCAATGTGTAAACTTGGAGTCTTTCCTCTACATTTTACAGTAAACTTCTGTAAATAAAAATATATCCATATGGACCAGAGTCTTAGACCTGACCCCTTCCATTAATTGCACATTATATCCCTTTTCCAAATGGTGCAGTTGTTTGGATATGTAATCTTGTCAGATGCCTTTCAAGAACTGATGCATAGTTGCTGAAGATCCTTTTGGGGCACCAATATTTTCCAAAAAAACCCCCATCAGATTAATTCAGTATATCAGTTTTCCATGAATCCATCATAGATATTGTTCAGGTATCTTTCCATGTATTCGGTCAGGGAAATTTGTTTGGCAGCAGAAGGAAGACTAATGGCAAGATTGAAACACAATGCCGTATTTACTTGAATATAAAATGTGTGCTCCCCACACCCATCAGCATTATCATAGATTTCATAGACATTTGGGCTGGAAGGGACCCCGGAGGATCATTGAGTCCAGACCCCCCGCCCCAGGGGGCAGGAAGTCAGCTGCGATCATAGGAACTCAGCAAGATAAGCATCCAAATGTGTTTTGAAGGCGTTCAGAGTGGGCACTTGAACTGCCTCAGGTGGCAGTCTGTTCCAAACCTTGGGGGCTTGGACAGTAAAGAAGTTCTTTCTTATGTCCAGCCTGAACCGATCACAGTGGAGTTTGTGACTGTTTGATCTTGTCATCCCTTAGGGGGCTCTGGTGAACAGTCGTTCCCCCAGATCCTGATGAGCAGCCCTGATAAGCTTATAAGTGGCCACCAGATTGCCCCTGAGCCTGCGCTTTTCCAGGCTGAAGAGTCCCGTGGCTCTCAGCTTCTCATAAGGTCTGTTTTCCTGACCTCTGATCACGCGCGTGGCTCTCTTCTGCACCCTCTCAAGCTTCTCCACATCCTTTTTGAATTGTGGAGGCCAAAACTGGGATGGAAATCCCCTTGTCTCATTTGCATGTGAAGTGGCTGAGGGGGGAGAGGTGGGGAGGTAGCTGCTGCAGGTCTGACTCTCTGGTCCTGAGCCTAGGTCTGGGCCAGTGTCAGAGCTGCAGCAACCTCCTGAGTGCCCTGCCTTCCCCGCCCCCACCTTCCAGTCTGCCACCTGACCCCCC
>NW_017728993.1:39620622-39628225 GCF_001723915.1 Gavialis gangeticus | reverse complement strand
ACACCCCCTCCAATACTTAGATTCTATACCTGGAAAATCATAACAAATGTATACATTTTCTGTATATGGAATCTAAAATATTGAGGGATTGTCTTATATTCAAGTAAATGCAGTATTATAATTGAGATAGGAAATGTCATCGTTAATTAATAGAAAAAATAAGATGTAGTTCAGCTTCTTCTCTGTTCAAAGATATAAGTGGAGTTCCTTATAACCAGACTCTGTTACTTGAAAGTGATTTTCCCCCCCCCCTTTTGAAGAATAACATACTTCTCAACTGTTTCTAGACCTCGTCCATCTCCCGTCATGAGTACAGTATCTAGAGTATTACTGTCTTGCAGTTTCCCAAGCACCAAACTTCTAGCCAAATACTCATATAGATAATTTTTTCTATTCAGGCCTCGGCCACTTAAACGCTCACTGAAACTATGGTTGAATGACTTAACGGCTGTGAAAATGTTGCTTGTCACTCCAGACAGAATTTATTTCCCAATGGCTTTTGAAAGTGTGCTGCCTTTGTAAGAGTTCTCT
Source organism: Gavialis gangeticus (assembly GCF_001723915.1). NCBI lineage: Eukaryota > Metazoa > Chordata > Crocodylia > Gavialidae > Gavialis > Gavialis gangeticus. The sequence continues at coordinate 39,627,694 of NW_017728993.1, read as the reverse complement.
GTGGTAAACAGCTGGGGCACAGGGTGCCTAAAAGACAGGGGAGCAGGCAGCCCTGGGTTGGCTGCTTCCCTGTCTCCATGTGCTTCAGTGTGGGGGCTTCACTGCAGACCCCCCACGCTTAGGCACACTGCGTCCCAGCCAGCCTTGGAGAAGCTGGCTGGGACACGGTGGGCCTTGAGATGAGGAGCAGGCAGCCCTGGGCTGGCAGCTCCTTTGGCTTCATATGCCTCAGTGTGGGGGCTCCACTGTACTGAGGCACATGGAGCCCCTGTGCTGAGGTATACTGCACCCCAAGATGGGGGAGTAGGCAGCCTTGGGCTGGCTGCTTCCCTGTCTCAGTGTGCCTTGGTGCAGGGGCTCCGCTGTGAAGTCCTCACACTGAAGCACATAGAAACAGGGGAGCAGCCAGCCCAAGGCTGCCTGCTCCCCCATCTCAAGGCACACTGCACCCCAGCCAGACGGGGAGCAGCCGGGGGTTCTGCAGTGCATGGAGACGGGGGAGCAGGTTGTGGTGGGCCAGTAGGGGGTGATCCTGTGCTGAGCCACATACCTCATGGCTCCTGACCACCTTCCAGGCTCCAGGTACCTCCCTGGGGGCGCCTCACATCTGGCCGACCCCCTTCCTGGAGCACACCTGCTAGCCTGGGGTTAATGCTGCCACCAGCCAGGGTCTGGACTGATCCTGGCTCTGTGCCTCCTGGGAAACACAGGCTTAGTAGCCCTTGAAGGTACTTGACCCACTTCAAGAACTTGGGGTGTTTCCCTCCGTCTGAAGCACAAATAGTGGTCTCCCTTAGTCAGCAAAACCAAGGGAACCCCAAGGCATAATCTAGACCCACTCTCAGTAAGTCTCCCACACTAGGTACAAAGGAGAACATTATTGGTTACAAGTAGTAGGTTTGGAATAGGGTACAGGGTAGAGCAATATCAAAGAAATCCCATAGAGCAAACAGGGTGGCTGGGTAGCCTTTGATCACACACATGAGTTTCAAGAAAAGGCAAGTTTCAGATGGTCCAGCTTCTCTCAAGTTTTCACCATGGCTACTGCCCCTCTGCCTGGGCAGTCCATAACTTATATAGACTTTATAACCTCATTTACCTGGTCCAGTGGAGACCAGCACCTGTTGGCTGCCAGCTGACCAATTTGAAATGCATCATTGGTTTCCGGGTAGACTGGCAGGGTTTCTAGCCTCCTCCCAGTCAGGTTGGCATTGCTTAGAACAATAGGGAGCATAAACCCTTCACCCAGGTATGTGATGCCAGGTAGGTAGGCAGAGGGAGCAGGTTTCCCCACTCCCTCAGGAATGTATCCAGCTCAGGATCACATGAAGAGATGGGGCAGGGGAGTGACCAAGGTAAGCAGATTGTCAGTTAGCAGAGTTTTGGAGAGAGATAGGGATGGTATGCTGCTGTGTACTGCTCTATGGCTGGCCAAGGCACAGGGTGCCTCAGCACAGGAGATGACTAGCCCCTGCTGAGGCACTCCATGCCCCAGCTAGCCCCTCCTGTAGCACATGGAGCAGTGGGGTAATGTGTCCCACCGCATAGCACACAGGCAGGGGCGTGTGCTGTGGGACAAATTTGTGCCACTACTATTTGTGGGCATGCCTCTGCTCATGTAAATCCAACTTGTGGGTGTATCTGTAATGCTATTCATGCACCTGAATAAATTCCAGCACAGTTTGTGCCAGAGTCAGCTGCTCCCAGACTCAACATCTTTACATGCGCTTGGGACTACAGCAATTTGAGCTGAGGTAGTCCCCGTTGCTGCTGACTTGGAACAGGGGACCTAGAGGGTCATCCCCAGGCTCTGGGTGGCAGAGGGGCTGGCTGGGGCACAGTGCAGAGCTAGCTGCAGCCAGCTTGTATACTGTAGCACCCTCGTGCACCAGCCAGTCCCAGCCCCTGTCTGCCTGTACATTTGTGTGCACTTAAGCACTCCACCGTACGATAGTACTTGGGTAGTACTATCCTATGGCAGTTGATTATTTTACTGTGCCCTAATAAGGGTGCACATGTAGACTGGGACACGTTACTGCAGAGCTAATTGGTCAACTCTGCAGTAAAGCGCACATATATTAGTCAACTCTGATTCCATTTAACAACACTGCACAACAGGGATTGCGGAAAGTAATTGTGCCACATTTCTTTGACTTCTTTATTAAGGGATTGTTAATCAGCTACCTAGTGTTTCTGAAATCTCTTCATACTGGGGGATGGGACTGCGGAAAACCATACCTCCTTTCATGCCTATCAGAATCTGTCAGCAACTCGCTCAGCTATTTCCAAGGTAACTGATTTGATAGCAAAAGATGTCCCAGAGGACTAGGAAAAGGTCAGTGTGGTTCCTATTTTCAAGAAGGGGAAGAAGGATGATCCGGGTAAATATAGGGTGATTAGCCTCACCTCTATCCTTGGGAAAACCTTTGAGAAAATTAAGGATCACATTTAAATATGAAAAATAATGCTGACGGGCAGCCAGCATGGCTTCCTTCATAGCAGGTAGATCCTGCCTGACTAAACTTGTTTCTTTTAGATGCAGGAGTTGAGGTAGATGTCATCTACTTGAATTTTAAAAAGGCCTTTGATACAGTATTGCATCCCATTCTTATAAATAAATTAAGCGGTTGTGACAGATTATTACACAGGTGGGTGGAAAATTGGCTTATGGGACACAGCCAGAGGGTGGTGGTGAACGGGTTGTTTTCGACCTGGAAAAATATGGCAGTGGAGTTCCCCAAGGTTTGGTCCTTGGACCAGTGCTGTTCAGTATCTTCATCAGTGACTTGGATGAGGGCATGGAAAGCCCTCTGTCCACATGCGCGGATGACACCAAATTATGGGACAAAGTAAACACGTTGGAGGCCAGGGAGTGGATTCAGGCGGATTTGGACAGGTTGGGAATGTGGGCAGAACAGAATAGAATGCAGTTTAACAAAAGTAAGTGTAAAGTGCTGTATCTAGAGAGAAAGAATCACTAACACACCTACACACTGGGAGGTGACTTTCTAAGCAACACAGCAGCAGGAAGGGATCTCAGAGTCATAGTTGACTCCAGAATGAACATGTCTCGTCAATGTGATGAAGTGATAAGTAAAGCCAACCACATTCTTTCATGCATTAAAAGGTGCGTCACGAGCAGGTCTAAGGAGGTGATACTTCCCCTTTTATACAGCATTGGTAAGACCGCAGCTGGAGTACTACATCCAGTTCTGGGCACCGCACTTCAAGAGGGATGTGGATAACCTTGAGAGGCTCCAGAGGAGGGCTATTCGTATGGTTAAGGGCCTGCAGGTAAGATCCTACAAGGAGAGATTAAGGGACCTGAATCTTTTCAGCCTCCAGAAAAGAAGGCTGAGAGGGAATCTTGAAGCCATCTATAAATTAATTGGGGGGGAGGTGGGGGGCAGCAAGGAATAGGGGATACTCTGTTTACCAGGGTGCCCCTTGGGGTTACTAGGAACAATGGCCATGAACTGATGGAGAGCAGATTTAGATTAGACATTAGGAAAAATTTCTTTACAGTGAGGGTTGCCAAAATCTGGAATGGGCTTCCAAGGGGAGGTGGTTGCTCTCCCCTGCTGTGGTGGTTTTTAAGAGGCAACTAGACATGCATCTAGCTGGGGTCATTTGATCCCGGCACTCTTTCCTGCGCAGGGCAGGGGGTCAGACTCAGTGATCTACTGTGGTCCCTTTTGAACCTAAAAATCTATGAAATTTATGATGGTTTGGTAAACTGGTGATTGAACCCAATGATTCGTGTAGATATTAAAGTTGCCAAGAATGCTACATTTAGGGAGCCTCTAGTCAAACTTGATCAGGAATCTGGCACAGATAAAGTTGAGTTTGCTTTATTATTATTAAATCTTCATTGGATCATACCCTGATGGCAGAATGCTCTGCAAATAAACATCTCTGCTTTGCAAGTGTCAGCCCAAGAAATGAGATGGAAATGCGTGCTTTTAGGGGTACTGCTAGCACTGTGTTCAAGACCTGGTTTTCCTGTGTGCTCAGGAGTGTCAGCCTCCAGTGCCTTCGTGGCGTAATCATTACCAGGGATTCGGGTTTTCTATTTGCCACAGAAAAATGTAGATTTTCTCCTTTAAAGGAGAAAAACATGGAAAACAATGGGTTCCCTTTGCAGGCTGGCAGAGTTCCAGCATGCAAGGCATTGCTTGGGGCTGGGCTGGGGAGGGGAGAGGGCAGGAGGTACCACGTGCGTGTGTGCATATGCGCACAGGGCAGCCAGGCAGCATGGCATAGTGGAGAGCAGCTCCTGCAGCTGCCCACAGATAAGTCTCTGGGGGTTGGGGAGGAGGCGGGGAGCACAGGGAATGCAGTGAGAAAGGGAGCATGTGCCCTCCCCCGAGATTTCCATGCCCATAGTGGGGTACGGGGCTGCAATCTGGTTGATCTGGCCAGGAGCTGCCTCTGGCCCAGCAGGATGGAGCTGCTGCCCACCTGGCAGCAGTAGAGGGCACAACTCCATGCCACTGCACCCTACCTTGAAAGCCAGGTGGTGCAGTGCTTTCTCCTGTGCCAGGTCCTATCCCCTGGGCCACAGGGGCGGCTTCTGCCCAGAGTTGGTCCAGGCAGCCTGCAGCCCCAGGCCCTGCTGTAAGCACAGATATGTGGGGGGGGAAGGGCATGCGCCCCCCTGCTGTGTTGCCTGTGCTCCCCTTCACATGATGCCTATGCCCACCCCCAATCCTCACATTGGAGTGCTGGTGGTGGTGGGCTGGGAAGCAGGAGTGAGGGGCACCAGTGGAGGGGTGTGGCTTTGAGTTGGGAAGGAGGGCCATTGGCAGGGCCAGGGGGCTGTGGCTGGGGAGTGACATGGGCACCGCCAAGGCACTGGCATTTCAGGGCAGTTCAGTGCCACAAAGCAGTGGGAAGGGACAGCTGCAGCTGGACCCATGTCCTGGTAAGTGAAGGGGGCAGGGGGAGCTCTGATTTTTCCACGATAAAATCAAATGCCAAAATATATAGGCATCTTAATTAAGCAGATGAGGGCATTACTCCTCTCAGAACCCAGCCCAAGGAGAATATTTTTAAGGTGGTGAGTGACTCTAAACAGGCTGTTTGCTTGCAGCCCAATGCTACCCCACCGCAAAAACAAATGAGCAGACTCTTCAATTAAACTGGAAACCACAGGACTGTATCAATGATAACAGACTACAATACTTACAAGATTATATACAACGATAAGTAAGAAAACAGAGAGAGGGAGAACGGACTAGAACAGAATGCAGACCCACAGCGTGAGAGCTGCAGTGTTGCAAGTTGGACTAGCACAGGCACAGAGAGCCTAGCTGTTACCAGCTCTCAGGGATTCCCCACTTTTCCAGGAGATTTTCCCCTCTTCAGGGCACTCTCTTTCCTTCAATCCAGGTAATGAGTGATGCATTACCAAAGGGGTGTTGGCCAGCACCAGTCCTGGTTTATGATTGTGCTTCCAGAGGGATCACCAGGAGTCTTACTCTACCTGGGATACACATGCACCTCCAATCATTCCACAGGCACTAGACACTTCCCAAACACCCTTAATCTCATCCAGTCTCAGGCTTGCCAGACCTAAGCAGTCTCTCTTCAGACACAAGGCCTCAAACTCACAACTCTGTTACCTCGGAGATGCACCCAAGTCACACAAGTCACCCCCAGAGCTCAGGCCCCTTTTTAACCCTCAAAATCACCCCACATTTACAATCCAATCATCTCTCCAGGGCACCTGCCACTTAAACACTCATCCAGTTGGTGCTTCCATCAATCATCATGTTGAAACAAACGTTACTTTTCACACTTTTGACCAATCTTCATCCACTCTACCTCAGGGAATAGTGGTCACCACTTTTGGTGCCAAAATCCCTGTTGCTGGGTCTCTATTATGCATGCTATATATTTAGGTCAGTCCCTCCTTAGAGGTAAAAAGTTCACTTTAGAACCTTGACCTACTGCACGTGTGCAGGACTTGAGCTTTTAACATCATCACCTTTGCATTAGCAAATACAGGAAATGTGGCAGCATGGTGCACTCTGTAGGGCTGGGTTCCACCCACTGGGTCACAGAGACTGTTCCTGCCCAGAGCTGGTCCAGCCAGGCTACAGCCCCAGGCCCTGCTATGGGCACAGAAATCTGGGGGGGTGGGGAACATGCACTTCCCTGCTGCATTGTCTGTGTTCCCTGCCCTCCCATGTTGCCTGTGCTTTCCCCCTCACATGTCATGTATGCCCATGCCCCCCATTCCTCACACAGTAGAGGGCCGGGGAGCAGGAGTGAAGGGCACCAGCAAGGCCAGGGGGCTGGGGCTGGGGCTGGGGTGTGAAGGCCAATGGCGCAAGCATGGCCAGGGCACTGGCATATCAGGGTGACTCAGTGCCACAAAGCAGTAGGTGGGGACAGTTGTCGCTGGACCCACGTCCTAGTGAGTGAGGGGGACAGTGGGAGTTCTGATTTTCCATGATGAAAAAACCAAAGTCAAAATATATAGGTATTGAGAATTTTTTTTTATTATAATGATTAAGGCACTAGTAGGCTTACAAGTTGCTTTAAAATGGTAAATATATCAATAAAACATTGTGTTCAGCTGATATAAAATGGCATTTCATTTTAATTGCAGGAGGACTTGGATTTTGAGTTTTTAATCAGGCAATTTGGGATTTTTTTTATTAGAGATTTTGGGTTTTTTTAATGGAGAAAACTAAGATCCCCAAATTCATTACTTCGTTCCAGAATTTGAAATGAGATGAAAGCATGCAGATTGGTCGCGTTTTCTCTGCCACATGACAGAGGCTCTGTTGCTGTGTTATAGACATATCCTTAGCCTGTGGCAGCCATTTTGGGGTGACTGTTGCCTATTTCCCCCATCACCTATAATATGTTTTCATGCATTACCAATGGAACAGATAATGGCTGTTGCCCAGGCACCTTCTCATGTAATGTTTCTTGTATGTACCAATACCTGATCTTGTTACCTATTTAAAAAAAAAAAAACATGTATGACAAAGAGGGCATGTCTACATGTGCATTAAAGCACTGTATTTCATAGATTTCATAGACATTTGGGCTGGAAGGG
>NW_017728993.1:39615327-39619730 GCF_001723915.1 Gavialis gangeticus | reverse complement strand
ATTGATGAAGGTGTTAAATAGTATAGGCCCTAGGACAGACCCTTAAGGGACCCCACTGGTCACAGTGCACCACGACGATTGACTTCCGTCAGCCACCACCCTGTGGGTCCTACCGCAGAGCCAATTCCACAGTCAAAGAATCATGGTGAGACCGAGGCCGCAGTTCGCCAGTTTTGCTAAGAGGTGATCAAGGGATACTAGATCTAAGGCTTTTTTAAAGTCAAGATATATGACATCAATCTCTTCCCCCTTGTGCAGGTGATAGATCACCTGGTTGTAAAAGGAGATGAGATTGATCAAGCAAGACCTATCTGCAACAAACCCATGCTGGGTATCCCTCAGGATATTGCCATCAGCTAGTCTGTTAAGAATGGCCTCTTTCATAATCTTTTCCAAGACCTTCCCCAGAATAGAGGTCAGGCTGAAGGGCCTGTAGTTTGCCAGATCTACTTCCCTCCCCTTCTTGAAGATAGGCACCACATTGGCCTTCTTCCAGTCTTTGGGCACTTCACCAGAGTGCCAGGAGTTCTTAAAGATCCATGCCAGGGGCTGAGCTATGATGCTTGCCAGCTCCTTGAGTACCCTGGGGTGTAGACTGTCAGGGCCGGCTGACTTGAAGGTATCCAGCTTGTCAAGGTGTTCCTTCACGAGGTCAGTTTCGATGGAGGATAAGGAATCTCCCTCACCTGGGCCTCCCTGACCCACAGTGGGCAGGGGTGTCCCGTGGGAATGGTGAAAAAATGATGCAAAGTACCCGGTTAGCAAGGTTGCTTTTTCATGGACATCGGTTGTCAGTTGTTCCATCTGGTTTAGCAGAGGTCCAGTGTTGCCCTTGCTTTTCCTTGGGCTCCCCACATTCCTGACAAAGGACTTTTTATTATCCTCAGTATTTGTAACTAGCTGGAGTTCCATCACAGCCTTGGCTGTCCTGGTTTGCTCTCTGCAGGTCCGGACCAGAGCAGAGTATTCGTCCTTGGATGTGGATCCAGCCCCCCATCCTTTGTAGGTCTTCCTTTTAAGACGCAGGAGGTCCGCTAGTTCCCTGGAGAGCCAAGGGGGCTGTTGTGCCCTTTTGCTGCCTTTCCTGCAAGACTGGATAGACTTTGCTTGCGCATCCAGGATTGCTCTCTTAAGGAGCAACCACTCGTCTTAACTCCCCTCCCCTTTGGGTTGTGGCCTTTTAGGGCATCCCTGATAAGCCTCCTGAGCTTGTCAAAGTCAGCTTTCCTGAAGTCAAAGACTTCTGTATTACTGGCTGACTTGCCAGCTTTACCACAGATGGTGAAGGTGATCAGCCCGTGGTCACCTTCATCCAGCTTCCCTTCTATCAAAAGGTTTCTGATTAGGTCATCCCCAGTTGCCAATACCAGGTCGAGCAGCGCTTTACCTCTCGTCGGCCCGTAGACTTTCTTTGTCAGATAGAGGTCATCCATGCATGAGAGCGAGCTTTGTGACTGCTCGGATTTGGCTGAGCGCTCCTCCCCTGAGATGTCTGGGTAGTTAAAGTCTCCCATGACAACCATACACCGGGGGTGCACAGCCTCAGCCAGTTCACTGGCAAACTCCTGGTCAAGGTCTTGACCCTGGGTAGGGGGTCTGTAGTAGACACCCACCATAGTATCCCCTGTGCTGTGTTCCCCATGGATTTTAACCCAAAGGGTCTCAAGTCATCCACTGTGGGTGCCAATACTGGCTTGCAGGGATGTGTAGCTTTCCTTGACACAGAGAGCTATGCCCACGCCCCTTTTATCCACTCAATCCCTCCTGTACAGGGTATAGCCATCTATACCTGTGGCCCAGTCATGGGTGGAGTCCCACCAGGTCTCCATTATCCCTATGACATCACAGTTATTTGTGTTTAGCAGGAGGACAAGTTCCTCCTGTTTATTCCCCAGGCTCCTGGCATCTGTGTATAGGCACACAAGTGTCCCCTTGGGGGCCCTAGCGTTGCCTTCAGTTCATTCCAGGGCTGTGGCAGGGGTGGGTTCCCTTAAGTGCCTTCACCTGCTGGCTCTGCAAGGGTTGCTTAGCGGGCCAGCAGTGGCAGTAGGCCCCCCATCCCCCGGTGGGCTTAGTTTAAAGCCCAGTGGAGCAAGTCAGCCAGTCTGGCTGAGAAGAGCCTCCTCCCCAGCGGAGAGAGGTGAAGGCTGTCCCTTCCCAGCAGCTCGCCACCTCTCTTGCCAAAGAGCGGACTGTGATCATGGAAGCCAAAGCCTTCCCGATGACACCAGTGCTGTAATTGTAATTATAGTGCAGTTTAGTAGAATTAGTCTACTGTACCATTAGTATCTTGTGTAGATGCACCCAGATTGTATTTTTCAAATTGAAAAAATTGTTTTCATGGGGAAAAAAATAGTACATTTCATGAAATGCAGTAACTTTGACTGTTTTAAAATTGCTTTTAACCAAGGAACGTGGTGGAAGTTGTTAAATATTTCAAGAGATGAGGAGAAGGAAGAATTTTCTTTTTTTATCATTTTTTTTTCAAAATTCATTCCCATCAAACTAAAAAATCAAGTGATGATACAAAATAGGATAAGATTGTGAAAATTTAATTAAGCTTTCTTAATGTTGGCTATAGGAAAGGTTAATATTTATTTAAAGCTTTTGCTGAAGCATGCTGTTGTCATGTATTATCCTATGAAGTCTTTCGGTGCTTGCCATGTTGGGAGTTAATGTACACAGATAATGAACTGGAAAGCGTGAGAAAGTTGAGAAGGGCTTCTGTCTAAACCTCTGGATGAGCTGACTACTTCAGTTTTTTTTGTTCCCAGCCTACTCATGACCATTTTCATACTACTGAAAGTTAAGTTTTAGAATACTGCTGCTGCAGTCAGCACTGGGCTTGAATATGAATATCTAATGAATAAAACCATAACCTTCTTTGAATTATGGGATGCAGAAACAGGTAATACAGAAAAGCAGACTTAAAATAATTTTGATGTGAGCACTAGCTTTGTAATCAAATGGTCCTGCTTTTGTGCATTTTCTAATGGGAGAATAAACAACTTTTGAAAAGCAATTTCCCTCCTTCCCAGCTTCTTTCTGATGCAAGATCATCTTTCATAGCTTTAGCTTGTGACACAAAGCATCTTAATTCTTGTTTTTAAAATGTAATGGTACGTTTGTTGTACCTAGATCAGAAGAGAAGACATCCAGTTCATAGATTACAATCTTAATTATTCTTAAAAAATATATATTTTTTTCAAGCTGCCAATACTGATCTAAAATATAACCTCTCTGAAGTAACTGTCCTATGCTACATTAATAACTAATTATGAGTAAATATAAAGACAAGGTTACTGGCGTGTATGTATGCATATAAAAAAAGCTTCAGTCCTTTAGACTGAAAGGTACTTTAGCTTAAGAAGACTATAAAATGAATTTTCATTTTACCACCTTTGGTTGCATAGTTTTAGTAATTTTCACATTAGTATAACTTTAGACTTTCATATTCATGTTGGAAAAGTGTTCTCAGCTGTATGCATTTCCTAGCTTGTATTAACTTGTTGGTTTGCTGATGCAGAAATTGACTGCCACTTGATGGCAGTACTTGGCTTCAAAAGGAACCTGTTTCTGGGTAGACAAAATGGCCTTGATTCTCTGAAAATTACAGAATAGGGGAAAAAGAAATTGTATTAACTTACTTTAAAAGAGGAAACACTAGTATGCCAGCATGTGTTAAAAAGGCAAGAGGTATATTTAATCTACATGGAAAAGCTTTATATTTTTGTCATGAACATTTTCATAGAGAAGTAATCTAGAATATGTATTCCAAGAGGTGCTACTTTGTTTTGAGCAATGCTTAACTATGAAGATTGAGTGGCCTTCATTGTGTAATCCCTTTTTAAGTCTTTTTGCATAGCCTTTTTTTTTTTTGAGGACAGTATATTTCAAGCCATTGCCGTAGTCTAATATTAATAAGATGTGATACTACCTAAATGAGAAGTATTTTCTCTCTGTTTAGCAGCAAAAGGCCAAAGTCATTTTAAGTTCTCTGCACTTTTTTTTTTTTTGATCTGTGGTATTTTCTTAGATTTTTGTGTATTGAAATAGTATAATTGAATGTATATTTGGAAATGACTGTTCTAGGCACTGGAGCAATGTCTGTTTTCACTTGCTGTGGCTATAGTGCTCCTTTGGCTTGGAGAGAAGTGGAGCTTCAGTGATTTCCAGCATTGTTTGTTCCATGAATATTCTATTTGTGGTGCTGTGCCCTGTAGGGCTGAAGATGCATCCCTGGCATTCAGGCTGTGTCAGACATCCCAGTCAGTGGCAGGCTGACCACTGACATCCCTTCTCCCTGTAAGTGTTCATGACAAGGTGTTCCTTATTGGGACAAGTCTCATCACCTGCAACTGGAGCTGGAATTGGCTTTTGCTCCTCCCCTCCCCCCCCCCCCC
>NW_017728993.1:39598131-39610327 GCF_001723915.1 Gavialis gangeticus | reverse complement strand
CCCCCCCCCCCCCCCCCCCCCAAAGAGTAAAAATAAAAGAGGAAAAACATTTTGCAGGAAGCAAGTACGTTCTCTTCTTACATTATCTCAGAAGTCTGTATGGGTTAGTGCCTTGTGCTTTTATGCTTCTTTGAAATGTGATATTTTCCTGACCTAAAAAGGAATTAATCCAGCATGTTAGTGAAATTTACAGTCTGGAAAATAAGACTTAGAATATTAGAACTATTAATAGAAAATGAGATGGTAAGGAAAATCCAAAAGTGTTCAGTGAGAGAACCTGGAAAAGTAATGGGACAGAATAAGGGACAGCAAATTATCACTATTACCACATAGAGAAATATTGTCCGTTTTTTACATGCACCAGCAATGTAGTGTTGCGTGAATCATCATGTGTTTGATTTTGGTGGTTGAGGTAGCTGAATCTGGTGGTAGCATGAAATGGAAACATCTAGTAAAACTTTCTAGTGCATATATTGAAGTAAGGTTTTAGGGGGACCTCTTTTAGTGACACTTGGACCAGTTGTATATTTTGGCCTGTCGCAGCTGCAGCAACACTCCAACCCTACTAGTGCATGTATTTGTAAATGTTGAAAATGGGATGAAAATACCTTCTTTCCTTTACCCCCGCCCCTAACAGAAGTATTTCTTCAGCGTAGTACAGGGGTTGGCAACCAAAAGCCCATAGCCATTTTATCTGGCCCATGGATGTGACACTTCGGCGGCATTTGGTGGTTGGGCACTTCTGCAGCAGTCACTTCCCTGTGCTGCTGTAGGGAGAAGCACTGGTAGTGGCCGGGTTCTAGTGCCCACCCATCCATTTCCTGAACTGGGTTACTGGCCTGCAGCTAAAAAGGTTGCCAGTTTCTGGTGTAGAGTAATATGAGAGACAAATATGTTGGAGCCTATTTTTTTTTTTTTTTCCCCCCTGTGGGACTGACCAAATGTCACAGCCATCTTCAGAGACACGTCATTGAAGAATAGACCAGAATGCAAAAACAGTATCAGCATTTTATTTTAAAAATTGTTTGTTTTTTTTTAAGTATTTGCATTTCATTAAGTCACTTATAGACAAAATACTTATGTCTATCACATATTGTAACCAGCAACCACACAGGACTTACCTGAATGTTGATATATACAATACAAGTGCTACCAACCCCCATAATCCTCACCAGCGTATTTTTCATCTACACTTCCAGGCAGATCCTTGTCAGTTTTTACCATCATGGTTCATCTGTGGTTCCATAATCAATTAAACTACCAAGTAAAAGAGCTGTGTGATTTGGTAATTCATTGACTGCTGCTGTTCATGTGGTTGCCGAAATATACCTCTACCCATTGTCTTCAGATTTTTTTGGCTTTCTGACCCAAGACAGAAGAAGAAAACATGTTGTTTTGAAGAACGCAGCAGACAGATTTGGATGAGAAAATTAAAAAAGCTTACATCTCAGCTGTGGAACAGGCCAGGAGGAGATGCTACTTTTCCATGTTATTAAGCATTGCATAGTACCATGATGAACTGTTCTAGAACAAATTGCTTTGTTCCTGGACACTCTGTGCATAAAACCTTGCTGTGCATCTTGACAGCAGCACTGTTTCCTGGATGGTTCAGTGTCTGGTAAAACTCATTTCTTGGATGCAGAATAGCTGAGTAGAACCGGTCTAAGAGAGATTTGGTGGGAGATGTGTTCTTTGGATCCTTCAGAATTCCAGATTGTCACTTGATAACCAGATACCCCTATAGCTAGGAAGAAACACCTTATTCTACTTAGGACATGCTATCCCTTGGTTTCAGATTCAGTAGACTACTTTTTCCCCAAATCAATGCAGGGATAAATTGGCTCCTGCAAGGGTGTGGTAGATGAAAAAAGGAAGAGTGGACTGGGTACTGAAAACCTGAACCATGCCAAACTTGCTTTAGAATTTGCAGGGGGTAGAGGGCCAGAGGTAAAATTTTGAGAGAGATTTAAATTTTAAGCATGGTTAGTCAAGGAATGGCTTCTGTAACCAGTCACAGATAGAGACAGGAAAATACTTCCAGGATAGTTTGTTTTTACCTCTAATTAATCAATCTCCCCATGGTAATAGAGCCCCCTTAATTTTAAGAAAAAAGATCTTGCATTCAAGGAATGCATAAAACAAAGACTGAAACAGAAGATAGTGTATCAACTGTGATACTTGATATCTGTGTTTTAGCATGCTCTTTAGTTATTTTCTGACACCCAAAAGAATCAGAAGTCTTAAGGTTACAGATGACTACAATGAGTAGGATGTCAGAGTAAGTAATGGTCAATGGTAAAAGATGCAGAATAAGAATGATTTAAATGATTACATAACTGCTTGGAGAACGATGTTTATGCTCAGGTTTTCAGTCTTGCTTGGCTGGACATCTGACAAAGACCCACGTGTAAGAACCAAGTATCAGGTTGGTTTTAGTTAAAAGAATTTGAGAGTGCTGACTGATAGGGGGAAATACTCTTTGTAAATGTCTCCTGGAAAATAACACTTTATTCAGATTTAATAAAAATACTTTTCAGAAAATAAAAAGCTGATAAATTAGATTTAAGTTGAATATAAATTAAATAAAGTTGTATAACAGTAACTCTGAATTGAGTATGACGTCTCTGTTGTACCAACCAATCCAAATATAACTTTATTGAGAAAATAACTAACATATAAATGGGAAAAACTTATTGAAATAGGTTTTTTTTAATTAAGGCATTCCACTTGGTGATTTATATAATCTAAAATGAAATCCATTCATACTGACTTTGTTTTAGAACTAGAAAAATGGAATTAAAATATGTATCCCTCTGCACCACTTCCCAAGTGTGCCCAGCTTTTCTGCACCTTACCTGTCCTGTCCTGTTCTGAATGTTACTTTGTACTTTCTTTTCCAAGGAGGTATCTTATTTGCAAAACTTGAGTTCTTTTTTTCACTCTGTTATGCTACTTATCAGTTTCCTGACAAATTTCACAAAATCCAATTCCCATCAGTAATTTTTCCCCTTAAAAAGCAAAAAACAAAACAAAACCCCAAAACAAAAAAACCCTTCGTATCAGAAGTGTATATTGCATATAACATATGGCAGTGCATTCTGTAAACTATGAATGTGACTTTTAAATTATTGAAATTTATACTGAACGGATGTCTCTCCAATAGTAAATTAAACTCTAAAATTGAGTACGTAATAAGCAAAAGCTTGTTAACAGTTTTAATGAGTGTTGAATCGCAGCTAGAGGAAACTGCTGGTTATTTGCCACTACAAAAATATATTCATTTTAAAGACTGTCATGTGACAAAGGTGCATACTAAACAAGATTTAGCTCAGTCAAACAAATTTCCTGTTTCTAGAGTTTCACTGTTCTAAACAGTGATAATGCTATATTGTTGATCAGAACTAGGGTTCTCCCACCTTTTTATAAACGGTTTGATTTTCTTAAAGGGAGACGTACAATACATAACTAAAAAAAGAATTTCTCTATTTTATAGTAGAATTTCTGAAGGCTGATGCTGTTAAGCTCTTGCTAGAGCAGAGTTAAATGATTTGTACCTAATGTTAAAAAGCCACTTTATCCATGCCTTAACTTCTAGGTTTTTCTTTATTAAGGCATTTACATCAGATGAAGTAATTAGAGCTGAAATATCCACCAGTTTGTTCTCCAGACTTGCCAATGGTGAGCATTCAAAAGTTGACATTGCCTTGCAGTTCAGGTATTGGGGCTTTAAGAAAAATGTTAGATATTAAAAGGCTTGTGAAGTGGCAGTGCTGGCTGTTTTATTATTCATGTATTAATAAAGAGCCAAATATTCTCCCCTCCCCACGCTGGTTTTAAGGCTTCTAAAGACAGTGACTTTTTCCTAACCTTAAGTGTTTCAAGATAAACATGCTCTCTTTCAAATGTATGTGGTCTGAAAAAATGCAAGCTAAACTCCACTTGCATTGGTTTACTGGGTGCATATGATTCTTGGAAAATCAGTAATTTGACTGTTATCTTCCAGTTCTTTGGAAGAATTTTTTTTCTTTCATTTTTCTTTCTTTTAAACACCATTTTTTAGAAAGGATTCCTTGTTGGCAGTCTCATTAGAATGGCCCAAAACTACACACATGTGGAGGTGGAACTACCTTACAATCTAGTATGGAAGAAAATTGCAGAAAACTGTGGGGGCTTAGGAAAGCTTGTACTGCTTTAACCTAGGCTGCCACATTTCTCTGGCTAAACAGGACTTCAGATGGACATCTTTTTGCAAGATGCAGAACTTCTTAGGGTGGTATCTTTTATAGGACCAACTACATAGTTTAAGTCTAACAAAGAGCATCTCGCATTCAAAAGCTTGTCTGACTCTCTATCACAGCTATGCAGTTGGTCCAATAAAAGATATCATCCTAAGAAGTCTTTCCCTCACATAATTCCTAGACCATCATGGCTATAACATCACTTGCTAAAGAGATCATCATCCCTAGCTATTAGGGCTGTGGTACAATCCCAGTTTTGAAAATATTATTTATTTTTGTATTTAAATATTGTAACTTCATTGTGATATATACTTTTTATTTAGACAAAGGTTTGTGTGACTCTTTAGTCATCTAACTTTTGTTGCTTCCAAAAATAGTGTGGCATTCCTTGCTCCCTCGTTGTAAGGTAAATTAATCTCAAGTCTGGTCTAAAATGAATCTGCCAGCCTTTCAGAGTTTAATGAATGGTAAAAATTGTACTGTCAATCCTTCCTGATCAGAGAGCAGCTTTTCCCACCCAGATACGCCAGAAGGAACTGTAAGAGAGTCTATCCAATTCTGGCTTGTTGCTCACTATAATTTCTTTTAGAAGTTGTGGAGATTGTGAAAAAATAATTCTGTAAAATTTGCAAAGTGGTAAAATCGATAGCAATGGGTGCCATGACTTCTAGTTTCCTGAGTTAAAGCTCCTAAAACTCATGACAGTGCATCAGCGTAGTATACTGCAGGTATTACAAACCCTTTCTAATATGGATCATTTATTCTCTAAAACGGGAATTAGAGAATATCTAACCAGCTGTCAAAGACTTCAGATGTCTGGCTGTCAGGTATAACAGCCATACATTATAGTTGCTTTAAGAACTTATTTTAAAAAGCAAAAATTCAGACTGCAGTTAGGCTGGGACACACATGCATCTTGCATGATCCTATATAATGTGCCTAAAGGGTGTCAATAACCAGTAACGCCAACCATTTATTCAAGTTGAGAAGAATCGTATAACACAATTCCACGTCACTTTAAAAAACAAAAACAAAAAACACAGATTGGGAGTTACTGGAATTTTTTAATTTGTGGATTTCTGAATAATACAATCCAACAGAGAATGGAAATGGTATAATCCATGGGTCCACAAGCATGGAAGCACACATTCAATAGCTTCTAGTCTGCAAGCACATGTAGAAAAGGGGAGAAATAGAAAGTGAACCACTGATTGCCCATAATGAAAGGCTTTACAGTTACATTTTCATCTGAGGTATGGGTCACAATTGCTTTACAGAGCAGAGAGCCAGACCTGTTTAAATATATTATTTTCAGAGGGACAAGTTGAACCTTATAAACCCCAGCAAGGAATTTTTGTGTCATCCAACTGAATCATTTGTTATTACAGACATCCAAATGATATAACCTTATTCATAACTTTTTCAAACTCTGTCTTCATTAATTGTTTTCTGCCACTGATCATGTTGGAAGTCTGTTCTAGTAAGTCCATGTTAATAAAAGCATAAAGCATGACTTACATTACTACAGAATTGACCTTCAGCTTTCTTGCTGCCTCAGATTTAGTTGGGGAAGGGTACATCAGGTACTGAAAGAAAACATAACATCTTCTAAAATAATCAACTTAAAACTGTGCATCTTTTGTTTCTCTTCCTTTTTCTCCTGCATTTCATTGTTTCTGTCACTTCTGTTTCATGCTCTTAATGATTTTGCTTTTTGCGATTCCTTCAACTCTGCTTCCTCCCATCAGAACTTCTTTGTATGGTTTTTGTGGAGAGGAGTTAGGGAGCAGTTTCCAAGCTATCCAGGGACATTGTTCTGTTCCTTCATCACTATTTCTTGCATCACCCCTCCACCATTTTTTCTACTTAGTAGTCATCTTTTTCCCTCTTCACCTAATTGTACTTGTCCCATTAGCCTGTCCACAATTGTGTCTGATTCTAAGATCAGAGAACCACCAGTGGCAGGATATATTTACACTGCAGTCACAGAAGAGACTGCAGTGGAATGAATGTACCTAAGCTAGCTTTAAGTGAGCTAGTTTGAGTACTGGAACAGTCTAGGCATGGCAGCACAGTGCTCAGCCCAAGCTGTAATAAAATTAAGTCTCTGTACATGTTGGCTTGAAGTATTTGTACCACTTGTTGATGAAGTGCCCATTTTAATCTTTACAGGGTTTCAGAAAGCAAAGCTTAAGACTTTGCTAATTGCATTTAATGCTTGTCACTTCAGGATGTATGCTTTTAGCGCATGGAAGTTTGCATTAGTAGCTTTCACATGAAAATTGACACGTGTGTGTAGAAAAGCACTTTTTACTTCTCACAGATCTGGTTATGTTCTAATACGCTAACTTTCAGTTCCAGGACACTTTGTAAGCTCCAGTAAAACAAGGATTTTTATAACAAACTGATAAGCTTGTAACTAACTGCAGTAGTAGGTGACAGTATAATACATTTAACTCTGTAGTATAGTTTTAATGAAGTAGCATTGAATGAGGGTATTATTATAATTTGGTGTGTGATTGTATTGCATAGCAAAGGTTGTCATTATGGAGTAAGTATTCAAGAAATATTAACCTACTTGTAATAAATACAATTAATAATGTACATAAAAGAATGAAATTAAGTACATTTTCTATCAAAAAGAATTATTAATGAACAGAAAGTGGACAGCATATATTAGATGCCACCTTCCTGTCATCAAATCTGAATTACTGAGTGACCTAGGAAGCTTGCTCAGAGGGATTACAGAATAATTATGTTAATATGCAATTATCACCTCATTTCTTCTGTAGTAACCTCAAGATGTAGTGTAGTAAGGGTGTTATAGCAAGTGCTGATAGTTTGCAAAAATACTGATGTTTGAGATTTTTAAGACAATAAGATTAGCTTGAGGCATTTAAGTGATGATCTGTCATCTTGAAGACAGATCTGACCTTTTGCACTTTTTAATGCTTCTAGTGTCTGGCTACAGGCAGTTGTAGCTGTAAAACTCATTATGGTTTTCTAAAAAATGAATATTTTATTTTTAAAAATAACAGTTACTTTTGTAAATCCACTTATAAATGAAGTTGTGAGGGGGAAGGGTGTTCAGTAATTGGGCATGTTCTACTCTTGGCTGTGCTGGTGTGAATGTGGAGTAATTACAATATAATTGGTTGCGTCTATAAATCTAGACTAACAGTAACTGCGGTAAGGTTATTCGAGATTTAAAGCTGGAGTAACTGAGCAGAATATGACACAGTGTTTAAATAATATCACAACCATTGTGAGCCTGATTTGACAATGAATACAGCTGTGAAACCTTTTCAAGATGGGTTTGTATCGGTTTGGTTTTATATAGTGCCTTCCATAATTTTGGCACTATTGCAGTATCAATGATCTTTCATGCAAGATTTTAGTCAGGAGATGTCTTTTTATTTGAAATTGGCTCCACTGTCTTGCTTAGAAAAATGCAGATAATGCTTAGTATGACACAAAATTCAATATGTGCTACTTTCAGCATTTATAAATCTCTTTAAATCCTTTGGTGTTTAAGTGGCTGATAAGCAAGTACAGTAAATATAAGTAACTTCTGTGTTATATGATACCAAATGAGTATCCCCTTAAGCACATTCAGATCTCAGTTTAAAACTGCATTAAACTCTTTCAACCTAGTGTATCATTCAGGCGTAAATTTCCAGGTATCAGAGTAAGCGATTGTATGTCTAATACTTAAGCACACGCCAAGAGGGTTAAGTATTGATTTCAGTCTTGAATCTAGGAAAAGAATGCCTAAAATTGTAAGTAAACTTAGTTACACCTTTGGATAGCTCTAATACCAGCTGTTACACATGGCTGTTACCTTATTATGTACTGTGATAGCTGTAGGTTAGTAAACTACAGCTTGTCTGTTTAATAGCTGGGAAATTGCTGAAACTAGCTTAAAATAAAATTATTAAAATATTAAACCTGATGTTATAATAAAGATCTTGGGCCTGCTGAAGTCTATGGAATGACCCATGTTGAGACGAGAATCTTTTGATTAGGTGATCTGACTGTTTCTTAAGCTTCATAAATAGGTAATACCTGAAGAAGTTTATGAAAAATAAAAACAGCTGGTATGATTTAATTGTCTAATTATTTGCCATAAGACTGATGTAAATTTCTGACTGGAGGCACTTGGGCGATTTAATAATTATTAAAACTTATAGAAAATGAAAAAATTAAAGTGCTAAATTCTTTATATGTTTACAGCTGTGTGTATGCAACAACATCGTTTTGTAGCTTCATCATGTAAACTTGTGGAAAGTTTTCATGAAATCATTCTGATAATGAGGATTGCAATCTCCAAGCAGGCATGATATTCTCGGTTTGTCACCCTGCTGTTCAGGGGGTACCAATGAAGTTGCTTTAAATGGGAAGCGTCTGTTCTTTCTCTGAACCCCTAACACCATAACAGATGGGTGGAACATGGAAGGTTTTACCTCAGAGGTGGTAACAGTGAAGCCACTCATTAACACTGAATTTACCACTTCGTTAGCAACGTTGCTTCCTGTTGAGAAAAGCTAATATAGGCTCTCAAATTGACTGAGCATATATTTGTCTACCTCTGTGAATATAATAAGATGAAGTAAATACAAATCTTTCAAGGATAATTAATTTTTAAAAATTAAAAACATTAAACTCTATTTCTGAACTATTGAATACCCAGCTACTATTGAAAATTTAATGTGTTTTGCTAATTTGGTTAGATCTGATAGAAAAAGAGTTGTACATCCTCCAACTTGCTCTTCTTTTAACTGACATTTGCACTACTGCTTTTTAGCAAATGTTTGTGCTGCCCATTTTTAACTTGTGTATGGGATGTAAAGACACCTGCTGGGTGCTGCATTATCACCATTTTAGGGTGATAACATTGAATATGATCTTATTGGAAGTCTATCTTTATTACCATGGAAATTTGCCAATCTCAAAGCTGCAGAGATCTTTAGAAATTACAGATTGGAAAGATTAAAAATTAATTATTTTGTTTAGTTCATAGGCTTGCATAAGAATACAGTGAACTCAGTTTAACTATATTTGTTTTGCTTTGTTCAATGGCTTTTTTTAACATACTATATATATTTGTCTGCTAATTGAGATGATTGTTGCCATAATTTTAAGTGGGGGGTTTTCTGTGTCATTCTGCTGCTGCTGGAAAGTTTTTTTCATTATATTATCACTTCATAGTCTGTAGTCCCACTTAGTTTCTATGTGGTTGTACAGAATAAATGCTGGGAATGTTAAATAGTAATGTGGTTTGTTTGTATTTTTTAACAGAAGGTTGAGGGGGGGTAAAAAAAAGTCGGTTGATAAGTCTGTGCTTTGCTGTCCTTATAAACTTGTGCCAATATGCGGTAAGTAGGGATGGAGCTGAATTTGCATGAGACTGAATTTTCATGAGGCAAGGCATTTGTGCCAGCTCGTATTGGAAGGGATATGGAATATATCTTAAAAGTGAACTGTAAAGGATAGAATAGACATGTTGGGTTTATTTTACCACTTTATGATGTATAAAGGTTAAAGTATTTTTTTAACTTTTTTCCTTTAGGTAACAGGGATGTCAAGTGTGGCTTTCCTTGTTTTTAGTGAAGGACCATTGGGAAGAGCCATGGATGTTCACTGTGAGTTCTAACACCTTAATAGAAGGAGTGTAGATAATGACTCTTTAGCAGGTGTTTTATTCAAAATGTTAATTACTAAATTTAGGTTAAAATTTAAAGCTCAAACGTGACTTGGTGTCTCTTTCTGGGTATATATCATTTGAGGGGTAAGCTGGTGTGCCACAAACACACAGTATTTGTTCTGCAGTGACTCCTGAGTGTGTTTGTCTAAGGAAACTAGTGCTTGTTGGTGCATTTTACAGTGCACTTGCTTCCTTTCCTGAGTCCCACATGTATGCTCTCAGTGCATACTAAAAGGGAGTTTAATCCACTTTTGTTTACTGTGCTGTAAAGGTATTATACATGTAGAATTAGAGCTGAGTAGCTAGAATGCTGCAAGCCAGTGGTTCTCAACCTTTTGCACCTTGCATCCCACCAACCGTTTTGTCAAAAAACCCTGGTCCCACCATGATAAAAAGAAAATTCCACTTTTTCCCAGAAGTATATTTTTATGTTTATATGCATTTTAGTATTATGTTAATCATTAATGGAAATTTTCAAATGAGTTGAAGTCCCACCTACATGACCTTTGTGTCTCACCAGTGGTTGAGAAACTCTGGTGTAAGTTAACATCCTAGCCGACTGAGCAGTAACTTCCCTGTGGAAAAACAATCCCTCTCTACACACTAAGAATGTCTGTTAAGTGGGACTTAATGCAGAGCAGTTGAGTGCTGTAAATTCACACCTTAGCTTATTGTGCACTGACTGGCATCTGCAGACAAGCCTTTAATGTGTATCAAGTTCAAAGTAACTTATTCCAGTGTGTAAACAGAGTAAGAACCTCTTATACAAGTACACTGTTAAAACACTAAAGGTCAGGTCCAATGCTGCTTATTCAACATTTATGAGTCAAAATGTGATCTTATTCCATTCTGCTTGAGTCCCTCATATATAACATAACTTAATTTCAATCACAAATTACACCTCTTTCTTCACACCATTCACTTTGTGCTGTCTACTTTTTAGGGACTTGAACAAGAGGGAATAGGATTGCATTAGACATCTTGGGTGCCTGTACATATGCTTTGATGCATTCTAATTGGAACACTCTAGCATTGCTGCAGTATCACATGTATAAGACCCAGCAGGTTTAAAAATGGCCGCTGGGGCACATTAACTAAAACTCACTGAATGAGGTTTAGTTAAAATGTCCCACAGTCATTTTTAAAAACACAGGGGCTTAGTACACGTGACACTGTGGAGTTTAAATTAGAGTAGTTATGCAGGATGCACTCTAATTAAAATGCCCTCCCACATCTACCCCCAGGCGTGTATAGGCACCCGTTAGTACCACTTGAGTAGTTTGGATCTGACTTATAAGTGACCTCACCAGGGCTTAGTGTGAAATAATTCACACACTGTGAACTTGTGCCCTGGCTTTACTTCACATTTAACTTCCCCATGTAGATAACCCCTAATTAACTTTTTCTCTCTCTTTTTAAATGGTTTTACTTTGACAACCCAAGAAGAGAGGAAAAAAACTTATCTGGCCCACAGCTGAGTGGTGCATGGCTGGTTCATGGTTTGGATCTGGAGCGCAGGGCCTCTGGGCCAGACCTGGTTTGTGGTCACTTGTCACCTAGAAATTTTGGTGGTGCTAATTATTGCAGCTCCCAGAACCACGGCAGCCACTGTTTGTCCCACCATTAAATTTCCAGCCTGTGGGCCACCCCACAAGCCATCTGACAGGGCTTCACGCTTTGGATCCAGAATGCAAGTGAGATATTTTGTGGTAAGATGACTGGCAGCTGCCATAGCTCTGAGGGCCAAAGCCATTAATGTGGTCTTTCAGGCCACCATATATGTCCTAAGAGAGAAATAAAGGGCAGAAGCAATTCTCTTCTTCTTTTTTCTTACAAGACATCTTTAAATTCAGTAACTGATTCTAGTACACAGGCTTGCTTTTATGGTTACTGTGATATGGCCTAAATAGGGGTGCACCAATACATCTGTCCGATATTGGATTGGCATAGATATAAAGAAAATTGGCTGTATCGGAAATCTGCTTGATATGGCTAATAAATGGCCCATGCACATGTACAGCCTTAGCACACCATGTAGGCAGTGAGGAGCACAGCCTGGCAGGTTGGGGATCTGTACGCATCTGATAAATCTGTTGTGGTGGAAGGGGAAGGAAGGGGTGTTGGGGGGGGGGCAGATCAAGGCTCCTGTGGTGAGGGAGGGAGTAGGGCTGGGTCTGGGGCAGAGGCTGGGGTAGGTGCTGCACAGGTGGGGTGGGGCATGGGACAAAGCTGCGGCGTACACCCTGGGGGGGGG
>NW_017728993.1:39590590-39598042 GCF_001723915.1 Gavialis gangeticus | reverse complement strand
ACTGCAAGCTAGGGCTGGGGCTGCACCAGGCTCTTCCTGGCAGGGGCTGGACTGCACCGTACTTGGGGCGGGCAGCGGTGGCACTGCGAAGGGGATTGGGGGGGAGCTACGGTGAATTTTGGGCTGGCTGCAGCCCCTCCTGTAGCCCCTCCTAGTGCTGCCACCACTGCCCGCCCCGTGCCCAGCCCAGTCCCTGCCAGGAAGAGCCTGGCACGGTCCTGGCCCCAGCCCACAGCAGCAACCGCCCCGCCCCTCACAGATCCAGGGGCACACATTCCCCCCCACCCCTCCTCCAGATGAGCTACGGCTCCATCCCACACCCTGCCACACCCTGGCTAGGCAGTACCTGTCCCAGCCCCACTCCCTCCCTCACAGCGGGAGTCTTGATCTGCCACCCCTACACCTGTTCCCTCCTCTTCCACCACAACAGACTTACTAGCTGCATGCAACTCTCCATGCTGTATCAGAATTAAGGTACTATATAAATTCATCCCTGCCCCCAAATTCTTCTAAAAGTTGCTTTCAAATGTCCTCACTTGCTTGGTTAAAAAATGGGCTGTTTAAGTTCTGATCATTAAAAGGGAGCATGGTACATTTAAAAAAAAATGTAAATAAAGGGGTAACCCAAGAGATATGGAGATGGGAAGTTGGGCTCTTTCCTTATCTACTGCTGTGGGTAATCCCATTGCAATTAGTGGGCCATACTCATGGTAGTAAAGTTAAGCGTACAATTGTTTGTAGTCTGGGACCCTAAACTTGGTTGGTTTTAAACTGCCAAAGTCTGTTTATACTTTTTTTTTCCGCTAATGAACAAATACCAATGGTAGGATATTAAAAAAAGGAAAGGAAAATAATTCAACATTAAGGCTACTAGATTAGGCCAAAAACTTTGAGTCCAGAGTTTCAAAGAAGGTTGCCATCTGTCATCTTGTATTTCTTCCCCTTAGGGCAAAGGTGGGCAAAATGGTGGATCTGGCTGGCAGCCAGACTCCATTTCCCAGCAGCCCCTGCCCATACAGCTGGGGCTGGTCTCCATGGAGACCCCAGCCACAGCTGCACTGTGATATAGCACAAGGCTGGGGTTGCCATTGAAACTGACCCCAGCCACTCTGTCAGGGCAGGGCAGGGCGCTGCTCCAGAACCCTGGGATCTTGTGGCAGGGGTGGCTTGGTCCAGGGCTAGAGCAGAACTGCAGCACACCATTCAGGGCCGGGGTACGCAGGCAGATCATGGTGCTGCCCCTCCTCGGGACCACACTGTCACTGCTGCAAGCAGCTGGTGCACAGCTGTGATCTGCAGCTTGCACACACTGGGGAGGGATGTGCAGGTAGCGGATTGCGACTCAACCCTGGCTCCTTGCATCGATGGGTGACAGTGTGGTCCTGAGCAGGGGCAGAGCCATGATCCGCTGCCTGCACACCCTTGCCCCAAGCGTGCAGGCTGCAGATTGTGGCTCTGCCCTGGCCCTGGACCAGGCTGCCCCCGCTGCAAGATCCCAGGGCTCCAGAACAGCCCCCTGTCCTGCCCCATGCATTGCCAGCGCAGCTGGGGCTGGTCTCCATGAGGGCCTCAGCCTTGCGCTATCACAGTGCAGCTGTGGCTGGGGTCTCCATGGAGACCAGCCCTAGCTATGCAGGCAGGGGCTGCTGGGAAATGGAGTCCACTGCTGCCCGGATCCGGCCCATGGACCAGACTTTGCCCATCCCTGCCTTACGGTAACACATTATACCTATAACTTGATACCTTGTCGTACAACACACTATATCTCGAGGTATAGAGGCTAGGTTTAATATTCAAGTTTTAAAGTTAAGCACTTACATGATCAATCATATATGAATATTAGGGTTTATATATTAACTTTATCTGTTTTTTCAAAGTAAAAGTGGAAACAGTCTGCTTTGAATATCTTAAATGATAACAGTTGTTTTTAAGAAATTCAAAATGACTGTTTAGATTATAGCTCTAAACCTCTGATCATAATGACAAACTGCTAGAGATAGTGAGTCAAATTAAAAACCACCATTATCCATTATTTCTGTGAATGTCTAACTGCTATATTTTTTTGTTTTTTAGTGTAAATGTACTTAATGGACAGATCAGCAATATGGATGATTCAAATACAAATACTGAAATTACTGGTGCTAAAGAAGAATTCCTAGATGATGACAACTTTATCTCTGAGGAAAAGGGTGGTATTCCTAAATCACAAGAGAGCGAAACGTCATTTCAGAATAATGATACATTGACTCTGCCTGAAGAGCTATCAAGGGACAAATCTGAAAAAGCCTTAAGCGGAGGCCAGACTTCTCTATTTATACATACTGGTGCTCCTACTGTTTCTAGTGAAAACTTTATGTTGCCGAAAGGAACTGCAGTTAATGGACCAGTTTCACACTCCACCTTAACTAAGACTTCTATTATGAATAAAGGCAGTGCTTCATTAACCACTGGGCAACCTATGGGTCATCATACAGATTCGTGCTCAACTTTGACAGTGGTTCACGACCTTCAGCTGCCTGCAAAGAGTACAACACAGAAGTCAAGTCAGCACCAAGTTTTATTTTTGTTACCTGATGTAGCACATGCGAAGAACCTGACTCATTCCATTAAAAATCTACCTACCTCTGCTTCAGTTGGTTGTGATACGCAGAAATCTGTAGGAAATAGTGTAGATAGCACTTTAATAGGTGAAGTAGAAGTGTGTGAAGATGGCAAAAGTTTACTAGTAAAAGATGATTGTGTCAATACGTTAACAGGTGTTTCCTCAGGTACAGGTAGTTTCAGATCGGGAAGTGATCCCAACTGGGATCCTCAGAAAGAGTTCATACAATTTCTTATGACAAATGAAGAAACAATAGAGAAGTCTCCTATTCACTGTAAAGTAGGTCTAGAGAAAAAAAGAAAAAGAAAGATGGATGTTAGCAAAATAACACGGTATACTGAGGACTGTTTTAGTGATTCAAATTATGTTCCCAGTAAATCAAAATTACTAAATGTTGATTTTTTAGAGCAGAATGAAGAACTACAAGTAATAGAACCACAGAAATATGCATTGACAAAAGTGAAGCCTGAATCAACAGATGAGGAGTTGGAAGCTGTGGATGCTATCCAACAATTGATTTACAGTCCCACTAATAAATGTGCAGAAGATACTTCTCCTGTTCACAGTAGCACTTTTCTTTCTAATAATTTAAAAAACAAATGTGAACAGAGTGATTCAGAATCACCATCCACTTTCAGTACTGATGAACCATCGTTTTATCCCTGTACAAAGTGCAATGTGAATTTTAGGGAGAAGAAACACCTGCATAGGCATATGATGTATCATTTAGATGGAAATAGTCATTTCCGTCATCTCAATGTCCCGAGGCCCTATGCATGCAGGGAATGTGGACGGACCTTTCGAGATCGGAATTCACTTCTTAAACATATGATAATTCACCAAGAAAGAAGGCAAAAATTGATGGAAGAAATCCGTGAGTTGAAAGAACTCCAGGATGAGGGTAGAAGTGCACGTTTACAGTGTCCTCAGTGTGTATTTGGTACTAATTGTCCCAAAACATTTGTGCAGCATGCTAAAACCCATGAAAAAGATAAACGATACTACTGTTGTGAGGAGTGCAACTTCATGGCTGTGACAGAAAATGAATTGGAATGCCATAGAGGTATTGCTCATGGAGCAGTAGTGAAGTGTTCAATCATCAGTAGTGATATATCGCAGAGGAAAACACAGAAAAAGACTTCAATGAAAGACCCATATCTAGGGTCATCAAAAAAGTCATCTACATATATGTGCAAGATGTGCCCATTTGTTACGTCTGCCAGAAGCATTTTAAAAAAACATATGGAATACTTGCATCCAGCTTCATGCATTGATCCTTTTGGGAGCCATCTTAAATTAGAAAAAAGGAAAAGTAGTGTAATTGAAGAACCTTTAGATTTTGGTAGCAGAACTAAGCAGTTGATCAAACAGTCGTCTACATTTCCAAAGAACTCTGTTTTAAAACAAGATGTAAAGAGATCATTTGGCTCAACTTCACAATCCAGTAACTTCGCAAAACTTCACAAGAGGCCCCACAGGATACAGAAGGCTCGGAAAAGCGTTTCACAATCAGCTGTAAGTGTGTGCAATCTAAATTCTACCAACAAGGCTATTTTTATTAGAAATAGCGTTGACCAAAAATCTAAATATTTTCATCAAAGATCAAAGCAGAAAGCTAGTGTCAAAGCAAGTGGTAATTATTTCCGTAGACACAAATATGAAAACAACAGAATGATTAAAAAATCTAGTGACTCTTATCCTTTACATTTTAAAAAGGAAGAGTCCAGCTCTGTCAGTTCTTTATGTTTATATTCAACAAATAGTTTCCATAATAATAGTTTTATCAAGGATTGTCATGAGCTTGATTCCAAAAGGTCAGAAGGCTATAAAGATCATAGGCATGTAGCTATAAAAAGAGTGGTTAAAGAATCCAAGAGGGAAGGCTCTGTTACAGGAGAGGATTTGGATTGCTATCCAGATTTTCTGCATAAAATGACTGTTGTTGTTTTACAGAAACTTAACTCTGCTGAAAAAAAAGACAGCTATGAAACGGAGGATGAAAGTTCATGGGATAATGTTGAATTATGTGATTACACTACACAGTCTGTGGAGGATGAGTCTTACACTGATATTAATCAGGAGCATGTAAACCTATTCCCCATATTCAAAGGTAAAATGGAGGATCGTGAAGCTGGTGATAAATCTTCTCTTAGTTATGAGCAGAATGATGGCTTTTATTTTGAGTATTATGAAGATGCTGAGGGTAGTAACTTCCTACATGATTTACACGATCCTCAGAACTTAGAAAATGTAGGAACGACATTGCCAAAGCATAATTCAGTTTTTCATTGGACTGATTTGTCACTTGAGAAGAAGTCTTGCCCGTACTGTCCAGCAACATTTGAAACAGGTGTTGGATTATCTAATCATGTCCGTGGACATCTTCACAGAGCTGGATTAAGCTATGAAGCCCGTCATGTTGTTTCACCAGAGCAGATAGCAACAAGTGACAAAATGCAACATTTCAAAAGAACTGGAACAGGAACTCCTGTTAAACGAGTTAGAAAAGGTACGGTTTCTTAGTTTTGGTGTGCAATGAAGGGGGATTAAATTGTCTTTTGAATATAAAAATCGTTCTGAAAGCATTTTTCTTATACTTTTTATTAAAATTTTACCATAGTTATGTAGAGCAAAATGGTTGAAAAAATGTAAATAATTATTTTCCTTTTTAGCTATTGAGAAATCTGAAACTTCTTCTGAACACACGTGCCAGCTCTGTGGAGGTTGGTTTGATACTAAAATTGGATTGTCTAATCACGTGCGAGGACATCTGAAAAGGCTTGGCAAAACCAAGTGGGATGCGCACAAGTCTCCTATCTGTGTTCTAAATGAGATGATGCAAAATGAAGAGAAATATGAAAAAATCCTAAAGGCATTGAACAGTCGCCGTATTATTCCCAGACCATTTGTCGCTCAGAAACTTGCATCAAATGATGACTTTTTATCTCAAAATGTTATACCTCTTGAAGCATACCGTAATGGCCTAAAGACTGAAGATATATCAGTGTCTGCATCAGAGGAAGAAGGGCTGAATTTCCTAAATGAATGTGATGAAACAAAAACAGTACTGCATGATGAAAAAAAAAATCAGTCACTTACACTGATAGAACTTCTGAAAAATAAAAGGTTAGGAGAAGAAAGGAATCCTGAGATTTCTCCGCAAAAGATTCATAATCAAACTGCAAGAAAGAGGTTTGTTCAGAAATGTGTTCTTCCATTAAATGAAGACGGTCCATTGATGTATCAACCACAAAAAATGGACTTGACTATGCAGTCAGGTAAGAGGACGTTTCTGGCTAAAAACACTTCGGAAGAGTTTTTTATTTATTAGAATGTTTGCCAGTGTTAGACTATTTTCTTAGAACCATATTCAACTTTTTTCCTTATTTTGCCAAGTATGAAATGAGGAAAGAGTACAATGAGCTTTTCTTGAGTAACCTTCCTAATATTAGTGTTCATCAGTACTGAGGCCTCTCTCATGGAATATAATTCTTTTTCTGCATTTAGGTAGGTGCATAAATTAAAAAGGGGCCATAAAAATGAGCAAAAAATTAAAACCAAAGCACATTTGGTTTGCAAAATATATTACTCCCCCCCAAAATCAGTTGAAATAGCTGAATGCAAACATTAGATTTTTCCAAACATTAGTTCATGTAAAATCAGCATTTATCTAAACTAACAGGACTATTTGTCGGTATTACAATGGCATGGTATTTCAAAATGATGAACTGTTATTGAATAATACCAACATATTAGGCAAACATACTCTTTCTGTGTAAATTAATGCATGTCTGTTATAGAACTGCGGCTGGTGTGAGAAACTGCTGTTCTCTTCGGTCCTGTCTAACCTGGGAGAAGAACTGTGCTAGTTAGAGCTCTGAATACAGTTGTTGCCTGCAGGGTTCTAACACGCAATTCCTGACTTGTTGTGGACAGATTTTTTTTTCCCTGAGAATTGTGCTGACAAAACAATTCTGCAATTTTAAGACTGCTTTCTAGATACTCTTTAGCACAGCTTCGAAAAATGTTCTTTACACAGCTGTCGCACACTATCTGTTTCCACTGTCAGGGAAACTCTTCTAGCATCCTTTGATAACACTTATGTGTATATAAAGTTAGCATGTTTCTGCTCCTAGTTTGGACACCACCTTATAGTACTGCAATATCCTTTATATTGGCGTACAGGATCAACATTTTTGTTTTGCTGGTTCTCTTGATGTTATCTAGTGAGGAAAGTAAATCTGGCAGTGCAGTGCTTAATAGTTGTTCACCTGTATTCTTATCTTTATGAAAAACATCTTGCTTCTGCAATAGAAGTTGTCTTTACCACTCAAGTGAGGTCTGTCAGTCAGTTCCTTAACAAAGGTTGCTTTCCAAAATGGCCTTATAAAGGAGGAACAGAATTGTATTCAATGCTTGTGGGTATTTTTGGTTGTCCCTTAAAGAAGGGGAGGTTGCCTGACAAGGAAGTGTATATTTGGCAGGTTTACTCTATTTAGAAAACCAGAGTAGACAGTTTTCCAAACCTGACATAGTGTACTGCTTTGTGTTTAATATTTTACTAGTGAATGTTAGGTGCCACCTATTTGGCTGTATTGCAAAATCAAGTAATAATGAGCCTATGCTTGCATAATACTAACAATTTTAAATGAGGCCCCTGAATTACTTGTGATCTAAGGTAGTAGAATTTGACAACTAACCTCCTATAACCGTTGATTTAATAAGAAAAACTCTTAGGTTGTTTCCTAAGCAAAAATTGTTATTCCACTTAACTTTAATGTAGTTTCCATTTAAACATTGTTTTTGAACCAGATATTCTTCTGTCACTTTCCTGCAAACTATTTTTTCTG
>NW_017728993.1:39551763-39585590 GCF_001723915.1 Gavialis gangeticus | reverse complement strand
TTGACAACTAACCTCCTATAACCGTTGATTTAATAAGAAAAACTCTTAGGTTGTTTCCTAAGCAAAAATTGTTATTCCACTTAACTTTAATGTAGTTTCCATTTAAACATTGTTTTTGAACCAGATATTCTTCTGTCACTTTCCTGCAAATTTTTTTTTCTGTGGGCTGCTGGGTAATAGAATTCTTTTCATCCTGCAAATAGAAGCTTCCCCAACTAATTATTAAACAGTCTTGTAGCATATAGAAAATAAAAAAATAATAGTTGACTGCATTGACCAAGATTAATGTATTTTTGATAAAGTGAAAGAAAACACTTTGTGGTGTTATAGTAACATTGAGGGAAAAACAATTATAATGGTTTCTTTGTCTGGTAAGTGAGGAGTTTTGTATTGTTTCACTATGTTTTCTTTCCTGCGATAACTAAGATGTTACTTTGTTGATCATTTATTTAGCACAAAGATTTTAGCAAAAAACTTCAAATCATTAACTTTCATTATTGATTGCGCATCCAAAGTAATGAACATAAAATGCACTGAATAAAATGTTTTGTCTAACAGCTGTTCAGTGGTGTGTTTTACCACCTTTTCTCCCAGCCTTCATCAGCAGCCTAATTTAGTATTGAGCCTTTTACAGTCTCGTGGGTAAAACACTTTAATTACCACTTTGTCAACTAGACTTTTTTAATTCTCCTTATTGGGAATGTTGCAGGCTTTGAAACTTCTCAACAGAATTGTGCTATTCAAATCACAGGATTGTATTTTGGGGTTAGGAAATCATCTGCATAATGTGGAGATCAGGAGGAAAGTGATAATAGGTGTTAAATCCAGAGAAGCTTGCGGGGGGTTTCAAGTTGCCCCCCTCTTTTTCTTTCTGAAATTAACATGGTTTGGCTCTAAACAGTATGTAGAGAAGTAAATAGTGGTTAACTTAGATCTTTCTAATATACTAAACAATTGCATCAATGCAGTGAATATATTTTAAACCATCTTTATTACAGAAAACTTTTTACAACGCTTTGAGAATTTCATTTTTTGAAGAGAGAACTGGATTATAGTTTTCTTTTGAATGATAGGTATGCCTGTGAAGCTTAGAACGTGTGTGCATTGCAATACGACGTTTACAAGTGCTGTTAGCCTGTCCAACCACTTACGCGCTTATGCACGAAAGAAGAGTGCTGGACTTTTGACTGGGACAGGTATGTTTTGTTACAGATGTAAAAAGCAAGTCTGTCTATGATGCATTTTCCTCATCAGACTGGACAAAATCATGTTAATCCAAAAAATAGTTTTGAAGCTTTCTCTGATGCACAAAAGTTGAATTTCAGCAACCCGTAAGCATATAGCTGTTGCTGTTTGTCCATTTTTCATGTCTGGTTTTCATTCCTACTGACTCTTGAATTTAGTGTTCCAGGTATGTAAACAAAGCTTAAGCTGTGCAACTTTCATTCATACCCCAAATGTAGCTACTGGCCCTTTATTAAAGGGACAGGACAATTTAAAGTATTTGGACAGGTAATTTTTACCTGTCCACCATTAGATGCCACCCTTAGAGTAGCAGAGTTGAAATAGATGAGAGTGATTTTATTGCTTATACAGCTAAGAGTATATTATGTAGTTAGTTTCCCAGTGGTTCACAGAGCCAGAATTGTTTGGTTGTGGGCCTACGGGATAAGCTTGGCCTCTTGCAGGCTCAGATCATGTGTTGTATCTGAGGCTACTTTTAATGTATCTATATTAAAATAGCTAGATCTCATGCTGGATAGAGTCCCTTGAATATTTTGTATTATGATCTGGAACAAGATGTAAAGCTCTGATCCTGCAGATGGCTGTCTGTACGTGAATTCTAGTACTTGCACAGAGCATTACAGAAGTCAGTGGGACTTGTTGTGGGCTGTAGTGGGGAAAAAGGAGTGTGAAAGGTAGGGAGACAAAGGGATAGGACTGAGGAAAATAGATGAAAAGCCTAGAATATGCATACCTACTAGGTAATAGGAAAGGCATTGGGTTATCACTACACAGAAAAACAAATATAGAAAGTCTATATACTAACTGGTAAGAGGCAGTGCCCCTACATCTTTATCCACAGATATACACAATTTACTATAGCATTTTATATTAATTATTTTCAGATTTGTAGAACACTGGTGTCAAACTTTTTCTGTGAGGAGAGCCAAAAATTTTTAATTATGGTTTGCAGACTGGGTCCATAAAGGCAGGGTCATAGGATTTAAAAATGAATCTCTTGTTAACAACAGAAAGTTTGGACAAAGTCTGCAGGTGGTATATGTTGGCACTGGATTTACGACCCAGCCTTGCTATCTTGTTTTAGGCAGATCCAAATCCTCAGACCAACCATAACTTTTTCCATTTGATAATAGGCAAATTTTATTGATATGCAGCGATAGCAGATAAGAGTAATGCAGGAAAAGTAAACAACCCCCCTCCCCTGCCCCAACCCTACTTACCTACCAGTTCCAGGGTTTTCACAGGGCAGTATGCCTGGCCAGTATGTGAGCGTCACCCTGTGGTTCTTTGCCTGCATGTCAGATATCAGCAGTCTTGGAGGTTGAGGGGCAATGCCCAACTCCTCTGGAGTGGACAAGATAGACTGGTGGTATGCCCTCTCCCCACACCCTCAGGATCCCCCCTCCTGCCCTAAAAATCCCTCCTTTTGTGTTCTATCTGTCCTGATAACTCCATTTCCGGGTACTGTTGATTGGTTTCCCTGTGGTCATCATTCTGTCCACATTCCATCCTGCCAGCATATCCCTTTGGTTCTCAAACGTTATCATATGCATACATCTTAATTTGGTCATTCACTGGTGTCTTAATTGGGGATCCCCAGCCTCCTATTTTGGTCATTTCACCAAAACCAAAAATCCCAGGGGCTTTGCAGCTGGTCACTGTGACCCAGTGCCAATTCTGCAGGTTCCTTATTTCTTGCTATGAGTTTTCAGGACGTTTTAAATTTTCCAGCCTGTCTGTCTGCTGGCTTCAGATGCAGTGTCTGCCTTGAAGGCTGAGAACGTGAAACTTTGTCACAAATAGACTTTTAGAAACCAGTTAACCCTTGCCATGCCCCTGAACCATTGTTATAATGCAGTGTTTACTTTACCTACAAGCCAGTTCCTAAAAGGAAGTCTCTAAAAATCATTTTCTAGCCATCAGTATACATTTATTTTATAGAAATATATGGATCTTATATAGTACTTGTTACATTTACTGCTTTCAGAATCATTCAGTGGAGAAAAGATGGAGGCATTTTATTGCCACAGTTTGTATTAGAGTTGTGTTTATATAGCAGGGGTGGGCAAAATATGACTTGCAGGCCCCACCAGAAGAATTGTACCCCACCCAGCCCTTCTGTCCATGTAGACAAACCATTCCCCTCCCCTTCCTCCAACATATTTTATTGTGCCTTGTTCCCACTCTTGTGTGAGGAAGGGCCCAGCCCAGCCAGTAGCAGCTTCTGGTGGGGCTGCTACTGCAGCTGCCCCGGGGGACGTGCTTGGTTTCCCTGGTAGGGAGGGGGCAGGGGCTAAAGGGGAAGCTGCAACTGGGTGGGGGCAGCAATTTGTGTGGGGCTGGCCCTGGAGCTCGCAGCAGCGTGGAGCCCATGGCCAAGGTAGTGGCAGAACCTCAGAGCTTGGCTGGGCAAAATGTGGGTGTGAGGGACAGTTGGAGGGAGGCTCTGGGAGCATCCCACACACTCCCCCACATGGTGCACAGCCACTGCGGCCAGCAGAAGGAGCAGGCAGGGGTGCTTGAGGCACTCGTGCCCTGCGCAGGCACATAACACCAACCAGCGCTGTGCATGGGGCGAAGAGCCCAACATGCCTAGTCTGCCTCTCTTGTGGGGGCTGCACGCAGCATGCGTGAAGCTCCTGCACTTGTGCAGCACCGAGGGATGCCCCACACTGGCTGCCTTTGTCACTCTCTGCTGTGCAGGTCCCAGGAGTCCATGTGGAAGCAGCAGATGGGGGCTCCCTTCACTCCTGGCAGAGTCCTGGGACCTGCACAGCAGGGAGCAGGGAAGGCAGCCAGCTCCAGTGCGGGGCTTCCCCTGATGCTGCACAAGTGTGGGAGCTGCACGTGTGCTGTGCGGCGCCCCCATAATAGAGGCGGGCTGGGCAGGCTGCACTCCTCACCCCCATGCGCAGCGCTGGCTGGAGCCACGCGCCACTGGCTGTACAGGGCTGGAGCACCCCAAGTGTCCCTGTGTGCTGCTGCTGGCAGCAGGGGCTGCACATAATGTGCGGGAGTGTGTGAGGAGTCCCCATGCACTCCCCCATTCTCCCTTACACACCCACACCTTGCTCCCACAACCTCCACACATATACACCCCCCCATACCCTGCAACACGCACACAGCCATACCCCCTCACAACCTCTGCCACACTCCCCCACACCCTGCCATACACACGCATACCCCCCACACACTTCACCATACCCCACTCTCCCCATACACAATATACAAGAGTAAGACTTTATTTTTGGCTTATTATGCAATCCCCTCTATATACACTACTCAAACACAAATCATGACAAATATTTTTTCTGATAAAATTAAAATATGTTATAGTAGGTGTTTGACTTCTTGTGTGTGATTTCTTTTTTTTTTTCTGGTTCCAAGATGGCAACCCTCCCCTTCCAAAAGGAGTATTTCCAGGTGGCAAGTGGAGGGATTTCCTGTGGCAAAGGTCAGGGATTGGGGACTTCCAGTCCCAGTATGGCAACCAGGGGGTGAAACAACTATCAAGGGGTGGGGCTACCCATGTGGTCCTTGACAACTCACCAAAACTTGTTAAGTGGCCCTCAAGCCAAAATAATGTCCCACCTCTGGTTTATAGGGCTGGTTGGGTTGTGCTTTTTATTTTATTTTTTTACCTTTGGCTTATCTATGGTTATTCAGCTTGTAGAGACAGTTGTCATTACAAAAGCGTGCACAATTGCACACCTAAATTATTAGAAAATACAGCTCTTACAATGATGTTAGATTTAACATCTAAACATCTTAACTGGGGATGCGCAGTAGCTTAGGACAGTGGTTCCCAAACTGTGGTACATGTTAAGTGGTATGCAGAAGGCTGGGGGGAGGGGCTGCACACACTGAACCAGCAGCAGCCTGCTGTACATGGCCAGAAACACAGAACCTACTAGGTAAGTGTTGGGGGGAAGGGGGGGCAGATTAAGGCCTCCATGGTGAAGGAGGTAGGGGAGCACAAGCAGGGACTGGGGTGAATGGGCCCCTGGGATGGGTGGTCCAATGGTCAGAGCCTGGGCAGCTCATTCAGGGACATTGGGGGTGGGAGGGGCTTCTCACCATTGTGCACACCCTGGGGCAGGGATGGGGGGCACGCCCCCTGGTTCTGTGTATGGGACAGAGGTGGGCTGCCTCTGTGATGGCCACTGGCCTGGGAGTCTCATGCAATGCCATGTGTCTGCTGTGTGCTGGCTGCACTGCATTTTCTGCCTGCTCAGCAGTGACAGGCACGTGGCGTGCTGTGCAGCTCCAGACGCAGCTGTAGCACTGTGCAGAGGGCAGCAGCAGCCTGCTGCTTCTCGGGGGTTTTCTCCCGTTGGGCCGGCTTGCCCCATCCCTGTGACAGGACCAGCACAAAGGCAGCCTGAGCCTTTCCAGGAATGCAGGGGGGACTCCCCCTTCTGTGTGCACCCCAGGGCAGGTATGGGGGCGCGTGTGTTCCCCAGATCTGTGTGCGGGGCTCTGCACCACATGGCGCTGCCTCTGGACCTGCATGGGAGGTGGGGACCTCCAGAGGCAGCAGGGTGTGGGGGCCCTTCTGCTGCTGTACTCACTCTGGGGCAGGCATGGGGGCACATGCTGCCCATGCCTGCTGTGGAGTGTGCACAGCCCCTCCCCACCCGCTACCGCTGCCTCCTACCGTGTGCTGGCCGAGTGCCTCCGCCTGCCTGGTGGTAGCAGGACATGGCATTCTGCCCAGGGAGTCCCTGCTGCAGCTTGGGGGATTGTTCACTGCTCATGCTGCACCTGGTGTGCACAGGCCAAGCAGGGAGCACACCCAAGCCTTGCGTCTTGCCCCAGCCAGGCGGCGTTCCCCTGCGGGCAGGACGGCTGTACCCCACCCCCATGGAGCTGCACGGCCCGGGCCAGGCCCCACCTCTGGTGCTGCTGAGCATCCCCACTGCGGCCTGAGTCCCCAGAACCCTGGGGCAGCCCCCCTCTCCTCTGGCTGCTGCCTTCCCAAGAGCCTGGCGGGGCTGTCCTGCCTGCAGCACTGCCCCCTCTCTCTCTTTTTTCCCCCCCTCCTCTGTCTTGCCTCTCTTGTCTCCCTCCTCCCCCCCCATCACAACATGTTTAAAAAAGAATACTCAAGAATAAAGGTAGTGTATGAAGCTTTATTTATTGTCACCAGGTTTAGAATTTTTATAAAACCTGTTATTTACTGTTAAAAAAAACAACATTTATGATTAGTAACTATATTAATATGCAGTGCGTCCTGCCTTGTACCCAGTTGTGTTTTTCTGATGTGCCTACAGTCCGGCACCTGACAGGGTATACATTGTGGGTTTTTTGGTATTCTAGCCAAAAATGTTGCCTACCCCTGGTTTACACTCTCTTTTCCCATTTAAATTGTTTGATATGGCTACCATAACTGATTAAAACATTCAGTAACCATAAAACATTGTTTTATGTTGCTTTAATACATGGTCTGTTAGCTGTGTGCATGAAAAAATTGCTGCTGGTATTTAAGGCTGTATCATTTCAAATTGGTGGTACTCAGTCTGTCAGGGTTTGGGAACTGCAGGCTTAGGGAACAGAGCAGGAGACTGGGATTTAGAGATCTGTGGGTGATCTGAGAATCACTTCACCTTTGTATGCCTCAGTTTTTTCCCTTCTATAAAATAGAGGAAATTGACTGATTTCCAAAGTGCTTTGTGACTTTATTGTTGAGCAGCACTGTGTAGAAACTGGATATAATACACTACTGAGATTGTGGGCAGCTCGTATTTTGTAGACATATTTTAAGCTGTTGGCAAACTACCAAAACAGCTGAGTTTTCCATTATTTACACTTGAAAGTTTTTCTTGCTTCTGGAGTTAGAAAAGTAATTTTGTAAAACCTAAAACTCGTATGATCTGTAGAGTACGAATCTGATCGTGAAGAACTTAAGTACCTTTAAATTTGACACAGACCATAGGTTGATACCAGCAGTGTAGAGAGTTTAATTATATTAGAAGACCATGTAAATAGAATGTAGTTTTACTTTAATCTTCATAGTTCTCTGAAGATTAAATTAATCTAAAGACTAAGAAATAGACCTATATATGTCAGTTGACTAAAAAAGCTTAAGGGAGCTAAATATGGCTTCCATTTGATGCTTCACAGTGTACAGTAAAGGTACTGTACTGGTGTGTGTTTGTAGGATGCACTTAGCAATAGAGGACCGGACTCGAGCACTCTGTTCTTGTTGAAGTGCAAGAAGCCAGCTTATGCTGTTAGAGAGATGGGGCTCAGTGTAAAAACAAAGTTTGAGATGAGCATTGTCTGCAATTAATTGGCTTCAGATTTCAGGCTGTGTGGATGTGTTGATTTTGTTAGAGATTTTTCCAGCTTTCATAAAGCTTTGAGGTTACTTTTTTACAACTTTGCACTTTTAAAAATAAATATTATTATTACAGTGAAATAAATTATTAGCTGAAACTGTGTCCCGGGACCTTGCTTTAATTACCTAATTTTATTCAAACATGAACTCTAGTTCCTATGTGATAAGACAGGTTCTTTAGGAACTATATATACTTTGCTTTTCAAGAAAATAAATACAATAAATTGTGCAGGCTGCTTTCCCAGGACTGCATTACCTCATGTACCCATCTTGGGGAAGTTTCATTTTTTCCCCACTACTTGACTGTGTATATATTCAGTATTCATATTATAATAGGACTTTTACTAGAAGATTCTGCGTTCTGATATATTTCAGGATATTTAATTTAATCTTGTCCTGTAGAAAATAGTCTATTGCAGACACTGTTCTTTCAGATTTAAAATGCTGAATGTAGAGAAACAGTTGCCAGTGCTCAAGGAATGAGTAAAAGGCCCAGTCTCCAAGCAAGATTGGAACTTGCTAGGCTCTTGGCCCTTGAAAATTAACTGTATAATTACAGATCTAATTTGCCAGGATGGCTACCCATTATATCTGCATTGCTTTGTAGCCATAGTCACAAATGACTGGCTAGGTCTGTTTGTATGTACAGTTGCCCGATTTGTATTTGCAGAGTGTTTTAATTGGAAATCCATTTCAATAACTTGATACAGTTTTTCAAGCTGTAAAATACACGTTTGTACAACCTGGAAATCGTTGGAGTCCTTCACCTCTAGAAGATGCCAGGTTCCTTTCGCCTACCTATTTTTGGAAAAAGTCTGGAAGATTACAGTCAGCTCCTGGAGTCTTGCAAATGACAGCTTTGTTCCTCCTGGCAGTCAAAGAATGGTAGACAGACTTCTCCAGCGTCTTCAAAGTACATAGTTCTCCTGTTTTTCCTCTTCTGAGGTCTTGGACACCAAGGTTCTCCTTCTGTCTCCCCAACCTTGTCTTTGCCCTTCTACTTTTTCTCCCCTGACTTAAGTCCTCTTATCCCTGTCTGTTACTGGCTAGGAATCGTCACTGTTTTCATCCTTTTGTTTCTGCTCCTACAGCTGAGAATCCATTTGTTTTTTTCTGCTGCTGCTCTTGTGAAGTACAGCAGTGCCTGCCTGTGCTCCCTTCAAGCAAAGAGGATGAGCAAGAGATACCGTCTGGAATGTCTTTATTTTGTGGTTGTGATATTCATAATTGATCAGCCAGCAAAAAATGAGCAAATGTATTAATATTGTCAGGAATATGAAATAAAATCCTCTGGTGTACAAATTACTGTAGGTAACAATATCTTGATGTACATTTGAACCATACTAATCTTCAGTAATGACTGGGAAAGACATTACAAATGACTGAATTTTGGCAAATTATCAAGTAAGCAAAGAAATAACAGATGGGTAAGATGTGACTGTTTAATTGTAGTGTGGTTTTAATATTAATATTTCATTAGGAAAACTTTATTTAAGAAAAGTATTGAAGTCCCAGTTAGAGTCTTTGTTTTGTGCTGTTGAAGTGAAGAGAGCACCTCCGATTTTAGTGAAGTCCTAATGTTATACATTCAAACTCACTGGATAAAAAGACCTGTAACAGAGATCATAATGAGTTTCCCACACAATTTTATGTTCCCCATTCATATTGGGTATATATTTTAGTCTGCCACCTGCATCTGTTGTGGTGTTTCTTGATAAACTGTCTCTGTGCTCCTACCTAACACATTCTGTTAAAAAAATATATTTTAATGGAACTTCAGCTCCTTAAAATGATATTTTCAAATATTTAATTTTCTTCTTCTGGTTTTAAAATTGGTTGTTCTCTGCCTTCTGGCATGTGGAATCAGAGGTTTTGATGAAATGGTGGGTCTAATTAGAGTGGACACATCTTCAAGCAGCCGCAAGTTCCACAACAGGGGCTTTCTTTGAAAGGAAGAGGTGCATTTCAGAGAGACTTTTATAGAGAATTGGGTGCCTAAGAAAGATCATGTCAGCTTCTATAGATTACATCTCCCTAGCCACAAAATAGGCATAACAGGTAATGGCAGTGCAAGCTTTCTTACCACTCTCTGACAAATTGCCTAATCCTAATCTTAAAGGAACTATCTTGACTCTTACGAGGACACATCATTTTAGGCCACTCTCCTGAGAGGGCTTACCAGCCTGCTGTTTGTAGGGGGCAATAATTTACGTGGAAACTGCTAGGAACTAAAGGTAAACCGAAGTAAAACCACCCAATCACCGCTGTGATCCCAAAATCTTATTTAATAACATAGGTTTGATTTTTACCTAACAGTAAGGCTTGAAGTGGCCTTTTTTCTTTGCTGGGTTCCTTTTTTGGGTTATTGCATTGTATCGTTATAGTACAAGACCCAGAACAGCGTGTGAATGTGTGCACAAGACTCTTAAGTGAATTTACTGATATCGAGTGCATAAATGATTAAAGCCAAGTAAGTTTTGCAGTCACTGATGATGATTCGTTCTCTAGTCAAACCTTATCAAAACTTTTATTCTCTCCTTTTGGATTCACTGGCTGGGACTTGAGCATGTTTATGCTGTGTTTATGCCTTAAAAAAAAAACCCAAGTGTACTCACTAAAAATAGGGGTAGGAAATATCTCCTTCAACTTGTCGCCAGTTTTAACATTTGCATTGCTGTCTGTTAGTTGTTTTCTGTCTGTCTCTTGCTGAACTGATCCAGTGTTCCAGTCTTAGTTCCCGTCTCTGAGAAGGACCACGTATCAGTGGTGAGCAGATATCCTTCCTTTACATCTTGCATCAAGACTATTTTCAGTCTTAAGTTTTTTATAATTGGTCCTTCTAGTAGATGAATGAGACCATATGTTTTATTCTTTCCCTCTGTTTCTTGAACCTCTGTAAAAATCCATTTCTTCAGTGCTGATATTTTGTAGTTAGTTTTGCAGCTGCTAAGTGACTGGAAACAGTTTACATGGATACATTGTAGTTTTAGTGGCTCCCTACTTTTCCTTCTCCTTCCAACAAGAGCTCTCTTTCATGTGGCAGTCTACAAGGTTCAGAGGGGCGAAGCTACTGTGATTGTTTCCACCTTGGTCAGCTGGGCCAAAGGTTAGGCTACAAGTTCTCTCCAGACACATTAGTTCCTAGGCTTCAGTACTTGGTCTCCTCCCTGCAGAAGGCTGTTCTCTGGAGAGGCTGGTACCAATAGTGTGGTGTATGAAATGTTAACCCATTGATTTAATGGCTGCTTCTCTTGTGAAATTTGTGCTTTTCTAAAACCTGAAAGATCTGGAATTCTTTATTGTAGAAACTAGAAACTGTGATTGGACACAAAGCATTTAAGGACACTTCCTGCTACCTAGAACACACTTTCACTTTTTTCAAGAGGATTTAAACGTTCTTACTGACTTTTCTGTCCAAACATCTATTCATGCAGTGCCAACAAAGAGCGTGCTCTGGTGTCCCATCCCCTAGTAGTTAGAATTCCTTCAAGCCTTCTGTGAATCACTTTAATGCTGCTTTTGTACACTTCTGGTGTCTTCATTTTAATTCTCTGCTCCCCTCAACTTTTCTCCTCACTTTTTCAGTAACTTCCCTCATTATTGTTTCCAGCCAGTTTGCAGCTGTCGTTTTATTCCTTCCTCTCACTCATTTTTCACAGCAATATGATTATTTGAAGGTATTCTTCCACCTCAGTCAGGAACTTGTTTCTGTGTCCCCCTCTGAACAGCAGGGCTCTGAAGCTCTAATGAGAGAGAATTGGAAATACAGAATTTTTCACTTTCTTTCTACTGGGAGGCATTTAGGATTGGTGCTGTCACATCCCTGAGTTTTTAGTTTAGATTACTGAGCTGAGACCTGGGTTCAGAAGATGTGCATGTCTAGAAAGAGCCTGTGTTTAGCTTTGTTTGTGCTGTGGGGTTGCTGCTACCTTAACCAGGACAGCAAAGCTGTGGTACGGATGCAGTCTCTGCTAGCAGGAGTTTTTCTGTCACCAAATTACTTTCTAACAACAGTTGCATCTTCATTAAGGGTTTTGCTCTCAGAGCTGTGCTGGCTTCAAGCCTTGTCTTTTCATGCATGTGGCCAGCACTGCTATTCCAACAGAACTTTGTGGGGTAGGACAGGGTCTTTCTGAATGTTAAACTTTTGTAGCTTGAGGTTTTCACAACTGGTGTGAAATCTTAAGGAGAGGAGTTTTTGTTAGATTGCTGAGAGTAGTTAGTTGTCTTTATGACATTTTCCTATGGTGTGATGAAGCAAACTTGACTTGTAAAAGAGAGAGACTGCAAAAATTAGATGCTGATAGTACTTCTGTTACTTTGGGATTTCTGTGCTTTCAGTGTCAGTGTTCTTGCTTTGCAATAGGGGTATAGAGAGAGTCCCCACCCTTCTCTGAACAATTCAAATTTGCTCTTCCTGGCTATATTGGAAGATTGTGTTGTGATTAGAATGTAAACTTCAGTTTAAAGTGTCTTCCCAACTTGGTTTGTTCTGAGAATTTTCCCTGCAATGATTCTTTGTAGACTTTTATTCCTTCTCCCCGAGAGGGTCCAGAGGTTCTTAATCTAAATTGAATCTACGTGCTACGTGGTTACATACATAGTTCAAACAGCTGGTAAGAAAATGATTCAGCATGCAACCTTGCATCACTGCATTGTCCTGATATCTACAGACCTTTTGCAATGGGATAATAATGTTTTCTTATGATTTCTTTTAGCATTCAAATAGACAGGAGTGTTAAGGAAGCTTCATCTCAGAATTCCATAGAGACAGGACAGGACCAAACCTTTTTTCCTCCCATTTGGCACTTTTATGATGAGAACAAGTGAGCCAGGCATTCGTGATGATGTAACAGATGTACACAAGTATCCCTTGCAGATGGAAAGTCTCACTGATGTTAGTTTGAAAAATGTAACTTGATTGAATGTATGTGTATTTTTACAACATAGTTTGAACTACAGTAATGAATAATGATTCTGTGTCTGAGATGATGTTAAGAATGAAAAGGAATTTCAAACTGTCATTAAGTAATTCCATATCATTCTACAATAAGGGCATTTTTACATATCTAAGCGCTGCAGCAGCAGGTGCTTTGAAAAGTGCCTGGTGCTGCAATGCTTGCAGTTGTGTAAGTGGTGAAATGCACATCAGCTCTGAGAAAATGGCAGTGGCATGCTTTTGAACTAAAACACCATCTTGGAGGTGCTGTAGTTCAAAAGCTAACTGCCACTGTTTTCTGCACACTGCTATGCATTTCACTGCTTATACAACTACATGCAGCACAGTGCAGTTCACCTCAGCTCATGTGCAGAGCAAACTCAATTAATTGAGTCTGCTCCAAAGCGGCGGATCTCCAGTGCATCTTGGGACAGAAAAGTATGTGTATAAATGCCCTAAGTTACTAGTGCTGGCTGGTAATAAGACTTAATGTTTAAGATCAGTTATGACCTGGCTGATATTGCTTGTTTTCATCTATAAAAATCTTAAATTTAAAAAAAAAAAAAAGTTACCTGCATTTTAAATATTCTTTAGAGCTTGATGCATGTTACAACTTCTATGAATTTAGATTGCAACTCAATATGGCATAGTAAGGGGAAATAAATAGCTTTTCAGCACTACTATAAATGGAAGTTTATTAACTATCTCTTCAGTTTTAAGACTGACTTAATTTTTCAATTTTACTTATGGAGATTTTTCTTGTTTCTTCTCAGCTTTAGACTGTAAGCAAAAGAAGTCAAGATCAAGATCTGGAAGCAAGAAAAAAATGCTGCCATTACCTCATAGTGCTGATGAAGTTTACATACTCCGATGCAGGTATATACATGTTCATTGCAACTGGTTACTTGACACATTCT
The DNA here is from genome assembly GCF_001723915.1 of Gavialis gangeticus. Lineage (NCBI taxonomy): Eukaryota > Metazoa > Chordata > Crocodylia > Gavialidae > Gavialis > Gavialis gangeticus. The sequence continues at coordinate 39,572,149 of NW_017728993.1, read as the reverse complement.
TCTTTTTTTATTTTAAAGAGGTTATAAATTGTGGCTGCTTATAGAAAAATAACTCAAAAAATAACTGAAGTTAAAGGATGTATTTCTTTGTTTTGCTTAGTGCTGCCCAAGTTCAGTAGTAGTTTTAACCTAAGGGTGCTCTGTTACCTATAGGGGCACAGGCAGCAGCCTACAGCTGGTTGTAATCCCAATCAGACACTGATGCCTGATTGGGGAGCAGGGCCCAGCTGGAGTATATAAGGGCTGGGTCCCTGAACTGCAGGGCAGCAGTCTGCTGCCAAGAGCCGGAAGGTCAGCACCACTTGGAGGTAAGGGCTGGAGCTATGGGGAAGGAGGAGTTCCCATGCTCTTGGGCATGACCTGAAACTACACCCTGACGGGGAAGGGTGACCTGGTGGAGCTACCTGTGGTGGGGTAGCTCCCCAGAAATAATGGGCCAGTTACCTCCCCGGTGAAAGGTGGGTAGGGGCACCTGAAACCCCCAGCCCCCACATCTCTAGTGGGTTGTGATTTGAAACAGGGGAACCCAGGCTCACTGCAAGCACCAAGGCAGGGCCCAGGCCAGGTGGAGGGACCTGTGCCAGCCCCAGTCTCGCAGGAGAGCCTGGAGCATATTGGGGATCCGGATGTTAGACTCCGTTGAAGGACAGAGCTTGGAGCCCTAGTCCATGTTGTGAGAGGCTTGGAGTCAGTGGCAAGAGGGCCTAGGACCCAGAGCGAGAGTAGCTAGATGCCTGGGGATGGGGCTTGGAGCCGGGAGAGGATTGTGGCCCAGGTATGGGGTTTGGCACCCAAGGATTGGGCCTAGAGCCTAGGGTAGGAGCTGGTAGGCCCAGAGATGGGACTGGGAGCCTTGTTGATAATGAGAGTATGATAAGGCCTGGTTTGAGCCAGGATAGAGAACCCAGTGTGAGGGTGCTGGGATCCCAAGCTCCATTGGGGAGTGCGAGTCACATGTGAGACTCTGGAGCTTGGATCCCAGTACTAACTAGCTGGAGGAAACATCTGTGAGGTATGGGACACATCAAGGGGAGGTCTGAGCATGTACAGAGGCCCTTGTCATCACAGCAGGTAAAGGGCAGCCTCCTGCCTGATTAACATCTGATAATCTGGAACATTGAGGCATGGCAGGCAAGACAGGCAGGTTTGGCTGGAAACAAGTGGGCGGGCGTAGATTGAGATCGGCCCTGGGACGCAAGAGATTTTTGAAACGGTCTTATTTTTTTCAACAGATTTTAGGCTTCCACTTTCTCAAACGAAAACTTTTGTTGCGTTTCCTACTCCAAAAAAACCCAGCTCTGTTAAAGGGAAGAGATTGTTAATTATGGCAAGACGAATAGGCAGATCTTGTAATATAAATTTTAATCTTGTGTTTAGAAAACCTGAAATGCATAATCAAAGAATAATATATTAACCTTAAAGTGTTGTGTGTTTTTTTTTAATTCTTATCATATAATGTCTTCAATAGTGCTAACATATCTTAATGAAATTATTTTAATTTGCACAGGTTTTGTGGTCTGGTCTTCCGTGGACCTTTGTCTGTTCAGGAAGACTGGATAAAGCACTTGCAGCGACACATTGTCAACGCAAATCTTCCACGAACTGGAGCTGGCATGGTTGAAGTCACATCACTACTTAAAAAGCCTGCCTCAATTACTGAAACTTCATTTTCTTTACTGATGGCAGAAGCAGCATCATAGAACAAACATTTTAAATTTGAATTGGGTGTAAATTTGAAATACTTTGTCTTTTTTTTTTTAAAGTTGCTACACTAAATTATGTTTATAAATCCTGAAGCCAGAAAGATGGGGAAGGTGAATTACAGTAACATCAAAATAAAATGAGTACTTAACAGTTACAGTAAGTAGTCTTTATATTTTATATAGGGTGAAAGATGTGTTTTTAAGGTTTACTATGTTTTTGTCAGTTACTGTGTTCACTTATCAATACGAAACCATTACATGTAAAGCAGCCATTTTTAAATTGTTGCACATGGGTACTTAAAGACAGATTTTATTAAAAAAATGAAAATAAAACAAAACCATGTTCTCAGCAGTGTTACCAGAATCAAGGCTCTGTTTATTCCAAAAAGACTTGCATAGTAAAATAAGATATTATTATATTTTGTTTGTATGTATGTAGTGTTTTGTATAATACCAAGAACTGCTAATACAATTTACTCAATTTAGGGCATTAAATATCATGTACTTCATAGTTCAAAAGACTGTTTCATTCAAATAGGGCAATTAGTACTATTCTATCTAGGTGTGTAAGTGTTTTTTTTTTTTTAAATCACATGAAGCTTTTTGTACTAAAAAGTGGAGGGAAACTTGTTTAAACAAATATTTCTAAGAGAAATATGTACATAGTACTGGAAATTATTTGTGGTAAGGAAATATTCTTTACTTCAGTTGCATTTCTCACTGACAATAAAGTGGTGCATCTATGCTACCTCCTACTTGTCAACAAAGATGGTATTTACCCTTACATCTGTATCATAGATTCAAATCTAACTTCCTTTATTGCGAAGCATCTTTTTGTTAACACGTTTGTTTCTTTATGAAAGTCTGACTTGCTTACAGAACAGTTTGCCTCTACTACTTTATTTAACACTGTAGAAATGTACTAATAAGCATTGCTCACTACACGGTTTAGACTAGACCTTTTCATTTATAATTCTGTTTAACAAAATATCGTTTTAGCAAATTTGACCACCAATTGAAATGTTTCTACATATGAAGAGAATGTTTACAATTTAAATTTTAGAACTTGTTTTGGATGTGATTAATATGTATGAAACTGTGTAACACTATGCTCATGCTAAGGACCTACTTACGGAGTTACTGAAATAAATGTGCTGTGAGGATGGAAAATATGGTGCAGGTGTCTTGGTCATGATAAATTTGTGTTTGTTCATTTAGGCTGTCTTCAAACATGATTTAATTTTTAATCAGTAAATCAAATTCCTCTCTGAATCAGTTTTGTATGCAAGTAACATTTCATTTTATTCATGTAGGGTAATTAATACTGTAGTTAAGCCAAGGATATGCATTGATATTTTCTGTATATGTAAATAAAGTTAAAAGCAGTTAAAACAAGAGGAGTATTTTGGTAGAGTATATACATACCTCACTGCCAGTGAAATTGCTTTCCTACGGTATATCTCCTTACCAGAAAAATCTCTAAATAAAAAGGTTTAAAGAAAATCTGAATGTCTATAATTTGAAGCATTTCTTGTTTGCATTTTGCGTGAAATAAGTTTGTGTGAAATTGATCTGTTTGGCTTGAGATTAGGATCTACCTGTTAGTGATCCTAAGTAAAATACAGCAGTGGTTCTCAACCCTTTTAGACTCAAGGCACCCCTCCATAACTTTTCTGAAGGTAGTGGCGTTCTGGTTGAGAACCACTGTGAGAGAAGAACCCAAAAGCTTGAAGTGTGAAGTCTTTCTCTCTTACAAGAAAAAAAAAAACCTATCTTAAAATGAATTTTAAGAAAGGATCATTGTGTAACTAACTGCTTCTAAATTGAACTGTACAAAGCAAGCCTGTGTGGCTCTGTTGCCTTAGCCTCTCACATATCAGGGATTCCTGTGCTACTTGTTTGGCACCAGGCAAGTGAACGCACAGCTCAGCTTGGCTCTGTAAGATAACCTTTGGTGCAGTCCAGGCTGCCTCCCTCAGCTGTGGGAGCAGCAGTTACTATGCCAGTAAGAACAGTCCTTGTCAGAGATGCGAGCACCGCAGGCAGGGCCTAAAGGAGCAATTGTAGGACTTCACCTTCTTACAGGTTTGTTTAAACCTACCTTTGTGATGGCTTAACTTTGGGACCTTCATATAGAGTGCATGCGCCCCTCTGTTTTGCAGCTGGTAGTGCTGGGCAAAGCAGGGGGTGTTTTCCAGGCTTCTGCACATTCCCTGGCATAGTGAGGTCACTGGGCTTGTGCCCTGCTTCCTGAGTGACATGTTCTTGTCCCCTCTTTGCCCTTAAAGGGGCAGTGCTGTCACAACCTCTGCATGCAGAGGTGCATGCACCTACATGGTCCAAGCTATCCTGTGCAGGGGGCAAGGAGAACAGGCTGGGTGTTTTGGCTGTCTCCCTGCTGCCCCATCAGTCTTCTGCATTTCTTTGCACCTTAGCTTGAGATGGCTTAAAGGAGCAGCCTGCCAAAGTTGCATTCTTTAAATAAATAAGTAAATGGTCGCTGTCCTTCTATACACCAAAAAGTTTCGGATTGGAAACATGGGGCTGATCCTGTGATCAGATTTCTTCCATGTGCAATGAGCTCTTTGCTCTCTCTGCCCCTGCCTGCTACATTCACTTCCTAGTGCAGCAGTGCTTATGCCTCTGCATGGGGCAGTTTCACCTGGCTGTGGTAGCAGCAACAGCAATGCCACGCACAGCACCCTTGAAAGGATCTTGCAGCACTGTAGTTAAGAGCCACTGACTTTCAACAGTGCATCGTGTTCACAGATGCGTTTACATGTGATTGATGAGAATGTGAGTAAATAGCTGACTGGCACAATATGCAGTAGGGTGGGACAGAGCCTGACAGGCTACACTGCCTCTTGGTAGGTTAATACCAAGAGAGATTGTGCTGTATCTCAACTGTGCAATTCACTGTGGGTTAATAAGCCCAAAATTTGGTATAGTCTTGATTTTTATCTTGGAAACTGATGCCATTTAGTTGATCTACAGAACAGAGAATGTGGGCAGACTCCTGTGCCTTTGTAACAGCCACCTACTTCAGCTGGTCTTCACAGAGCTACAGCACTGTTCCCTCTGCCCAGCAGTGTAGGATTAGGGCCATATTTGGTATGGCATTAGAGTTTGGTTTTAGCTGTGGATACTGGCAAGCAACTAAATGTTTCTGAAGTTTTAAGTATTTTCCTATGGGATTCCCTACTCTTGAGTGGGAAATGTGCTTTGAAAGTTAGTAACGGATTAAGAAACTACATTTTTTAAAAGGCAGGTAAAACTAGCTGAGAACAATGAAATTCCCTTAATTGTTTGTAGTGCTTTAAGGAGTACTTATTTACTTTCCTCACCAAAAGATGCTTGTAAAAGGACCACATTCTGAGGCTAGCTAACTGGTAAGTTCAGTGTTTCTAAGTAGGACTATACAGTAAAACACCATCCAGAATTTAGTTGAAATAATGTCTGTTTAGAACAAAATAAATATATATACAACAAATCCAGAGTGTAAACACTAAAGAGTAATGCTTTTTTGTAATGCCTTAACATGTAAGGCTGTGTTTTGAGGAGCATGAGGGTTTAATCTTAAAATACGGGAAGGAGAAAGAACTAATCAACTTCTAGAACCAGGCTTTTAAATTTGAAGATTAATGGCTAGACTTCTGCACGGCTTGATCAACAGCTACACAGTTATTTGCATTTGTTTGCAATTTTGTTCTTTTTCTGCACTGTTATTTTACAGCATGGTAATTTGCACTGCCCTTCTGCCTGTTGTTTTTGGTGCAGGCTTACATAAGCAGTTGTTTCTTGGAAGGGTATATATCAATATATATAAATTTTGAAAGGGTTTCTAAGGTGCTGTGGGAAGCCTGGGGATGTGTGGGGGAAAGGCTCATTTTTTTTAGGAGCCTTCCATAAGTCCCATGGCTTCAGTGCCATTTCCTAAGCCAATTCAGAAAAGAGAAGCCATAGTTAATGCTTTAAACTTGAATGTCTCAAAGAGGTTTATACTAGAGTTTTTGAAGAGCTATGCTAGAGTTTTTTGGGAGTTGGACTAGATGACCTCCTGTGGTCTCTTCCAACCCTAACTTTTTATGATTCTAAGAGCAGTTAAGAAATCTGAGGCAGCTGCTGGAAGCTGGTGGTGTGTTTGGGCAGACCCTGCGGAAGCTAGGAGTTGAGCAGCTCCCTGACCTCATCAGGGTCCTATTACTACTTTTCCCATTCACATTATGCACCAGGTGTACTGTAATCATTAGGACAGAGCTGCTTGATTGACTTGGGTCAGCCAGCTTTGCCTGTGCAACCTGAGGATGAGAGAGAATTGTTCTAGAACTGTTGTTGACTTCACTCGGACACTGCAGTGCCAAACGGTGAGGATGAGACACCTGTCCCAGCAAGAGGAAGGTGACTATCCAGCTATCCTAGAATTATCAACTGGAAGGAACCAGAAATAATTGCTTTTGTAGTGAAAGGATGTACAGGTTAATACCTTGAGGGGGCTGTGATTGAGTTCCAGACATGCCTGAAATAGATTTAAGCCAGCAGTCAGCAGCCTTTTCAGGCTGCAGGCCAGAATGACCCCACTCAAAACAATGGCAAGTGCGTAGGCGCTAGGACTCAGCTACTGCTTCTCTCCACAGTGGCATAGGGAGAGGTCCTGCAGCTGCTGCTGCTTCTCCCTGTGACATCATAGGGAGAGTGACCACGGACAAGCATGGGCAAAGCCCCATGACCATGGGACACGAATTGCTAATCCCTGATTTAAGCAGCTGAGTTTTGCAAGGTGTTCCAGATGTATTAACAGAAGTACCATGTACCCATTCTGTGTCCCAGCCTCTTCCCAGACAAGCTCAGGAGGTCTACTAAGTCCTTCCAAGTAAGCATGTATTATGGGAAGATCATTAACAGTTACTCCAGGGATCAGAAAGGTGCATCTTGTGGAATAGCATAAGGCTTGGCTAAAAAATTGCCAAGTAATAGAAATAAAACCAGCTTGTAGACTGGTACAGTACTTTTTCTGGTCCCACTGTGAATCCCATATGACATCCATACCCAATAATTTCTTCCAGGGCTTGTTCATAGATTAAACTTTAACATGACCATGTTGCATAGTGAGCAGGAGCAGAATGGCACTGAATAGCAAGTGCTTACATTTATTAAGAGTGTTTGTGATACAGTAATTATGGACTAGGATAAAAGGGAGGCTGTAGTTAACAACACTCCACTAGATTGCAGTTTCTAGCCTGGGAATTGGTGGGCTGTGTTACTAGTACATCAGTTATATTTCACAATTGTATTTTATGGGGGTGTAAATACATTAATGAGAAAGTAGAAAGCATGGAAAGTCTTCAGTGTGTTGTATTAGACTCTGGTATGATTTCACATATTTAAATGCAATATGTAGATGCCACTGCTTGGCTCATAGGTCAGCAGATTCAATGTAAAGGAAACATTTTGGCCATATTGCTCCATGTGTGATCTCCTGCAATAAAATATTCCAATGTATTTCTTTGAAATGGTGAGTTGTTGTGTGACTTACTGAGTATTTTCCCTGCTTTCCCTGCATGGCTTCACCAGCATACCTAACCTGGAACAGTGCCCTCTGCAGCTGAAAGGGTGTCTGAGTGACCTAAGATATTTTCAGAAAACTGAAATGGGTGAACCAAGAAGAGTCCAGCCAGATATTATATGTACTCAGAACTGGAGATAAGGAATGCAGTTTGGAGAACCAAGGGAGATGGTGTACGTTGCTGCCCTAACATGAGGTTCTGTTCTTCTCATAAATAATGGAGTCATTCACAGGAACATGGACACTTCTTTCCCCCAGATGCCGAACCTGCCAAATTCACTTCATGCTGGTAACTATCTCCTGAAGAGGTTCCCTGATCCTGAGCTAGCAAGGAGTTGCTGTTTCTGCGGAGGGAGGTGTAAGCATAGCCAGCAGCTGCCAGATGTATGAATTTTCTCATGACCCAATATTGCAGCTGCCACTGCTGTTGATCCCCATCTCAAGCAATGGTGTGAAAAGTGGCTATGGGCTGTAAGAAGGTCTCTGCCACCTGGCAATGTTAACTCCCTGGCTGCTGACTGGACCTGTAGCAACAGTGCCTTGTTTCCAGGGCTTGTTTGGGGGGGCTGATGAGAAGGCTCTTGCCCCACTCCCTGCTACTTGTGTTCTGGTGCCCACCCTTCTTTCAGTGCCCAGGACTCATGCTCCACTTGCCCACCCTTAGTTAACTAATATACTAATAGTTAGCTAGTGTATATATTATTGCTAGTAATTTATCTGTCCCCTCTCAGAGCAGCTGTTTGATTTTCCCAGCTGCCTCTTCCTCCTCCCCAACTCCCCCACTAATATCTTACTGCTATCCACAGCATTTTCAAGCTTTCTGGAGGAGCAAAAATGCAGGAGCCAAACAGCCTCCTTATAAAGTGAGCATATTTTCCACAACAGCCAGACTGCTATTTTTTCTCTTGGCCTTACCATATGTTGTAGCTTAAGCCTTTAATTTCCTGGCACCCTTGTCTGGTCCTGGTTATACTAAGCTTGGCCATCTGGTCACCCTGCATCGCCACCTCTCTCCAGATTGAAACCAGGGTCTGAATATTGTTCTTAGGTCCGGAGACAACCCTTTGACTGTAAGAAAATTTACTCTTATGCCGTGCTTTCATATTCACACAGAAGATCCTTGATGTCTAAGTAGTGCAGGTAAGTGTTTTTGGCCATCGTGACCTCTAGGTATTGGAATGCAGGACCCAGGCCAGATAAGCCACCAGACAGCTGTGGAGGATGGAAAAAGACTATCTGAATCACTTGTACAAATACAGCAGCAAATGCTGTCTGTCCTACCCACATTGTGGAGCCCAAAACAGTGGTTAGCTTAGCTGGAAGCAAGTTCAATTCAAATGATGATTGGCATGGAGGCATCACTCTGAAAGCATGGCTTGCATATGAAGGCAAGGTTTGTTACAGTTGATTTGGGGGATCCCTACATGGGGTCATGGTAAATTTTTCTATGGAAAAGGCCACAGAAATAAACATTATCAGTAGTTGTGAGATTTACAGGTCTTGGAATTGCCCTTAAATGAACTCTTGAGTAGGACGCAGGGCCAGAAAACAGATTTCCTCCCACATCTCTAATAACAATATTTGAATTCTCAGTAACATTGTCTAGCTCAGTAAAAGAAATGCTCCTCAGAACTGAGGCTTGGTTAATTGATAGTTGGATCGCTGCTTGTTGAAATGCAGCATTTAAATATAATTTGGGGCAGGGGTGCTGTATGTTGATCTGTCACAATGAGCTGTGCTCTTTGGAGTGTTGTAGTTGGGCTGTTCTCCAGATCATTGGGCTTGCTACATTTTTAGTTCTGGTGATGTGTTTATTTTACCCAGCTACAGACACAAATCATGTTTAAATATGACTTTGTGTAACACATTCAAATACAGCTTGTTAATAACTTAAGTCACTGCTGCAATAGTAACTGCCAAAAGCTTCATTTCTTGGTTAGTTCAGACTCCAGGTAAGGGAAATGGCTGACAAAGCAGAGTGAGTTACCTAGATTAAGCTGCATCTAAGCTGAATAAGGAAATGTATGTCATCCACACATAAACTCTGCTCACTACAAGACAGGTAGACATTCAGCTACCTCGTCCATGAAAAAGTGAATTACCTTATTGAAGATGAGAGGAAAATGCTCTTATGTGGATGCTGAAGTTGGGAAAGGCTTAATAAATCATCTGAAAGAGAAACTGCAAGCAGTAGAAGATGTGGTTACCATAAGGCTACCACTTTGTTGTGCTCCATAAAATCTAACACCTGGATGAATTTATTGTTTCCTTCAAAGTTTAGCATGCTTTCTGAAGGGCCACACAGTATCTCTGCCCTAGCTGAATGCTCCAGAAAGCAAGTCTGATTCCAGCCTATAACAAGAAAAAGTTGTGGCTTGGGCAAATACAGACTTTAGCTCCAAGTCACCAGAGATGAAAGGCTACTATATTTATCTATTTTGCCACCTAGACTAATTTTGCTGTCACTTTTTAAAATGATGGCATTGTGATTACTCACATTGTGAATTAATGACACCTCCTTTTTATCGTATTTTAGCACCAGTCATAGCCTTGACAGTGATGAGGCCTCAACTCACCATCTCTTTTTCATATTAGGACTACAATTTCCCCCTTAGAGGTCTCTTCTCCCCTATTAGATTTCTGCCATTTTATGTCATTTTCTCCATTGAAACGATAGGCAAGCAACCCCCTCTATTGAAACTAATGGAGCTTTTTGATCTGGCCATCAGAGGATGTTAATAGAGCACACGACTTGCCTTACTGCCCCAGGACCCAAGCAATCCCTGTTTATAGCCTCCTCCCCCTTAGCCTCCTTTGTTCTTGGGATCTTTTCTGGTCATTTTTCTTCCTGTACTGGCTTTGATCTTTTCTTCTTATCCTTCTGTATGTTCTCTTATGCCTTTGGCTGCTACTAGTCTCTATAATATGTCAGGACAAAAGCTTTGCTTACTAATTTTACGGGGAATAAGTGATGGGATATAGCTAGTATGGATACCTGTTACTTATGGCTTATTACCTATTTTGATAGTCACTTTTTTCCTAAAAATAAAGTAGTTCCTGTTTCACCTATAAATAGACCTCCACATGTATTTGTTCATGCTTTAGAATAATTTTTGGATAGATTATGGTAATAAGAAATTGGTAATAACAAAAGGGTCAGAGTTGTAATAATTAGTAATCTAGACGTTTATGATGCATTCTTGTTGTTCAGTCTGGTGATCATAGTATCTTACTTCATGAATTTCCTTACTTAGAATGAGACAGATGAGTGGAACATCCCGTTTTCCTTGTTTCTGCATTCCTTAGATATATGCAGAAATTGTTACCAACAGCTATATTTGAAAGAGGGAAATAACTAGGAAACTGAGCATTTGATTGAATTATTTCTGAGCAAGCCCTTTAAACAAGGGAGAACTGATATTTTCACTGGGAGAGTGATCTAGAATTAAAGTGTAAATAATGAATGCAATAGATGTCATGAAATTCTCCATACTAAATTAAACTGTGAGTTCAGATTTTTATCTGGCGAGGTGCCAAAAGTATCTGAACCCCCACTGCTAGCAGCAAACAAAATCAGCAACCTGCAGGTTAGCATAATTTCTTTGCAGTATGTAGCAGCTGGCACATAATTTAATAAAGGGCAGGGAGGGGGGAGCACTAGCTTTAAATCTCCACTCTCTGTAACATGTGTTGTGCATTGGAGTGGGTTATAGATGGTGTGAACTGGTGAGATAGAAAGGCACTTTGTGTTGCTTTAAAAAATTTAAAGCAGTGGGCATGTTGCAAAAGAAAGATGTTTATACTTTAGACAGAGACAGATTAGAATGATAGAATACCAGTCCCCAAAACAGCCAGGTTTACAACATGGCACCTACTCTCCATGTTTTCATCTGAAGTGTATATTTTCTTACGTTACTTTCTTCTAGACTTCATAGCCTAAAATAAGGTAGAATTTTACTTCTTCCAAAGTTCTCCAACCAACATTTAAAAACATGGATGTCTAATGTTAGGCACCTAAAAACACATCCTGATTTTACAGGGGACTGGTCGTGGCCTGTGAATGCTCAGAATCCCTGAGAATCAGGCTGCTACTTAGTTGCCTAAATTCAAATATAGGTACCATGTTTCATGTTCTCGCAGTACAATAAATTAGCTTAATCTTACCAGTCATTAGTGATGTTGCTGTTATTACTACACATGGGTTGAATAGTCCAATCTTCTTAAAATCAAAAAGTAGTAAGTAAAAATTGAACTGGATGTATTCAGAACTTGAGGTATTTCATATGCTAGCTGCCTGGAAAGACTGGCACATGTCTGTATGCAATTAATGTTTTGTACTGATTTTTGTCTCTCAGATATGTTAGCCACCACTCTAAAAATCTCACAGCACATAACTGCGATTTTCCTTCTCCCAAGAAAAATATTAACTGTGTGGTTTATAATGAAGAGGGGTCCCATAAAGAAATCTAGGTGTGTAATGGATATAATTATGTGGCTGGTTTCTCTTATATCTGTTTCTCTTTTTCTCTAAGAAGGTCCATAGAACCTACTTCCTAGATTGGAAGTGCCCTGTGCTATGCTTTATGCTCCTTGTTGACTTCAGTGTTATTCTCAAGGAAGTAAATCAAGTGAAATAGTAAGTATACTGTCAACCTTCCACTACTCTGGAGTTCTGTTTTGGTCAGGAGTCAGAATGAGCTTGGGGATCTCCTTCAAATGGACAGCTACAGAACAGGGGACAGACTATGAAACTGCCATACAGTGTGGAATGGTTGACTCATTACTGGCTAGTTCTGATACTGGAATGGCAAGTGATGTTCAAGGCTATGAATTAATGGGCTGTACCAGGGCTACAAGAGGCTAGGCCACACCTGATTCTAGTCTTTTGCTTTCCTTGGTACATGTAGTGCATTCTCTATCTACCTCTTTTGTTTTTAATTTTCTTTTTTCCCAAGCGAGTCTCTGAAGGAAAAAGGATAGTAACTGGGAAATAGAGCTGTGATACTTCTCTCCCTTAATTCTTGTTTGATATTTTCTGATAATCAATTATCAGAAGTCACTGAAACATACCTCATTTCAAAATTGTCTTCTAGTCAATAAATGATAGTTTTTCATTGATGGAAGATGAAAAATTAAAAGAATAACTGAGACATGTATATTTTGCACCCCTTATATGCATAACAAGTTACTGATCATTAACAATCACTCAATAAGTCAAAAGCATGAGAGAGTAATAAAACAGTACTTCGTGAAGCCTACCTCAACTTCATCAGGTATGTACAGTTTCTAAAATGTTGTATAAGTATAAATAAGAAGGCAGGCCTTCCAATAATACTTATTTTGTAGGGTGGAAAATATAAGATAAAGAAACAGGGTGTTCCTTCATCATGCTATTTTCAACAGGATTGTGAACATTTTATGTAAGAGGGGTTTGTGTATAGGGGTTTTATGTATAGGGGTCATTTTCCCTAGTATAAATAGGGGCAGCTAGTTGTGGCACATCAGTGCGCTGCACTGCATTGCACTGAGTCTAGCAATTAGAATGTAGCCAGACAAAATCACAAGGGGGTATGAAAATAAAAGAAAGCTTTAATGTGATTTAAATACCGTGACGGAGTTGCATTCAATGACAGCCTGGTCACCAAGTACAGTGCGACATCATCCTCTATAGAGATGTATTCCCGCAAAAGACTTCTGCATCAGCCATCTGGCTCAGACTCTATAAGCCCAGTTCAGTGAATGACACATCACCCGGTGGGACTTACTAAATTTGCTTAAACATAGGCACATCATCTTTTCATAAAAAAAGCTTGAATATGGCCCTAATTTATCTAATGTGGGAGTATGCCATAAAACATGAATAAAGCCAAGCTATAGCATGTATTGGATGCATACCTAGCCCATCTAATTCATTGCACTCACTTATTCACAGGTACAATTGAAAACATTATATTTGGTGAGTTACATAGATTGCACAGAAGTATTCCATCACTGTTTGAGGAAATTGGTAAAGGTACGCTTTAAATTCAGGTTTCAGGGTGCCTAAAATAGAAGTCAGGTAGATTAACAATCTTTTTTTTCTTCCTAGATTTCATTTAGAATGGCCACTTCCCACTTGCTTTTTGAATAGATCCCTTGACTCAAGCTTTTCCTGCTCTCCCCATCTCAAATAAACTCAAATATTTGGTGATGTCTTATGTCCTGACCATCTCCATTATCTCAAACTATTATATTAGCCAGTAGGTGATTACAAAATTGTTTTAGTTGTTTTCACACCTCAGCTACAGCTACAGCTACCATCCATCTGAATGCTTTTCATACTTGGGAGTCTGGTATTTTTTAGTGTACTGGGTTTTATAGATTTCATAGACATTAGAGCTGGAAGGGACCCAGCGAGATCATCGAGTCCAGCCCCCTGCCATAGGCAGGAAGTCCGCTGGGGTCAAATAATCCCAGCAAGATAAGCATCCAAATGCCTTTTGAATGTGTCCAGACCAGGTGTTTGTTTGCTAACATTTGCTATACCAGTCCTTGAGCTGAATGGTCTCAAACAGCACAAATGTAATTTCTGTCAGAAATCTCAGTCCAAATGCCAATGCTTGATTCCCAGAATCTGCACCAAGAAGTGATTTGTGTTAGGGAAAGAGAGAGGGCAGACACATTGTTTGCAAGTGTTCCCCATGAAATTAACAGCATCGCGTGACTAGTAGCACAGTACTTTTTCAAAGTAATCAAACTTTGCGTTCGTGCCATGTAAAATAAATTTATAAAACTGTACATTGCAGCAGCATCTGGTGACTCCTGCCTTAATATTGCAACCCTAAAAGCAGAACACTGTGACACACCATTAGCTAGACATTTTACCAACATAAGTGATCCATATGGAAGCACAGAAATACAGGAATCATTACAATCTGTCCAGTAAGTTGATATATTAGGATTTCATGCCCTAACAAATATCTCTTAAACTCCATTGTTATAATGAAATCAGTAAATAGTAGCTTATCATTTGTGAATATCTTGCAACTTCTGGCAAGATTTTGATGCTGCTAAGGAGTAAGTTCATTGACTCCCATAGAACCATGCCTGGAAGTCAGTGTTGTCAGGAGCAAGTCCTTAGTAGGCATTATCCTATGAAAACTTGGATTTATCTGAGATGCTTGTGGACCTTCATCCCCTCAGTAGCTGAGCACCTCCAAATCTTACTGTATTTATACTCTTCCTCTGGGGTAGGACAGTGCTAATATCCCTGTTTTGCACATAGGGAGCTGAGGATTGACCACTTTTACAGAATGGTCATCATGTGGATTGACCATTTTTACAGAAACAAAGTGAAAGGGGATTTTCAGGACAAGAGGACAGAGTTACAATAAATTAACATTCCCACTATAACTGAACAGCAAGATGAATGCTAAAATATTCATAATAGAGAAGACATAACCAATGCTAGAGCCTTCTGTAAAGGACAGATCCCTCCTACTGCAATATACTCAACACTCAAAATGGCCATGCCAACCAAGTATTTTTTCTTGTGAATTTTTCTGTACTCACTCCTAGTATAAAAGAGACAAGAGAGATGCTTCTAATTCCGCTCTGGTTACTTTAGCAAAAGGATTAATCATGTGAATTCCTAATAGCAATAGTGAGTTGGGGTTATCAGTCAGTGGCCAAAGCAAGAAAAGACTCTCAGTCAATTAAACATTTAAGCAAGCAAAGAAGCAAAATGACTGGCAGAGAAGTTCAGAGAACGAGTACACAGTAAGGGCTGATCTCTTCTCTGCAAATGAGCTAGTAGGGAAAGAAGGCACTGGGACCCTCTTCTGTCTTCACTGAGCCATAACAGGAAGGGTATTCCAACTTGGCACTCAAAGGCTGGCCTACAGAACTCTCCAAGGCTGGCAACATTTGCAGAGCAGAAGGCACAGCAGCTTAGTCCTTTTATTTGCCCCAAATCCAGTTTATAAAATGTGTTGTTCAGAACAAGGTTGGTTGTTGTGGTGGGGGTGGCTGGCAGTGCTGCCTCCATTTTGAAATATGAATTGATTCTCCTGATTGTAGACTGTGCTTTACCTTTTTCTCTGTGTTTCTGGTTGTCTTTCAGATCCATTTCAGTGCATAGCAAATGCTAGAAAATAGGCAGGAGCAATGGAAAAATCAGGTTGGCTAACCAAGCTCTAAGCCACCTGATAGGAGACAATTGTTTGAAATAAGTGGTTGGGAATTTTAAATCTTTTCCTTGCTTTTAAATCTTTATTTCTTAGCTGTGGAACGTACATGGCCTTCAGTTTTATGCTTCCTATCTATACAGAAATATACCATTGTGTGTTTTTCCTGACAGCAATACACTTATTTATGTTATTTGAGACTAGCCTTCAAAAGTTGCTTATTTTCCTTAAGTGGAAAAGAGAGGAAGGAAAAAAAGCAATATCTTGCAATTGTAGAAAGGTGGCCTCAACACTTGATGAGAATTTCAGACAAGGATGTAATGACAGTTCTGCAGTGCTTTGGAGTTTTGATCTCCTTATACTTTCCAAATTCAACAGCAACATACACTCTCCAAGCCTGGACTAAATGTTAACATCAGATTTATGGCACCTCACATCCTGCATTTCCACATCTGAAAACCCTAGGTACCGTACCTGGTCCAGTTATTGTCTCCTCCTCATTTGCATTCTCACTAAGCAGCTTTTTACAAATTGGCTTTTCTACCTGGGAGAATTCTTACCATTTTTAATTTCTCCTTTGCTGATGAAGGGCATGTAATCCTGAAAGCTTGCAAAGAAAAAACATGTTTGCAAATATTTAGTTAGTCTAATAAAAGATATTACCTCTACCCAAAGAGTTTTGTCTGCCTGTGTCCTTAAACCAACACAGCTACAACCAACATCCTTGAAATCTCCCTATACTGAATTTCAGAGATGACAGGAATTAAAGGGAAAAAACTTCACTTTATGTAATGTTATAAGGAAAATAACATAAAGGCTTCACCAAATCCTTTCTAGCTTTCTGGGCAGATATAAGTATGGCAAGAGTAAATGAGTCATTGGGTGATGATACCAGAATAGTAATTCAGATTTTCCATCTAACTGTTTCATTTAGATGGAAATGAAATCAAACAGGCTGATGCAGGCATGGGCTCTGTCTGCAACATATTAAGTGACTGCAACAAAAATGGAAAGCAACAGCTGACCAAGTATAACTCATTTACTGTGCTCCACAATAAGCCTTACAGAAAAATTTATGGAGCAGATGGGGAAGAAATATTCACGTCCTTATGTGCCTGAGTCTTTTAAAAAACAAACAGAAATGTGCACATCCTAAGAATTCCTTAGTAAAGCTCTCAGGTAGTGTTAAGACATAACATAGACTGCCTGAAGAGGATTGTTGAGCTATGATCTAGAAACATTGTTGATGTGATTAAAAAATAATGTTGGTCAATGTTATAACATTTTCCTATTTGCTTGTCTAATACAACATACAGAAGATAAAGACGATGTAATTAGAACATTTGGTGCTCCAAATGAAACTAAATTAAGAGTACTCCATATAGGGTCAGAAATAGGAGTGTTCTTAGCAGGAATTTTCATTAGCCAACAAAAGCTTTAATATTTTATACCTAACTTCAGAGAAAGATGTCAGTAGGATCATGCTAATGAATCTTTACATGATTTTGTGGTTAGAATCCTACATCCTGATTCTGAGCCATGCCAGAACTGCATTTGGATCTCTAGGTGTTAGGCGATGGGCTGTATGTCACCTCATATTTCTGCCCCCCACCCCTTTCTGCTACACCTAGAAAGCAGTTTCTAGGTTACTGTAGAAATGATGTCCAGAGATGATGGTCCCAAGAGGTGTGCAACTGGAGATTCCCCAAGTGCTGGGGTAGACCAGCCATATCCCTATGTTAAAAGCTGTGAAAGGTAGCAGAATAGAGCTGCAACAGGGACCATTCAGCAAATGGATTTTCTTCTTATGAAAGAGAAATTTTGAAGAAGCTGCTATAGCCTGCTTTGTGGCTGTGTTGATATACTAGTGCAAAACGTCATAGCGTAAGGAATGATTGGAGCCAAATACTGTTCTTGTATTCTGACTGTGGATGGGACATAATTTAATGAATAAACCTGATGTTCTTTATGTTATTTTTGGATTTGGATGTTCATCAACTTGGAAAGCTATTTGTGAAACCAAAACAACATGTAAATTTGTTTTCTTGTGGAGTTTGCACCACCCAGAAATGAAAATAGCATGAGAAAGTAGGTCTTTATTGTCCTGGCCCATTTCATAGGTAGATGAGAATTTTTTTTTAAATATCAGAGGAAAAGTGAACACTTTGTAAAGAAATATGAAAAACAGAAATATTAGCAGTTGCATTCTTCCCTGGAGTTAAGTAGATTTAAAAAGCCATATAAAGATGGGTTTTTCCATTTCTGGTGAACATAAAAAGTTACCTTGATAGATAGTATATCATATAATTCCCTAGAGCAGGTTGTTGTTATATAGTATTATCACAGTCTGTTCTTCTAGTTTAAGTAACTCCACTGATTTTTCCCTTTTACATACAACATTCTAGAAGGGAGATGAAGTTAACATTCTAGAAATAAACATCATTTTTCTAGTAAGATTTGCTGATCAGTGCTGATCACTCTATTTGTATACTGCCTTCCTTTCTACCACCATTTGTTTGTCTTGTCTGTTTAGACTGGAAGATCTTGGAGACAAGAAACATCTTAGTTTTGTGTCTGTACAGCTCCTAGTACTGCTGCTCCTTGCCCTTACTTGAAGACGCTAGAGGCAGTACCTTAATACAAACAGGTAGTGGTAATAACAATGGGAGTAATAGCTTGTACTGAGATTTACAGTAGTCAGTCAGAATGAATACATTTACAAATGTAGTCTAACTGGTTAAGAGTGACTGCTGAAGAAATAAATCATAGAATTTTACTAAACTTGTCACAGAGCTGTCTTCAGCTAATCATGACCAAAGATTTTTTTTTCTTGTATGTAGTAATACTAAACACCTAATAGTATGCTATGGGATTTAATTCATTTACAATATTTAAGATCATCAGTTGTAAGGAGCTGTATACAGTAAGTGCAGCACATTATTATGCTAGGCAGGACTATTATTAATGTCATTGATGTGTCAGCATTAAAGGCCTGAAGCCCAACATTTTTATTCTGCATATATGTTGTGCCAGAGGCTCCTTATATGAGATGAAAGTGGAGATTTGTTTTAATGTTGATTACAAATGAATTCTTATCACACTTAGATTGGTGAATCCTTTTCTTAGATTGGGACTTCATGTGGCCACTTGTCTAGAGTGTCCCTTGAGGTCAACCCTAATAAAAGATTATCAAATGCTGAGAAATGCCAGAATTCACTTGGTAATGAAGGTCTGCTCATTAGAAGCACCAGATAATTCATTTACCTTCTAGTAATAGCAGAGCAGAAATTGAATTAGGTAGAACATTCCTCTTGAAATAAATTTGTAGTAGAGAATAATTCTAAAGCTGAAAAAATATAGAGTTGTTGAATGAACCAGATTCCTAACACTAGAAAAAGGATTTCAGTTTGTCTTTTCATTGATTTTTCCTGAAAAACAGCAAGCATTTACTGTAATCTGAAAACCAGATTTACCATCCGTTGAAAGTGAAAGGATAAGATTGGCAGTTTGATATTAATCCCATATTTAACACAGTGATGTATAAGATTAATAAGATAGTATTTGGTCTAGTGCAAGTTAGTTATGGAGCAAATTAGTCTTTTGTACCCTATCATGGTTAAAAGTTATTTTAAAAAAATCACATGAAAGTAAATACTAAGTATTAGGTAATTATACTAAATGTCATGGGAAGTTTATAATAGACCCACACTTACTAGAGAAATAATTGAGATCAAAAGCAAAATGTGGATATAAAGCTAGATGTGGGGTTTAGGCCACTGTAGTATTGATCTGAAGTCAGACCTGGGCAATTTTTTTTTCAGGAAAAAAGTTTATTTGTTGAAAAATGTGGTTTTGCTTTTCCTCAAAGTATTTGCAAAATCAGGTTGAATTAATTTAATGCTTTTGACTTTTAGGGGGTGCAGGGAGCATGGGGAAATGTAGATTCACACAAAGAAGTGGAGTTGGTGTTTGAGTCCCTGTTCTTGCTTTAGCCAATCGACTTGTGTTCAGGATACTCACACAACTTGTAGGAGATTCATGTTCTGCCTGAGGAGACTTGAATACACATCTCCCATAGCCTCTCTGGATAGGGCAGGACATAAATCATCATCATCATCATCCTATGTCCTAGAACATTGCTGTAATAAGAACTGTATATGCTATTCTTCTGCTGTGGATGATCTCAGTCACTTTTATTGATTCTGTTCCACTTTGCATAGAATATATAAATATTTCATTAAGCTGCAGAGAAAGTGAGTAAGAGGGAATCTACAGCCTGCTGATTAGGATATTCTTCTGAGAGGTGGGGCAACTGGGTTTCAGTGTCCACCTTACTGTATATTTAAATAGTTATACAAAGGATGTTGAGAGCAGCCTGCTCTGTACTACCCACAGAATGGTCATTATAGCTATCTTTTGGGAGGTGTAGGATATGTGTTCAAATCCTTGCAGAGAACAGAATAAATTGAACCTGGGTATCTCACACCCTGGGTTAATGCATAATCCCTGAGTTGACAGATGAAAAGCATAGGGCACTGTTAGGATACCTAGCCCTTCATTCCGTTTGCTTATATCAAGAGGGCTTGAAGTGAAACATTGCAGGTTGAGCTAAGCGTTTCATAGGACACCAAGTGTGCTGTTTTTATTTTGGGTGGCATCGAACTGAATGTTTTCAAGGGTTTTTTTTCTTGTTCAGTTTCCAAACCAAAAAAAGCAGTTATTCACACAGTCATTTCTATAACCACTTGAAAAACTTCTAGACTTTGTTAAAGTAAAGAGAACAGATGCCTCCAAATTGTAGCCCATATAGGCCTCTCTTCTGCAACTGCATCCAGTGGGAAGATCCCCATTGATTTCATAGTTTCTAGGGTTGGAAGGGACCTGAGTAGATCATTTAGTCCGACCCCCTGCTATGGCAGGAAAGAGCACTGGGGTCAAATGACCCCAGCAAGGTG
>NW_017728993.1:39544641-39551616 GCF_001723915.1 Gavialis gangeticus | reverse complement strand
TCTCCTCATAGGGCCTGCCCTGCTGCCCCCTGATCATGTGAGTGGCCCTCCTCTGGACCCTCTCCATGTTGTCCACATCCCTCTTGAAGTGCAGCGCCCAGAACTGGACACAATACTCCAGCTGCGGCCTGACCAATGTTGCATAGAAGGGGAGGATCACCTCCTTGGACCTGCTTGAGATGCATCTGTGGATGCATGACAAGGTGTGGTTGGCCTTCCTGACTGCATCCCCACACTGCTGGCCCATGTTCATCTTGGAGTCAATGATGACTCCAAGATCCTTTTCCGCCTCTGCACTGACAAGAAGGGAGTTCCCCAACCTGTAGGTATGGTTGTTCCTCCCCAGGTGCATCACTTTGCAGTTGTCGCTGTTGAATCCCATCCTATTCTTGTCCACCCACCCCTCTAACCTGTCTAGGTCCGATTGCAGCCTATTCCTCCCTTCCAGTGTGCCCACATCCCCTCACATCTTAGTGTCATCGGCAAATTTGAACAGGGTGCTTTTTATCCCTTCGTCCAAGTCGCTGATGCAGATGTTGAACATTTCAATGGAGCTCTTCAACCTTGCAGTTGCAAGATGGAAATCTTAAGTCTATGTGGTGTTAGACAGGAAAGTGCACATTGTAGTATATAAGTTTCTATATAGTGCCTATTTAAATCCCTTTGAAAGTACATGAGAAAACAAATGAAGAGCCATATTTAATTAATTCCTCCCCTATGGAGAAATAGGGGAACTGATTTAATTATTTGTGTATCAGGATTTAGTTGTAATCAGAATTATCTTTTTCTGAAAGTTATGGTGATTTGATACAAGCTTTTCAATAGTTAATTTTAGCAGGTGTTTGCAGAAGGATATCTACTACCAGTTTTCTAACTAAGTAGTTTTAAATTCCCCACCCCTCTCTCCTTGGCATGTGAGATGACTAGAAAAGGGATTATTGTTTGAATTAAGATGTGTTTAATCTTAGAAAAGTCAAATACAAGAACAAATTAGAACTGTAATTTTAAAAAATAATTACTTGGTTTAACTTCGGGGTTTGTCACTCGACAATAAAACTACTAAATTCAAATTTAATGTAATCATTTGATTGACAGAAAAGATGTTTTATGAGGGGATTGGTAATCAAAAGCTTTGGATAAAGAGTTACTGAAGTCCAGGATGCATGTACTATTTGTTAAGCAAAAGTGAACCATGGACTGGGTTCCTTTTGGTGTTTTTTATACTTCATAGGGTTCATGATTAATTTATCTTACAGTATCATAGTATCATAGTGCTTAGGGTCGGAAGGGACCTAAACAGATCATCAGGTCCGACCCCTGTCCCAGGGAGGAACGGGTGCCAGGGTCATATCACCCCAGCCAAATATCTGTCCAGCCTCCTCTTGAAGACCCCCAGGGTAGGAGAGAGTACCATCTCACTTGGGAGCCCATTACAGAGCCTGGCATCCCTAACTGTAAAGTAATGTCTCCTGCTGTCCAGCCTGAACCTTCTCTGTAACAATTTGTGGCCATTATTCCTAGTAACCCCGGGTGGTGCCTGGAGGAAGAGAGCCTCCCCCAATTTCCACTGGTCTCCCCTGGTAAGTTTGTAAATGGCCACCAGGTCCCCTCTCAGCTTTCTCTTGTGGAGGCTGAATAGGTTCAGGCCCTATAGCTTCTCTTCATAGGGCCTGCCCTGCTGCCCCTTGACCATGCGAGTGGCCCTCCTCTGGACCCTCTTAAGGTTAGCCACATCCCTCTTGAAGTGCGGTGCCCAGAACTGGATACTGACTCCAACTGCGGCCTGACCAGCGCCACATAGAGGGGGAGGATCACCTCCCTGGACCTGCTTGCAATGCATCTGTAGATGCACGACAAGGCGTGGTTAGCCTTACTGACCTTACAGATCAAGTGCTTGGGATACTATCATCAGAACCATCATAGTTTAAATAACATTTAAGTTTGTTATGATTGTTTAAGTTGTTATGCCATTATTATTTTCTTCTTTGCTTCAATGTGCATTCCAACATGTCTGCTAATTATATTTTATAAAGTGCCACAAATGTACAGAGAACACTACAACAGTGAAAATAAGACAACAGTAATACTACAAAACAAAATCTCTGCCCCATGAGCTTACTATTTTAGTAGATGTACACTGTACTTAAGTAGAGACTAATGTGTAGGTGTCTTTCTTTGTGAACAGAAGCAGAAGTGAGATTCTCACAGATAAGAAGAATGGAAAATAGAGTATTTACCTAAGAGATTATTGCAAAATTAGAGGACGAATATGACAGAAGTCAGCGAGAGATGACAAATGGTCTGGTCCTGAGCACCTCTTCAACTCTAATTTGACTTGGGAGTTAGTGGCACGTAGTGCTAGAACGAGGCAATATTTTTTTCAATAAATAGTAAATTTGGCAAAAAACACAAATCCTGTCACCTTGAAATCAACTGCCTGTTCAAGCTGAATTTGTGAAATTGTTTCAGCTGGAAAAATGTCGGGGAGCTAGAGCCATAAAAACAGTGGAGAAAGAGATGATCTAAATGATAATGGTGGAGGTCTTTCCTTATCCTGTAGTTCAAAGGTTAGAAAACTCTTTCTAGATGTGGGAGGGCATAGGGTATTGTGGAGCAGGGCGCTCTCAGATTCCCACCCTAATCCTCAGTGACTCACCTGAGAGGTGAGGGACCCAAATTCAAATCCACATTCTGCCTCATTTAGAGAAGAGGCAGGAACCAATGTCTCCCACTTCAGAGGTGAATGTCCAACCTAATGTGCCTACAGGATATTATAGGCCAGGAAGGGGGAGATGTGCGTTGAAATTCCCTCTCTCCTCAAGCAGATAACAGAAGTGTACGTAGATTTTCTAACCATTGAGTGGCTGGGAGAAAGGGCAGCAATGGCACTACCTACAGCAGAATGTTTTATTCCCTCTGTTTTTTAAACAACTTGCCTGAACTGAAATGTTTTGTTTTGGACAAAATAGAACATTACATCTTGAACACAACTCTTTTTTTTCTTTTTGCTGTAATTTTTTTTATTTTTCATTTTGGTGAGGAAAAAGCAATTTTTAAAATTTGGTTGATTGATTCAAATTGATTTTTTGTTATTTTGTGTCTTGATTGATAAACCAAAACATCAGTTATTCACAGAGCACTTCCAGATGCTGCATATCTGCATTCACAGGTTCAGGCCCAAAGTCCTAAGGCTAAAGGCTTGCGGAAAATGTAAAGAGTAGATGGAAATGACGTGGGAAGCAAGGCCCAAATGTTGGCAAGACTAGTGTTATGAAATCGTCTGAAGGGGAGAAGAAACTTGAACTATATGCAGAAGATCATGGGCATGTCATAATCATGAGAGGCAGTGGGTGTGCAACACCTCCCTTTGACTGAGGTTGCATGGCACGAGGGTGGCCATCATACAGGACATCTCCGTTTTCTGCTACTCTTTCCTCTATTGATATGAAACCCAACACCTTTATGTCCTCTATTTTTCTCTTGAATAGAGGACAGAGGGCAACTGGACTGTCCTCTATGATGGCCACCCTACATGGCGCACAGAACTAGGCCCATTTTCAGAAACATGAGAGAGAGAGATGAGATTGGAGGCAGCCATTTGTAGACTGGGTGGAGCAAAACTGTTATAGGAGGACGGTGAGGAGAAAGTTACAACAGATGAAAAATTATCAGGCATAGATTTGTGCTTTGCTGCTAGCACTGGACAATGGTTAATGCTTAAAAGAGCATTGTATCAGGGAAACAAAACTATTTAGGTCTCAATTGTTATTAGATATTGAATTAAATGTATCATGCCATCTGTCAAGATCAATGTTATGGTTTGCTCATCTTACTTTTTCAAGGAAGCTTCACTTACCAGAAAAAAAACAGTGATGTTCTGGACATCACTGTGGCTTTTTGACAGACTTTTTGGCTTCCTTTAATGCTTTACCTACAAAAATCAGCTCTGTAACCCACAGAAAGCCCAAACTTGCCTCATTCTAATCTCTCACAGGTATTAATAAATTGGGGTCAAGCTACTGACTTCTGATTTATATAAGGATAGGTAAAATCAGAATTCATCCCCCTGGCGATAGGACAATGAAGGTGATTTCTTGGTCTCTCTTTCTTCAGATAATCAGAATGTTTATGCCAAATTTATGTAGGAACAGGCTATGATGTTAATGTGATATTTTTAAGGTAAATAATTTGTAAACTATCATTTTTTTCTGAAGTGAGATTATTTAAGAAAGATGCTAGATTGACAATATTGTAAACTGGAATTCTCCTACTCCCATGAAGGGTTTGCAGATTAGGGTTTAATTCTGCAAGCTGTTGAATACCCTCAACTGCCACTGACTTTAGATCCTGGTGTAGTCATAGTACAGCTCCAACTGAACAACAACGTGAGCGCTTTCACCTCCACCATCACCTAGAAGAGGCATGGTCCCCTTGAACAAGTATAGTGGTGCTTCAGTTTTGATGCCTTCTCTGCTAAAACCGACTACAAGGGTGCTCACTTGTGTCAGTTACGCTAATGGGTTTTCTGATGTCTGCATTTGTGCGCTAGAGAGTGAGAACATATATTCATTAACCACATCATGGATAGTGCGAGTTAAATTGCAGGCAGCCACTCTTATGGACTTCAGCTGGATTTGTAAAAGCTGATCTCTTTGGAAAGCCCAGTCTTAATTGTTCTGGGACTAATGAGGTGGGTCCAAGTCAAACCAATTACCTAGAACTGAAGTTTCACATGGTATTACCAGATTCTTTAGCTAAGCAGCCCCCTTTCTAACATCAGTGCATTATTATGACCTCAGCTGTGTGTTTGTCATTTGCACAGGTGTTGCTGGTTCTCCCTCCTGGCTACCTTACAGCCTGTGTTAATATTATTGGTCTCAGTTTTACAGTGTCACCTTAATATCTTTGTTCCCATTGCATTGCTTGTTCTCCAAGCTGTTGTGGGTTGGGCTGGTGTTGTTATAATTCTCTTGTTGCTTGTTCTTCCCTGGCAAGTGCCAAAATCTGCAGAGGCAGTCACAGATTTCTTTAGTTAAGAGGGTAGCTGGAATCCCCACTACAGCTGACCTGCAGGCACATGTACTCTGATGCCCTAGTGTTTACACAGAAGTGGATTGATCATTGTTTATTTAGGGGGAAAAAGCTGATAAAGTCCACTTCATTTTTGTAGCCAGTGGTTTTTACAATTGATTTGTTAGGATGGGCAGCAGATCTTTGATACTTTATGTCTCTTTATCAGAGTCCAAGACAATTGATGACATTACATTGGTCCTTCATTTTAGATTTGCTGAGCCCACAGAAATCAATAGTTTTCCATTATCAGGTCCGGCTGGGTCACTGGTCTGTCAATGAGCTGTTACAATTGCTGTACAAGGGTGAACCTGACCAGTCAATTGCTGCTGACAAGAGAAAAACATGCTGACAGCCACTGGAACAAGTCAGAACACAGATTTGCACTTCACTTTGCCATCCAAAGAGGCTCAGAGCAAGGCCATTTTCAAGATGTAGGGCACACACAGTGGGAGAGCAGGACTCCCCTCCCCCCACTCTGTGCAGCAGTAAGGCCTTAGACTTTCTGAGAATGAGACTAGTTTTCATATCAAGTTTTGCAGGGTTTGGGGCTAGCTGGACACAACAGAACCAACTTCCCCAGCACCATTTTCTTTGCATGGAATGGTGCCTCACACGTCCCTGCCACTTGATTCAGGTGTCCAGCTTTTCAACGTTGCTTCCTTTCTAGGATGCACTGACCCCAAACCAGTTCCAGTGCCAAGGCTGTGCATTTGGCCCAAATGGTCATCATCAATCTGCACGCATTAACAGTGAATCCTCTTCAGACATCAAACTTTGGAGAAGAACAAAAATAAATATTTAAAAATTATCCCAATATTATGATTTTTAATCTTCAACTTTATTAACTTCTTTCAAGTGTTAAATTCTGGCCTCTTTATTTATGCCTCCAGTCCTCTGTTTGATTCTCACAGAAGTCAATATTCACTTGCGTTCCATCATCAAACAAAAAAAACACTGGCAATCAACTTTATCACTGGAAGCAAACTAGCTAGATTTTTAAAAAAATACACTACCAAAAGAGAGATCATTTTCTTTAAGCCAGAGGAGAGGGGGAGGCAATTTTAACAGAGAAGAGCAAACCCTCCTTTCCTGGTAATTAATAGAACCATCTTATGACTTGCAGCATTTGGTAGCTCCAAACGCGTCAGATCTCTTGTCGCATTAATTAAAAAGAATTTATGTTTTTTTAATAAAATGTTTCATGTTTTAGCCCCCTTTCTTCCTCCCACCAAATGTGATTATGTGGGCTGAAGGGAATTCAGGTTAATATGTTGACACACTTAACAATGCAGGGTCATGTTGCACAATACGCTTGACTGGTTTGGTTCAGTGCAGCCCCTGACAGGTCCTAATCAGCCACTGCCCTAAAGGCAGAGGCAAAGAGCGGATTTTAATTACTGCTCCATCCACGAGCTTGCCAGCATTAAATTGAGACATAATTAGGCCTCCGAATTTTAATAATTGTCCCAGCTAATTGGGCAGACAAGTGCGTTGTGCGGCGTGGCGTGATTAGATAATTAGTATTTCCAAATGACAAAATGGGGCTCTTGATGGCGGGGGCTAGAGAAGGGGGAAGGCGGCGAGCGCGGCTTTACGAGTCTATTAGGGGAGAGTTTAGCGCGGCTGGTAATTTGAGGTCCATTAAGGAGCTAAACTCCACTTCCCGGGATCCGCGGGGTGGGCGGCCGCCGCCCGGCGCGGAGGGGGAGCGTCCTTGCCGGGCGGGGCCGGTCCCGGGCGAGGCGAGGCGAGGCGAGGCGAGGCGAGGCGAGGCCGGGCCGAGCCCCACCCGCCCATCCTAATGAGGCGCCGGGGCTGCTCGCGGCTCCTCCGGCGCGGCCATTCTTCCCGGCTAATTACCGGCTCAAGCCCGCGGCAGGGGCCGGGCCGCCAGCAGCTGCC
>NW_017728993.1:39544022-39544452 GCF_001723915.1 Gavialis gangeticus | reverse complement strand
CCTGGCCTACTTCCCCGCGCCCCTGCAGCGCGCTGGGCGGGGCCGGGCTGCCCGGGCCTAATCCACCCACGCGCGGCGCCAACGGCCACTGACCTGCGCGGGGCAGGGGCAGGGGCAGGCGCAGGGGCAGCAGCGCCGTCCTGCCCCCGCCCCGCGCTCCCTGCCGGCCGTGCCCTGTCCCGGGGCTTTTGCCCTCCTGGAGAAGGGCTTTTATGACTGATCACTCGACGCCTTGTTGGCTCAGATCGCAGACAACGCACCTTATAAATACATGCTAGCCACCCGGTAACAGGGAGCGTGACCATTTACTTCGCAGTGCCTTTCAGGCTGGCAATTGATCGCTTCAGCCCAGGGCCTGTGCGGAATAAATTATAGCCGTCCCTGGGATATCACGGCTCATGTCGGAGGGAGGGGCCCGGTGCGGCTCCGG
>NW_017728993.1:39534190-39539022 GCF_001723915.1 Gavialis gangeticus | reverse complement strand
CAGCCCGCGCGGGCGCTACTTCTGTCTGCACCAACCTAAGAGAAAGGGGGTTTGAATCCGAAACCTCACAATTAAAAAGGCTTGGGATCATGTGGAAAGGCCAGTTGGAGTTATCAGAGAGTAAGTACTGACTATCCTTTACTACTTTCCAGGCTAGGCTAGGCTAGGTTAGAGAGGAAAGAGGGAAGCATGTTTGCCAGAGACTTTTTCATGACGGTCAAGAATTTTTCCTCCCTTTCGAACCAGCCCTTTATTGTCTGAGTCGTGATCAAAGAGCAGGTGTAGAGATGTTAACATGGGGCTCTCGAAAAGAGTTAGATGGCAACTTTGTGCGATCTGCTCCTTCCCCGCATAAATCCAGCAGGATATTTACCGATCCGCTCATGATCTGGGAGCACGGATTCAGAAGAACAGGATGTACATACATTTAAAGAAAGAAATGCCGTATTTGACATTCATGATCAAACAGCTGCGAGAAATGCTCACGGAGACTGATTTGTATATATAGGTCTGTCTGTAGCCTTTATCATCTGTAATTTTTGCCCTTTATGAAATGGTGGGCTGCAAAATAAGAAACATATTACGAACTACCCCATTATATCCATACAAAAGACTCCTCTAACATCCGTGAAAGCTCTATTAAACGCATGCTAGCAAGGAAATTCAAAACCTCTTAATTCCATTCTTGAATAACTGCATGCCTGATACCTAAAATCACCTACTATTTTTCAGTACAGTGTCCCTGCCTAATATATGGCAGCAACCCTCTGCTCCTCCAGTACCCTTATATATTATATAGCTATAGATGAGGTATACTTCAGCAGGGCTGGGTTGATCAGGAGCCCAGATGAACAGTTGCATCAGGCACAAAGTGCTGTACCAGCGAGACCGGCGGAAGACTGTCCAGTTGTACGTTTTACATTTTTCTTTATTGTCATCGGGAGAAGAAACAACAAAAATAAACAAGAATCAGAACACCCCCCACGTATAAGTGCTTAATACAAATGGGAAAAACAGTGGTGTATGCTAGAAAAGGGGAGTGCGCGGGCAGCATATTGTAGAGGGTGCTTGACAAGAAAGGAGGATGCAGACGGATCCTCCTCCCTGGCTTGCTCTCTCCGAATGAAACGGTCTTATTAAAGAAGAAAAAAGGAGAGAATTGAATTGAGAGAATTCTGTTACAAAATCCACCTCTTTCTTCTCCTCTGACTCCTCCCAAGATTGCTTCTAGGCAAATCCGTTTCAAAGATCAAAGGGCCTGATCCTGGCGGCCTTGCTCCAGTGGGATTCTGCCTCCCATCGTGAGAATTTTGTCTAGGCAAGACCTGCAGGATTGGGTCTGTAGCGTGCTCAGAAACGCCATTCCTCCCCTGCACGTGAGCAGGAGCAGCATAGGCACCAGGATCTCCGGCAGGGCACACGGAAGCGATCCACAGTGCAGCCTCTCTTCTGAATTTCTTACTTGGGCAGAACTCCCACCGACTTCATTATCTGAATTAACACTGAATACCATCTGTCAGGTAATCAAGTAAGAACAACTGCCCAAAAATGCATTACACAAATCATCCCGAAAATAAATGATCCTTACCTAGACTGTAACATCTTCAGGGCAGGGACTTAATTTTTTTTGGTAAAGAGTCAGGTAGATTAATGGAGCTAGGAAGATAATATTAGTAATAACAACCCCTCACTCCAAATTGCCATAATAATATTACTAATAACAAAAACCCAAATTGCCGGTCTTTAACCTGCACAGTTGATATAATGCTACATCAATGTCCATTTGAAGAAAAAAATAGTATTTTAATAATTTTTTGTGTGCATGTACTTGCACTTTCACTCAAAAATGAGAAACAGGCTTTTCTGTCCGAATTGATAATATGCATGCCAATATTTTTCACAATACAGCAGGATATTTCTGGCATTAAAATATTAAAACTAGGTTATCAGTATTTGAAAACATAGGTATTATTTGTGAAATTCATTTTGTGGGGCATTTTAGTAATACATTTGTATGGAGATTTGCATTGGAACTAAATGGGCTGATTACATACCTTGTAATATTTTAAAGGCACTGGGATATGGTGCCAAAGACTGGTTTATGAATCAATGTAATCCTAATACAAAAATTTTGGTTCTATATTAGATGTATCCTGTAAAATATGTACTTATAATCAACTATTTTATAACATCTTAATAAGCATGGAGGGGCTAATCCACCAGCAGTCTTATGGCAAAAATGTCATTGTCTTAAATGGTGTAGTAGGCAAAGGAGAAAAGTTTGGAAGATGCATCCCACAGTTCCCTGATAGGCCTTAGACTGGAGAAGCCTTCCCCCACCCAGGACAAGTTTCTCCTCTTTTCTACCTGCACAAAATAACCCCACAACTCAATCCCATGTTCTGGGAGCAAGCACCCTTCTCCTTTTGGTGGCAAATGCCTCTTGCCTTAAACACACAAGATGTCAACCTTAGTCTTAGGTCTTGTCTGACCACAGGGTACTGCTGACACACTTCCCATCCCTTACCAAGTCCTGGGCAGCCTCAGTTGCTCCTCTGTTCAAGGAAAAGGTCTCTTCCAGGCCCATGTTCTTATAAGGACTTAATGTCACAAGTTCTATTTGCTATTTCTCCTGGTCAGTGTGTATATCTGGCTACTAGGGGAGAGAGTAAGGCTTTTGATGCTGCTTTACTTCCAATGTGAGGTTGACAACCAGCTTCATTTCACTGCTGACTTCAGTCTGTGTGGTGTTGACAAATTCAGCAAACAAATGGCCAACCTTTGGATGAATGGCTAAAATCAGATCCTATTTGGATTAAGGTGATGCTTAATGGCTAGAGGAACAAACAAAACAGTTGAAATAATAGAAGCTAGCACCCTGATCCTACAAAATAATTTGTTGGCAGCCAGTGCCATCAGTGGAGCTCCATGGAGAGTCCATGGCAGGACTAGGACCTGTGGCAGGCCCTTGTTTTGAAGAAACAAAGGGCTATTTGTTAATCAAGTATAACTTACAGGTATTATCAGATACTCTGAGACCAGCTTCCCCTCCCTGCTCCCCCCATTTCTGCTTGGCTTGGAGGTTAGGGCTTATTACAGATCTCTATCCCTGTTGCCAAAGGCCAGGATGAATGCAATATGCTCTACATGGGGCGGTAGTTGAGGGCCATTCCAGAACTTCCAGTGATGCAGAATGTAGTCACTGCACTTCTTGCATGAAGTGCACCACACCTGTGAACTGTTTCTTATGCTGCCTTCTAGTTATTTTCCAGGTTCTGTATAGGTTTAAAACCCATAATGGCTTGAGCCATGGTTAGTTTATAATCTGCCTCTGTTTTCTCATGATGATGTAGGGATTATGATCAGGTAAAACAGTGGAATTTACAGCCTGCTTAATGAAACCACCCTCTGCTACCAGTACTGTCTGGACCTGGACTCTTTTCTGGGTCTAGTGGAATCTGCTTTTTTTGCCTTTCAGATTACCCTAATAGGTCTCTCTCTCTTCCTGAGGAGGTGATATGTATTAGTTACCAGTTAGACTGAGGATTGCATTGGGATGGGTTGAAGGACATTAATTTATGGGTGATAGATTTTTTTCAGACTAGGACCTAGTACAATATTTCAATTATTCAAATGAGTGTGGTGTGGGGAAAAAGTGCTTTTTAAACATAAGAACAAATAAAAAGACCTGCCTATACTAGAAGAATCAACCACTTAAAGTATATAAACTAAAAGTATAGGTAGTATGTGTACTGGCATAGTTAAGTGGTGCCAGGTTCTGGGTAGATGGGAGTTACAGGGGTATGAAGGTCTTTAATTTTGGGTAAATGATTACCATTGAGGAAGGGGAGAGTCACTACACTTTCCTAACATGTTTTACTAAGCCTGAAGGCTATTGCAAAATAGAAATTTGGCCCCAGTGCTGGTGAGTGCCATTCATCTCTGCTGTAGCAGGAAACAGATTAAAAAAGAGATTCAAACATCTAAGCAACCCCAACATGAAAGGTGAGTTGAAATAAATGCAAGCAGCAGCAGAGATGCCAGGTTTTCAAGAGGCCCAGGATCAGGCTTTTCTCAAGAATGACAATAGAAATGCAGAACCTGCAGGAGGCCATACCTTCTCTCAGGGAGAAAAGGGTCTTGGGGATCTTGGAGGTAAATGATAGCACGTCCCCAGGAACTTTCACACTCAGCCCCACTCAAGTCCCACTTCATGTTTGAGGCACACAGGCTCTATGCTGGTTCTCAGCTCCAGCTCTTGCACTTTCTGTGCCCAGCTGGTTCTTCAGCATGAGCTCACAACAGGATGATTAGGTGGTGAACTCGGGGGAGTTTGCTGCTGCTCTTGCACATATACAAAGGGGTTGTTAATTCCAGTTAAAACGTAAGCAAAGCAAGCGGGCAGAGGGTGAAAAGGGCCTGCTGCCAAGGCTGCTGTGCCAGGTGGCCTAAGAGCACCACCAGGCAGGTACCTCGCAGTGGAGGTGAGCTAGGGCCTGCGCCTGTTCCCACGCCTCGCCCTGGAGCAGAGGAAGGGGGATGCGCTCTGCAGAGCCCAGCTGCCCTCGGGGGTCGTGCTTGGGCCACATGGCCTGCAACAAGCTAGCCCGGCGGGGCAGGGCTGTGCACCGCTGACAGAGGAGCCGGTGGGACTAGTTGTTTTCTGATCGTTTCCTAATGAAGTGAGATGCTGCGGGAGAGGCTGACGGGAGCTAATTGCTTTAATTGGCCGCCACCCCATTAAAATTTCTTTTTGTAATTCCGGTGCGCATTGTGCGAGGGGAGGGCCCGCGCCTCCCCTCCCCTCCCCTCCCCTCCCCCAAACCCCCCCT
>NW_017728993.1:39532165-39534013 GCF_001723915.1 Gavialis gangeticus | reverse complement strand
CCTCCCCTCCCCCAAACCCCCCCTCCGCGCGGGGAGCCCGGGAGGCGGCTCCAGCCCCTCCAGATAAATTATTCAGGCCCCAGCCCCGGCTCGGGCGTAACCAGGCTCCTCCGGCGGCCGCGGGGCCGCTCCCCCGGGCGCACGCCGTCTCCTCCCGGCCCCGGGCGCGCACAGGCCCGAGCCGGGGACCATATGCTGCTGGCTTTAAAACTTCTGTGCGGCGTGTTTAAAGCCTCGCCGCCAGAGCCAGGGGGGCAATAGCCAGAGGACGGAGCATCAAACCGCCTCGAAATCCTCGTTGCGTTGAGAGAGCTCGGCTGCGAGGAAGGCAATGGGCTGCAGCAGCTGGCAGAACGTGTCTTTGGGGACTCCAGGATTTTTTTTTTTTTATTATTATTATTATTATTATTTTTACACTTATGGAAGAGAAGCAGCAGCAGCCAAAGTTAATACTTCAAAGACATTTTCCAGTAGCAAAAGGGACATCAACAAAAGAAGATGTCTGAATAACAAACACATCGCTCTGCCGGCGAGTTTTAAGGCATTTTAAGTATAAAGAATAAGTGACAGGGCAATCATTCCCCCAACTTTGCTGCTTTCTGATTCGGATGTAAGGGTGAAATCTTGCTAACAGCTCGTGTATCTGTATATTTAATTGCGACCTGGCTGCATGTTCCTGTTGAGGAAGGATGCAGATGACAAGCGAATATATAAAAAACAGTTGACAAAAACAGGAAAGAAATAACTGACAGATGAAAAGACAGTCAATGCGGAGCTAACAGGCAAACGCATCAGTACAAAGTCGCATACCTTCTGAGAGGAGTAGTAGTTTGTTTTATTCCAGATCTCCAGAGTTTTATCTGCTGTCGGTGTGATGGGGGAGAGAGGAGCTAATGTGCCCTGTTTAGGATACAAACATGCAGATTAGATCAGACTTCTGACACCGTGTTTCACTCAAGACTTAAAACAGTTTGAGGAATAAAACAGACTTCCCCCACGGAGGAAAAGGAAAACAGAAAGACATGGGGTTTTTTTTCTTAATGTTTTAAGGGTGTTTTTAACTTGTTTAAACACGGCCCTTTTACATATACATATAGTTAGCTACCTAGAGTTCATCTGGATCAGAGGGGCTCTGCTACCTGCGCACAAGCTTTTGTGC
The DNA here is from genome assembly GCF_001723915.1 of Gavialis gangeticus. Classification (NCBI taxonomy): domain Eukaryota; kingdom Metazoa; phylum Chordata; order Crocodylia; family Gavialidae; genus Gavialis; species Gavialis gangeticus. The sequence continues at coordinate 39,532,854 of NW_017728993.1, read as the reverse complement.
CTTGCTCTTGAAGGGAGACGGAGTCAACCGCGGGCCCCGAGCCCGGCTCCCTTGGTCGAGGCGGCGGCACCGGGACGATATCGAACCGGCTCCCTCTTCCACCACGTCTGCATCCCTCGCCGATTACAAGGAGACGAGTGTAATTACGAGGCGTTTAACTTTTTGCCAGGCTCTTTCATTATAGCTTTGCATTTGCACCTCGCCTTTAAGAGAAGTAATAACATTCTCAGTCAGGGGCAAATCCTGTTAATGAACAAATTAAAGTTCAAACAGTTATTCAAGTTCACAGCCCCGCTCGCTGCTCCTTTAATAAGAGTTATACATGTTACTTTCTCTCGGAATTTCTCCCCCCTCTTTTATTACTTTTTAAGCTTTTCATCAGCGCTGCCGGGCTAGATGTGCCGCCCCGGCCTCTAAAGCTCCCGCCCGTCCGGGGGGGGCGGCTAATCCCACCTTCATTTGGCAACTTTTGTAAAACACACAAAAGCTCGGGGGCAAGCTCCGCCGGCGACGCGGTGCATGGCCGGCCCGGGCAGCCACCCCGCTTCCTCTGCCCGGGGAGGCGGGGGTCTCCCTGGGGCCCGGGGGGGCTGCACGAGCCTGGCGGGGAGCGACGCTGGCAGGGCGGAGAAGCGCTCCCCCGGGGGTTGCGATGTGGTGGCGAGGGGCCCCGGGGCGGCCCCCGGCCC
>NW_017728993.1:39529093-39532020 GCF_001723915.1 Gavialis gangeticus | reverse complement strand
GTGGCGGGGGGCCCCGGGGCGGCCCCCGGCCCGCGTCACCCAGGGCTGCCGCAGGGGCAGAGCCGGGGGCCGCAGCACCCTGGCTGTGGGGCGGGCCGGGCCGGGCCGGGCCGGGCCGGGCCTTGGGGGCATTTCGCGGGCGTGTGTGTGGCTGGGGGTTGTCGGGAGGCCCTGATTTCTCGCAGCCATCCGCCCGGAGTGGCTTGATATAATCACCATGACAACTGCAATCTATGAGCATACAAATAATAGAGATGAAATAGACAAAAGATTAGCATGCCATGAAAAGTACAATAAGTTTCTTATTTAGCATTTAGATAACTGTCTTTCCTTCGGAGCAGGCTTCAAAGTTGAACCCAGTTTAGACCAAGAGGATTAATTCTTTCTCCCGCATGCTTCATTGAATCTCTCATTACCAAACTTTGTCTGTATTGATGTAAGATTTGATTGAAGATTAGAGCATTTAGCAAATCTTGCTTTTCTGCATGTATCAGGCCTTTTCAAGCGCAGACCGCACTGCCCAGTGGTCAATACCCTCACTTTTATCCAGTGTCTGCTTCATTTAAACTTAATCAACTCCATCAATGAACTGGAACAGGGAAACGTCCCTGCGGTAAGAATGTTGTGCTTTTCTTAGATAATTCTTTGCTCCCTTTCCCAATCCGTTGGCGTTAAACCTAAAATTGCACTCTGATGAACTTAATCAATATGATAATGACAATTGGGGCTGAATGAGCCCTAGCAGAGCCAAAGTCTAAAAGGTAGATGGCTGTGCCCATTACCCAAAACAACTTCTCCTTGTCTCGCCTTTTCTTTTGTGTGAGCTGTTCCTACCTTTCTTTCTCCCCATCTCCCTGTCTCTCTTCCCTCCTCCCCCCCCACTCCCCGCCCTGACATTGAATACTGCTCCTGCAGGAAAATGATGCATCTTTGTGAGGAAGGAGGACTCGTATGTCACAGCTAGGAAAAGTAAAGGAGACCGATTGGCTGTGTGAATTATCTGCCTTGTTGTAGTGAATTATTTGCGCTGTTTCCTTTACCAGTCAACAAGTTTCTGAGGTATAGTACAGATCAATCAAAGCTGACAGAGCGCATGTGAAGCTTTTACTGTGTAAATCTGGACCTCTTGTCCTGGCTTCGTTGGCACTGGCATCTGTATATCATTTTTATACTGCTACCAGTAGAGCAATTTCAAAAGTATTTGCAAGGAAAATGTATGTCCCCATCTGTTCCTGGAATCATAAATGTGCCACTTTCGGAGGGTTTTCACTGGTAATCATATCTTTAATGATGAACAAACTTGTGATATATACCTTTCCATAAAATGGGGGTTTCTTCACTTTATTGTGATTGGCTAGGATAAATAGCTTTTCCATATGTTAGGGAGATAAAATATAAGATTAGCAGAGGTCGTTTGTTTGATCATAAACAAAAGAAACGATTCATCCCAAACACTCTTTAAACAGAAACAACTACAAAATTAAATTGCATTAATAGACTATCTTTGGCCTAGCACTAAGGAAGCATACAATCGTCTGGGTGGAGGTGACAGATTAAAAAAAAAATGAGAATAAGGAGTTTGGTTCGTTATTCGGGTGACTTTTAATGTAGTCACTGTTTTAAAAAAATAATCTATGCTAATTTTAATTCTTTAATATTTGTCTCGTTCCTTCATCCTCCTTATTCTGCAGTTGGACTTTAGATTACTGGCACTGCAATACAGCACAAGTGCTGCTCTGTAGTGAGTTGTCAGATGCTATATTTAGAAGGCAGATTGGGAGGAAAAAAAATAAAACGTACCTAGGAATCTTTCAATGTTGCTGTCAAGGTCCCTCAAGTAAAAGGGCTGTAAAAGTAAATGTTCGCTTTTTAAAAGGTGCCAGCGTTTTGCGCTCCCTGGGAGTGTCGAATAAAGAATGGTAAGGGGAGTCTTTTTAATTTTGTTGCATTTCATGGTTAAAGTAATGGTCGCCATATCGTATGAGAATTACAGGTACCATTGGGAAACTTACCCAGTATCCACGACGGTGTTTCTATCTAATGAACTATAACGGCGTTTGTGGGGAGAAAACCACCTCGTTTTCCTGCGGCTGGCGACACCTTTCACCCGGGGTATGTATGTGCGTGCTGGGAACGCGCGTGTCCGCGCAGGGAGACGTGTCCACTTCCGCGTGACAAAGGGGGGTTAACTCTTTGAAGCCCGGACTAGAAACACCAGCCTGAATTACAAGGAGGGGGAGGAGGACACGGAGGCGATGTGTTTATCTGCATCTGTTTGTTTATAGCGATCCGCTCCCACTGACAGTCACCGAGCACGTGAATGTCTCTTCTCCGGTGCCGCATACTGTGATTGGTATGTGAGCACATGCACATGTTAGGAGGAGAAATCCATTGTCTGCATAACGTTGCCTGAAATTTCTTGCAGGGAGGACAGTCCTCTCCCCGCTCTGCGGATGCAATAGGAAGACCCGCCAGCTGCGGAGAAGGGGAGCGGGCAGACAGACACCTGGAGGCGCTTCCTGGTCATCTGGGGCAATTCTCAGGTTAGGCCAAGCCACAACCGGACCGCGCGTGGTGGTCACTAATACGTGATATCTAATCATCGTTTCATTCCGTGGTACCTACGTAACGTGTACACACACAGGCCACAAGACAGACGCTTCATGTCTATAGTCGTTACACTAGGGGACAGCTGTGGGCCAGCTGGGAGATGCGCTCCCTCCTACCAGGCGGAGATCTGCGCGCTCAGCTGTCCGGGTGCTTAAACCCATCGCACGTGGGACTGAGCGGGTGGCCCCCGTCTCTGCGCCCCTGGCCCGTCTCACTTGGCCCCGGCCCCGGCCGCTGCAGCCCTGACCCGAGCCCGCTCCCAGGCCTTTCACTTGTGGGCAGGGCGAGGAAAGCCCCTCGCGACTACCCAATTCCCC
>NW_017728993.1:39525086-39528959 GCF_001723915.1 Gavialis gangeticus | reverse complement strand
CCCCCCCCCCCCCCCCCAGCTAGAAGCGGGGGTTTGACCCCGGGCGGGCTGGTAGGACTCGGGCCCAAGGCAGGCTCAGATGCCTCAGTGAAGCCATCGGGCCATCACTTGCTGCACCCCAGGGGGCAGGACTCCAGGCCTTGCAGGAATCAGCACTGATCTCGGCTCGGCAGGCACCCGGCTCTGGGCCTCCAGAGCAGCCGCCCAGCGATCTGCTCCGCGGCAGCTGGAGATCATCCCCCCGGGTTTGGAAATGTTTCATACTACTTCTTACCAGCAAGGTCTGCAGCTAAGGGCCCGACCCGCCTCCAGAGGGCGGCGCTGCTCTGAGCCCAGAGCACACGCCCTAGCACACGTGCTGCAAACGCGGGACGAGCCGGCACGAGCGGGGCTACCCCGCGCCGGTGGGGACTGGGGACCCCCTGCCCGACTGGATACCCGGATTCAGGCCGAGCTACGTGGCTAGTCCAGCGAGGCTGCTCGAGCCCAGAGCTCTCCATCCTCCGGCCGCGCTCGGTACTAGTCACCGAACTGCTGCGGGAAGCGATGAACTCTGGGCCTGAGCTCGCTGCCACTGAAGCCACTAACCAAACTGCAGGAGAGGACTCGGGTTAGGCCCCTACTGTTATTTATTCCATGGGGCAAGGTGAGATCAAAATCTGGAGCCACAACTGGGGCTGCCATTTGTTTACGTTGCTGGGGCCTGACTTGGCAGCTCTCTGCATTTATTAGCTGGTCCTCTCGGAGGAGGATGCGCCGCTGACAGAAGTCGGCGCCGCGCGTGGCCATTGCAACGTGTGATCGAGGGACTGCGCAGCGCTGCGTGCCCCGGTTCGCTGGTCGGCGGCTGTCTCGGGCTTCCCAGCGTGCTGTGGTTTTAAACACGTAGGACCTGATCCTCCCCTCTCCTAAAACTGCTTTCGCTGAAGTTCTAGATGTCGCCGAAACGCAAGAAAGCCACGGACTAGTGGTCTCTTGACTATTCAGACACGGGCGACTTTCCCCCTAAACAAGACGCACTTGGACAAGTCAAGCGTATTACTCAGGCAGGTCTCGGTAGGACTTCTGCTTGACTACGCAATGCAGAATCGGGAAGGCCTGTTAAAAATAAACCTGTGATAGTTATCCGAATAAAAAACCCCCCCAGAAAATGTGTTAAAGTGTGAAAACACCTTTTCCACAGTTTCAGGACCCAATCCTGAAAGCACTTGCATTTCAGACCAATCAGCCTCTCTCAGATCATGACAATTAGGTCACTTTGGAAAACGAGAAAGGTTTTATTTCTGTCTCCTCCTCCCCCCGTCAGCCCCAGCCAAGAATCTTGTAAGTCTTTCCAGAAGTACTTGCGAATAAATACAGTTTCATGACCTAGGTGCTTCATCTCCTCAGCACCCTGCTCCAAAGCCCTTGTGCAGCCGACAGCCTCGTCGGCTTGGGAGGCGAGAGCAGAGCACGAGGAGCTGGAATGGGTCCCGCCGCCGGCGCAGTGCTCCAGCACGAAGAGTGAGCTGCGTCCTCCCCTCCTACATGCTGGAGGTATGTATGTGCCTTTCACTTGCTGTTCTTTGCAAATAGGTTGTGCTTGGAACTGCATAGTCCTTGAGTGGCTTATTGAACTGAATGGTATTTACTGAAACAACATTGGCTCCAATTAACTCAATTAGCATTAGGACTGAAGCTGTTATGAGTATATCCAGTATGTCCTTCGCAATTCAGGCTGAGGTAATTCACGTACCCTAAATTAAATGGCTAAATTAATAGCACGGTGACTGTATGCGAAACATCTTTTTGCTTTCTTAAGAAACCTAGTTATTTCGTGAAAATGGTTGTATTTCTGGCATATTTAATATCATGCTAATGATATTAAGGATCTCATTTTATTTTTACTTGTTATTTCCTAGGCAGTTTTTCTTCTATATTGTGGAAAGCATATCAGATCAGTTTCCCTGTTTCATTATGGGATTGTTCATACGAAGAGCCTTTCAATTTAAGGGTAAAGTCTGAATCTTATCGTCATGTGACATGACTCGTATACAAGCAGTATCGCCATGCTCTATTCTTACTTTCAGTGGTAAGTAAAAACCACTTATGAAATTAAGTGTTTTAAGACTTTTATCGAATCTCTTCTTTTTGTTTGCAAGGAAAATCAAACTGAGATGAACAGAATGCAGGAGCTGTAGTTAATGCTGTTAAAAGCAGAGGGCAGACATTTGCACTGAAATGCTTTATTACTAGAGAAATCCTAAAAACTTAAAAATAAACTCGTATTAAAGTCTTCATAAGGAATTCAAGAAACAGTGTTGAAAGCTCTGACCATGCACCTAAACAGCCACATCTCCCACGGAAGGCAGCTGAAACCCAAGGAAGTCAGTGGGAATGTTCCCTGCTCAGGGACTACAGGATCTCCAGTCCAGAGCTTCTGCAGTAAAACAGATCACTGTGGGTGGCTGATTATACATGATCCAAGTGTGAATGGGAAATATTGGATGTATTTTTCTGTGCGCGAGAGAAATACTGAGAAGAGGGGAAGGGACTAGTAATGACATTTCTTATTTATCCCCTTAAAAGGAATCCCAAGGTGGACACAGTTTTTTTCTTTCAAATGATATTGTGGAAAAATATAGGTAACACCATCCTTCTGATAGCCTGTCCTCCTCAGTACAGCTGCATAAGTGAAGCTGCTGTATTCTCCCTAGATCCTGTGGCTGAGGCTGGTATAGATTCCATTTAGATTTCTCTTTTTGGATGGCAGTTATTGGCACATCTAAAAATTTAGGGACCCTGCTGTTCACTCTCAATCCAGACTCCTTTTTTAGCCTGATCAGCTCATAATCCTAACTGTCTATGAGATTTTAGGAGTCATTTTCTCAGAGCCCAATCAAAAACAAAGTGATAAGAAATCCTAATAGTATCTGAAAACGACACCCCCTCCACAATGCAAAAGGAAAGAGGATAGGCCTTCTAAATGGTTAAACATGGGTGAAATCCTGGCCGTTGATCTCAATAAATGTCATGGATCAAATCCTGATATTATAACACAATGTTGTTCAGTCTGATCAGTGACAGAAATGGCACTTATTAGGATCAGTATCTACCTTCAGCTTTGAATTTCTTCCTTGTGCTGCTTTGAGTCCGTTCTACTTCTTAGCAAGGTCCCTTGTCCCCAGGGGAAACCTGCAGTCTTCAGCCTTTTCTTTTAAGAAAAAAATTCGGAGGACCCTTCCTGTAATGCAGGCTATTCGACCACTAGGGGACTAAGGTTTCCTTCCCTTAGAAGTCATGGATGTGCAAGGTATGTGAAGGGGCATTTAGTCACTCCCTGCCTCCAGACTGAGCTAATCTCTAGGCTGGCACTGAGCCTACAACATCCTTTGCACCCCAACTGCACAGGGTCTTTGCTTTTGCTTTGTGGAGGCAGAGCAGGTGCTTGGGACCTGCAGATTGGACATCCAAGGGGAAAGCATGTTCCCTCTGTGCAGTGTCCACTCCAGCATGAATGACAGCTCCTATGACTCCACTCCCTGGGACCATCCCTGGCAGCTGGAGCTTCTTTGTCTATGCTTTCACTTTGACTCCTTTCAGAAAGACTCCATGCACTGTACCCTTCTTGCCTTTTTCAGGGCTACTGCTGGAGATGCTATCTTGTCTTACTCCCTGGCTTCCTTCACCCTGTTGATCGGGTACCTGCAGCTTGGAATGGCAGCACAGGCTCCTCCCTGCTCATGGGACCTTGTGCAGCAGATTCCAAGACGTCGTCTGCTCCCAGGGTGCCAGGGACATTGCAAGGCCTGGTCACAGCCCTGTGCCCTTTACAGCTAACTGAAGGTCTTGGAGCCTGACCATTTCCTTTGGTTGCTATCCTTGATCAAATTC
>NW_017728993.1:39507586-39520086 GCF_001723915.1 Gavialis gangeticus | reverse complement strand
GGCACGGCCGCGCTGAGGGGTGGGTTGCTATGGGGGGGTTGACACCGCAGAGGTGCAGCTGCCCCCCCGGCCAGTGGGGTGCGGACACAAGACAAACAGACCGTCTTTGAAGTGACCTCAAAGAGGTGCCGGGCCTGTCGCTGGCCACTGCCAGGTGTTGGTGAGCTGGGAGGAAAGCTGTGCCTTGTGCTATTGTTTGCATAGGGTGGAGCCGGGGAAGCTTCATGACTGGTGAGTAACAGCACATGGACCCCAAGGTGCACCAGTCCAAACTGTCTTGCTCTGGGCTGCTGCAGGTCTGTGGTGGCCTGGGCAGAAAACAGAGCAGCCTCAGAGTAACTCAGCCTGGACTCCAATGCAAGGATTGTCCAAGCTCAGGGTTTGAGGCCCAGAAGGAAAAACCAAGGGGCTGATTTTCATCATTGTTGACAGGTAGGGCTACCTCCTGGAGAAAATGTCCTAGTGCTGGGATAGATGGAGAGTCCTTCCCATTAGCTCTTGGGGAGCCCTTGCTTGTATGTTTAGAGACCACAGCAGCATACCCCTCTGCCACCCATGTCCCTAGGCCAGGGTGGGCCATTATTTTGGTGAGAGGGCCACTTATTGAGTTTTGGCAAGCCATTGAGGGCCACGTGACAGGCAGCTGGGGCAGATAAATATTAATTTTCTAAAATTTTTAGGGGCCCCATGGGCTGGATAGAGTGGCCTGGCAGGCCACATCTGGTCCGCAAGCCGCATTTTACCCACCCCTGCCCTAGGCACTTTGATGGGAGGGGCGGGTCTCCTTTGTGCCACTCTTTAGATCTGTCTTGTCTTTTGTGCATAGTGTATGTCTGTAGAGAGAGACAGCCTGTGTATGCAGACATTATATTTTATTTAAAATTCTACTATTTAAAGTTGGTCATGTGATACTTGTGTGATTTCCCCTCAGTAGAAAGCAATAGTTCCCATGCAGAGCAGTCGTATCTGATATCATTACACCGACTTTCTGTGTACGCATTTTCCAGCAAACTGGCCAACATGGTGCCTGGCTCCTCAAAGTAGCTGGCACTTCCACTATGAGAGACAGCCAGTGCTAGCTCATTACAGCAGCTGGTGCCAGCCAGCTCTTCAAAGGAGTGACTGCCAGCAGCAAGAGGAGAGAGCCAGGGGCTGCGCATCAGATAACCCAGCAGCAGCCCTCTTGTCACAGTGGAAGGACAAAAGAAGAAGCAGAGCATCTCCCTCTTCTTAACACTGCACCAAGTATGGAAGGAGGAAACATGGTTCATTGGAAAAGATACAAAAATGGGAATGAGGATACCAGGCTTATAGTACTCATTTTGCCATTGACTCACATTGGCAAGTCATTTTACTACCCTGGCCTTTAGTTCCCCATCTGTAAAATGAGTACAGTGGTACTTACCTGTTTTTGTAATGGGGTATTATTTAAAGGATCTGACCCTGACTTCTCTTTCCCCAGCTCCTTAGGCTGCTCAGGCAGGGGCAGGGACATATGTACTGCAAACACAAGATGGCCCTGGAATTTCAAAACAGGTATTCTGTACTACACCGGCTTTCATGTCACTCTTTCACCCCAGTGTACAGGTATCTTCCAGAAGTGGCGGGAGTGATGTGACTAACATCTTCCACATGTAGTTCTTTTGCTGTTTCTCCCTTTCCCACTACAATAGGAAAACCATCAAATGTTTTAAAAATAAATATTTATCTCTACCTTTCCTATCTGCTGTGCTATTAATTTGCATTACCCAAATGACTTTGCATGGAGAGCTTTAGTTTGAGGTGGGATTTAGATGCTATGGGGATACATCCCACAGTCTCAGGTTGGCTTGTCAGTGAGCTCTCTCTCCTATACAGACATGCTTTTTCTTTGTGATGGACAGCTCAGTTGTACCCAAGAAACAGTTGTCAGCTACAGTCCTGGTCCTGGTCCTGGTCCTAGTTGTCAACCGCAAACCTTTTTAGGTACTGGGGCCCAAACCACTGAAAGTCTTGAAGATACAAGCAACAATCTTAATTGTGTCTTGAGTGCTTCTGAAGAAAATCTAATGTAGAATGCAGAGGGGCAGGTCTGACATGCTCACAGTGCTTAATTGAGGAGGGAGCTGACCAGTTAAGTAAGTTTGTATAAAACTAGCATTTGTTTCATAACAAATACAATAACTTTAAAACCATTTTCATCTCTATGCCATATCTTATGCCTGTTGTCTCCACAACCAATGAATATTTGTGTTTATGGATGTACAACTTGTATTATGCAGTGGGAAGCTCTGCCCCTCTCTAACCTCTTAGATATTTGGACAAACCACTAAGAACCTGCAACAATTGTTAACTAAGAACTAGGGCTGGATCCAGTAAAGAACCTAGGCAACTTGCTCCAGAATGGAATTCAGAGCCTAGAGTTAGGCACCTGGGCCCCTAAATGCTGTGCAGGAGGGTTGGACACCTCAGAATAAGGTTGAAAATAGGGAACATGCTAAGCAGGTAGCCAGCTAATAGGGAAATGCTGAAGATGGGGGTCTGTCTGAAATCCACTGCTCTTTGGGGCTTTTATCTTGTGGCTTCGAGAAAACATCTTCATCCAAGTATCATATGTAGCCCAGAATCCTCTCTAGAAAATGCATATAAATGCCCTTCCTTTTAGAGAACTGAGCTGAGTTTGCTCTTCTTTTCAAAGTTGGCCTGTAGGTGTTATGGGTGCCCCCTTTTTGTGGTAGCCTAATGGTCACAAATTCATTCATGAATTGGGAGATTTCAGGCCAGTTTGGTCTGAGGGGATTGAAACCCATGTCTCCTGCCCCCCAGGGCACCTGGCTAAAAGCTCTCACCTGGGAGGGCAGTCCTAGCTTCCAGTCCTGCTCCTACCTCTCTTTATGTGTTTTATCCAATAAACATTAAAAGGAAAGTACATAAGCAGTCTTGTTGAGGGGAGGGAAGCCAGGAGTTGTTCCTCCCAGGTTAAGTGTCTTAATCACTAGACACTTATTACGCTTCATCTTATACTCTCTCTGGTCCAATGAGTCTTGAATTTTATTCTGCATAGTTCTTCCCCACCAAGATTGTCTGGTATTAGAAGGACAGGTCTGAATTCTAGCCCTTTCAGGAAGAGAAAGTAATTTAATTCAGGTCTTCTACTTCCTGATCGAGTGTTTTGACCACTTACAAAATGTTGAGGGGGTATATCAAGAAAATAGCAGGCACACTTCATTTTGTAAGGAGTCTGGTCCCATATGTGCACTGAGAATGCCTATTAGATTGAGATTTGGGGACTTCAGGTGGAGAAATGCCTAATGTCTGGGTCTCAGCTGGGCATAGGTACTTGGTTGTTCAGCTCTGTCAAGACTTGGATGGTTCTTGGGCATGTGCAGTGTGACAGGGTCATCTCCAGGGGTGGCCATGAGGCCTCTGGAGTCCCTTCAGCCCTTGCTGTCTGCGGGCAATCACCCCTTCAGTCTCCTGCCATACCTTGATGAACTTTGCCTTCATAATGAGAGAGGCTGCCCCAGGACTTCCCAAATTGCTCTCTTTCTCTAATGAACACTAAGTGCCTGTGATCATTGCCTTGTGGGCTAATTGCATGGCTCCATTCCAACCCTACACCACACCCCAAACCTCACAGGTGTCATCACTCACTGGTATTACCTTCCACTTAATCCCTCCTCTGGGCTCCTTGACTTTTGCCAGTCTGACACTCTTAGACCCTCAATAGGCTCCTGGATCCTTACTGGTCCCACAGACTCAGTCCCTCAATCTGAGCTCTGGATCCCTCCATGGCATCTGTGCACCTAGGAGACTTAAGTGAGGCATCTGTGGAGTTTGGGCATATCTAGGGTTAAGTGGCAGCTGAGTGAGGATATTCAATTACAATTTTGAACTTTCAGGCCTTTACATTTTGCTAAAGTTCTTTTCTGAATCTAGCCCATAGTTCCTGATTCTCCAAACAGCTGTGTGCAAGTGCACCTTAGGCTGGCATGGAACACCCACTGGCTTCCATGGATTTTGCATCTTGCATCAAGGGTAGAGGCATGCAAGGATATCATTGCAAGATCAGAACCTTAATCCTTACAGCAAGCAGCAGAAATCTATGTGTGTAGTGAGAGCTAGAGTAGCTCAGCCTCCACTTGTACCCCATCACTCACCTAAGGAGGCCCCACTCACAGGAGTAAATTTTACTCAAGAAAGTAGTTCCACTGAATTGAAAGGATTACTGGGGTGAGTAAAAGTTGAAGAATTGAATGTCATAAATATATACATACACATATAATGTGTATTTTGCATTTCCATATTATATACACTGCTAATTATCTACCTATTATTTCAGGTGCAGCTCTGGTTTTGAGATTAAGGTTTATAATCTTTGTAATGAACACATAAAGAGTTATATGTCCATGCTTGAAATAAGGGTTATTCATTCATTATGAATTCAGTCATTTATTATTACTACTTACATTAGTTGTCATGCCCTATGTAATAACAGTTAATGCTTTTCCCCCCACTGTTTTCAATTCAGCAGTAAGCGAGAAGCAATGTTTTACATCTAATAGAAGGACCTTTTATTTATTTAACTATTTTTGGAAAGAGAAAGAAAATATTTTCTGAGACATATTTATTACAGACTATTTAGGGAATTATTGATTTATCAATATGTGAGTACTTTGCTTGGTGTGCAGCCTTTTAGTCCGATTCAATCTAGCTGTTGCTGTATGAATCTTGGTAGTCGGCGAGTCTAAAAGGTGCTTTCTAAGGAGAATTGGGTAATGTTTTTAAACCTTTATACACCTAGAGCCTTGCTGTGGGGAAAACTGCTTTAATTTTGTGTGTCAACATTTTGCTTTTTAGTCATGCTTCTGTTTATTCAGATACTTTCTGTGTCTGTCAAAAAAACCCCAGTTAAGATCCCCAAAGTGAAATATTCCAATAGATTTCACAGAATGCACAAGCGAGTTATGCAGGAAGAAGTTATTTTTGGTATAAAGCTGTTTTGCTTCATTCTCCAATTTAACAATGTGTTTTTATTTATAAGAAAAGATTTAAAGTGGTTCAGATTGTTTGGACCTTTGGTTCTTATGTAAAAGACGCAATGAAACAAAAGAATCTTCCTCTCCCCAAATTCTCTGTCAACAGTAACTTAAATTGATTACTTTGCTGAGGGGAGGAAAGGCAAAAAATATTTAAAACAACTTTAAAGCTTCATTTAAAAAAAGTGAAGAGTGGTAGATGGAGAATATACTCTGTAGTACTCTCATATCGCAGCTGGACTGGCAATAGCTAAGGTTTATTTATTTATTTTCTGCACAGAGGGGAGGAAAATATATAGGTCCATGAATCAATCTAGATAATGGGGAAGGCTGAATGTAATAAATAATACAGTAACAACCCTAAACTAATGAGCTGTTGCTAAGGTACATTTCACGGGCTCATCCTCTATATAAGAAGTCACTAATAATCCCTTGGTGTAATCAGATGATAAAGCTTTGCCATAAGGCAACACCTGTGCAATTAAAGCTGCAGATTCTTTTGCACGTTTCATTAATTTCAGGATTTTGTAAAGGCACAATGACTACACTAATAATCTAGTCTACTTGACTCCATGTCTACTGGAAACAGGGTGTCTAATTAGGTAAAGGTAATTAATTAGAGATAAATGGAGCTAATCGGACTCGGTTAACACTAATTCTCTGAATTAAGACATTTTGGGACACCTACTATTCCATTGACTTCTGATGTTTCCCAACAAACACTGAATTGGAGGGTAGTAGGTAAGCACAACATTTATTTTCTTGAAAACTATATGCCATTGCCCAGCCCTGCAAACATTGACTTGCATGAATAACTTGACCAGAAGCAGTTGGATTATACTTGCATAAATCATCTTTATTCATGAGAACGGGCCTGTAGGATTCGCCCCCTTCTCAGGTTTGGGCTGTAGGGCTGGATTTGGTGCCTACTGAAGTCAACAGGAAGTTTTCTCTGGATGCAGTGGATATTTGCCTGTGCACTTAGAGTTTACTTTCAGAATCCTATTAGGCAACATGAATCTGTGGAAATGAAGATGTTGGGAAATTATAAAAATTATATGTATTTTAAGTCTTTATCTTCCACAACATACTGGTATTTCACAGGGCTTCTTTTATTGAAGGTTTTTTGTTCTTAAAGTTACAGAAGTGAGGAAATCCATGAGTAAATAGTAAGGCTAAATGTTTCAATCCTGAATGCCTGAAGTTAATATCTGATAAGAGTTGGCAGAGTTTTATACATACTGAGCTCTTGGATCTGCCACTAACTGCTACCACTGTAACAGCCACTGACTATGGGCCTTTCCTAATCTTAAGTAAGTTAAATCCTACTTACTTTACTTATACATCAATAGCCCCATTGAGTTCAATGGCCTGCTCTTTTTTAAATTTATAACACTACTCATGTGGGTGAAATGAGTAGTGTTGCCCCCAAAACACAACACTGCCAAGCACTGAAGAATGCATTCCCATGCAATTCCTGTGTTTTACAGGCTTTGTAATTTCACAGTTTTTACTAATTTTTGTATACAAGCACTTTTATGCCATTAACATTTTTGATCATTCCTGTGTAATAACGAAATTGGTAGAATGATCCATGATTTGAATGTGTACACAGCAGATATAACAATTGCAATTAGTGTTTGTGGAACAAAGCCCATGGAAGGCATGGAGTTTATGCTTTTTATAATGTGGTACTTTTTGCCTCTGCCTACTATTTTTGAGCTACCAAACGGGATTATCTTTTGATTATCTACTGATAGTTGGTAAAGTTTGATTCCAAAACACAAGCAACCTCAGCTCTTTGCATCACATGAACACAAAAGGGTGATGGAAGCTCTATTTTTTCCTACTTCCCACAAAGCTTGACTTTTTCAGTCTTGTATTGCAAAAGTGCCTAAACAGATTTGTGAAATATTGGAAGTAAGTAACAAGAAGTGCTCATGGGATAAGACCTTGTAGGCTGCATTTCACCCTGGAGCAAGTTTCTAACAGGTAAATTACACTTGTCTAAAGAGGGGAGTTATAATGGAAACAGCTGATCATTGAAACTGTCAGGCACCATTTGGATTGACCCGTAAAAATGTTAGATAATAGAGACTATTAGAGGTAGGAGAGGCCTGCCTACTAGTTGAGCCAGAAAATGCCTGCTTGGTTATTTTTATTCCTACCGTAGCAACGTAGGGCCTTCAGAACAGTTCTATTCGCACTGAAGGGTTTCCATTGACTTCTGTCCAGGCAGAATTGTCTCCACATTTGCAACTAGCCCTTCCCTTTTCAAAGATCTTGCCTTATTCTACATCAGGGGTTGGCAACCTATGGCCCATAGGCTGGATCTGGCCTGCAGAGCTATTTGACCTGGCTTGTGTACAGGGGGCTTCAGCAGCATTTGGCAGTATGAGGGCTTTGAAAGCAGTTGCTTTCCCCTGCCGCCACATGGAAAACATCAGCTGTAACTGCTTTCCCCTTGCTGCTGCTGGGAAAAGTGGCGGCAGTGGCTGGGATCCTAACTTGACTCTGACCCTTAAAGGGTTGCTGACCTCTGTTACACACAGTGAAGAATCCCAGATGCAGCAGATGGGCAAACCTCACTGAACTCTGGGAATGGAAAGAGGTTTGATATACATAGGGCTTCTGCACCATAGATCCTTGATTCCAGGGGATTGCTACCATCTCTTTGGGGTGGGTCCTGTCACTGAATCTGGACCTACCACTTCCTACATGCACTGGTCTGTGCCTCCTTGGATTCAGTACCAGTATCCCTGATTCTCGATGAAGTCCTGAGGCTTGAGTAGAAGATGAAGAACAGGTATGAGAGATTCTCACCCCCCAGCAAACAAACTGAGATGTACCCTTTGGCACATCTTCTTATCTCTTTGAAATTGTAAGTAAGTACAGCATTAATAGCCACATTCTTTTAAAAATCTTCTAGAAAATTTAAATGTTCTACAGATTTCTTCACATAATTTTCAAAAGTTATTTTATTATTATATCAGACAATTAGAAAAATTATATTCTGTTTTGAATTCCAGAAGATTTAGGTCATGTCCAACGGGCAGAATTCAGTCCCTGATGCTTGCTTGTGTTGGTAATTGGTAAGTGTGATCTGTAATGTTTAACAGTGTAACACATCAAGAGAATCTCTGCAGACCATGGAAATGATACTTTGTGTGACTAAGTCATTAAACACTGTAAACAGTAATTGCTAATGCTGTAAGCCAGGTACCATCAGCAAACTTGGACTCTGAGAATGTTCTGAAAGAATGGGTAAGAGGCCTGTGAATTTCTTAAAGCAGAAGGACAATTATCTCAGAGTAGGTAGCTCCTTAAAGACTATGGGCAATGGAGAGTCTGTGGTTCCCTCTTTTCCTTTACAGGTCATCTCTTTTTTCATATCTGTTCATCAAAATGTGAGGCACTTGTACATGTGACAGGGGTTTAGTCCTCGGGGTTTTATTCTGTGCTCCCTAAATTGAAACAGTGGGTTTTTAATTGAAACTCACCATTTCAATTTTTCTGTCCTGTTACGGCAAGGGGCCCAATCCTTTTAAATATTTCTTTTGTCAGAGTCAGAGCCTGCCTGCGGCTGGGGGCTAAGCTGCCAGTGGGCTGAGTGGCCCTGGAGCTGTGGGGGTCCCTGGTCCTTCCCTCCTCAGCAGCAGTGCCCCCTGGGGCCATCCAGGCAGGTTGCTAGTGGGCCAGCTGCTGCCCCAGCTCAGAGGCAGCACCTGGCCTGATCCAACTGTTCCCCAAGCCTGCCTGGGGAGCAGCACCTGGCAGGCTTACACTGGGCAGACTCAGCGAAGAGTTGGATCAGGCCAGGTGCTTCCTGCAAGATGGGGCAGCACCCAGCTCACTAGCAGTCTGCCTGGACAGCTCCAGGGGATGCCGCTGCCATAGAGGGAAGGACTGGGGCTGCTCGTAACTCAGGGGCTGCTTGTCCACAGTCAGCTCACCCCCACAGGCAGCTGGTCCACAGGCAGCATGGGAAAGCAACAGGAAGGTGGCTGAGTGTGCTGGTGGCTGGAGAAGGCAGTGGGGATGGTATATGGGGAGCTGGAAGCCCAGGCAGGCTTGAGGAAGCATTGGATCAGGTGCCTCCAAGCTGGGGCAGCAGCCTGCCCAGGCTTCTAGTGTCCTGTGCATCATCCCCAATAATTCTCCCAGTGCCAGCAAATCCAGCTGCCCTCCTACCACCTTCCTGCACTGCCCCAGGGGCAAGCCAGCCCATTCCTGGGTGGCCCCAGGCATCCTGCCAGCTTCAGGAGCCTGCTGAAGGCAGAAGTGGTAAGGCACCTGATCCTTTTTTTCTTCAGAGCCTTGCTTGCCTTCCTTTTCCATGGCCAGGGGGCAAGCTGACATGCATCATTGCAATTTGCATCGAGATGTAGTTTAGTTTGTAATGATGCAAACTCATTTTAAATCCTCCAAACTCTTGCATGTGTACAAGGTGATGCCATTAAGCCAAACAAAGTGACATTTTCATCATGGGTACATGGTAATGGCATTGCATGTACAAGCACCCCTTGTTATGCAGTCTGGGTGACATGGACCTAAACATGGTTTGTAGTCTCGGCACAAATGCTTGCATCAGGACATCACCTTATCTCATGTAGAGACAGATTGGGTACTTCAGCTAAATCAGGCCTGATAGTCCTTGGCGGTTACTACCTATATAGAATCAGTGATGTGCACAGGTGAGAAGACAAGGCCTCTGCACTGGAAATCTCACTATCTATAACTAGGGTGACCATATGTCCCCGTTTGGTCAGGACAGCCCCAGATTTCATAGGCTGCCCCGGCCAGTTGGTGAAAATAAAATCAAAAGTCCCAGAATCATAGGGGTGCAGGCTGGAGAGAGGTGGAGCGGCACGGTGTACTGGGCAGGTACAACAGTGGAGCAATGTGGGCAGACTGGAGCAGTGCCCGGCCCCAGAGCCATCCCTTGGGGGTGGGGGTGAATTGGGGTGACCACCCCAGGTCCTGCTCTTTGAGGGGCCCCACAGGCAGTGCTGTACAGGCCCCACTGGCTGTTCTGCACTGTGCTGCCAGCTCCGTGCTCCAGCCACTTGCCTCCCCACTCCCCTCCCAGGCTCCATGCTCCAGCTGTTCACCACCCACTAACCCCCATAGAGGCCCTGCACAGCCTGATATGCCCCAGGCCCTGCACACCCCTAGGGTTGGCTCTGCCTGACCCAGCCCATCCCCTGTCTCCAGCCACTGCTCAGGAGGCGGCAGGTTGGGCATGTGTGGATGGGGTGGTGCCTGCTCCAGCAATGCCTGCCTGGCACACCATGCCATTCCATCTCCTTGTTGGACTGCATCCTGCCCACTTGCCTCTGCCTCTAGCAGTGCTGCTGACTTGCAGTGGAGGGAGAGGGGGAGTGGGGCAGTGTCCTGGATGGATTTCTTTAAACGTAATATGGTCACCATAGATGGAGGAAGAAACAATGATTTTGTGGGGGTTGAGTGTGTACGTGCAAGTGAATGCATGCATGCACCCCTCCCCAGCAAGTAAGTCTGTTGTGGGGGAGGGGAATGGGGCGGGGGGTCAGATCGAGGCCTCTGCAGTGAGGGAGGGAGTGGAGCAGGGGTTGAGGTGAATGGAACCCCAGGGCCAGGGCAGGTTGTAGGAGGCTCAGAGCCTGGATGGCTTGTTCAGGGGCACAGGGAGGCTCCCACTGCTGCCAGCACCTACAGGGCAGGCACAGAGGGCATGTTCCCCCATGATCTGTGTGTGGGGCAGAGGCAGCTGTTGCTGAGGGCTGTGCTCCATACCCTTCTGCTGGTGCCCTGGCAGCCACGTGATGCCACATGACTCCTGTGTGCTGGCTGCGCCACCTGCCTGGCAGTGAGAGGCATGTGGTGTTGCACAGCTGCCAGGGCACTGGCAGTGGGTTATGGAGCGCAGCCCACAGCGGCAGTTGCCTCTGCCCAGCACACAACACAGATCGTATCCCCTGTGTCTGCCTGCCTTGGGAGTGCAGGCAGTGGCAGGAACCCCCCCCCCCCCCCTTCCCTGTGCCCTTGGATTAGTCGCCTGGGCAGCAAGTGGCCCACAACCCACTCCAGGGCCCCATTCACCACCCCCCACCCCATAGGGGCCTCAATCTGCTCCCCTGTGCCCTTTCCTATGCACACATTTACCTGCTCAGCTGGGCACTGCTCCACACGTTGCCGGGCCAGGCTGAGTTCCTGGCCACCTGCAGGCTCTGGCTGCTTGTCTCTGTCTGTGTGCACCCCTCCCCCCTGCTTTCCCCAGCCCACACCTGGGGCTTGTATTTGGGGGCTAAGCCCCCTTAGCCTCGGCCTTCCACTGCCTATGATGTTCCCCCTATCTATAATAGACTGATAGCATCAAGGGCCATAGCAATAGAAGAAAGAGTGAAAGAAGAAGACCATAGAATATCAGAGGGAGGATGGTCTGCCTACAGAGGTCAGAACATTTAATTTTTCTGTTTCATATTCATGTTGATTAGGTCTCTTTTGGTTTGTATTCTGTATTTGCAACACACTGGAATGGAGACCAGTGATGTAAAGCTGCTGAGAAGGGGAGACTTTTGAGAAGGATTTTGAGGGAGAAGTTCATTTTGATAGTTCACTGTTGCTTTACGTAGGGGAAGGACAGAGCCTCTGTCTTATGCTGCAGTGGTGCTGTCTTTGTTTCCCCCTCTTAAGTGAACTACCAATGGCCGGATAGTTGTGTAACAGGGCGCTTTGAGTGCCTGTTACTTTAAGAGAAGGAAAGGCTGCTGAGAGAGCTCAGGCAGCAATCAGGGGAGTGACCTGACCAGTAAGGGGCAGAGCTGAGGGTGTGTGCGTGTACGTATATGTATATATATATGTATATGTATATACATGTGTATATATAAGCCCAGGTCTTGGCAGTCTGGCACTAGAAGCTGATGTGAGAGGAGCTTCTCAGCAGACTACAGAGAGTCTCTTGATGGACACCAAGAATGCCTGTGTGTAACAGAGCCTTAGGGCTGCAGTAACACTGGCAGTTCAGGATGGGACTAAGGGGGTTGTGTGGAGGTGCATTTCCCTGTAATCAGGAAGCAAAGTCTGCGACTATATAATGGGGAAGCACTGTTATGGGGAGATGGGATCATTTCCAGCTGAGGGGGATCTGGGTGATGCAGCTCCAGTGGATCCAGGATGGTGTATCCCAGTGCTGGAGTGGAAAGGCTGGGCCTTTTGAAGATGCAGTTGCCTTCATTAGGTCACTTTGGGACTTATGGGGTCAGGGGAATGGGGAAAAACCTGTTTTGGAGCTTGGTGGGCAAACTCTTTACACATCTTTATGTACCCTGTTAGGGGGGTGATCCAGCCTTGCCTATCAGAATGAATTATTGCTAGGGACCTACTTAATTTGTAATTCCATGGATTTTATGAAAACCATAAAATCGGGCATTATTCCCCAAATCCATGCCTCCCCCCCACCACTAAAAATGAAATGCTGTAGTCCAGCCTTGCAGCCCATGG
>NW_017728993.1:39488774-39507498 GCF_001723915.1 Gavialis gangeticus | reverse complement strand
GGGGGGGGGGAAGGGAGGCAGAAGGGAGAGTCATTGATGTGAAAGGGAGCAGCCAAGATGGCAGCTGCCCCTGACCCTTGTTGCTGATTGGCTGAGAGGGCTGCCCATTTTGTGTCCCTGCTTCTCTCTCCCAATCAGTGGTGAGAGGTGGGGCTTCACAATGGATGGTCCTCTCAGCCAATCCATCATGAGGGGAAGAGCCACCAGGGCCCCTTGACTAATCAGTGGCAAAGAGGAGGCTTGCTGTGAAAAGACTGCAAAATTGGCTTGGTGCACCATGAGCGGCCCACAAAAATCCCCTTTGTTCGCTGTGACTTAAGTAGATATTAAACCCCCTTTCAGTCTCTTCTTCTCTAGACTAAATAAGCCCATTTCCATCAGACTTTCCTCAGAAGCCATGTCTCCCAGCCCTCTCACGGTTTTTGTCACCCTCTGCTGGGCTCTCTCCAATTTGTCCACATCCTTTCTGTAGTGGGGGGCACAAAACTGAACACAGTACTCCAGATGTGGCCTCACCAGTGCTGAATAGAGGGAAATAATCACTTACCTTGATTTCCTGGCAACACACCTACCAATGCAGCCCAGTATGTCATTAACTTTCTTGGTAGCAAGGGTACACTGCTGGCTCATATTCAGCTAATTGTCTGCTGTAACCCCCAGGTCCTTTTCTGCAGAGCTGCTGCCCAGCCACTCAGCCCCCAGCCTGTACCAGTGCATGGGATTGTTCCATCCTAAGTGCAGGACTTTGCACTTGTCCTTGCTGAACCTCATGAGATTTCTTTTGGCCCAATCCTCCAATTTCTCAAGGTCACTCTGAATCCTAGCCCTACCTTCCCGCATATCTACTACTCCCCCCAGCTTGGTGTCATCTGCAGACTTGCTGAGGGTGCCCTCTATACCATCTTCTGTGGTGGTATCTCCATCCTTGGAAGTTTTTAATACTCGGCTAGACAAAGCTTTGCCTGGAATTATCTATTTGGGTATGGTCCTGCTTTGAGCAGGGGGTTTGATTAGATGATCTCCTGTGGTCTTTTGCAACCCTAATCTTCTATGATTCTGTCCCTAATTATTGCTCTCAGGCTTTAATGTCTATGTTACATGCTATAAGGAGCCTTCTTTCTAATGCTCCTCTATTCAAATTAAATCATCTTTTAATATGAAACAAATAAATGTTTAAAGTAGCTGATTGAAAAGGGCAGAACATTCCTCATGTATTTCTCTCTTCCTACATTTTTCATTCCATCCCTTGCTCTTGGCCTTTGATTGCTGTTTACCAGAGTGATATCAAAGCAGGTTTCCCCCACAGCTCTGGATTACAATGCAGTCCATAATCTAGCATCTTGACAGCCACTAGAGTTTTGAAACTAGCCTCAGTGTTTGTGCCAAGAATTGAACTGCTGTTGTTAATAGCAGCAGTATGTTCTCCAGCCGCTCCTGCATTATGTGAGGAACCAGCAGGCTATCTTCATATCTTAATTTCTGTTTTTGTAAACACTCTGCAGCAAATGCTGGTACTTTGCAGGGTTGCCACCAACCTGCAGTATTTTCTTATTGCAGATGAAGGACAGTTCATTTAAAATTAAGAAATGTCTTTAAAAATGTGAGAATAAAGCTAACCAGGTAAGATCTAAGATCTGAATTAAAATAAACGTGCTTATAATAAAATCCAGTTATTTCCTGGCAACACTTATTGTATCTCACTCCAAAGCAATCCAGTGCATGGTTCAGTGTATAATTTAACTACACCACAGTTGTCAAATGCTTAAAACATTTAAAAGGAAGTTCTAAAGTTTAATAGTTAATTTTATTATTACTCTTTTGGATGTAATTAGCTGGGGATACACTTTTAACTGCTTTTCTCCTTGCTATTGAAGTGGATTTTTATGTTTTACACTGAGGGGGTGGGTAGGGGGAGTGTGTCAGACCATGGGTCTCTCCCTTGATGCACATTATTAGAGTCTTTTTAGAGACAAGCAAGCAATTTTGCTGTCATTGGTCTTGTTCAAATAGAGTATGTTTATCTATGCAATACACTTGGGGAAGGGTGTCAAAAGAAGATCTCCAGCTAGCAGCTGACATAGCTACTGCATACTCATCTAAAATCTCCTCAAATAGGGGACTTGTATACAGAGGTCACATTTCAGGTATTGTTGATAAAACATTGTATCAGAGTCAAAAATAAAACATTTGGGGCCTGATTCTCATTTATGCAGAGGCCCCCTCCCAATCTTTTGGGAGAGTAAATGGGCCTACTATAATTATAGGAATAGAAGGAGGGAACACGGCTCTAGTGTGGTGAGAATTACCAGTAGCACCTTGTCACATCAAAGTTTAGTTTACAAATAGCACATTTAATGCAAACTGATATTATAAAGCAATTACTTGTTCAAAACCATAACAGCCAGGTCCCACCTATACTGAAGTCAACAGCAAAAACTTAATGTGAGTTAAAGAGGGGGAGGCTTGGTTCCATATTTTGCAAATCTGAGACTTTTTAAAAAAATTCTGAGAATCAGTGCTTTTCTCATTTATCTCAGAGCTGCTTTTTCTATGAGGCATTTTCCCTTGTACTTATTTAATATAACTGATTGAATTCAGGTATTTCACAAGCAGATTTGTATACAGACTTTGGGCCTCCCTTTGTGGCAGAATTGTCCAGGATACTCTGCCAACACTTGCTTTGGTGAATTGGAGTAATCCCTGACTATGGAAGTAGTCTTACTAATGTGGAGGGTTAAAGGAGTGATGTGAGGTTAAGGTTTGCAGGGTCTCTGGGACTGACTTGTATTGTAAGCTGTCTGGGGTTGTGACTGTGGTTGTACAGTGCCTAACACAATGGGATCGTGGGTTGTAACTAGGACTTATAGATATTACTGCAGTGCAAATAATATTATTCTGTGGTGGGGTAAGAACTGCAAGGGCAAATGTACATATACCAATTCTGTCTTGGTGTAATTAAGATAAAATGCTAGTAAAGCAATAGGAGCAACAGGGTTGGCAGGTGTGCCACAAATTAATCTTGCACCTTCCCCAAATACCATTCTGATTCACTTCCCCTGCCTAATCCATTGGTCTGCTTTCTATTCCCAGCCCTATGCTCCTTGCCTGATCTGCTGCTCTGCTTTCTGCTTCCTTCCCTATGCTTCGTTGTCCAATTTGCTGCTTTGTTTTCTGCTCCCTGACTTATCTGCTGCTCTGCTACCTGTTCCCTCCTTAATCTGCCATGTGTCCCACACAGAGGGTGCCTATGCTAGAGGTTGGCAGCCACCCCTGTACTAAAGCATGAGAATTTGAGTATTATTAATTCAGGTGTAGCTTTGTCTCCAAGTGAGGTGCTCAGCCTGTATCCAGTGCAAGAAATGGATGGTGCAGAAAGCTCTCCAAAGCCTCAGTACTTGCTTATCTAGAGAAAGGGAGAAAACTGGCAAAAGTTTTATAAATAGATAAAGCTGGCTTTTTACTATGAACCATTTTACCAGAAATGTTGTGGGGGGTGGGGTGTTGTTTGATTTTTTTACAAGAAGGAAGCATTTTACCACCTAATATGCTAGCACCAGGCTCCTGCCGTTGTTGGAGCTAATTTGCATTTCACGGAGCACAGAGACTCATGTATACTTCACCATAAAAGAAATTCCTGCCCAGAATAGCTTTCCATCTTTCCACTCTTCTGTGAAATATGAAGCATCATAACCCGAAAGAAATATACTTCTACATCCTGCTTGCCACCAGACAACTTCAAGGTAAAAAGAATTTTTCAACCTTTCTCTGTGCCTAACCTGAACACAATGAACTATTCCAAACAGGAACCTTTACCCACACCTTCAGCTCTCCTTTGAAACATTAATTTTCAGTTCTACCTGGGAGAACTTTTACAATCTCTGCTCTCTCCTATGCCTGATGAAGGGTGAGTGTGCCACAAAGCTTGTGAATAAATAAAGTAATTTGTAAACATCTAGTTGGTCTAATAAAAGATATCATCTGTTCCATGAGCTTTGATTCCTTTTGCCTCTAGACCAGTACGGCTACAACCTGGATACCTGTAAGCTGGCTTCTGTCACATCTGTCAGTGGGACTTCCTATGTCCAACAACACACATCCATATTAGTGGGACTTCCACAGATATAAGGGGCTGTGCTGGAGGTTCCACTAGAAGACTGATGCTTTAGTTAACTAGCATCCATACAGACAATACCATCTGAAACAATGACTGGAAATATTACAACAGGGTATATGTGCCTAGCATAGTGCTATGCTGTGTGGAGAATATGCAAGATAAATCTGAGTGAGCAAGCTCAGATAACAGAAGCTGTAAAGTGCTAACAACAGCACCCACCTGAACTCATTAATCTGACTGACAGGCAAAGGTATATTAGCTCAGGAGAAGAGCTATACTACATCAGTTCTGCTTCTGGTACTTGGACAAGCTCTGGTAGTTGTTTGTGGCACAGCAGTGTGCCATAGATAAGTGCCAAGTCACACGATTTCTTTAGGTGAGAATGACTGGTTGTTTCTTAAATGATTTCTCCAATAGAATGTAGGTACACAAGGGTTTTCTGAAAAGTCCTAAGCATGTATTTCCTTGCTTGGACCATGTTACTTGGAAAAACATATTTATGGTGCAAGGCAAGTCTTGGCCGCCCTATCCATTTTTGCCCAGGCTCCATCCATCTGTCATACAGTGCACTTGGACAGTTCTGCAAATCTTTTCCAAACCCATGGTGTTTTCACTTGAAATTTCCTGTAAGATCTATTGTTTTCATAAAGCAAAATATTTGCCTTTTAGTAGAACTAGTACCAAAGCTATCTCACCTGTAGTGGCACTGCACACACCATTTCTGGGGGTTGTTACATGCATTCTTCACTTGCTGTCTTGCAAGAAAGATTTAGAAAATACTTGTTTGCAAAGCTTTTACTAGAAACACAGGCTTTGCCCTGTTATGTATCTTGTATAACACAAGCAATATATACTCTTACAAGAGGAGACATACTGTAGGATGCTTCTATAAATCAAGGCTTCAATCCTACAACTGATTCCTTGTGGGTTGATTCCTGTATGATGTGGAGACCTGATGAAGTCACTGGTGCTGTATGCAAGTGCCTGAGTTGGTCCATAATATGTCAAATGCAGGATCTGGCCCAATCTTGCTTTGTTAATGTTAAATGGATTTTTCATTTACTTCGTTGACCAGGCCCTAGAAAAATGGCACAAATCAGGCTCACAGTGCACTGGGAGCCTCAAACCAAGGTGCTTTTTTTTCTCTCTTTCCCTCATTCTCTCCCCTCTCACCCCTGCCCATCCATCTTTGAATACTATGGGCTTCTGTCTGACAAGATTTTCGCTAGCATGGGGTGGCCTTTGATATGAACAAGATTTGAGCAGTGGTTTCTGTAGTAGAAGAAGAGGGAGATATCTGGGCAGGATGTGAGATTAAGGCACAGAAGAAAGTATGGGAAGAAGGAACCAAGATCAGAGTGGGAGAGGGAAACTAGGGTCCCTCAGTGCAGCAAAGAGGACAAAAGTGACAAATCAGAGACAGTGCTAACATTGTGTAGCACCATACAGCACCCTTGAAAGGCTCCCAACACACCTGAGAGTGGTGTGACACCCTGGTTGAGAACTACTGGTCTAATGGATGGACAGCTGGCTCCTGATGGTGCATTTCATGGATACTACATTTATTGTTAAACATATCAAAATTTAAAAATGGTTTGGGGTTCATGGAACAGCAGATGTTTAGCAAGGGCTAAATGTCCACAATGTTTCAGAGCCTGGATGTTTGGTCACAATTGTTGTTGTAAGAAAGAGTTGGACAATTCTCCATATTGTAAAAAAAATTCTGAAGTACTTAGTAACTTCTATAACAATGTTTCTAACTGATAGGTTTTGTATTTGATTATCTACAAAATATCTCTTTACATGTTGACTTGGAGTGGGCATTTGTAAAGCAAACAAACATGGAGGTGATGGTTCTTAGTTGATCATAAGTGTTTAAAGCATAATGGGTAGAGTAAAATGATGAGCAGACTACAATTCTTTTGAATGCATTTGATAATCAAATATCTCTGTAGATTGGGAATAGTGATGCTTGATATCTGAGCTATGTTGGTTAGTTATGGTCAGTTATGTCACTACCTGCTTTCTTTCCTCAGTAAGGTGAATATAGTTGTTATGATCCGGATGTAGACTTGAAGAAACAAGTGATGGTTTGAATCTCTCTGGGAGAGGAGGTGTTTTTAGGAGAGGTAGTAGGTATAAAAACAAAGAGAAAATATACAACAAATATGGTAGCAAAGGAATTAGGGGTGAACCAATAAAGGTTTTTTTTTGGCTGATGCCAATGACCAATTATTAACCAGCCATATTGGCTGATACCAATCCAATTGCTGATATGCAGCCTGGCAGTATGGAGCACCATCAGGCTGGTAAGTTTGTGGCTGGGAGGGACTTGCGGTGGGGGTCAGGTCAAGGCCCCCCCATGATGAGGGAGGGAGTGGGGCTGGAGCAGGGGCAGAGGCAGGCACTGCCCAGCTGGAGCAGGGTGGGATGCAGGTTGGAGCTGCAGGTGGCTCATCCAAGGGTCATGGTAGAGGTGGGGAGTGGAGGCAGCTACCACTGCTGCATGCACCCCTGTGTTCAGGGCAAGGGTGGGCTGCCCATTATGGGCTGGGGCCAGAGACTGTGCTGGCCTCTTCCCAGCAGGGGGCTGTGCTTGGAGTGGGTGGGGGTGGGGCAGGTGGAAGAGGTGTTGAAAGAGGTGGTTACAGGGTACTACAGTGAATTTTGGGGTGGCTGCAGCCCACCCCATAACCACCCCTCCCAGCACTGCCACTGCCTGCCCCACCTGCCCTGAGCACAGCCCTGGCCCAGCTCCCCACCACCGGGAATAGGCTGATGCAGCCCCTGGCCCAGCCTACAATGGGCAGTCTGCCCTTACCCTGTGCACATGCCCCCATGCCTCCCCCATGGGTGCATGCAATGGTGGGAGCCGCCCCCCTCCCTGATCCCCTGCATCCCCTAGATGAGCCACCCAGGGCTCTGTCCCATGCCCTGCCCCACCCCATCTGGGCAGCACCTGTTTCTGTCCCAGCTCCACTCCCTCCCCCCCCATGGGGCCTCAGTCTGCTCCCCACACCCTTTCTCTCCCCCACGCCCCTTCCCCCAACAGACTTACTGGCTGGATGCTGCTCTCCAAGCTGTTGGGCTATATTCCTGGCTGCCTGCATGCATGCAGCATTTGTTGGTGACATTATTGGCCAAATCAACCAAAAAAAGCTGATTGCTTATAATGTCTATTTTCCTTTTGTCAGTGCTGATACAATATGGACCAATATATCAGTGCACCTCTAAAAAGAATTGGCTGATTCTCTGTAGAGACAGGCTGAATCGCTGCTCATCCTGAAGGTGAGACTCCTTTTGCACATGGACAAAAATGTTTGCAGTTTCCTTTCCGCTGATAATTATGTATCATATTACAGATATTAGAAAAAATTCTGTTAGCATATACAAGGAAGGCAGCTGTTTCAGAGGGTCTAACTCTGAAAAATAGCGGCAGATATTGTAAAATGACGTTGGAAACCTTAGATAGAGTGCTTGGACTGCTTGCGGCCATGATCCTGCAATGAACTCTATGCTTGTGAATCTCTACACGTGCACTGAAGTAAGTGCTTCTTCTGAATATAAGGAATTGCTGGTATAGACTTGAATCACAGAATTGGAGCCTACATTTGTATGAGCAGAGCTAGCAGAATAGCACAGCCTTTAACCATAGGCTTAGTTCTATTCAGCAAAGAATTTGGCTTCAGTGGGACTTAAGCATATGCTTAAATATGTTGTTGATTCAGAGCCAAAATCTGCTGGATGTTGTGAGAATCTCTAGGATACTTGTTTTAATAAAACAATGTTTAATAATAGTGTGTGTGGGAGGAGTGAGCAGGAGGAAGTATTGCCAAACTGAATTCATTTTTCAATTTCAGCAAGTTGAGGTATTTGCCCATCTTTAATCATGGTTGGGAGTTATTTTACATTAGGAAGCTAATTAGCTCTTGCCCACTACAAGCATTAAAGGAAGCTGCCTCTTTGTTCCTAAACAGTGTGTGAAATATTTAGTTAGTGACTACATTTGCATGGTACAAGATTATTTTAATTTGCTAACTTTTCCCCTTGACAACTTCAGTTAAATTGCATAGTAACCCAAGTTTTGGGTCTGTCTTCAACATGTGTCAGACATTTCACTACTTGATTACTTAGTGGTTTTATATACCAATGCATGGCATAAAGCAGAACAAAAGGCAGTTCATCAGATGACCTCAGAATATGGCAGATAGTGAAAGGGAGACATTTTTGGAAAGATGTAGAAAATGCTGACAGTGTTTGAATTCGTTGACATTATGTGCAAAATTCTTATATGGTGTCTAAGCCAGAACTTCCCTGACTGGTACTATCAGATACAGGATTGATTAGCACTAATGGTCACTCATTAGTATGTCTTTTAATGTTTATCATAAAGTTTCCTTGCAGTAGAGGAAGCTATGACTTCCTCAAGCTATATGTGACTTCTGAATGACAGGAGACACTTTTGCAAATTCTGTATTCACATTAGTTCACAGTTTTATTCAAAAGTTTAATTTTATGTGCTGAAAACCATTCAGAAAGCACATCCATCTGGCCACACAAATATAGGTATAAGTTCAGCAAATATTTTTTTCTGTCTTTTGTAAAGATTAGTAAATGAATATACAAAAGTGAGAGACCACAGTATATAGGAGAAGGGATGTGGCCTGCCTATCTTTGTAGAAAGTAAGCTCCAAGCACAACAGTAGGGGTGGAAGTAACAGCGTCCTAAAGGGAACTTAGAGTCTTACCCATCCATCATCCTATACTTTCTACTTAATTCTTCATATTCTTCTTCTCCATTGTCATGTCTACTGAATATGCCCTTGACAGAGTTGCCATTAATGTGGAAAGTTTGTGATGAAATGCTGAGTTCTAGATTTTAATCTCAGCATGGTCAGATCTGTTTGTTCTGATCTGGCAAGAGTGCCAGAGATAGATTTCCACTGAGCAGAGCACCTTGGTTCGGTGTTTGAGCATCTCTCTTTCTGCAGCTGACAAACCCCTCTGGAACACAGATGGCTGGGTGGGACGGGGTAGTGAGTCAGTCCCTGAGAGGTCTGCAGAGGGCCTTGTGAATTATGATTTTATATTTGGTGTGAAAGCAGAGAGAGAGCTGGCTATATATGAGTGGCTCCTGAGTTATGTATTCATCCCTAATTTTGTGCTGAGAAGGCAGCCTTTTGTGTGGTATTTGAGTTGTATTTTCCTTGAAGTGGTAATATTGGACAACACCAGCGAGAACATACTGGAGTCTAACCTGGAGGAGACAAACACATAGAGCACAGTAGAGGATCCTAATCTAGGAGGAAAAGATGGAAGCTGTTCCTTGCCACTCTTGTACTGTGTGGCTATGAATAGTGACAAATTTAGTGTGGCATTAAATACAATAAGAGGGCAGGTGCCCTAAATAATATTGGAATTACTATAGACTTGATACCTGTGCCTTCAAGAAACTCATTTGAATCAATGGGTCTCTGTAGTAGCCTCTGAAGAATTGGAGCTTAAATCAGCAGGATCCATAAAATGTGTGTTTGTCTTTCTACCATCAGCTGAGATTTACAGTGAGTAAATAGAAGCCATCTTCTTGTCATAAATCATGATTATTTCTTCCAGGTATTGGATGATCACAGCAATGAAAAAACTGCTTTGATTGAAAAAGAGTCTTGTAGGTGACACATTTCTGCATGCTGATGACAATGCAGCCTGGTTTGATCTGATTTCTCAGATGAGGAATGAAAAGACTGGGCCTAGTAAGGTTATAACAGGGAGCGGCATGACCAGGGAGGAGCCATATCTTTCATAATGTTCTGAAAGTTTCCTGAAAGGAATACAGTTAATTCAGTGAGGTGCTTTTTCCTTTTGTTCTTGCTAGCTCTAGTATGAATGGCATGACACTTTATTGAAGATCTAGCAGCATTAGCATGGAGGTTTGTTCTCCGTTGAAGGCCATTTACAAATCAAGAACTGCCAACTTGGTGCTATGACCCAGGTTGAGGAGTCCAGTACTGGAAAGTGATAGGTGGTGTTAGTATTTGCTCACCACAGCCTTCTCAATGCTACTGGCCAGGAAAGATCCTGGGAAAAGGGTTTCTGATGTCATGAGAATACAATAGTTTTATTTTAGAATTTTGTGCGTTCATCCATGAAGAGTGGAGGAAAGTTTCATAAGTGTAGATCCTGTGATACAGGCAAAATACCTGAGATGAATTATTTTCCCCACTTAGTTTTGGTCAACTTGCATAGGTATTCCTAATAGTGAGAATTAGGCCTCCTTCTAGTATGGGAGACCCAACTCTCAAAGAGATCTTCCCAGAACCACCTATCCTATTCTTTAAACAAGCACTGAACCTTGCCAATCTCATCACCAGAAGCAAACTTCCTACAGCCCAAAACACACCAAATGGATCCAGACTGTGCCAGGACAAGACATGTCAAACCTGCCAACACATCCCCACCACCCCCAGAATTACTACACCCCACAACAGAACCATCAATATTCCTGGATCTTACATCTGCACCTCCAGAAATGTGATGCCCTGATGGAACATATGTAGGAGAAACCAAACAACAACTGCGCACCAGAACAAATGCACACTGAAAATCTGTCAAAGACAATACCCAATTACCTGTGGGAGCCTATTTCTCACAAGAAAACCACTCTCTCTCCAGTCTCTCAGTTCTAATCTTCAATGGGAATTTGCAAAATACCTTTCACAAATGAACCAATGAACTTCACTTCATCAATCTGCTGGATACAAAAAATCATGGACTAAATATAGACACTGGATTTATGACATATTATAACCTGCCTAACATCTGACTCCCCAGGTAAACCCTCCACTTTTTACCAGCTATTCTTATTCCCTTCCTTTCCCCACTCCTGTCTTTCATCCTTTGATACAGCCACATTCATTCCTTCTTCTCCCCAACCTGGCTCTCACCTACTGACCACCCCAATTTACATTTTAACTGACTGGCTTTCTTGCATACCTGCTGGCCTTTGGCTGCTTTACCACTCCATCTAGGAAGAGCGCAGACCATCTGCAGACACTTCCTCAGCCTGACAAAGGGTGTTTGTGTGTGAAAGCTCACTAAGAAGAATTTTTCCAATTATTTGAGTTGATCTAATAAAAGATATCGGATTTACCCAAAAAACCTTGTATGATCATGGTGATTCTTCACTTCATTCCTTACAAGAGGACTTGTGTCCTGGATAGGTCTTTATAATCCCGTCTAGTTTTTTTTCTTTCTTTTTCTTTCTTTCAGATTAAAGACTGTTAAAAAGCTGAAAAATGGTATGCATTGAGATAGATTGTTTCAAATCACACATTATTTTAGTGATTTAAGTTTTCTGAATACTAAGAGGCAATGTTCATTATAATGGTCAAAATAATATTCAGTCCTTTCTCCCAGTCTCCTAGACATTACTGAATAAGTTATATAGAATTATGAAGTTTAAAGGAATATTTTTAAGGTGTACATCACTGATATGATAGTGAGAGATTTGGCTCCTTGTCTCTTCATTAAGGATGAATTCAGCCCAAGGGTGTACTATGATCTTGGCAAATAGCATTATAATAGTGAGAGAATATTGCCCAGTGGATAGCAGGAGTTGATGATTAAATTTAAGTGTGTACTGTCCACATAAAGCAAATAATGCTCATTTTTTTTACATTTACTGTGAACATTCATCACTGGTGCTGAAGATGCGCAGTTGCTAATTATTGTGTTTTTAACTTGTAATATACTGTAAATTTTGTATAATACTACTGTGACCTTATACAGAATGGAAGAGATGACAGCAGGCTTGTAATTATAGTATAGTGAAGAAATGCCTATAATTATCTACTATTTTTAGGACCACTGTTCATGGCCTCTTAATTTACATAAGCTTTAGACATTCACACGTTTTCTGTCTTTGCTTGTGGATGATAAATTTTGTTCAAATGAAACAAGAAGACGTTGTATTAGATGAGAGGTTAGCCAACTGGGAGCTTGATTACTGAGAACAACAAAATCTTCAGTGCCAACTAAAAAGGGAGCATTTATTTGGAGAAGATTTGTTTAACCCAAGATTCAAAACATTAAAAAAAAGTCCTGATAACTTGTGATTTGTTTTCAGAGAATTGGTTAAATTATTATGTAGAGAAAGCATTAGCTTAACAAAAAGAAGTGTGTGTGTGTGTGTGTGTGTGTGTGTGTGTGTGTGTGTGTGGGCGGGGGAACACCTAACAAACCTATAATCTATTTATCATGTGGAGGGTGATTATGACAGTATGTTCTTATTAGGGATGAATATTTGTGCTCATTAATGCTACCCCCTTGAGTACTCAAGGATATAAAGTGTGTTTCCATTAAGTACTATGGTAAAGAACCTCCATTGTCTTGTATCTGCTATTTTCCATGCTCTTCCTTCAGTGGGACTGGTCCCTATTAATCCCTAAGTGCTTGTTGAATGCGTTATAGAGTGGGAAGAAGATGATACCTGTTCTTAGAACTTTCTGAATAGAGATGAGTGTATTTCCAGTTATGCCAACAGTGCTAAATACTTTTCAACTCTGGCCTCTGATCTAGGTTGCTGGGACTAATCCTGTGAACAAGGACTGTTATATAAGTGTTTGTAGGTTCATGCCTTAAGTGACTGGTTGAAATTTCATCTGGTCAGTAATCGCTACCAGCCATTATCCTCTGATGGAAAAGATTGACCTCAGTTCAGGTTCTAGTAGACAGGTGCCCATGTCACAATTAGAGGTAAATCCTGTAGTATGTTATGCACATGAAGTGCCCTCTCCATTGGGGAGGCAATCATTCTTGTTTCCTCTGAAACATTGGATTAGATTGCTCGAGAGACCTTCTAGATCCGTGACTCGATATCAGTAATTCTCAATCAGGTTGCTGTAGCATCCTTGGGTACTGTGAGATCCTTTTAAGGATGCCTGCCACACACTATTACTACTGTTAGGTGTGCAAACACCTGTACATGATTCACAGGATAAGACCAGAGATTTCAAATAGTATCAAACATGTTCTGACCTGTTGTGCAGTTCCTGTGTTCTTGGCC
The DNA here is from genome assembly GCF_001723915.1 of Gavialis gangeticus. Classification (NCBI taxonomy): domain Eukaryota; kingdom Metazoa; phylum Chordata; order Crocodylia; family Gavialidae; genus Gavialis; species Gavialis gangeticus. Next base: position 39,494,323 of record NW_017728993.1, on the reverse strand, counting down.
AAAGAAGAATTGCTCTATTATTTTGCCATAGTCAAGAAATGAGTGAAAGCTGAGTTGGCATTTTCTGAGGAGCACCTGAAGTTTAAAAGTTTGAAAAATACTGTTCTATGACCTAGGCAGTACATAGCATAAGGTGACTCTTTCTGCTTTGGCTTTAGAGTGACTACATTGATATCCTGTCTTTTCTTTTCTTGTGTTGTAGGCCAGGGTTAAGTTACATTTAATATTTTTACTAAAGGAAATCTTGTTTCTATCACTGTTTATTTGCATTGGGGTACAGTTTGTGTGGTGTTATATTTGGATGCAGAATTCAACAGAGGTATGAAAACTTTATTTTCTTAACATAAGAAAGTCTCCTGGGTTCCTGGCTGTTCTGTAGGTAGGAAGCAGCCCTAAGGGCAGAAAGCCAGCAGAGCTGACTTTATGCCATACACTCTCCACTTTCTGCATAGCAAACAGCATTATCTAGATAGGAAGAGCCAAGATGGAATTATGTCCAGTAACATTAAATTGTGCCTTGTACTAGGTGTTAATTCCAAGACACTGTTACTCCTTAACCAATAGTAAATTTATTAAGCCTTTAGCAGTTACAATTCTATTGCTGCAGTTAGTTGAAATCAATACAACATGCTCACCACCCCAAAGTACAACAGACTTGACAACATCAGGTCATCAGTCTGTGAAGTCTCATCCTGGGGCTCCTGGCTCCTAGTTCTGGTGTCTGCACAGGGTAGAATTTTCTTGGATAGGTGTCAGGATCTCTTTGGGAGGGATTCTGAAGTGTGAGCTTGTTTTCTACTTATATACTACATTTCTTATCATATAATTAGCTAAGCTATTCCCTACAATGCATATTAATACGCCTATTTCCACTTACCATATATGATTCATTTCAACTAAAATTCCCCAACTTTAGATACTCATTTCATTCTTAGGTGGGGTGTCAGTTTTGCTGACAATTGTTCATCTTTTCTCAAGCCAAATTGCCTTATTTTAGTTGGCCTATTTCTTGTTTTGACTTTGGTCACCCAGACAAGATATCTCCAGGCTTCTTCTTTTTCTTCACCAAGAACAGATCATGGTCAACTCTCATATCATCTCTCATTGCTGAGTTGCAGCTTTGCAGCTTGGTTGAAACCAAGGTTAAATTTGCCAGCTCAGAGGCTCATGCTAAGCAGTTAAGAGAAGAAAAACCCAGGTCTACAGGCCTCTGGGTCACAACAGTGGCACTCCTTATCACCAGCTGGTGCAGAATTCCACATGGAACCATTACACCTAAGACAACTTGGAATAATAAACAGGTTCCTTTGAGTTATACTGGGACTATTTCTTTAGGACTGGGAGAGGAGAAGCTGGGTTGGAGCCACCTTCCCTCAAATGACCTATCCAGATAGGCCAAGTATAATGCAGCTTAGATAAAGATAGAGTCCAGGGAACGTTGCTTTTTTATTTTTGGAATGCAAGCAAACCAATTAATGGGGATGAGGGTGATCTAAGAACAAGACAGATAACATTCACCCCTATGGCAGTCACAAGTAGATGCTATTCAGGAAATGGTTGTCTTCACTGGGAAGTGGGGTTAGAATGATCTTGATCTGCAAGAGTAGCATTTAAGTGTTTATTACAGTTATGCTGGAAAAAAATAAAAGATCATTATATTACAGTTACAGGCCTGCTGTCATCTCTCTTATTCTCAAGGTCATAGTAGTACACACAATTTATTGTATATTACAAATTAAAAACACAATAATTAGATAGATAAATACTTTCATGATCAAGCCCAAGGGTCTGGCAATAGGCACTGACCAGGATGTGATTGATCTTGCAGATCAGGACTTTGAGCAGGCAGGAGGGATGAGGCCCTCCAAGTGTCTTTACATAGTAAATATGTAGACTTGGGGACTTGTTAATGAGATAAGATCTTTTACTTATAGGATATCATGATTGAGCCTGTGTTGAGACCAAAGATTTTTCCAACTGATAGCTGTTCAGTAGTCTGTGGCAAAGAAATCTGCTGATCTAGTTTCTATTGAAAAAATCATCATCACTCCTTTTGGCATTGTGTACTGACCCTGCAGCCTTAGATACTGGTACAAGAAGCCAGGGGGAGTTCCCACTTTTATATAGAAAATCACAGGACTTTGGGTTACAAGTGAATGGGACAAGGGGAGGTAACAGGTAAAAGGTAACGAAACATTAACACTGATAACATACACTCAGCGCTTTAATTTCCCACCACCCCCCTTCAGAGGTGTTCCCAGACAAGACTTTAATCCCTAGAGCACTCAAACAGCAGCCTGCAGCTGCCCCAAGTCTGAGTCCAGCTCCTCCAATCCATAATCCTGGTTGATTGAGCCAGTGTGATCTCAAGCTCCACTGTGCACTCCTCTGTGTAGGGCTAACCAGTAGAGCTGTGCGAAGCTTTGGTTCCTGATTCTATTTGGTGGAGATTAGGCCTGATTCAGTGGCCAAATCTCCAAATTCAAATAAAATCAGAGGACCCTTTAATTTCTCTGAATTGATTTAAAGAGATTCTGACAGATTCAGTGATTTGGGCATAGGTATAGTTTTAAAAGTTTTTTCTACATACCTCTAGGTAGCAGGGGCTCTGAACACTGCCGTGCTGGGGCAGATGCAGCATCCCACAGAAGCATGGGGCTCCCCAGTGCGCTTGGCAGCAGACCCAGAAGTGAACCAGAAGCACTTCTGGGTCCACCGGGAAGCATGCTGGGGGGCTCCCTCGCATCCTCCAGCTTGGCAACTGGTGTCTCCTGGGTCTGGGGGGGGCACCCGGGGTCCCCCTGAGGCTGTTCACTGGGCCAGTGGGGTGCCGGGGGGGCCCCCCTGCAGGCTCCCTGGCAGACCTGAAAGTGGACCAGAAGTACTTCAGGTCCACTTCCGGATTTGCTGCCCAGCACGCTGCAGAGCCCCCCGTGCTGCTGTGGGACACCCCATTCACCCCAGCACTGCAGCAATCACGAGTCACGCTGCTACCTCAAGGTATGTAGGAAAAACTTTTAAAGCTGTGAATCAGCATCGAATCGTCACATTCGGATTCAGTCAAATCGAACCGGGGACAGTGATCTGAATCAATGGATCGAATCACTGTCCCCAGTTTGGGCCAAATCTGAATCGAAAAGGGCTCGTTTCACACATCTCTACTAACCAGGTTCCACGTGCATGCTGCTCTCTCTTCCCTTTACTCAAGCCTCAAGCTTTCTCCTTTTTCCCTTGCCCAGTTGCCCCTGGGGGTTTCTGGGCATTACAGTCCAAGTTAACAGTTGGCACAGCTCTACAGACTGCCTCCTGGTTCCTCCTGCTGTTAAACACATTACATTCACATTACAGTTGTTCAGTAACAATTGAACAATGCTTCTCCATTTGCAAGTGACTCGCAAACAACCTTCACATTATCCGTATTTTATGTATTGGGTAATCGAGGAAGAAATTCTGGGTTGACTTAGGCCGCAGAAGGAGTTTAATCTCAGAATCAAATCTCAGATGTAGGTATTCTCAGCTTCTAGCCTTGGACTTGCATTAGGCTCCTTCCTTATAGATTCTAGGCCCACAGCTGCATGGGACTAGATCTAACTGTGCTGTTATCCCCAGAAATAATCTACTGTGATCAGGGTAGCTTGGCAGGGCACTATAGGAAAGCTGGTTGTTGTGTCTGTTCTGTGGCTTAACAGGAAACTTTTATTTCCAAAGCTGTCAGTCCAGCCCCTTTCATAAATTGTAAATTCACAAGGCAAAATGCTGCTCAGTTTGATTTTTCTTTCTGTGGTCACTATCAGTCCTATTGCTTGAATTAAAAACAGATAGAGAAGAAATACATGGAAGACAGAAGAGGAGCTTGTTTGTACTCATTACACTGGAGGATATTTCAAGAACAGATCATCCATCTGAAAATATGACCTCTTGTAATGCTGCCAAACAAGGTCAGTGCTGCCTGTGGTTCTCTGCTGAGAAAGGGCCTCCTTTGCAAGTTCAAGCTGCCTGGAAGCACCTTTCACTGCTACACCCAAGTTTTGCAAGTTGAAAAAAAGAAAAGGAATTTGCTCATTAGGGCTTGACCTTTTGCTTGTCTGCTTTGTCTGCTCCTCTTTGGATATTCTTGCATGTACGAATGAGATCAGTTATGTTTCAGACTGCATTGAGAGAGATTACATGGGAGGAAAGTCATTCATTTAAACAACCCAATGCTATATTCTGTATAATATTGTCATGTAACGTAGACACTAATCTTTTCTTAAGCCACTTGCTTTCATATTTTCTAAGGTTCTTCAGGAGGGAGAATGCCATCCCGGTTTCTTTGAATTAGATAGCACTATAACATTACTTTTTCATTCAAATCATGTGTGCACCAGGGAAATGGTAAAGTTGAAGAGATGAGATCTTCTTGACTGGAGCCAGGAATTTTCATCTCCGTTTAGATGTCCAGAATTCCTTCTGATTATTTATGAAATGCAATGGCTGTACATGGCCCTCTAACAGAAACATAAATACATGTTTCCTGCCCCAGACAGTTCACAAATACATGACCTAGTCCTGCAAGCCAACCTGCTTTGGCTACTTATGTGTCTAGTCCCGTTGAAAGAAACATTCACTAGTCCTATAAGGAAGGGCTTGCAGGACCGGACAAGAGAACTGTCTGTTCTTTGTTTCTGCCTACAGAGAATTTGGAGACTGGAAAAGTAATTTTCCATCCATATGCAAGGAAAATAGAACTCCATTTAATCATTTCTTAGTATTTGCATAGACATTAGATAATGCTAAATGGAAGCCTTTTAAGAGTATGGTCTGATTCTATAAACCCTATCCTCATTAGCAGTCTTATACGAAAGTGATAAGAAAGAGAACAGCAGAGCTACTTGGATCAAAGAGGACTACATTGGCATGAGTGTGTGTATTCTAGGACATATCTGTCTACAAGAGACATTTACTGCACAGTTGATTAATTAACTGCACAATAAACATCTCTGCATGTACACATGCACCCCTGTTAGGGCGCAGGAAATAAACTAGCTCCAAAGCTGAGTAGTTTGCTGCTGCAAAGTCTTTTTCATGTGCAGCAGCACGTGTGTAGACTGGTTGACTGGCTCGCTGAGGCAGGAGGATGCTTCAGTTCAGGGGCTGCCTGCCGGCTAACCCCACACTAAAGCTCCCTTGTGCCCCAGCTAGCCCCTCTGCAGTGTACTGAGCCCAGTCGGAGCAGCCCAGACTGGCAGGCTGACCCCTCAGACTCCCTGCCAGCCAGGGCCGCTGTGACCGGGCTCAATGTGGTGTGGTCTGGGTGTACACGCAGATGTGCCCCAAGGAATTTATTGCTGCCCCCTAAAGGCATATGTAGATGTGCCCTAGCTAATGAAGAACCTTTGGCTCCATCTGCTTCAGGAGTGCCACTTTGACTAAAAACAGAAAACTGGTTTAATGTGGCACTGATTGGTCCAAGATATGACCTGCATCAAAACAGATGCAACACAGTCATTTACACACCAGGCTTAAATGGCAATTAACTCAAAAGCTGCATTTGTTTGAAGGCAAGGTGT
>NW_017728993.1:39478156-39483774 GCF_001723915.1 Gavialis gangeticus | reverse complement strand
TTCCCTGTTGGATCCATCTCTTCTCCAGTCCCAGGTGCCACATCAGCTGGGCAGCACCCATGCCCAACACAGCTGCAGCCTGTGGAGCTGAAGCATTAATCCAGATAATTCACAGGAATTTAATGTGGGACAACGGGGTTTGTCTATCTGTAAGGTCTGGGGTGTGTACTGTAAGACAAAACGCTCAAATCCAAGTCAAGCCAGTTGTCTGTTTTTACCCTCTGTCTATAAGTTTGCTCAGAAAATACATTTAAAATATATTTTTTCTTTCAGGTGGAATTGCTTTACTATCCTTGATTAAGCATGCAAGGGCCCCACTATACCTGCAGCTTGTTTAGTGTAAATTCCACTGAAATTACATGCACGCATTTGCAGAAACTCCCTGGTCTTCTGGAATATTAATTGAAACATAATATTCAAATACATCAAACCACACTGAATGATGTGGAGATTAGACCTTGACAGAAGATTTTTGTACGTTTAGCCACTGTTTCAGAACATCACCCATTGTAGGGGACAGGATAGTTCTCAGTTTCATTCATATAGTGGTTTTCAATATTTTTAATCTTCTGAATGCTTGCTAAAGTAGAGGTCCTTTCCCCCTTACTCTAGTGCCCTAGTGGGATGGTACTAAGGAAAAAGGAAGGGAAATGATTTACTTTGAATGGGCTCGGTACACCTACTTAGCTGCATCCTTTCCCTTGCTGTACCTACTTACTGATCATGAAAGCAAAATGTTCTTTCCTTGATTGTAACTCCTGTTACTCAAATCCCTCCAGGTTGTTCACATGTTGGCTCTGTTCTCCTGAGTGCCTCTTACGTCCCAATCCTGGAATCTTTACAAATATGATTGTAGCTGAATTTACATCAAAGAAACATCCAATAAAGAAAAACATAGAGCAGCCATAAGGGCCCAGTAAAGAGAGCTTGTGTATATGTGGTTGTTTAGGTATCAAGAAAAGCCTTGAAAATCCTCTGGAAATCTTAAATGTTTTTTAGAGGGCACCATGTACCAGGAACCATCATTGGTCCAAGAGTCTTGTTCTTTGGATGTACTCCATGAACCACAGTTTGGGAGCTAGTAGGTTAAGGGATAGCAGGGCACTGATTAAACCCAGCACATCAATAAGTGACCTAAAATCATCACCTCTAGAGCCCACTTGGTGGTTACTGTTAAACAAATTGTCATCTTAATCATGACACCGGTAGGTATATAGAGTGTGAAACTACTGCAAACAAACTTGATGAACTGATCATAGAAGTGATCCCTCCAGTGTCAGGCTGAGGCATGTGAATGGCGCAGGGGATTTCTGAATGACCATTCTCTGCATCAGACCTGTTGTGTGAGTAAAAAGACTTTTGCATGAAGGTCTGTTCTTCTGGCACCTTTTACAAATCCTGCATTTACTATATATTAATAAGAAATTGTTTAGGTACAGTCCAAGAATACAAAGGGAAGAGATGAGCTTCTGGAAATGGGAGAGCTGGACTCAGCCAGCACAGAGTGTAGTGTACATCAGCATCTTGCTATTGAGTCCATTGCACTTAAAATACTCCTAATGACAAAACACATTTCTTTTTTTAACCAGTTAATGCCAATGGAAGAGATTACAGGAAAACACTGATCCATAAATGTAAATGTGATTTTTGAAAATTACTTATTTTCTTATGCAGAGAAAGATTACAATATACATGCTCAGGTTGGGTAGCACTGTACTATGCAAGCAAGCTATTGCTTTGTGAGTGGCACCTGTCTATATGGAAGCAGGTGGCTCCTGTTAAATAGCCCAATCCCAAACCCTTTTAGGATTTCCAAATGGAAGTTTTGACCAGCAAAACAAACAATACAGGTCAGTGGAGCCATGGCTATCAAAAACAAGTAAGGTTACCAGAATCTGGTCTGTGTCGGTCAAGATTTAAACCTAGGTATTTTGCTTAGGAAGCCTTCAGGCAACTTTGAAGTAGCTATGCTGTACCGTTTGAAGTGCTATTTTGGCAAGCAAACATTCTGCTCCAGTAGAGAGAGGTGTACAAAATATCTAAATCTTCAACCTGCTGTGAATCGGCACCTCTCAGAGCAACATGGAGCAGTTTAATAACAGTGTGGGAAGCTGGCAATATGTTTGTTAAAATCTTTAATTAGTGAAGGCCTTTCCCAGAGGCCTACAGTGGTGAAAGGCGTAAATAGAGAAACTGTCCCAGCCTGCCTGCTCTGTAGTAGCTCTATCTCATGCACAGATGGGTTGGTGAAGAAACTGTGAATGGACAAATGATAACAGACTATTCAGTAATTCCAACATCAGTTCATTAGCAATCTGTCACAGGTTTTAATTTGTATACTGGTGAAAAATGCAGATACCACATGATTGCTACGGGTCACATGCATCTCTTTAACAGAGAAGGGCATAATGAAGGAAACAACATAGTGACTTTAATGGGGAGGATGTCATTTTGTATGAAGGCAGGATTTTCTGTGCTCCAAATGTTTTATGGTCTTATTCAAGCTGACTGAAGCTAGTGCAACCCCAGTTAAGTCATTTAGGATCCAATCCAGGGCTCACTGAAATAAACAGAAAGGCTTGTTTTATTCAGTGGGAACTAGATTAGGATCAGGTCCATAGTGTGCGGTCTATTGGGCTAACTTCGTCCCTAGTGTTATTTCATTGACCCTAATGGCATTGCACAAGGGATGAGTTTGCCAAAGAAGCAGCTGAGATATTAAGAAATGTATGTTGGGAAAACACTGTCAGACTTAATAAATTAGCTAATCATACAGACATGAAGTAAGAAAAGCTGTTGCATAATCCTGGTATATATGTCATCTAAATCAACATGCATGTGTCATGCCCATTCATGTAACATACCTATAGAAAATGTGGGAGGCTTTTAAGAAAATTCATAACATTATTCTGTCTACAAATCATATTCCTCATACCTATGGCACCTTATTTCCAAATGAGATTAGTGGCACCGGAGTTTTCTAGTTAAACCATATTATTTACCTTTATGGATTCAATCACCTTGAGCTATTTCATTTCTCATGACTGTTGAGATCCCCCTTTTCCTAAATAAAACGTGCTCATCTGTCCATAAAAAACACTTCACAGTAAGATAATATAGTTGTATATCTTGATAACCAGATCTGCTTTTGCTAACCCAATAAGCATAAGTGTGAGTTACAGGAACATTGTGTAGTGAATATATATTATGTAAGCAAGGTACAATACATGGAGCAACTTTATAAGGCTGTGTGGAATTTATGAACACTGCCAACTTGGATGACGTATACCTACTTGCTGAGCTGAAATATGTAGAAATTAAATGTCTGGAGGATTTTCTTACTATGCTTCACTTTATAATGCCATTATTGAAGCCACACATTTTGAGCATTAAGAAGTAGTGCTGTTATAATAAGGGTGATTATAATGGGGTTTAATGTAGTCAAGAGACAAAGTATAATATCCTTATATAGATGAGTGTTATATACAGTCATTTAATCAGGCTGAAGAGTAACCTTCCTCTGCCAGGGTAGTGCCTTTTCTATCTGTTCAAACCTCTGACACAAGAATAAAATAAATTTTCTTCTGTATCTTAATCACATGATGAATAGATGTGAAGTAAGATCTATTGAAAATACTGGGATTTGACTTTTAGCCCACAATTTTGAAAGTGTATTTCTTTTAATCCAATTTAGTTTAAAATATTGCCATAATATGCCATAATTGATTTTAGTAAATTACATTGGAATCTTTTTGCTACTGGATCAAGAAATGATATAAGCTCAATGTACTCTTGACTATATATCTGTATTAAAAATGTTACAGGAATAAGACTTGAGTTTGATTCATTCCTAATGGAATTTTAAACTTTAAACTATAAAGTGGTATGTGAATTAAGTCAGAAAATCACAGCAACCTATTTATTTCAGTTAACAATGTGTTCCCTCAGTGCAAAGGTCTCAACCATTTTCTAGTTCCAGTTTCATCAAAGTCCAATAAAACATTCTTATCGTAATATGAACCTGTCTGTAATACACACACACACACACACACACACACACACACACACACACACACACACACACACACACACACACACTTATGATTGCAAAAACAGCTCCACAAAATGTATTCAGTGAACATGAAGCATTCTAAAACAGTTCTGACACAAAGGCCTCTCTTTCCATAAAGTCTTGTAGCTAAAATAAAGCTAGACTACAAAATCTGTTTTACCAGTAGATTTTCTTGATGCACATTTATGTTTCCTTATGCCATGGTGCATAGCTCTGTCATATGAATTGGAAATTATGAGGAAGTGGTTCAAAATTGTCACCAATTAATAGAAATACTTTTTGATAGAAAATAAGTCACTAAATTGAAGTGTGTGACAACTCACATTTCAGATATGCTAACACAGAAGGTAACTCATGCCCTTAGAGGTTTCTCACTGAACACTGCTTGACTGGGGCAAGCCCTTGTTCCTACAATTCTTGGTAAACAAACAGACAAAAAAATCCCTGGTAATTTAGGAAACTCTCACTTTATTAGTATTTTGAGCAAAAAGAACAACCTTTTCTCTTTAATTCTACTCCTAAAAACAACATGGAGATGTTTTGGAACTTAAAAATGCTTAAAGGTAAGCACACACCTGCTTTGTTCAACCTTTGTGATGAATTTGGGATACAGACTTTGGAAAAGTTTGTATTATGCACATACCTACAAACAATAAGGGCCACCCAACTGCAATAGAGGAGGAAAAATGTTTAAAATCAAAGAGAAAGCAAGCCTTTATAATGGAAAAAAAATGCTCAGGAAACTTTTCAAAATGGAAGGACAATTACAGCTGAATAATGCAATCAGTTGCTAAGTACTAAGTGTAAAGCAAGCTTATGTTTTATCCCTATATTCTGAACTTCTGCTTCAGCTATTCTGGAAAGCAGAAGTAGAAAAATTCTTGTGGCAACTATACTGATATTGCTGTTTGAAATGTTGTTACTAAGCAGTCAAGCACTGCTTATTTTGCTTCATTATGTTAAGTGAATTAACAGTAACACTATGTCCTATTAACATTCAAATGCCTTTTCTGCTTTTGCTTTATATTTCTACTAGAGGTGCACTGATACATCTGTCCAATATCAGATCAACACTGACGTAAAGAAAGTTGGCTGTATTGGAAATCGGCCCGATGTGGCTGATAATTTGGCTGATAAATGCCCATGTATGCACACAGCCACAGTGCAACACACAGGCAGCAAGGAATACAGCCCAGCAGCTTGAAGAGCTGCGTGCAGCTAGTAAGTCTGTTGTGGTGGAAGGGGAGGGGGGAGGGAAGGGACGTGGTGGGGGGAAATCAAGGCCCCTGTGGTGAGGGAGGGAGGGAGTGGTGCTGGGGTGGGGCAGAGCATGGGATGGTGCCACAGCTCATGCTGGGGGGGGGGGCCAGGGGGCAGCTCCCAACACTGTGTGCACCCTGGTAGGTCATGGGGGGCATGTGCCTCTGGATCTGAATGGGGTGGGGTGGGCTGCCACTGTGGGCTGGGGTCAGGGCTCAGCTGAGCTGTGCTCAGGAAAGGTGGCAGCAGTGCTGGCAGGGGGCTATGGAGGGGGTTGAAGCCACCC
>NW_017728993.1:39438158-39473156 GCF_001723915.1 Gavialis gangeticus | reverse complement strand
TGTAGTGGCAAGCCACCCTCACCCCATATAGATCCAGGGGCGCACACCCCCCATGCCCTCCTGGGGTGCATGCAGCAGCAGGAGCCTCCCCCCCTCTTTCCCATGCCCCGCCTTGCCCTGGCTGGGCAGTGCCTGTCCCAGTCTCACTCCCTCCCTCACCACAGGGGCCTCTATCTGCCCCCCCATGCCCCTTTCCTTCCCCCTCCCCTTCCACCACAACAGACTTACCAGCTGGACACTGCTCTTCAAACAGCCAGGCTGTGTATCAGAAATTAGATAGGTATTGGCTGATATGCCTTCTTAAAAATCAGCTATTGGTATCAGCCCCAAAAATCTCTATCGGTGCACCCCAAATTTCTACCCAAGCATGATAAGCATTGACAACAGTTTAATCAGGTTAAAAATCATAGTCAGAAAAAGGAGGAGCAAAGGAGGAAACGTGTAGGTTTTTTCTCTTTGAAAGTTTTGTCCATGCACACTGGGCTACTTGAAAAATACTTGCGTTTGATGGGGAACTTTGCATATTTGGGGATCTGTATAAAGGATGTATAATGTGTGGACAACCTTACATGTTAATTCACAAGTAAGTATACAGAAGAACCTGCTTTTTTTACAGGTTCTTCTATGTATTCTATGTAAGAATATACACTGTTTTTTTGAGGCGTTGCTTTTTATACACATATTTGCTATAATGCTGTTACATGCCAACATAGTCAGACGTGATTGGTGTAGAGCTAAGTCTGTGACTGCTCGATACGGAATAGTTATCAGTTATGAATGTGCATTCTGGAGTTGCTCAGCATAGAAAAAAACAACTAGATGTATAGTGCAGCTTTTCTTCACAGTATTTGTGTGGTTTCATTTTTTATATGTTATAAATAGAAACAGACTTAAGTCGAACATTCCTCTAGAAAGTTGTAGGGCTCTAATCCTAGGTGGATTCAGTTCTGCAATTGTATTTTTCTTTAGCCTCTTTGTAATTATATCTTATGAGGCAAGGCATAATGATGCCCTTCGCTGCTACTGTTTTTTAGAATTGGACAAATCCTGTTGTCTGTCTGTTAGATAAATTCCACTTGACAATTTGGCTGGATAAATATCCAAGACTAGCTTCCATACCTCCACTCCAGCTGAATGTAGTACCTTACCAAGTGAGGATTTCCATTTATTTTAATAGTGACTTCTTTGCCCACACCACCCCTAATAGAGATTGGAGCTGCTGGAGTTGCCTTCTTGGTTTAGAGGATTACCATGGCTTATGATTACTTTTCTTGTGATTCTCTCTGTGTTAATAATGAGGCAGTGGTGGCATGTTCATCTGCTTGTCTTTCTGCCTAGGAGTACTTTTTATATGAAACTCTTACATTTTACTGGTCATTTTGTGACTCATTTGATACGATTTATCTATTTCAGAAACATTTCAAGTGATGTAAAGAAAAATAACTAGTCCTTAATTCTGTTTTTCTTGGTATTTGTAAACTGTCTTTAAACTTATGTGCAGGTCTTCTCTTGGGGAGATAACATGCAACTTGGAGATATTTATGAAAATCTGATCTTTGAAGACTAGGTGGGAAGGAAGTGGGAGCAGTTTGTATTATACTATGAAAGTTATGTATTCACCCACTTAATTGATTGCATTTGTGGTGTTTGCTCTGTGGTTCCATGAGTGAATCACATGTAGACTGTAAAGTGGACAATCATTTTGTGTAGCATCTTCACATGTACTTTAAGGGCATCTATCCTTTGAGGTTTTTGTTTCACCATTCTGAAGTGAACAGCCTGGCTGGTATCTCCCATAGCAAGTGCAACACAAACCAGTTCTTGAACCTGTGTTGAAGAGATGCAGGACAGAATAAAGAAGTTTGACAAGAGAGAATGCTTGAAGGCATAGGTGATGTGTGGGGGAAGCATATGTCCTGCCAGATTTCTGCCAATGCTGGGACATGGTACTGTAACCTGTCCAGAGCCAGCCCCTGGCAGGAGCAGGAACAGGGGTGGTGGTGACAGTGGTGCAGAGTTATGCCCCCCTAATGTTAACACTTACGTACTGTCAATGCTTGCAGGGGAGAAGAAAGAAAGAAAGCAGAGACTGAAGGGGTGCAAACAATTGCACCTCAGACCCAGAGGTGAGGATATTAGGATAATCTGGGTCTACCTACAATTTTAGGTAAGATAAATGCAGATTTTTAGGTAGACTGTTATGGTGAAAACCTTTCTCTTGGTAGCCTTTGTTCCTACTGTTAACATTAAACAGCGCTTTGCTTTGAAAAGGCTCTTTTGAGTCATAGCTCCCAAGAGGAAGATTTATTGGGTAGCCAAATCTAGTCAGCCTACTGACTTCAGTGAGGCTTGGATTAGGCTCCTAGTAACATGTCTCAGCTTTAAAGATTTCTTAGCACTTCTCTCAAAAATTAGTTTTGTGTCCTGGCTAAATCCAACATGAAAACCATCTTTCAAATGTCAGCTGGATGGGTTTTCCATTTTGTGAACTCTTGTGCTGTTCCCTGGGTGCTGTTTAAAATGGCATCAGCCATCACCATGAAGGGGTACATACTGTATATATTTGCAAATTCTGCTCTGTGACAAGCACACAATCATTCTCACTTGTTTGGAAGAGTCTGGGTCCAAGTTTGAAAAGTCGCTACAGCATGTAGGGATTTGTGGATTAAATGAATCTTTATAAATATACATGGTTACTTATAAGCCTTAAACTGGGTATGTGGGGCTTTTATACCTAAATCTTTCTTCTTATTGATGCTTCCCTTTCAGACTAGAGAAGCATATTACAGCCTGTGCAATATATGTATTGTCAAGGCATATTGTGGCACTCAAGACACAAATGTCCTTTTATTTTCACTACAGCACTGCATGCAGCACTGACAGCAAAGCGGTAATAAATACAGTATATGCATGTATAATAAATATTGTTGTTTGAAAGTTCTACACACATTGGGCACAGATTTTATTTCACTACATCACAAGATACAATGACAGCAAAGAAGTTTTATCCTCTTAACATAAAGTAAACAACAAACAAACAAACAAAAAATAATCCTGCTGTCAGTATTGTGGATCAGCATTTCCATCCTGGCACAACAGAATCACTTTCATTTCACAAACAGAATTAATAGCAAAGCCACATCTATCCTTAGCACCAAAAGCTTCTATGAAGACTCTTTTAAAAAAAATCTGTAGACAAATAGTACACATTTTTCACCTGAGCACATCAGAACACAACAAAACATTTCCACTTCCTAGACTACTGTGCATAAACTACCACTACAACCAATGTTTTCTGTCAATTTTCTTATCATATACTGTATTTCTCTTTTGCTTCATTTTTAATATCTGTTTTTTCAAATCTTTTTTTCCAGTGCCTACTGAGATGGGACACTAGTTTGTAACACAACTTAGTCTAAAACAGATGTAACATTGTGAAAGTGAGAACATTACAGAATTGAAAGTCAGTCATAGCTAAAGCCCCTGCTGGGACTGTGTTCTGCCTGAAGTTGATCTCTCTGTCGTCACTAGGTCATCAAAGTTCACAGTCAAGTCTTTCTTAATAACAGCAGGGAGTTAGAGACAGCTAAGATTTTGAGAAGAAAACACCCCAAACACTTGGCAACAAAGAAAATCTAATCATTTTTCTTGTTTTTCATCCACAAAACAAACTTGGGAAAATGAATTTGTGTTATCTCAGTGTAAGAACTGTGTTCTCAATCTTGTAAGAAGTTTGAGTTGCCTCAGAGAAGTGATTGATGGAACTATTCATGGACTGAAGTGCTTTCTCAATAGGGATAGATGACTGAATTTGGGCGTATGGGTAAAATGTCCAAAAGTGATTTCGGGGGTGTAGGTTGTAGCTGTATTGGTCTAACGACATAAGCAGACACGGTTCTTTGGGTAAATCTGATATAGTTTATTAGACCAACTCAGATAGTTGGAAAAAATCTTCTTGGCAATCTTTTGGGCACAAACACCGTTTGTCAGGCTGAGGAAGTGTCTGCAGATGGTCTGTGCTCTTCCTGGATGGAGTGGCAAAGCAGCCAGAGGCCAGTACGTATACAAGAAAGCCAGTCAGTTAAAATGTAAATTGAGATGGTCAGTAGGTAAGAGACAGGTGGGGGGAAAGGGGTAATGAATGTGGCTATAGTCAAAAGATGAGAGAGAGGAGGGTGGGTGTGGTGGGGAAAGGAATGGGAATAGCTGGTAAAAAGGTGGAGAGTCTACCTGGGGAGTCAGATGTTAGGCAGGTTATAATGTGTCAAGAATCCAATGTCTGTATTTAGTCCATGATTTTTTGTATCCAGCAGATTGATGAAGTGAAGTTCATAGGCCTATCTGTGAAAGGTATTTTGTAAATTCCCTTTGAGGTTTAGAACTGAGAGATTGGAGAGAAAGTGGTTTTCTTGTGAGAAATGTGCCCCCACTGGTAATTGGGTATTTTTGTCTTTAATAGATTTTTGGTGTGTGTTCTTTCTAGTGTGTAGTTGTTGTTTGGTCTCTCCTACATATTTCCATCAGGGCATTTGGTGCACTGGATGAAATATATTACATTTCTGGAGGTGCAGCTGTAAGATCCAGGAATGATGATGGTTCTGTTGTTGGTGGGGGGCTGGGTTGTAATCGTGGGGGTGGTGGAGATGTGTTGGCATGTTTTATAATTCTTGTCCAGGCATGGTCTGGAAGCATTTGGTGTGTTTTGGGCCATAGTCAAAAGTGACTTAAGCCTTGTGTGCATTTTTAGTCCTATATATGTTTTTTGTGCTAAACAAAAAAAGAAACATTGTACACATTCAGCTGGACCGTAGCAACAAAAAAATGACAAATATGCTACAAAAAGATTCCTTTTTCAAAGTGGAACTTATTTGCAGAGGGCAGTTTTGTAGCACCACATGTAACATGTAGTGCCCTAGCTCACCACAGTCCCCTGCCCTCCCTCCCCCCCCCACTTCAGGGGGTAGTTAGGGAGAGCTGATGGTTCCAACAGCCTACCACAGGGAGATGTGGAAGAGCCCTGTCGGATCCCTGCTGTCATTTCACCACTAGATCACCAGCAACAGCTGATGAAAACGTTGAAATGTTTACTTTCAGAAAAAAAGGCCTAATTTATCAACAAAAGAGCTGGGCAAAAGCATTTGGTCAGATCGAGGTGTTGTTCTGAGGCATGCAGTGTATTTTTTGGGGTGGTATCTGGTTGCTGTTACTTTAGATCTGTAGGCTGTTGGGGTCTGTGGGTTCTGGAAGGTTAATGCTGCAAGCCATCTTCCAGATTCCAAAGGTGACATAGGAAGAAACAACCTGGAGTCATGTTCAGTGGTGAAAGCTCACAAAGGTTTACTGTCCTTTGCCAGTATACCAGGTGGCCTGATTAACAGTCTGTCCAACTTAGTGAAGCTTGTCCTTGAAAGGTGAAGACCCTGTGTGTTGTTCACATTCCCCTAAGTCTTCTAAAAGAGACAGGTCTCACAAGCCTTGTATTTTAATATGCATCCCCTCAAGCTCCCCGTCCTGTACCAATTCTTATCTCTCTCTCTTCATTTTTACTTGTTTCATCTGCAAGGTTTACACACCTACACTTTGCTTCTTGTTATCTCTGTCTCATTAGTGAGTTCTTACATTTTACATGCGTCCTGGAGGTTTTCAGCTGCTATTTTCATATTTCCTTCTTTGAATCACTGTCTTTTACTTATTAGTCTGTTTTTCTACTTTTTTTTCTTTCTTATCAGGTCATGCAGTGGTCATGAGACTCCTTTCTCCCATATTGCTTTTTGGCACCATTGCTTGCTATAGCTTAACATAACTATGGCCTTGTATAAATGAAACTCCTACACTAGGTAAGAAATGTCTAGAATTTGAGCCAAGTGGAACAAGTGAAAGGAGAATCTATAAAGCAAGACCTCATCTGTTCTAGGAAAGTGCCATTCTTTTAGTCAAATAGTAGGGCTGTGCGAAGCTTCGGTCGCTGATTCAATTCGGCAGAGATTCAGTCTGATTTGGTGGCCAAATTTCTAAATCTGTATTGAAATGAGGACACCCCTTAATCTCTCAAAATCAAATATGTACCCTCTGAATCGATTCGGAAAGATTTGACGATTTGGACATAGACACAGCTTTAAGTGTTTTTTCTATATACCTCAAGGTACCAGGCGGCTCATGAATGCTGAGATGTTGGGGCAGATGGAGCGTGGGAGGGTCCCCAGTGCGCCTGGCAGCAGACCCAGAAGTGGACCAGAAGCACTTCCGGTCCACTTCCAGGTCCACCAGGGAGCGCACAGGGGGCTCCCCCCATGTCTCTTTCCTGCCTGCCCCCCTGGCTCTGTTACTGGTGCCTCCTGGGTCTGGGGGGGCACCCAGGATCCCCCTGTGGTCAATGACCAATAATCATCATTAGCAGACCTGGAAGTGGACCGGAAGTACTTCTGATCCACTTCTGGGTTTGCTATTGAGCACATGCGGGGCCTATGAGACGCTCCATCCGCCCCACCATCACAGTGTTCACATGCCATGCCTGGTACATTGAAGGATGTAGAAAAAACTTTTAAAGTTGTGTCTATGGCTGAATTGCTGATTCTCCAAATCAGCATTGAATCTTCAGATTTGGATTCGGCCAAATTGAATTGGGGACATGGATCTGAATCAACAAATCAAATCCCAAATCTGAATTGAATATAGCCCATTTTGCACACCCCTACTGAATAGATGGTCAGGATGATATTCTACCTCCACTGAAATCAATGGCAAAACTCCTACTGGGTTCCAGGAGGGGCTATGATTCACCCTGAATCTCTCAAATGACACTGATGCAAATTCTCTATTAAATATGCTTAAACTGGTTTAACCTTCACTTAATTAGCTGAATTAAACAAGAATTGATTCAGTTAAACCAGTGAAATATTTTCTTGTATAAAGAAGCCTTAAGAGAAATGGTCCTTTAAATCATGGTGGGGACTGTGCCCATTTAAGGGAATGTTTTGTGATGCCAATGGGTGAAGGAGGGGTAGACAGGGAAAAGAGAGAGAACTAAAGCATTGCTTCCAATGTTATGCTGGAAAAACCTGGCAAAATCCACAGTCAATTATATTCAGACAGTGTCACACTCCCTTAGCAGCTAATGGAACCACAAGGCACAATGCCAAAGGAGTCAGCAGTCTGGCAGGTTTCTAAATACTGATTCAGAGAGTGCACGACAGGCCATTTGTACCATATGGCACTCAAGAATTAATTCAGGAAAGGCTGCTGGACATCCAGGGAGATCAATGTTGAAATGCCATTTAGAAGGGAAACGTCAACTCGAGTGGCAAAAGTCCATAAAACCATGCAAACTCCAGAGGCCAAGAGATGGGAAGAGAAACTGAGGAGCAGGGAGTCTGCCCCTGTTTCTGAATATCTGCATTTAGTCCGTAGTCATTTCCCACCTTCATTTACTTCAGCTCACTCTTATGAAGTTGGTGTTACAAAATGTATTTAAGTGGTTCTTGCCAGAGGCACCTGCTGTGGTCAGTGAATTTTATTTGCATTAGTAGAGGCTAATATGACTCTGGCACACTGGTCACTCTGTGTCATTGACCCTCTGTCAAGGGTCCAGTAAAGCAGCTTTGCATTGCTCAGCATTACCAAGTCTTATCAAGAAATGAGCAGTGCATGGTGTTAAAAAAATATAAAAACTTCAGAGGTACCATACTGTGTCCGTAGTCCATCTAGAATGATATCCTGTGTCCAACAGCAGCAGGAAAGGATGCTTCAGACTTAAGGCTTGCAGACTGGATCTGACCCATGGAGATCTGGAACAAGGGATTGGTCTCATGGAGCTATGCTTTGTACATTGATGGGGCAGCAGTGCTCCCCTCCACTGCCAAGCCTGTTGCTCTGCATTGTCTGAGCTTACCTCAGCTGCAGAGGGGCTGGAGGAAGGGGAGAGGTAAAGACTTCTGGCTCAGAGTGATGGCCAGGTCATAAGCTCTGGCCCCTACTGGCAAAAGGCTGCCAACCTCAGCTTTAGAGGGGCCGGGAGAGTGTAAGACCAAGGTATATCTAGAGTGATCTATGCCTTGCCATGCTCTGCCTGGCATCTGCCATCATTGGTTCTGCATTTAACGCATACCATTCTGCAATTAGCCCAGGAAAATAAGCCTGCTCCTGAGTGATGTTGAACACTTGCTACAGGCCTTACAGACAATGTCTGATATTTTTGCCAGGTGTTAAGCGCCCTCAACTTTCAGCAGTCTCAGTGAGAGGTTAGGGGCTCAGGACCTTGTAGAGTTGGGATCTTGGCCTGCTGTTGATTGGCATAACTGTGTAGAAGTCAACAGATCTGGCTCAAGTCAGTCCTCCATTGGTGAGTGTGTTTTACTCCTGCATTATGGAACACAACTCACACTTTTGTGCAAATAACATACTAGAATTAATAATAAAAAACCTTTCCCTGAGTAGTGTTTAATTTACCTTCTGTTTTTAATAAATATCTCTTGTCACAATCAGTGATTTCCCATTTTTATAGAAATGCAGTGCTTCAAAAATACGGAGTCATTCTCTTATTCACACAGGTGCCAGCATCCTAAATGATAGACCACTGGTTATTGTCAGTGTGAATATGTGTTGAAATTAGATAGCAAACAAACAAAAAATCCCCCAAACCGACCCCCACCCCAAACCAAACAACAACAACAAAACCAGGACAAACAGACCCGGAATGTTCTTTATCCACCAACATCTTATATACAAAATACAGACTCACCAGGAACTTAAACAGTCGCACCAGGTCAGGATGGTAATGTCTTGTGCACCCTGTCCCTTACATCGGTCAGTACCAGATGCTTGAGTGGAAAGCATAAAGCTCCAGATGGCAGATCATTGTAAAATGGTGTAAACTGTCACAGCTCCAGTGATCTCAACTAAATGCTTTAGGTGCACTGTAGGGTGGCCAGAGCTCCACTACTTTTTTATGAATGTATCTTGTCTACCAGTACTATCTCTTCCTTTCTCAAAGCATCTTAACATTTTTACTATGGCTGCAGAATGAATAGTTACTTTGGTTGACACTATCCATACTGATGACTTTGGGTCTCTTTTCTCAGTGGCTGTAAGTAATTTAATTCCTCCACTCTTTATGAATGAATAGTTCAAATGATTCTTTATATGGGTGGAGATATGACCTTGCACTTGTTCACATTTGTCATGGCACTGCCTAATTTTCTATCATTTCAATATAAATGCATGCCAGGATTGGGCTTTGCATGCCAGTGTCAGGTTCTGAGGCATTGCATTGCCCCTGCCTGGCCCTGTGCATCAGGACTGGGCCCCATGCTGCCATGGGCACCTGATCTAGCATACCAGGCCATGGACCTGTGGCAAGCCCTGCAGGCCAGGTGACATGGCACTAGGTACCAGATCTGGTTCACAGGCCAGGGGTTGAGCACACATGCTCTAAAGCAAGTGGGACCTGTGTACTTCTACTTATTCTAGCCACAGCATTGCCTTCTTTTTTGAGAAATGTTCCACAAAAACTAAAAAACAAAGGACATGTGAATGCAGCCATATAGGTTAAAGAGAAAAAATAATAAATCCAGATTGTACTATGTCAGGTTAAAGCACTAACGAATGTATGAAGTGGAAAGATATATGTCTGCAACACTGCTTGATTAGTGCCTCAAGGACAGAAGTGACACCATACTTCTACCTAGCACTGACAGAAATCGCTGGAAGGGATGTGTTCTTACAGACAAAGTGCTGGAGGCCATCTTATCTTCCTCTTCCTTCTTCAGAGCTTCCAAGCCAAATACATCTCATGTAGTTTATTGGCTTCCTGAAACATCTTTAACTTCAAAAGAAACTGAAACATCTATCTTGATCTTTAACGGTACTGGCAGTAGCAAAAGTTGTACTCAAATTTCTTCATCTACGTAGTGGATGAACTGCCTGGGTCCTTTCTGATTGCACTAGCGTACTGTAGATCTTTATGAGCAAACTAAATCTGCTTCTGCATCAGTAGAAAAGAAAAATCTATCAGTGATGGGGGAGGACCCTCTTAAATTAGTTGATGGAGTTGTTAGTTTCAGTGCCTCAGTTGTCTGCCACTTGCTGCTTACTCAGACTGGTTTTTCATGACTGCTTATAGTGGTGGGGATGTGGTGGCAGAGTAAAAAGTGTCTTGTGGTGGCTCAAGAGCTGTGCGTTTAAGCCTCTGAATCTGAGGAAAAAGGCCATGCTGTAAATAGGTACCCAGTTCCTTGGGCTGGGAAGTCAAATGAAGCTAGGTATGATGCTATCCACATAAGTCCCTTGTGTGCTGTTGTCAAAGAAACTGGTGTGCTTTAACCATGCTGGTCCAGTGGGCTACTAGGTAGGTGTGCACCTTTTAAGTTGGTAGCATTGTTACAAAAATCTTTTTTTTTTAATTGAACTGATTCTGGGCAAAGCTGTGTGAACTAAGGGAAGGAAAGGAGATTCACTTTTGGACTTTTGTTCAGTGATTTATATGGGCAATTCTGAAATACTTGAGGGCCTCCATCCCTCTCTCTGCAACCCTAGCTTCCAAACTTTTATCCTACAAAAGCCAACCCTATTCTCTCACTCCTTCATTAAATATCAATATCTCTTGGTCTCTCTTGCCCCTTGCAGCCTGTCAATATGTCTCCTATATCCCAATGACCTTCAAGTAAACGTGACTCCTGAAATCCCTTCCTCTCTCTCGTCATGAAGCTTTATAATAGCCTTAACTTCTTTTTGTCTCTTCATGGTTTTCCAACAAACTCCTGTCATCACCCAAGCAACCGGGAATTTTACTTCATTGTAGGATCCAGTTCCCACAAGGGCTGTGTACATGCATTTAAACAATCTGGAAGAACTCTCCCAGGTTTGTTCTACTGGTAGAAAAACTTACATGGAGATGCCTTAACAGACATTTGAATGATGAGCCTTTTGAAGAGCAGATGCTGATGCTGTGAAGCCAGGGGTCCCCTTTGCATACATCTCAGTGTGATCTGCAGGCTCCTTCAGTCTGACTGGCAACAAATGGCAGTAGTACACAGGGCAGCCCCAATCAGCTGACCCAGACTGCCTGTGTCTTCCTGTAGCACAATGTGGAGATTGTGAAGGGGGCATGTTCTGTTCCCTGCTTGGCTGGAGCATCAGAGTCCAGTGAGCCACACACTGTCTTCTTGGGGCACGGGCAACTGGAGCCATCTTAGCGGAGGCACGTGCCCCCCCAGCAACCAGTCCGCAAACAGGGGGTAGGGGTCCCCCCACAGCTGATTGTGCTGACCAGGAAGCAGCCATGGTGCTCCCAGAACTGGCCACAGTGCTCCATCCCATGCTCCCACTCCCCAGCTGGTGCTCGCGGGGGGGGGGGCAGCACTGGCACTCCCACCTGCCCCCCCACCCAGTGCCTAAGCGGGGAGTGAGGCCTGTTAGGGGGTGCACCAGCACTTTCAGGGGGTGCACGTGCACCTCCATGTACCCCCTTTATGTGTCGTCACCGCCTTGGGGGGTGGGGAGCAAAGCACGCTGGGATATTGGAGAAGTATGCTGTACCTTCTCTTGCATGAGAACATATATAAACATTTGCTCTCGCAAGAGAAACTCTCCTTGAAGTTACTTAATCCTGGAGTGGATTCTCAGGTTATTTTTCTTTTGGAGAGGAAAATCCTGAACACCTGTACACTTGAGGTTTCTTTTGGAAGAGCAGTGACTCTCCCCCCAAAAAATGAATTCTCATACATGGCCACTGCCCACCTCTAGATATTTTGTTCTTAATACCTATTTTGTTGTTTTACTACAGGTATTTACATATACAAAGTCAGTGATAAGGTCCCTTTTCTTTCCTTCTTTAAAGGTAAGTGCAATGCTTTCCCCTTTACCAGTCTTTACACAGTTCCTCAGTTTTGGGTGACTTTTTAGGAATAATGATTTGTATTTTGATAAGTCCATCTTCAAACAAACTGCATCTGATTTGCATATTATCACTTTTTGCAAGAAGTTTGCTATCTGCCTATTATTGATAGTTCTCTCAGCAAGATCTTTTTTTTGTCTTAATGTAACTGTTTACTTATTTTGATTTTTTTTATAAGGAATTTAAGCTCCACAATTTGCAAGTCAGTATTCCTGTGCCTAACTTCTTATATGCGTTTCTTTTTTCCCAATATATTTGTAGAAGCCTCTTTTTATTCCTTTGAACACTTTTATCTAGCTTTGATTCCTTCTGCTTTACTTTCTGTTTTGTAAGCCTTAACTGAGTCTTCATATTCTTGTTTGGTTCCCTCCATACTTCATTACAGTGCAGGGTTTGGGTTGTTTTACCTTCAGATCTTTGAACAATCTTCTCATAAAGCCATGTTGACTGCATCTTGTTTATAGCCAACACCTTTTTTTAGTGGAACTGAGATCTGCAGTGCCTTAATTTCACTGTATTTTACAATTCACCAGCTGCTTTTCCACTGATAGATTCCAACATCCCCTCTCCAGACACCATAAAAAGCTCAAGCTCACAAACTTGACTAATACAGTGAGGCCCTGATCCTGAACTCATCCAAGTTAATGGTAACACTTCCATTGACTTTAATTGTGGCAAGATTGAGCCCTTACTCAGACAAGTATTTTCACTAATGGT
The DNA here is from genome assembly GCF_001723915.1 of Gavialis gangeticus. Lineage (NCBI taxonomy): Eukaryota > Metazoa > Chordata > Crocodylia > Gavialidae > Gavialis > Gavialis gangeticus. The sequence continues at coordinate 39,460,549 of NW_017728993.1, read as the reverse complement.
CTAAAAGAAACGCTCTCCATTTAAGCAAAAGAGAAACTGAGTTTTGGATTAAAAATGGCAGAGTGGATTTTGAGCTACAGAGCAAGAAGAGAGGAGTTTCTATTTAATTCAAATGTCACTGCATGGATTTTCAGCATTCAGAATGAGCAATCTGCAATGGAAGATGAAAAATAGTGGGGGAGGGGGGGTGGAATCACTGCATATAGTGCAGTAGTACACTATGGTAGGACTCATCCCTCTAGGGTCACAAGAGGAATACTGACCAGAGAGCTATTTCATGGTAGAACAACCCCTCCATGAATGTTGCTGTAGACCTACACACACACTCTTCAGCTCACCCAGTGCTTCATCCATGACTAGTCCCGTGAAGATTCCTTGTAGTGCTGGGGTCCACAGCCTGTTGGGATATGCTCCATTTACTTCTCCTTAAAATTAGTTTGAGAAATTGACCAGTCAAAACCAAACTGATTACTTAACCCACAAAACATTGGTCAAACATTGCCAAATAATGTAAAAATGTTCAAATATTTTTAAAGCATTAATTTATTAGAACAGTTACAAAATAGAGACTTTATAATATTCCATTTGTTAGATATTTATACATAATTATAAAGAAGTTACTACACTGAGCTATTTTTAACTCAGAAAAATGTGAAACATGATGAAATGAAATGCTAAAAAATTAAGAATAATTATTAGCAATTTTAGTATTTAAATGTGAACATTATTGAAGGTTGAAGAGTTACACAAGAAAGTAAATGAAATTAAGTGAAACAAGCGAATAGCAACTTCTTAAAAAATTAAAACATTTTGCTTTGCATTATCTTCTCTCTATCATTTGCTTTATCTATGTCTCTGTCATCATCCTCCAATTCACTGATATCCTCTTCTTCATTAGAATACTGTGTCAACACTTCCTTTGTCTTAACTTGTGAAAAATTGTCGCCAGCTACCAAGGGGTGGAATTCTCTAGTCTCTTTCTGTTATTTAAAAGGGATGATTCAGGTGCAGTAATACATGGCAGTGTAGTTTCTGCCACTGTAGCTGGAGTGCAAAGGGACACAACCTTTCTAACATGAGGAAGGTGTCAACTAGGGCTGTGTGAGGCTTTGGACCGAGCTTCGGATCTGGACGAGCTTCGGACGCTTTGGCATCCGAAGCAACATGTCCAGATCAAAGTGCTGGCCTTGTTAGGCTTTCCAAAGTGGTTCAGAAAAGCTTTGGAGCCGCTTTGGAGATCTGGCCATAGGGTATATTGGGGAATCAATGAAATATCTATAACTTCGTTGTTTTTTGTCTGATTTGGATGAACCTTGCAGGGCTGGTAGCCTCTGCAGAGAGCATAAAGACTGCCAAATTTCAAGAAGCTCAGTGCAGGGGTTAAGGGGAATCTCTACCCCAAATTCTTGAAAGCAAAACTTGTGTCACTTCTACGTACTACAACACAGGGGCGTGAAAACTTTAGGGTTGGTGACTCCTGGTGAGGCCACAAAGTCTGCCAAGTTTCAATATGATAGGTGTAGGGGTTTGGGGAGAACTGCACTCCAAATTCTTGAAAGCAAAACTCATGTCACATGTATGTGTTACACCACAGGGGGGTGAAAACTACAGGGGTGTTAGCCTCTGGTGAGGCCACAAAGCCTGTCAAGTTTCAAGAAGTTCATTGCAGGGGTTTAGGGAGAACTGCACCTCAAGCTGCTGATAGGCAAAACTTGTGACATAGATCAGTGCTTCTCAAACTATCTGATGTGGCGGACCGACAATTTTTTTCCAGTGGGCCAGGGACCGGTGCCCGGTTCAGCCGGTGGCAGCAGCTGCGTGTAACAGCGCTACACAAATGCACGACCGGCTGTTTCTTTCTCTTTCCTCACCTCGCACGACGTGACATCACCTGGAGTGCTGGAACGTACAAACTGTGGCGCTATGATGTATCAATGTTATGCTTCTGAAAATATATTTCTTTCTTTCCTGGCAACTCGCTGTGGACTAGCGACTGGTGTCTCACGGACCAGCACCAGCCCATGGACCACCACTTTGAGAAGCACTGACATAGATGACCCTGTGTGTATTAAGGCGCAGTAAGCTGAAAACTGCAGGGGTGGTGGCCCCTTCTCAGGCCACAAAGCCTGCCAAGTTTCAAGGAGAAAAGTGCAGGGTTTTGGGGGGAACTGCAGCTCAAGCTGTGGACAAGGAAAACTCGTGACATGGGTGCCAGTGTGTGTGTTAAGGCACAGTGAGGTGAAAGCTGCAGGGGTGGTAGCCTCTGCTATGGCCACGATGCCTGCTAGCTGTCAAGCAGATAGGTTGTGGTAGCCAGAACCAGAGGGGTTACTATCATGAGCAATAAATATATGCTCTTGGAGGCATTCAGCAATTGTATAAGCAGTTAAGATTAGCTAATGCAAAGCTTGTAAGTTTGCAACCTGCAAGTGGAATTGGTCTGTCATAATTTAACCGAAGTGTTGAATCTAACTGTTTGCACTGATCATGGGACCACTGAGCCCCCCAAATAAGCAGAGCTACAAGATTAGCTGATCTAACAGGTTTTTAAATGTCAAGCCATGACAAGATCTGACCACCTTATATAATTAGCACATTCCAAGGAATCCAGGAATAAGAAACTAAGGGCGGAGTAATGCTAATTTCAAACCTCAAAGTAATGTGGTGTAATTTGCCTATTGGGTGAACCTGAGTTTGGGCGGTAAACTTTCATGATAATTTCTAACACCTTTTGATCCCATAGGGTAACAGCTATTGGGCAAGATTGTGAGTAAGTCTAAAGCCTACAGTTTAACATAAGATAAGGTATAAAGAAGCATGTGTCAGGTGACAAGCATGAAGGATGGGACAGGAGGACCATCGCTGTACCAAGCCTGGACCCCAGACTCCCAGTGTCAGTGAGGACTGGATCCTGACCAAGGGACCTTCCTGGTGACCCCTCAGACGGTGTTGATTGGGGACACCTGACTTTGCTGGAACAACTTGGTGCATACCTGGCATAGAGGGACTCCCAGTAAGTTGCCAACCCCATGTGGGAACTCTTTGTCATTCTATCTATCTGATTGTATCATTCACTATTAGCTCTTTATTACTGTACTATCTGTTGCATTAACCTTTCTGTTAACTGTTGTATGCTAAGCTATAAGTAAATTTGCCTTTATTTCACTCCTGACTTGCCTCCTCAGTCCTGAACCCAGCAGCCTAACAGCTGATACACTCACAGCGCCTAGCCAGCCTGTGACAATAGGTGCAGGGGGGTTCTGGGGCCCTGCACCTCTAGCTGCTGACAGGCAAAACTTGTGACATGGGTGTTTGTGCAACTGTATCTGTCTTCGGGGGGTGGAAGGAATTACTGCAGGCCTGGCTGCTAAGCTGCTGTGTTACCAGTTACCAATCAATCATGGTTCACTCAGGGACCAGCTCAATACACAGTTGCTAGCTAATGTAACCAGTTAATTAGCAACAATTAACACCTACAAAACTACACACTAAGGAGAGGAAAGAATCAATACAATCAACTACCCCAAGACAGAGACAGTCAGTTGCACAAGCACCCACCCATGTCACCAGTTTTGCCTGTCAGCAGCTAGAGGTGCAGGCCCCAGAACCCAGAAGCCCTGCACCAGTCTCCTTGACAGCTGGCAGGCTTTATGGCCACAGCAGGGGCCACCATCCCTGTAGCTTTCACCCCACTGCGCCTTAACACACACACTGGCACCCATGTCATGAGTTTTGCTTGTCTGCAGCTTGAGGTGCAGTCCCCCTGCACTTATCTCCATGAAACTTGGCAGGCTTTGTGGCCTGAGCAGGGGCCACCACCCCTGCAATTTTCAGCCCACTGCACCTTAACACACACACGGTCATCTGTGTCACAAGTTTTGCCTGTCAGCAGTTTGAGGTGCAGTTCCCCCCAAACCCCTGCACCTATCTCCTTGAAACTTGGCAGACTTTGTGGCCTCAGCAGGGGCCACCATCCTTGCAGTTTTCACCCCTCTGTGGTGTAATACACACACGTGACATGAGTTTTGTTTTCAAGAATTTGCGGTACTGTTCCCCCCAAACCCCTACACTGATCTTCTTGAAGCTTGGAAGGCTTCATGCTCTCAGCAGAGGCTACCATCCCTGAAAGTTTCATCCAAATCAGACAAAAAAACAACAAAGTTATAGATATTTCATTGATTCCCCATTATACCCTATGGCCGGATCTCCGAAGCGGCTTTGGAGCTGCTTCGGCTGGATCAAAGCGGGAACCTGGTCTGGAGCTCTGGATAGGATCCCTGGCATCCAAAGTGGCTGGATCCAAAGTCGGATTGAATAGCTGCCTACTTGCACAGGCCTAGTGTCAACTCTTTTGATTCAACTGATGAGATCACACTCTATTTTCTTTTATGACTGAATAGGCTACTGCTTGCTTTATGATTTGTTGCTGTTGACAGAATGGATTGATTGCTTTCCGATTCTTTAAAATTTGTAACAGCCAATATCTGATCCCAAGCTGCATTACAGTTATCATCAGAAAGAGCTTGCCCTTGGAAGAGTGGGTCAAGAGGGAAGGTGACATTATGTGCAGGAGCAATCACTTGATTTTTTTTGTGTGGTGGTGCTGTGGCTATCATTTTTTTGTTTGTGAGTTTTGTTTAGTAGTCTCACAACTATGTTTCTTAATGTTCAGGAATTAATTCTTGACATCAGAAAATGGAGGACTGTCATCTTCCATATTCTGAATTGCCTGAGGTATGGATTCAATTATGAAATGCATTTTGTGCATATCATGTAAAAGACGGTGGTATGAAGAATGTCACTGTGGTTTAGTTGGGGGTATATTTGGCTACCTCTTTAACAGCACCTGACTGAAATGTAGTCTTGCATATTTGAAGAGGTTGAGAAATGTAATAGAAGGTACCCATCGAGTACAATGAGGTTTATTCAGCGTGGCTGGAAATGATTGCAGCATTAAATTATATTGAAGCATGGTTCCTGCCACTTTTTTGGTTTTTTTGAAAAACTTGACATTGGTTTTCACTTTTGACACATGATAAGAAACTTGTCATATCATCAATATCACTAGTAAAGAGCTGCATCATATGGACAGCACTTCCATAACACAGCTGGACACCTATTACAGAATTCAACAAATGTTCTCAGTTCTATCTACTTGTCACATAGTCAGAAAATCAGGACTTCCCCTTAGTTTTGAGTTTTTCCTGTGTGTTTCTAGAAAATAACTTCCATGCAAATGATTTGTGTTTTCCCTGACTTTCTGTAATTCATTAATATCCATCATTCTTGCTGGAATGCAAATCTCTAGATTATGAAGATCCTCTTTTATTACAGTCAATTCCGTTCTGTTTCAGGGGGTGCCTCACCATAGCAGCATGGCCCGAGCAGGGTTCCCCGGAGGAGAGCAGAAGGGTGGGGAGCCACGAGCCCACAGTAAGCAGCCCACATCTGCCCCCACAACATGCACAAATCTGGGGGGCACATGCCCCGCTCCATTCCCCTCCCTGGGAGTGCATGCAGCGGCAAGGAGCTGCCCCACCCTGTCCCCTGGATGAGCCACCTGTGCCTCTGTCCTGCTCCCTGCCCTGGCTGCAGGCATCACACACTGCCCTGGCTGGGCAGTGGCCCCAGGCCCAGCCTCTGCCTCACTCCCTCCCTCACTGTGGGGGCCTCAATCTGCCACCCCCCAGACTTACCTGCAGGCAGCTGGGGCAGCTGTTCTCCACTGCTTCCTGGGGCTGTATTCCTGGCCACTTGCCTCCTGCTTCTCTCAGCCCCTTCCAGGCTGGACCTCTGCCAGCTTGCAAGGGGAAACCCGCTGTTTCCCACATTTTTCTGCAGTGAATGGAAAACCTGGATCCCTGCATGATACTGGGAATCTGGGACAAATGCTGTCCAAAAGTCATGCAGTCCTGGACTAGGACTTGATGTTCCCATTTTGGAGCTGTCCCACCCAATTAGGGACAAGTAGTTCACACTACTCTCTTCCTATGGGGGCCCAGGGCCCTCAGGTCCCCATGTACTTGGCGCCTATGCTCTTGCTGCACTTGCGCATGAAGTTCTTGACAATATTATTTGTCCTGTCTCTACCTTCAGTTCCTTCCTTCAGTTCCACAGACGTCTTGGGCCAGGTTCTTCACTGTACAGTCAGTCTACCTGATGTTTGCTTCTATGTTCTTTCTGGTCACTCCAGTTCACTGCTTATTGGGTCAGGCTAGTTCCTGTCATTAGTCTGTTCTCAGAGTGTTGCTTCTTATCTTACCAGTGTCAGATTCCCTACTGTGGTTGATTAGGATGGAAAACTCCAGAGACATTATTTCCTCTGATCTTCTTACTTATCCTAATTATCATTTTTCCCCTACTTTTCTTGAGCCTTCTTCCACTGTTAACCCATCTGGCCCCAGTTTCCAGCGTATCTGACGGTATGTACATTGTGCTTCATCTGACCTGACCTCCTTGCTCGCATTATGCTGCTGTCCAAGATCCTCCAACTTCTCTTTCAAAAGGAAAATACAGCTACACTTTATTTAAAAAACCCAAAACGAACAAACCACAGCCCTCCAAAATTGTAACATCACACATCATCTGCACCTATACCTTCAGGAGTCTATAACCTAGCTTATGTTGTTTATTGTAGGTAAGGTCCATTTCTGAGCCTGTTAGTGCCAGGACACTCTGTTACCTTCTCCTCTGTAGGTGCAAATTTGCCCTGTTGGTTTGGCTTTCTGCCTGTTCTTTGGTTACAGGGCTTTCTCAGGAGGAGAGCTACCAGCTATCTAGTAAGCTGTGCCACATCCTGATCTGTAATAAATCACACCTTGTCCTCTTCTATTTGGGGGGCATCAAAGGCATCAAAACAAAGAATATGGCCAATCAACCAATCAATCTTATTTTCAGCTATCACTCAGCATACAGTATCTGAAGTTATTTTTGTACCAGCACAGATGGCACTTCTGCTGCTGTTCTCAATTGACTAACAGCTTTCCATTGCAAAAGTGACCTTGGGAAAAGAGATTGCAAAGCAAAACAAATTCACATGGAAGTGGGGAAACTCAAATCCTGCCCACATTTTGCCTGTGATTAAAGGAAACTCAACCTAGACCTGCTTAGAGACAGGATTTCTCCTGAGTGCCTCCAGCAGAAGGTGTAGTGTGCAGATGGCCTAGACACAAAGTCACAGAGCTTGAGTTTTGGTGTCACCAACCTCTTTACTGAGCACTGCTTGATTGGATTCAGAGTTTCACATGTGTGCAATTTTGTTTGCTTCAGGCTTGTATGCATATAACAGAATCTACTTTTCTTCTTGCTCTATGTACTCCCCTAACACCAGCTTTCATCTCTATGTCCGCATTATCTGGCAATGGATAGAGTGAAAGCTTTTGCCTTTGCACCTCCATATCCTTGACTAGCCTTGTTGGATTTCCATGCTTATCAAATTGGTGTCTTGCTTAAAGTCTGTCTGTTTGGGCTTTCCTGTACACTTTCATGCATCTCTTCCTTTGTTACTGTTAATCTTTGCAGCCATATCATTTAACTTGGTAAACAAAGCATCTTGGGATACTGCATGTACTTAACACAATGATGCATGCTTCACAGAATGTTGGGCTGCACCCAGGGCAGGTGGTTTTAGAACAACACAATTTTGCTGCTTTGCTAACAACGAGGAAATCAAATCTAAAATTGTGACACTTTTTCAGGCCAGAAGGAATTCCAAATGGATGCCTGAGTTCTGCTGTATTGTGACATACTGCAGGATATTCCTAGGAGTTCTCTTCTTAGGTAAGCCTTATAAAGCAAGGCAGAAACTAAACATCAATTGGTAGTTAAGCCAAATTTTGTTTATAAAAATTGCTGCCCAAACCCCCAAATGAAAATAAATATATAAAAGTACACAAAAATATAAATTCTAACAAATTTTATATGATTTGAATAATGGAAAATTTTAATTGAATAAGTTCCAATTGCTTTTTAGACAACGGGTATTTCACTAAACTTTAATTTATTTCCCCTTTGGAAGATCTGCTATAATGTATGATTGCTTATGTAGAGGATACAATAGTTTGCATAAAAAATAGAACTGGAGGCATTTTGACTATTCTAGGGTACTGAAACCTCATTTACCATTTAAAATGTACATCTCTTTCAAATTCCTAAATTCTTTTTTACAGAACAGTAAGCTTAGGCTATGAGTCTGGATTTATGCAGTTGTTCCTGGAATTGGTTTTGAAAGCACTGTACAATAAAAACTTGATTACAGGACTGCAACTACTTGTCCTGAAGGAAATGAAATCACTCTCTGTTTTTGTAAAGGTGGTTAACCTAAAGGTAGAAACCACTGCTTGGAATATTTTGCAAATTCACATCTATGTTTGTTGATTCCATATTAAACAGAATAACCAAGCATGCTGAAGGTAAAGCCCTCATTTAATTAACCCTCTTGGTGTAGTACCATGTGATTAAATGTGACTGAGCTGCTCCTTGGGGTTTCTGCTACTGAAAATACTAACAATAATCATTTGTTTTGTTTTTATATTTAAACACATTATTGCATAGCTTGGTGCAGAGATAATTACCAATTTTATCTCCTGTGTTTTTCTAATGTTCATTAATAACAATAAAGGGTTGTAGGTTAAAAACTCATTTAATTGCCTTTATGTTAATGACATTATGAATAGCCTGAGCTACAAGATTCTAATTCTGTCCAGTATCCTGTTTCTCAGTAAAGCCCCAGGAGAGCTGCTCATTTTATCAGCATTACTGATTCAGAGTTTTTCCTTGCAGGTGGGTTTTTGTACATAATCAGAATTAATGCACAACACATTTTGCAAGGAACAGAGTAGAAGCACTCTGAATAAGTAATTAACTAGAGTGCCCAAGGAAAAATGCCTGAGCAAATTTTTTAGCATATTCATAAAACATTAAGAACAGTCACAAACACAGTGGAAACAATTTACTGATAATATGCTTTCATGCCATTTTCTAACTCTCCTTTATTTTCTTTAATGAATGGAGGAATAAAAAGAATTCCAGTTTCTCATTAAGGAGCACCTGCCCTTGGAACATATTACATTCTTAGCCACATTGGACAAGGACTTATTGGAAGATAAATGGAAGCCAATACTTGACTTTCAAAGTAAACAGAAAATAGACTTATTTCTCCTCCACGCACAAATAGCCTCTCCTCCTGAGCACCCGCAAGCCCTGAATGGCAAATGAAGGAAAGGTTATTTGAATTACTTATATGTGTGATGGTAATTAAAAATAAGAGATCATCCCAAAGATGCTGATGGGGTGCAACATAGAGTGCACTGTTGTACCATAACCTCAGAGTGCCACATGAATCTAGTTTTTCTATGACTTAGAAGAACAAAGCTCTCATGTTTAATGACAATAAACTACGTTTTGTCACTTGGAATTTTGCCCATAGAGCAATGATAGGGCTAATGGGTTCATTGAATCCATTGCCTAACCCATACGTTTTATGGGATACTGAGATTTTCTGCAAAGTTTGAGGAAGGATCCTCCCACAAGCTATGCTTTATGGAAGTTACCGAAGCCAAAAGACTGTTGTAGTCTCAGTGGTTGATCTGCAGGGAAAAGAACTGAGAGTTCTGGATTGGTGTGGATTCCCTGGTCAAATGCTTAGGTCACTATTATGTGATTATGTCATAGAGAAGATAACCCCATCTCTTGCTGATGGTCTCTGCTCTATGTATTGTCTATGTCTCAAAAAAATCTGCTGCCCATTCCAGAGTGGCAGAGCTACATCAGTCTCATTGCCTAGGCCTTGTGCAACCACAGAGATGGGGGTCGGGGGTCAAGGTTGGCTTCCAAATAAAACAGAGAAAAAGACAAGGCTATGCTTTAAAATAACACCCCAATCCAAACCAAAACAAAGAATTCACATCTTAACAAATATTTATACAATAGGAATAAATGAGTTGAGGACAATTTTTGGAAATCTTGATTAACAAGCAAGCAGCCAAGAACCAAATTTGTACCACTGAGCATTAAAAAAAAATGAAGGAGTCCAGTCCAAAAGAGTAAAGAGATTGATTTAAAAATCTGGACTTTAAAAAATGAGAAGTCTGAACTTAATAGTTAGTCATTTAATACATTGGCCCCTTGGTGTTAGGGATAAGGCAGGTGCTATTTTTAGGTTTTTTTCTCACAACTGTGAGAGTAAAGATAGCTTTCATTTTTTTTTAAAGTATTGATTTATATGTAATCACATGGCTCCAGAACCTGGGGCTTCATGAAGATCATCACATAATCACATATCACAAGATTCAGAATTAAATGGCAAGAGTTGGCATCACTGAATAAGGTAATTTTGGGGTCAAAGAAAGAAGGCCGGATTCATTCTGGTTTGATTTCATTTATGTAAATGTACACTCAGCACAAAATACTCTTGAATAATGTATTAAGAAAACTCTTCGTTCACTTCTTTTTCTTTGACCCTGATGCGTCATGGAAACCCCATGAAATGGTTCTTCTTAATGGGGTACTAGGAATAGCTATTACAAATCTGAAGCACTACTAGTCAACTGGCTGCCATTGATTACAGTGATGTTCTTGCTAATAATTAGCTATTTAATTATCTTACCAAATATATCCAAATTTCTCTTATGTTTTTTTCTCTTCAAACTTATTTTTCTAAATGTGGCTATCTAACAATTCTGTGTGTGCCTCAAACTGACTTCCCCAAGAGCGCATAGTAGCACCAGTAAATGAGGATTTGGCAAAAGCTTTAAGATATTTAGTGTGTATCTACACAAGATGCTTTACTGTGCATTAGATTAATCTAATGTGCAGTAAAGCATCACTGCCTACATGTGCATGGCATGTACTGTGCATTAAATTAGTTTTAATGCACCATTTCTAGGACCAACACATACAGATACTAGATAAACAACGCATTAACTAATGTGCAGTAGCACATATGTAGTTGCTGACATTGGATGCAAACTGTGCTCAGTCAGCCACACCAGCAGGGGCTAGCCTCCTGCTTGGGGCAGAGACATGTGGCTGACAGTTTTTCCAGCCATATGGCAGGGACAGCTCGTTAGCTGTCCCAAGCTGGCCTCTGGATCCCTGGCCTGACCCCCAGCACCAGTGTTAGCTGCTGCCTGCCCCTGAGCACCATGCCTCACCTGTGTGGGCACGTGCTGGCCACAGCAGCCCTGTGGACCCCAGCTCTGCCCCCTGGGACCTATGCCAGCAGCTGCCTGGCCTGTGGGCTCCATGTCCCACTAGTGTGGGCATGTGTTGGGCCTTGCAGCCCGGCAGACCCCGGCTTTGCCTCCCATGCAGAGTCTGCCTCCTGGGCACCATGCCCCATCACAGTGGACATGTGCCAGATGACCCCAGCACCCACAGCCTCAGCTTGATCCCCTGAGCCCCTAGCAGCAGGTGACATGATCGCCTCCTGTGGCAGGGCATTGTTTGTGCCTGCCACTTTAAGGGCTTGGAGCTGGCAGCTGCCAGGTGCCTGATGAGGGCAGACATTTTGAACCTAGGGCTGCCCATATAAACAGAGCAGTTCTGCTGCTGGAGGCAGGTAGCAACATCTCCTGGCTGGAGGGCTGCTGTTATCATCTGGAAGTAAGGGAGGAACTGTAGGGGATGGTAAGGAGGCTCCTGGTCCTGGGTATGACCTAAAACTGCACCCTGTCAGGAGTGGGTGGCCTGATGGGGCTCCCAGTGGTGCGGGAGCCCCCAGGAAATGCCAGTCCAGTTACCACCCTGGTGAAAGACGGGTCGGGGTGCCTTAACCCCTAGCCCCCACAACCAGGTGGGTTACCCCTTTGTTTGGAGGGCCTGGAGGGTGGACCCCTGGAGAGAGAGAAAAGGCCATAGACTCATGCCTGTCTGGACTTCCCCTGACTGGTCAATGCTGGGGCTAGGACCAGAAGGGTCGAAGGGCTGGGGGCCCACCGTGAGGAACGCCCAGAGCTATGGGCCTGGGGTTCTGACTGGCCTGAAGATGGGCCAGGGCTAGTAGCCAAAGGTCCCCGGGGACCACATCCAAAGGAGAAATGTTCAGGGAGCTATGCTGCCTGGTATGAAGGCGGATGAGACCACCTGAGGAGAGGAATCCAGACGGGGTTCAATTAGGAGGATTCTGGGGCCCAGTGAAGGGGGGCAGGTGATTATGATAACATCGAGATGCCATCTGTGAGGCTTGGGCTGCGGTGTAGGGGAGGAATGGAGCCGCAGCTATTGTGCCCTGGCATCGGGGCAAGAAATGGGCAGCCCCCCGCTTAATTACATCATTAGCTAATTACCAACAAGGTGTGGGGGGTGAGAAGGCGGGCAGTTAGCCCAGAAACAGGTGGGTGGGCCACAGTTAAATCAGCCCAGAGCAGGCCCCCTGTTACACCTCCCTAACACTGGACACAGACCCCTGAGGCTCCAACTGGATGGAGCAGGAGTCTGCGGACCTCATTGCTATCTGGGGTGACATGGAGGTCCAGTGGCACTTTGGCCAGGCCACCAGGGCAAACACACACATCTACACAGCCATGTAGGACTGCATATGGGAGCATGGCCACCAGTGCTCTGGCCACCAGTATCATGTGAAAATCAAGGCCCTGCAGGCCCAGGGGCCCAAGTGATGGACCACAATTGCTGGTCTAGGGCTGTCTGCAGGTCCATTCCCTTTATGCAGCAGCTGGACTGGATCCTGGGCCTGAGAAACCCTGGTGAGGTCTGCTACACAGGCAAACTAAGCACATGCTAGGGTCCTGAGCTGCAGGGGGCCCTGGTCCTTTCCTCCATGGTGGTAGCATGAATGGTCCCATCTACTTCCCCTTCCCTTCTCTTCCCTTCCCCTCCCCTCCACTGTGGTGGCTGTTTCCTAGTGGGGGAGAAAAGGGGAGGGGTGTCATCAGCTCTGTGTCCTAGCCAGGTGGGAGCCCCTCACCCCCAGAACTTGGCAGCTGAGGGCCTGGTGGCATGGGAGCAAACTGCCTAGCCTGGAGGGAGGAGAAAGGGGGGAGTTGTTCTGGAGCTGCTGTGGCAGCTGCCAGTAGGAGTTAGGCCTGGCCTGGCCTGGCCTGGTTTGGGGGTGGGGAAGGCAGGCTGACTGCTGCAAGTGGCAAGCGGCCTGCCTGCCTGTGCTGTGACAGCAGGGATGGAGGGCTTGGCTGGCAGCTGCCTGTGTAAGTGCCCACCCAGCCAAATTACTATGGTTCCTGGGTACATGTTCATCCATGATCCCTGAACTGAGGCCAGGCAGCGCACAGCCCCTCAGTACAGTGTATGTTATCTCTGAAATGTTGCAAACTCTTACAAAGAGCCTCTCTGTCCTGCCTCTGCAGGTCCAGCAGCTGCCCCCAGGGGAGAACCACCAGCCACTGGCAGAGATGCAGCTGCAAGGATGCCGCCACCATCAGCTGGTGCCCTCCACATGCACCGTATCTGCCAGTGCCCTACCCAGGACTGGACCCTGCTGTTGGACCAGGTGGTCACTGTGGTGGAGGAACGAGTCATGGACTCTTGGGCCTGGGGAGCCCAGGATTTGGCCAGGGAGCAGGAGAGGGGCCAGGCATACCTCGCCCTCCTGGAAAGGCTGACTGAGGCCCAGGAGTGGCAAGGTGCCATGGTGGCCTGGTGGGCAGAGGCTGGGTCCCTGACACCATCTTGGCCACTTTTGTGCCACCCTACACCTAACTGCAGATGCAGGAGCATGAACATAAATTGTGGTGGTCTAGGCAATCAAAACCATTGTCCTTTCTCCTATAGTGCTATAAAGGATGCTAAACCAGCATATCTAACTTAAGAGATCAGAATAAAACCCTTCAAATTTAACTCTTCTTCATTTAAATATTTTGTTTATAGGATAGGATTAGGAAATTGTTCTATTTTTATCTATAATTCTAAGTAATGGCTATGACTATGTCAGTTCTTAAAGTGTAGTTTACTTTCATAGGAGCATGGCAAAGGACATAAAAACTAGGTATGACAAAAAACCCCATGACTACCCAACCTATTTACCAACCACTCTGATGCCACAAGGTGGCTCTCTATAGTAGAACTGGGTAAAAAATGGTTTTCTTGTCTCATGAATTTGAGATTTCAGTTTTTCTCCCCATCCTAAAGTGTAACAAAAAGTAGACATTAACATTTTTCATTAAAAATAATTGAAATTGGTCAAGTGAAATATATTGTTTTGAGAGTTTTAAAACATCATTCTGATTTTGACTTTTGTTTTCAATGTTTTTAACTACAAATTAACTTAAATTTCAATATGAAAAGTTATTTATATCCCCACATTGACACTCCTTTCTTTTAGAAAGTGTAGAAATGGAATATTTTGATAACTTTGAAAGTCCCCCCGACAAGTTTTTGAAACGGAAAAAATAATGCAACAGATAATTCCCTGAAAACAATCTCAGTTTCAACAAGTCAGCATTTTTCCTATTTAAAAAGTTTTATTTGAAAATCCTTAACCAATTCTTCCCGGTAAATGACTTGATCATATATTTTTGTGCATATAGTTCATAGTGAATTTGGTGTGTTATTAATTATATTTATTTGAAAAGATTTGTGTTTATGTTATACAGAAAGAAGCAACAAATTCCTGAATTTAAAGTTCAGTCTTTACTTGCTAGCCAGTATCTTGCTATGCAGTGTAATAAACTGGGTACATAGAGTTGTCCTGAGGCATTTTAGATGTAGGGATAACTTCTACAAGACTTCTACTTGTAGCATGTCCATTGAAGATAAAGGTGAAGGGCTGCTTTTCCATGATGCTTAACAGAAATGAATCACAATCCTCTTAGGTGCTACCTTCTGTCTTTAACTCAATGGGTTTTTTTTCTTTTTTTGTCAAATTTGCTAAATAGATTTATTTTTTTGTCTAAACTAGTATATAGTAAATAAACTAATGAGATGAATTGCTAAAGATGTCTTTGCTGCCACCTGACAAAAGGTAAGTATTTGCCTTTAAATAATGATTTGTATTTACACTCTAGTCTTATGCGTTAATTCAGTATTTCCCTTAAAGCTGGGCTGATCCCTAGCATTTTACAGTGGTAAATATGTATACCTGCTACTTACACAGTAACAAACTCCTTTATTTGCAATATATTGTAAGGAATAAAAACAACTAATGTATATTTTTCAACTTCCTGATGCTTTAACCTTTCTAGAGAAAAGACTCGGGGGACATAATTGAAGGAAAGTGTTTTTCTTTAGCAGATGGATTGCTTTGCTCAGATAATATTTTAGTTATGCCAATAAAATGAAGGGTACACAGAAAACCATGAAACTGCCAGGAGTTGTTAGTGTATGACTATTACCAAGGCAGAAATGAGGCCAAAGTGATGATAAATGTGCACATCTCACACACTCTATCAGCTGAAGAATGACCTGGATACTCTTTACATCTGAGCACCAAGTGGGCCAACATTTTTCACAGCAGCACTTAATAGTGGACATTAACTTAGCCCTCTCCAAAAGGGCTGACCTGAAGGCTACCCTCTGCGGTTCTCCAAACTGTAATCACTTGTTCAGCCTGTAATTTTATCAAATAGCATGCACCTTTTCCAGCCACTTATTGGCCAATTAAGTCAAGTTCTCACTGAGGGGGTCCAGCTGGCTTCAAGTTATCTTAGATGAATTGATTGAAGACATTGTGCAATCTATGAACCCAGTTTAATGATCTAGGTGATAATACTTGTAATTCTTCTCAGTCAAGGGAATTTGCTGCAGCTGTTGTCTGCAAATCCATGTTCTGATACAGTGAAGTACCAGAAGAGCATTAATCCGCCCTCAGAGTTTTATAGCGATGACTGCATTGTGAAATGGGAAATTTAAAATTCACACAGCATTGCCAAGCGAAGACAATTTTTGTTGATGTGCGTTTTTATTTTATTCCATTGTAAATGTTAAAAAGGTTATGTTGAATAATACATTACTGATGATAATACTTAAAAATGGTAACTGTGTAGCTGTGTAAAATAGCCTACTAAAAATACTGTGTACAGGGTATGGGATACAAAATAAAATTTACCTCAAAGCATGGACATAATGTTTTTGAAATGCCGAGATGGGTTGGGATTAAAAACAAAGTCATTGGGCCAGATTCTACTCTAGCTACACAGGAGAAAACCTTAGTATCGTTGCTGAAGTCTGTGGTATTACTCCACATTTATGCAGCTGTAAGTGAGAGTAGAATTGAGCCCATTATTTCTGCATGAAATTTTACATGAAGGCCCTAAATAAAAACAAGGGAGCAGATTCTGCTTTTAGCAACATTGGTATAAATCTGGAGTGAATTCATATTTACGTGTGTTTAAATGAAAGCAGAATCTGTTCCTAAGAGTTTGAGCACTTATTCCTACCTGAATTTGCTGCTATTGAAGTGATAATTAAGTGTCATGCTTTGACATAGGCCTTAAATGTCTCTCTAAGACCTACGCAATTCTACATGATGACATATATAAAAAAAAGAAATACGCATCTTTGCTTGCTTCAGTTGTGTATATATGTTTCCTAAACCACTGGAATGTTAATCCCCTCTCTATGAAAAAAATAATGTAACTAACACTAGGGAATATTTTTCATGTTGAAAATTCAAAATACTTAGTAATGAAATATCCTACAGTGCATCTGTGAAGTTTCTGTTTATAAAATGGAATGACTGGTTTTTGATTTCCTTATAAAAGTGGCAGCTGCAATATTAATTTATGCTGTGCTGCAAAGACATCACTTCCATTTCTCAGTAGCACGGACTTCCTTTTTCTGAGTGGTGTGATTGAACCTAGCTTTGGGGATGTATGGCTTGCTGAGAGATTCTGCTGCGTTTGATGAGATTTAAATATTTTACTGTAGGATACAGGAAAAACATTTGATTTTTATGGGGTGTACTTTCAAAGTGTTACATGGGGTTTCAAGCTGCATTCAGCTCCACCCTTTGCCCAGGAGTGCTGAACTGAGTGCAAAGTCATGCAGTTCACATGGAATTTGCTGGAAGGATGTGGCTGAAACACGGTGCTACTTTGAAAAGAAAGGAATAATGTTGGGTCTGAGTCTGTAACCCTTACTTACGGTAGCATCACTGAGAAGGGGTAGCAGCCCTGGGTATAGCCTTTGTGAGAGGAGGGGTGCAAAAATAGCTGTGACCACTAATTGTGCTGCTGTGATGGGCACCACAGCAGTCAGTGCTGCCCTGGATGTTGCATGGCTGCCCTAGGCTTGGGGCTGCCTGGCTATAACTCTGCTTACCTACACTAAGCTGTCTCCTGAGAGGCAGCATGCCCTTGTGGCTAGAATATTGAACTGGTCTCAAGAGGCCGTTGCTTGTCCTGGTGAGGTGACAGACCCTTCTGGGTACTGTTCCCGGTGAGGTAACCTTGGGCAAGTCCCTTTACCTGCCTATGCTTCCATTTTTCATCTGAAGATACTGGTGCTGCCTCCTTTGCCAAACCCTCTGTGAGATCTCCTGATGAACGTCACAATACAGGAGGCAGTTATGATTTCATTGCTATACTGGAATACCCCAGATACCACTATGGGCTGACTACTTTTCTACAGACATAGCATTTGATAAACCTGCCCTCCTTAAACATGTTGGGAAACAGGTTGGGCCCTGGGTTGGGCCTGGAAAATGTGCAAATCTTGGCTTAGTTGAACCAAGATGAGGGAATAAATTAAATAATGGATGGGTCTACCTGCAGAAAACTCCATCTGTAGCCCTCTCCCATGGAAGGTGAGGGGTTGGGGGGGAGCAGCAAGAGGTAGGGGGCGGAGGGGATGGATTCCAGCTTGAGCCTGTCTGCCAATTGATTTTGTGGCAGTACTACATATGAAGTCTTTCAGGCATGTATACATGTCAGTGCTTGTATACTATGGTGACAGGTGCTACAGCAGACTATGAAGTAGGCAGATATATTTATCCTTAAATCCCTTATAAAGTTCTAAACGTTATGGAACCGAATAGGATGAAAAGTGTGGGGGGGAGGGGGAGAGGCAGCCTCAAAGCTACATAGTTATTTATGAAATTAGAGAGAGGTGAGGAAAATTCAGTGAGATGAGATGTCTTTGATGCAAACCATATCAAATAGCCCTGAAATTCACTGGACGAAGGGCATGCTCCTCCCTGATGTGGCTGATCTGTGCATAGCCAAAGCTTTATGTTGTACTCGCCATGCTTCATTGGATGCACATTTTACTCTCACTTCTGTCATTGTTTGGAATAAATAACATGGCCAGGGATCTCTCCCTACAGGGGGCTTAGATTAGTGCACGTATTACTAAGTGAGCCTGGTGCAGCCACAGAGAACATCTTGTTCCCCATATTTAGCCATGGGCGATGTCAAATAGTATATTTTACACAGGCACATTCCCCCAATCTGTAGCAAGTCCTTGTTTTAAAGAATGAGCTTCACTAAGGTCTTTCAAAAGAATGAAACCATAAGCCATTAAATATATTCATTCATCACCTTCACAGTGTGGTGCCTGATCCTTGGAAATCAAAGTGCACTTCACCACTGAGTTTGTTAGAAGCAGGCTGAGGCTATGTAAGAAAGCAATGGTGAGCTCCTGACGTTTTATGGTGGATGCACTGAAAGGAGAGGCTAGTTCATTCCTTTCCCAAGGACTCTCTGTCATTTAGGAAAGGGAAGTTTAATATGTGGCACAGCACACATACCAGCACTTTTTGGAATTTGCCAACAGGCAGCACAGTCATAACATTTGGATACTAAGTTTACAGCTCTGACAGCAACTGCTGCTAATTAGACAGCATAGGCCTGCTTCACCACTGCTTTGAACCCTGTATAATAGTTTACACCTGTACAAGGTGGATGCAAAAGGCTGCACTGACAATTTGGTAGCATTTTACACCCAGATCACACCCACACGAAGAACTCTTCAAAGCAGGAGAGGATCTGGCCGAACACCCAATATTTGATTCCTTTTATGTTCCCCATGCTCTCTCTCAGCACTTCATTTTGTTTTCTGGAACACCCACAGGTATAATGCAAGGAAATCCATGGCTAGAAACTCGTCTGACACAGTATTTTACTAGTACTTGCTGTGATAACTCCTTTAATGTAATACATTTCAGCAGTGCTCAAACATTCTTTATCACCCTAGGGAATTAATGCTCAAAATATAACCCCCTGCTGGCTCTATCAAGATCTGGAGACATGTTTTTCCTCCTGTGCTTGTGGATTTCCGTTTGACCAGGGGTGATAGTGAGGCTCAAATATTTGATGCATTTTCCTAGAGTCTCTTAACCATGTTTTGTTCTGAGGCCTTCTCCAATTATTGTCAGGGTTTCTCCTTTGTGCATGCTGGCTCATGAAACCACCAGTTTAAACTTGCATTGCTAAATGGCCACTTTTTCTTTTCCCCTTTCCAGTTATTAGTAGTGCAATAGGATTCCTCACATGGTTCTCTATTAAAATAGAGTGTTTCTGATAAATCTGTTACAGATGCATCTTCTAATGCTCAGTGAGAAAGTGGTAAGTAAGTGTGGATGAGTTTCATACCAGTGCAATGGACCAGGCAGTTACTGCATCTGGCACTTCAGTTCTCCAGCATTTCATAACCCACAGGTACCCCATGAACTCAAGACAGACAGTTAAAAATTGCTCGTTGTTAAAGTGGCAGTGATTTAAAAGAGGAGGAAAGAAATAGACTCTCATACATATATTTATAAACCTGATAAAAAATGTGAACCTTTAGCAAGTTATCTGGCAAATTTAGAAGCCATTTCATATTTCTGGGTTATGTTAAAAATAAATGAGTTCCCTTTATTTTGTATTACCTGAAAAACAAAGTGTTAGTGATTAGTAACTTTGATAGGGCATTTCTATATTTATGTTTGTTAGGTGTCATATAGCATTCTATACATTGGCATTATCATTTTCATATTTGATTACTAAGGCCCAAGGCTGTAGACTTACTCGTGTTAATCTGATCCCTTCATGGTGCATACAGTGAAGCAGGTGTATATGTATCTTTATAGGACTGGGACCTTAATTCCTTTGGTGGGGGGAGGGTGTGTGCAAGTAATATATGAATGGTTAGCTATAGATTTTAGTTTTTGACTTTTCAGTCTTGCCATTCTTTACTAAGAAATAATATTTAAAGAACAAAGAAAACATTTTCTAAACAAGTGCAAAATTGCACTTAACCCTCAGCAGTTTGATCTCTAGGAAATGTAAATCAGCCATTCAAATGAGTGATTTTCAATTAGTCATATTTCCTTAAACATGCAAATCCCTCAGTTATGTTTAGGAACACAGTTTTGCTCTAACTCTGTTGAGAATTCATATGCAACCTTTAATAGATGGCCATGCCTTCAGGCTTGTCCACTTATGTTTGCTCTCCTGCTTGGGCACAAGATAGATTATGCATATTATTATTCATAAGTGCTACCTATTGAACACATAACCGCAGGCACATTTGCAAATAGCAAGCTTGGCAATACAGTCCTTGCACACCCAAAATATCCATTGTCTTCAGCTGACCCTTCCAGTCCTATGCCTGCAACCCCTTGCTTGCTGCTTTCTATACCCCCTGTCATGGAGGACTTGTAGAGTGGCCTGTGGATTTCAGGTGGAAGAAAAATTAAAACAGCCTTCTTGAGAAATAAGAGGAATACACACACACATGTGTGTGCACATATGCACACAATGTGCATATGTATATTCTTCTTATTTCTCATTTGTTTACACAGTACATTATTTTATTGCACTATATTTTGTAGCAGTACTCCATTTTGCTTATACAATGTTTTGGTATGAGGAACACCTTACTATTCTTAGATCTAATAACACAAGTTCTTTTCAATTTACTGATATATACATTTCAGAGAAATATTAGAAATCAGAAAGTATGAATAATATTTAAATAAATATTTTGAATGCTGATGGCAAAAATTAAGAGTGACTCTTATTTGTATGAAAGGTCAGTTGCGATTCTAAGTACTCTTATGTAAATCAGTCCACATCTGAACTGCACAATTATAATTTGTATATATGCCTTGTTGCTTACGATGTGCATTCTGATCATAAAAATCTGGACAGACTAATTATATTTGGACATTATGAATGAACATGAATGCCTGGACATTAACTCCTGCAGGCTGATTCTGGTTACACTGGTGTTAGGTTAATATAACTGCATTGATTTTTAAGTACACTGTACTGGCATAAATCTGGTATGACAGAGTGGATAATGGGGCCTAAGTACTTTCAGAAGTTGAAAGTAGTATTCAGAAGATACTCAAAGGGTGCATCTACATGGGCCATTAGGGGGCAGCAGCAAACTGCTCAGCTTATTGCTTTGCAGTTTATTGTTCCTGGGAAACTCCCAGGCACCCATCTACATGTGCACCTGGTCTGCAACATGTTGACCTGGGTCACAGCAGCCCCAGCTGGCAGGGACCTAGCGGGGTCAGCCTGCCAGCCCAGGGCTGCTCTGGCTGGGCTCAATATGCTGTGGAGGGGCTGACTGGGGCACAAGGGTGCTTCAGTGTGGGGCTAGCTGGCATGCAACCCTGGCACTGAAGCACCCTTGTGCCCCAGCCAGCCGGTCAGAATCTACATGTGTGTTGCTTCACACAGAAAAAAACTCCACAGCAGGATAGTACAGTAAAATCTCTGTTACCTGCCACCCCAGGGTAAGGGGATTGCTGGTTACGTAAAAACTCTGGTTATCTGAAATATCCTGGCAGGGTTTTCAGATAATGTGGAGTGGGGGGAAGGGAGAGTGTGGCAGTGGCGGTGGGTGACAGTGGCAGCCACATGCAAGCTTTCCCCTGCCCCCCCCAGCCGTGTCTGACTGGCAGAGAATGGGTTGGGGAGGCAGCACATGGAGCAGTGGCAGCGGCTGCTGTGTGCAAGCTTTCTCCCGCTCTCCCTGCTGCGTCCGGGCAGGAGAAAGATAACAGAAAAATAACAGAGATTTTACTGTACTTGTATTCACAAGTACTATTCTGCTGTGTAGTTTATTAGTTTCCTGTGCCCTAACAGGGGCGCATGTGTAGATGCTGAGAGGTTTACTGCACAGTTAATTAGTCAACTGTGCAGTAAACATATCCTGTAGATGTGCCAAAAGAGTTTTGGAGTATAATTCAAGGTCTTAATAGTCTCCCAAAAGGTAACATATTAACAAGGAGGTTTTATTGCAGGTAGTGGTTTACATAGTTTGGAAGAACGCAGTGGAAAAGAAATAAAGAAACTGGCTGAGGTCATTGCAAGTCCCCTGGCACGGCTTTACGAGCACTCGTGGTGCTCTGGAGAGGTACCGGAGGACTGGAAGAGGGCCAACGTGGTTCCCATCTTCAAAAAAGGGAGGAAGGAGGACCCGGGAAACTATAGGCCAGTTAGTCTTACCTCGATCCTAGGCAAGCTGTTTGAGAAAATTATTCT
>NW_017728993.1:39433339-39437578 GCF_001723915.1 Gavialis gangeticus | reverse complement strand
TGTTATAAACTAGTCAGGGGGGATCAGCAGGCATTGGGGGAGTCACTGTTCCTCCGAGCACCGCCAGGAGTGACCAGGAATAATGGTCACAAGCTGGCAGAGGGTAGGTTTAGGTTAGACATCAGGAGGCGCTATTTCACGGTCAGGGTGGCTAGGGTCTGGAACCAACTTCCAAGAGAAGTGGTGCTGGCTCCTACCCTGGGGGTCTTTAAGAGTAGGTTAGATGTACACCTTGCTGGAGTCATTTGACCCCAGTACTCTCTCCTGCCATGGCAGGGGGTCGGACTAGATGATCTGCTCAGGTTCCTTCCGACCCTAGAAACTATGAAACTATGAAAGCCTGACCATTTTTAGTGGGGTGGTTTGGGAAATAGTATACACTGTCCACTATTCCTCCTCCTGCCCTGGAATGACTTTAAGGAGCTCTTCACTGATACAAGATTAAGAGGATACTGCTCTAAAAATGATGGGCTCTGCAACAATTTCTTTCCTCCCACCTGTTGTTGTATATACCCATTACTTCTCCTTTTGGACTGAAAGCTCTTTGAGTTACACACTGTCTTTTTGGAGTACAAAGGGGCTCTGATAACTTGATTGAAGGTTTAAGGTGATAGAGGGTGCATCTACACATGTGCTTTAACGCGTGGTAGACTATTTTACTGCATATTAAAGCATCACATAAAAACTGTGCTATTACGCTAATGCACAGTAAAATAGGCTACTGTGCATAAAGCTTCACCTAAAAAGTGTGCACTTGTGCTACTGCACATTAAGGCAGCCAAATATACATTTATTTAGTACGTCACATTGGAGGTACTAAATTTAATGTACATTACGAAAAGCACATTAATGCATGTGCAGACATGCCCACTGCACCACAAAGCGAGGACCATTTAAGGACCCCAGGATTTGGCCCACACTGAACATACTTATTCCTTGAACAGGATGTAACTGGCATATTAGCTTTTACAATACCAAATGAGGTACTGGCAGTCCTCGATTTACAACATTTCTAGTTACAATGTTTCAGACACACAACATTTATAAATTGACACCCTGTTTCAACTGTATGATTCATAGATTCATAGATTATAGAGTCGGAAGGGACCCAATGGATCATCGTGTCTGACCCCCTGCCCCCAGCAGGAAAGAGGACCGAGGTCAGATGACCCCAGCCAGATGATTGTCAAGCCTCCTCTTGAAGACCTCCAAGTTAGGTAACAGCACCACCTCTCTTGGAAGCCCATTCCAGACTCTGGCCACCCTTATTGTAAAAAATGTTTTCCTAATGTCTAACCTAAATCTACTCTCCACTAGTTTGCACCCATTATTCCTAGTTATTCCCTGGGGCGCTCTGGAAAACAGCGCATCCTCAATTCCCTGCTGTCCTCCCCTGATAAATTTATAGGCGGTCACAAGGTCACCCCTCAGCCATCTTTTGTATAGGCTGAAGAGATCCAGATCTCTCAACCTCTCCTTGTAGGGTCTTTCATGGAGACCACTAATCGTGCGGGTGGCCCTCCTCTGAACCCTTTCCAGATCCTCCGTGTCCCTCTTGAAGTGCGGCACCCAAAACTGGACAAAGTACTCCAACTGTGGCCTGACTAGTGCTGCATAGAGGGGAGGCCTCACCTCCCTCAATGTGTTGGTCATGCTGTTTTGACTTTATAATGCTTGATCCGATGCGATGCCATCCCAGCGAACAAGTTCACTGTATCACTCATCTCCCTGGAGAACATCTGTCCAAACTTCCTCAGACACTTTCTTTAAGAAAGCAGACAAGGCTCCAGAAAAACCTGCAGCCAAGGCTCCTGAGAAGACTCCAGCCAACAACCCTTCAAAAAGTCCAACCCAAAGCCCTTCAAAAAGTCTAGCAAAGTCACCTCAAAGAAGTCCTTCCAAATCAATATGATTGCTATTTACAATATAAATACATTAATGTAGCTATATTACTCATCTATAATTGATCAAGTACAAAATTCTGGGGTATTTTTGGTGAAAATAGGGTATGGGGCCTTGGTTCAGGAACCAATCCTCCATTTATAACATTGTTTCTTATGAGAAAATCAGTTCCGAGTTACAACATTTCAACTTGAGATGAGGTTTTCAGGAACCAATTGTGTTGTAAGTTCGAGGACAGCCTGTATCTTCAGGTTACAAAGAAGCACCTCAACAAGGGGTTTGTGATGACAATACAAACCATGGTATGAAATAAGAGCTCTTTGCATATAACACTGAGTACTACATTGTGAATGCGGTGACCCTGATATAAAACTGCAGTAAGTCTTTTGAGGTCAGTGAGCTCTGAAGCTACTCTAGAAACCCAGGATAGCAATGTAGCCGTATAATAAATCGATTGCTAATATGTTCTATTTCTTTATAATACTCAAGTGCCAACAAAGAAATGGAGACTTTCTATATTTTCTTAACCCTCTCTGTTTGTTTTTTTTCTATTTAGAATACAGTCTTCTGGATGCTCTCTCATAACCTGCCTTGCACTAGAAAACGAAGGATAGAACCTTTGAACCAGAAAATGAAGAACTGGGCTCTAACATTTAAGAATGGAAGCAAAACACTTCTCAAGGGCCATATCTACATGAGACGCTGACTGCTCAGTAGCCCGAGACTACTGCGCAGTAGTGTTGCATGGCAACAGCAGTGACATGATGCTACTACACTGGTCTACTGTGCAGTAGTGTCACAAAAAAGTGATTAATCGGTGCTACTGCACAGTAACTCATTTTACTGTGCAGTCATTTAGTACTGGTTTACACAACTACTAAATGACTGCAGTCAGTGTCTGACGTAGACATGGCCAAGCTGTCCTGATCAGGGCTGATCCAGTGACTGTGGACCCAGGAACAATCCTGGATATTTAGGATACAAGAAAGCTGGCCTGAGAAGGCTCTCTTTACACCAGTTCTGGGGTGAAAAGGTATAATTTGCAAAACACTTGATCTATTTGTGGCATGATTGACCAACACAGGTGCAAACCAAAAGCTGAAACAATTCATGAGTCAATGTATTGTTGTTATTTTCAAGTTATGTGATAGAAAGATTAATTAAATAGGGCTAATCTCATCTCTGGTGTCTCCATTTAGTCATAACTCCAATTTATTTCACCAGAAGTAAATCCTAAGTAGTTAAAGCACTAGCAATTGCAGGAAACAGTGGTTGGTATGAGGGACAATAATCTGAGTACCCTAGCAGTCTAACCACCTAGATGCTGGGGCAAATGAGAGAGCACAATGGAGGAGAACAGGGAATTAGCTTTTTATGTTTATAGCAGGGCTTAAAGTGTCTTATATCTGCATATAGAGTATAATCTAAGGAGAAGAATGTGCTGCTAAGGAAGGAGGAGTGCTGTGAAAAAGGTCAATTACCTAGGTGTAAAGTCTGTAAAGATAAGAAAAGAAATGAAATAAAATGCATGAAAATATAGAACCTCTCCAACTTACTGATGTGTTTGACTTACCAGAAAGGCTGGGGAACTAATAATGAATATGTATTTAATATTTAATTAATCATGATCACTAGGCCTGTGTGAAGTGGCTAGTATTCGCTTCAGAGTTGGCTGATTTGGGGCACAGTGATTCTATTTGGTGATACGAATCACTGTCCTGATTTGATTAAGCCTAATCTGATTTGAAGATTCAGCTGCTGCCAAATCTCTGAATCTCCGAATCAGCCAGGCCAGGCCCATCCCCCGCCCCCTCCCAGCCCTGCAATGACTGCCCCAGCTCCTGGCACTTGTTAAAAAAAAAGCCCTGACTCAGCAGGTGCTGCTGGGTGGGGGATGATCCCTGCTGCCCTCCACTTCCCCATGCTCCAGCCCTTTAAGAAAAGAAAATAAAAGAAAAAACCCCAAACTCACTGCTCCTGCTGGTGGGAGGTGATCCCCACTGCCCCGTGCCTCATGGGGGGCTCTGCATGAGCCCCTGAAGCCCCAAGGCCATACCAGGAGCAGAGTCCGGGAGCTTTTGGTGGGGATTCTTAAAAGGCCGGAGCTGGCCTGGGTGGGGCATCTGTGGGGGAACTGGGGGGCTCATGCAGAGCCCCCCATGCAGAGTGGAGCAGTGGCGGGCAATGGGGAGTGCCCCCCACCCGGCAGCACCTGGTGAGTACTGGGGCTTTTTTTTAAAGTACTGGGAGCTGGGGCAGGCAGGGGCAGCCATGGGGGTGCTAGGGGAGCGGGTGGGGGCAGGGGGAAGCTGGGGGAGTGGGACGTTTGGGGAGGTT
>NW_017728993.1:39422617-39428339 GCF_001723915.1 Gavialis gangeticus | reverse complement strand
TACTGGGAGCTGGGGCAGGCAGGGGGAAGCTGGGGGAGTGGGACGTTTGGGGAGGTTGGCAGGGGTCCCCCCTGTGGTCCCCTCCCCCAGCCCCTAGTACTTACCAGCTGCAAGTTGGCTGCAGCTTCCTGCTGCACCCACCTGGGACTGCCCGAATCATCAAAGCTCTCCGAATCTTTCCCAAAGATTCGGAGAGCTTTGAATTGATTTGGGCCTTTAAATTGGTCCCCTGATTTCATTCGGATTCAGAGATTCAGCCACCTAATCGGGCCGAATCTCCTCCAAATCGAATCACTACCCGAAGCTTCACACAGCCCTAATGATCACCTTTTGGAAGTAGCTCAGAGTATGAGGGATGATTACCAGAAAAAACAGGCTTGCCCTGGGAGAACGAATTGTTTAAGGCAGTGTGCTTGCTTACACGAGTAGGCGCTCACAGGATGAGTAAGCACCGCAGAATCAGCCCCTCAATGTGGGTGTTTTTGTTTGCTTGTTTTGTTTTTTGCTGCTGATTCGAGAAAAGGCACAAAGGAGTGAAAGAGGCCAGGCCCAAAGTCTGTTTACTTATCTACTTTTCTGACACAGTAGTAGTTGTAGGTATTTTGAATGCCATGCTGTTGTAATTTAGTAAATTAAAACCCTCTAAAACATTAAGCCCTCACCATGCCTCAGAGGAAGCTGTGCACTCAGTCTCTGGAGAAGAATTGCTCCTGGATAGTTCCATTGGCTTCTACTTCCATTTGTAGGCAGATGTGAATGTTAGCAAATGTAGATCTCATGCAATGAACTAGAAATGGCCCCGACTCCCATCTACTGGGCTGCCCTTGTTTTGGTAATTTCCCATTTATCTATCAGGCTAGAAGCCTAAGTCCAGCTGACCTACCTGAGCCAGTGTTTCAAGCTTCCTGTAGAAAGCTCCCAGTCAATTTAGGAGCATCACTAAAGGAGGCAGAAGGCCAATTGCACTGGGCTGCTATTTGCTTGTGGAGCTGCTGAATCCCCACAGCAGAGCTTACACTCTGTAGCAATGCATTTCCACTCTGGGGGGTCCATATATACGTGACGGGCACTGCAAAATTTCTTCTCTCTACCAAAAATGTATTTGTGCCACCAATCCATCATCTCTCACAAAATGCTGTGACTCTATAAATGCCTCTTGCCATCTTGCAAATTTGGCTTACTGTCTTTGAACTCCATTCACACTGCCTCCTTCAGGGAGCCACAAGTTATGCTATTCTGTGCTAACCTAAGAATTCACCCAGCGAGCAGATGGTGTCACTGTTACCCACTTCCCTGCAGACATTCCACTAGGGGCAGGAGTTGTGAACAGTGCTCAGACTGCAGTAGGCATCCTGGTGGTGCAAGGCATTAATAGCATGCCCTATAAACCTTCCCTGCACCTCCTCAAACCCACCTCAGCAGCTCCCTGTGTCCACCACTCCTCCAGTACCTGGCTCGCCACAGGTTTTGGTTACTGATAGTGTGAACTCCTCTGACCCTTTGAAGCAGCTTTCCCAAAACTCTCCATTTAATTGGTTCACCATCTCTTTTCAAATGTCATTAGAAAACCTTGTGTAAGCCCTGGATGTCTCCCTCCCTCTGCTGTTATTATTCCCCATATAATTGCATTAGTGACTCAGGACAGCATTTTGGAGCACTGCTTTCATGAAAGGTGCAATTCAAAATAGAGCTGTGTGGTATTATCATAATGCACTGCATGGCTACACCAATAGGCCTCAGTCCTGACCTGGAGGAAGCACCTCACGGGGGGCAAGGGTACTTAAGTCTTCATGCCCATTCAGTCCTCACACTCAGCTGACAAGCATGCCAATTAGTGTCAGTTGCAATGGTAAAGTTGTGATGGGAACACCTGTCCACTAGGAACTGGAAAGACCACTGCCTCATTTCACACAGGCCCCTGCACAGCTGTTAGATAGAAACTGTTTTTGCCACTAGTGACCTGGGCTAGTTTTGAACTAGTGATTTAAGAGGTGAAAGGCTTAATATCCCATGACCAATCTCGTGAACTATGCTGCGGCTCTACAACAATAGAATATTTTGTTACAGCTTGGGTTCTAGAAGTATCTATTGTTTTTGAAATGCTTAGTAAAGATATATCTCTTCATCACAGTTTGTGACATTACACTGTAAACTACAAGGCTGTAAAAACATGTATTTATAAGAATAGATCAGCTACCCATCCATCTATCTATCTGAGAACACACAATGGCTGATCACTCCTCTGACATTTATCTTCATGAGGGATAACTCTTCTCATGAGTAAAGATAAATGTCACAAAAGATCGCCCATCATTTGTGTGAATATATATGTGTACTGTAGTGTATGCATATGAACCCACATATGGACTATACACCACACAAACATTGTGTTATATTCATAGTGTGTTTTCACATGTGTGCCTATTATAGATGCACACTAACATTTATAAAAATCACATAAATATTTTTCTGTACTTATATATGTAGAACATGTGTATATTTATATATGCATTATGGTAAAAAAATTGAAAGGGTTTTAGATGGCAGTGTAGAATGTGAGAATATTTATTAAGCTTTAATAATATGTGAGCTGTCATGTCATCAGTCAGATAAGATGTGTACTGAATAAAAAAGAATATAAGAGTGTGGATAATGTATATAAATAATAGACATTCACACAGAAATATTTTTATAAATGTGTGCATATGTTTGTATATACATACACAAAGCAATGTGTGTGTGTGTGTGTGTGTGTGTGTGTGTCTTTGTGTTGTTATACATACCTGAGAGGCTTCCCAATAATAATAAAACCTGAAGCAAAGGTTTGTTTATGTTAAGATTCTAGCATGAAGATAATTATGTGACTATATTAACAGGGCATTATCGCTCCTATTTCACTTAACATTCGAGCTGTTCACATTAAAACATGTCCTTAGCTTGACAAGGCATTATTCATTTGCATTTAATAAAAATAAAATATTACATTTAAAAAAATTGAAAGCTGACAAATTTGATTTAAATGGATACTGAACTCCAGGCAAATGTGTTGTTTGAACTCTGCCTGCTGCACTGTAGCTGACAGGAAGCATTAAAATAATACTGAGTGGTCAATATGTGATTAAATATCACATGTCAAGCTTAGCAAGAATGTTCCTTCCAAAGAAAATTATATTGTTAAAAATAAGTGACAAATTCTAAGCAGCCCCTTCAAACCCATAAAGACATGTAAAAGAATGGAAGCATACTTGTAATAAACCAGGATCTTTTCAGGAGACAGAAAATATAGTACCTCCTTTACAGAGGTATATATGGCATCTACAGGCAATCAGATAAAAATGATTGCACATATTTTAAACAATAAATTTCTTTTGCATTTGCCATAAGAACATAAAGGGAAGAGACATGATACATTTTCACACCGTGTTTTCATCTGAAAGCTTTTGCTGTCATGCTGTTCTGTCTAAAGGTTTTTTATACACATATGCATGCGTGCATGCACACGCATGCATAGATGCTTCCTCACTGAGCAAAGCATAAGCTACATTTTCAATGGGAAACTTAAATTTAAATCCAATTTAAGCTGGCTATCTACCAGCTCAAAAGGCAAAGTAATAATATATAAATGATTTCCCCCAGCATTAAGTATCTGGGGAGCTGTGTTCACAACACTTGTAGTCTATGGCATAGATTCTGGCTACAGGAAAGCATTGAAGCTTGTGCCTTATTTTCAGCATGTGCTTAACTCCCATCGACTTGGGAGCATGCTTCAGTGCTTTCCTAAACAGAGATGCTTCTTTGAATCGGAACTTCTGGCCCCATAAGTGTCTCTCCCGATTTACAAGGGTGTAACTGAGGTCACAGTCTTGCTCTCTATTTAGAAGATTAGGCATAGCAATAAAATATTGTGACCAACAGCCTGAGACAAATTACTTTATATGCTCAGGTCAAGAGGTTACCAAAGCCAGGTGAGATCTGAGGTATATTTATCACTTCCTGAGCTCAAATTAAGTTTTAAATATTGTCAAAAATGAAAAACTGCTACCAGATGGTGTCAAAATAATCCATCTTACAGTGTTCGAAAATGTATTTTAGCTCAATAGCAAGATCAGATATTCTGAATTAAACCATGCTTGTCAGAGTTTCTCACATTACAGATAGAGCTCTATAAAGGATACTGAGTTTAACAGTTTCAGACAACTAGTCCTGTGGAATTATTTGCATACCATGAGCCTGATTCTTCTGTATGCCACATCTTACAAAGGCATTTACATTTACAGTGTGATTTTAAAATGTTATCATTCTGGCTTGACAGCAATCTGTATCTGGCCTGCATTGTAGTGTATATATCTATACTAGATACAAGGCGGTAGAGAATTGGGTTCTGAGATTATTTTAAGATGCATAAACTTTTTGTTCTTAAAAATGATATTCCATTAGAATCTAAATCACCTGTACTAATGAGTCAGTTCCACTTCTCCCTACTTGCTTGAATACAGTAATTTATACCAAGGTATGTGGGAGGGGAATTGGCTCCACTTGGACTGTTCACGTTATAAGGTTTTTAGTGTCAGACTTCGGCTCTATTACATGTCTGGAAAGGGACTAAAAGGTGCCCTATCAGTGTTGCTGAAGATCCTCCCAGTGAAGGAGAAATCCAGGATAGCATGGAGCTAGTATAACTGGCTTTTCTATGCAGGCCTCCATTTTGGAGGGGTAGGAAATGTACACATTCTTGTTGCTCCAGTGGTCTGAGAGGTGGCTGCAGCTGCTCAAAACATCCTTGATAGTGTTTTACATTGGACATCATCCCCACTATTCTGATCTAGCATCCAACAAAGGGTAGCCAGGCATGAGGTTGGAGCCTTATGTTCCAGTGAAACTATTCACAGTGTGCATAGGCAGGATTGGGGCCTTAGTGAATGCCAGGTTAACCATGAGTAAAGAAAGGCTTCTCACTTATGATCAACTTGTTCCATGAATCTGTTTCCAAAACCCAGCCTTTAGGACATGTCAACACCAGTAGGATCAAGATGAAGGAAAGAGAGCTTCACACAAAAAGGTCTTGATAATGGAAAAGGAAATTGACAGCAATACCTGACAGTATAATAGCCCTTGGAGACAATAATTTTTCTATTTAATGTTTGCCTACAGCATGCTATGGGTGCTTGAAAACATTGCTGTTTCTTCACAAAAGCTGATTGAGTACCATGATGGGGAGTTTTGAGGAAATGTGTTTGGGCCTAGCTAAAGATAACCTATATCCTGAGTGTTCAGCCATATGGACTCCTCTACTCCTCACACATACGTGGTTTCATTATAGTGTGATGAGGAAAAAAAAGGATTGGAGCTTTGACGAAGACATCCATTTATAGGATAGTAATTTTGCTGTGGAACCTCATATGGAAAATATCAGGAAATAAGAAAGATAACATTGAATTTTGTGGTCTGGGGTAAATTTGCAAGAATCCTGTTTGTGATTTTGGGTCAATTTTAAACCTCTTTATAAGGAGAAGTTTGAAAATGAAAAGAATAATATGCTGTATACTGAAGAAGAAAGACTGGATGTGGAACGATTTGATTGTGTGCACATGCAAACACACACACACACACACTTCTGAAGCACGTGTATAAACACCCATATAGACATTCACTTTCTCCTGCAAGAGTCACTACTTTCCAAAGAGAAACCACAAGTGGACAGATGTTCAGGCTTTTTCTCTCA
>NW_017728993.1:39407014-39410811 GCF_001723915.1 Gavialis gangeticus | reverse complement strand
CTGCTGGGCGCGCGGCCCCTTGACGGCGCGGGAGTGCGCCAGCTCCAGCGTCCCGGCCCGCCTGGGGCTGGCTGGCGGAGCCCGATGGCCCAGGGCGCTCCCCGTTCCGGTGACTGCCCCCAGCCTAATCAAGCAATTGATTAGCGCTCAACGTGCCGTTTTAATTAGCTGCCTGGTAATTAACTGGGGGAGGGCGCGCGCGCCGCTGAGTGGCACCTCAGCTCATCGCTTTGATTGTGTCTGCCCCGGCCCCGGCCCCGGCCGAGGGGGAGGCGGCTGGTGCCTGTCGGGGCCCCGGGCCCGCAGCTGCGCTCGCCCCTCTGCCGGGTCTGCCCCTCTGCTGTGCTCGGGGCTTGTGCTGGAGCCCCGCATAACCCGCCTGGGCCGTGCTGTCTGCTCGGTCCCGGATCCGGACTAGGCGCCTTAGTGTAGGAGCGGGAGGGTGGGACGCGGCTCTAGGGTTAGAAACAAGCGGAGTTTGCGCGGGGTGCTGCTCCCGCGTGTGTCAGTAGCGTGCCCGAGACGGGGAAGGCTCCCCCGTGTTAACTCTTCGCTGAGCGGCTTTCAGCCCTAAAGCCGGAGCCCGAGGATTACTGCAGTGGAACATCCCATCTCGGCTCACCCACGCCGAGGGGCAGCTAGGACACGCTCCTCGGGCAGGGCAGGCGGGGCTGCAGCCCGTCCTCGGTGCGGGGGGCTTCGGGACGCGGCTCGGGGTCCTGCTCTGGGTCTGCCTTCTCCAGCCCTTTCCTTTCTCCTTTTCTACTCCGACGAGGCGGGGCGCTTTGCATGCCTGCGAGGTGCAAATACTGACCGATGCCTTCGCTTGTCTAAAGAAAGCCCGCTCTGCTGCCTCCTGCCACAGCAGCAAAGCCCAGCTCCAAGCGCGCACAGCCTACCCCCGGGACCCGGGGCTCCCGGAGACAATAGGCGCCTGGAGGTGACCCCTATCGCCGCCCAGCGGGCAAGGGCGGCACTGCAGCTCCCCCGCCCCGCTCCCTGTCCGCCGCGGCTGGACCCTGATTAGGGAACGTCTCCGTGAAACATGTCTAGGGAGCAGACACCGCGCCACGAGCCTGCCGTGGGAACAGATGGCTGCTGTTCTTCGCGGCTCTGCTCTGTTCAAAACCACGTTGCTGCCGCGTCTGAACAAAACCCCAACCCCAAACATCAAGACTAAGCAAGGGAGATGGGGAAGCCAACATAGGTCAACAAGGAAATGGGTTGCGGTGGCCGAGGAGATGCAATAAAAACAGACTGAACGTTTGAGGCCGTTTAGGACTAGGGACTGGACAGCTCTGCCGGTGTCTCTAGGGCAGATCGGTAGCTGGCAATGCAAAAGTTTTTGCGCTAGCACTGAAAGGTCCCAAATGCCGATGGGGCAGGAGGCGGCTCGTCTATTTTGACGCCTGAAGAAAACCGCGAGAAACAGGCTCTGGGCTTAAAATGAAGTGAACCAAGATCAAGGCCCGGCCAGCGCTCCAGGAGACACCCCGGGAGTGCTGGGAACAAAGCCTCCAAGGAGGCTGGTCTGACACAAGGGCGGCGAGGTGAAGTGCACTGCGTTTGAAATCAGGCTTTCTTTAGAGCAGCTGCTCTTCGATTATATATATTGTAAAATGGGTATTTTAAAAATAACGAATTGGTGCAAAAATAAAGAAGGTATTGCCCCAAATGAAGGTCCCGCCCTGTACCTATGGATGGGGTATTTCAGGCTTACCTGTGAGCGATGTGTGGTCAGATGTCGAATTTAAGTCTCGAGTACAAGCCTCTGGTTAATGTCAAAGCCAGGAATTACACCTTGGGCTGCCTTATTTTTCTTTATATATATATATATATTTACAGGAGCCTCAGCTAAATGAGGGCTCCTGAAATGCCGTTTGAATCACGGCTTCCCTTTTTCACGCGCACAAAAATAATGTAATTAATAAGTATTGTGAGAATCGTGATACCCTCCATACGTTGTTTGGAAGCGGACAGATGTAAATGTTGGCATGGCTGGAATACTTTAGCAGAACAAATACTTTCGTCCTACATATCCTCCTCCACTGGATCAAATTGCTGATTTCTTTGCCAATGTAGTTAAATATTACTAGTCGATAACATTTCTAACCACACAACACAAGCTGTGCTATGGGCGGTTTTGACTTTTCAGTCATTTTAGGCGTATAAACAAAACAAAAACAATCTTAAATGAATTATTTATAAAGGATTTGGAATAATTGATTTATGTGGTGCTATCACTCAGACTCGGATTTTATGTGTTTTCCCCTGTGAAACCAATCTTCCTCCAACTTTTAATGCGGGTATTTCTTTAGGAAACCCAGCACAGCGGAATGCTGATGGCTTCACTCAGTAAAAATAATGCCCTGGATCTTTTTTTTTTTTTTAGTATAAACTTGACAAAGAATCCTAGCTAGTGTCATCACTGCCATCCAGTGACATTTTTTCGGCAGTTTATAGTAAATGCCAGTGGCTGTGTACAGAGGGGGAAAGTGACTGCTGCATCTCTGCACCTAGGATTAATTATCTCAGTAGCATTAGGCAGGAATTTTCATGCTTAAATAAACTATCATTAAAAGAATAGCGACCTTTTTCAGGCTGCTTCCTGCCTAACCCGGCAATCCATCAATAACTACAATGAGTCTCAGCTTGACCTATGGCAAGAGATTGTTACAGGGGGGTTTGCTGGGACGGGGAAGCCAAGGCAGGAGGATGCTTTCAGCTAAGCGTTAAGAGCCATCACAGCGAAGCCTTTTTGTGTTCCTACCAAAAGGAAGCTCTCTACAGACACCTGTCCGCAGAGGAGATTATCTCAGCCCTGACTCAGGTACTTTATTTACCCATTTCCTTTTTCCCTTTTTCCCCCTGTGGTTTTCTCCTGAACTATTGAACTATACCAGTTTTAGCGTGAATACCTCTCCTCTAGCGCATTATCTATTGCGATCACCGAGCATTACGCCTCTAAATATCTTGCCTGAGCTAATCCTGTTTTACCTCCCCCTATTATTTTTCCGTATCTCTTTCCATCTGCCCGGGCACAGCCGACACACACATGCCTCCTCAGCGGCCCCCGCCCCCGCACATCCCCCGGTTGCATTTTTGTCAATCCCGTCCATTCCAGTCTATCAGCTCGGCATTGTTTTTTTCTGGAGGAGGGGAGGGCAGATCATCGAGATGCTTGGATGTCATTTTTTAAAAGATATTTTCCTTTGCCCGCTTTACGGTTGTTTAATTAATGCAGCTGAAGGAAAGAAGGGAAAAAAAGCTCAGAGGCTTTTCGCTGCCATTTGATGACTTAAGAAATATATTCTTTTAGACTGACATGGCAGCGATGCCAGCCCGGTGTACCTCAGATTCATGGGGTCCTTACGATGGTAATTCGAAATAAAATGTAACTCAGAGAACTTTGAATCATTCATTAGCACCTTATAATTACTCTGCTAATTAGGTTGACACGGTACTTAATCAGGAGTAATACGACGTCTTGTCACTGGCAGTTCCCATTACTCTGACATTCAACAAGAGACAGGTTGGAGTCGTCCTAGAGAAATTAACACAAGTTGATACTCTCCAAAGAATCAGTGGAATAATTTCCTGCGGTCCCAGGCGGATCGGCAGTTACCATTCCCCTTCCGCTGAGCCGCTCAGACGAGGAGGACCCAGGACGGGAGCAGCGCGGGCTAATGACTCCAAGCAGAGCCCGGCACAAGGGAAGCCAGTCCCCAGCCTCGGCGGTCGCTTGCGCCTCTGGCTCCCTCGCCCGCCCGCCCGCCCGCCCGCCTGCCTGCCCACCT
>NW_017728993.1:39405180-39406773 GCF_001723915.1 Gavialis gangeticus | reverse complement strand
CGCCCGCCCGCCCGCCTGCCTGCCCACCTTGGGTGCTGCACTGGCTCCTTCTCGCCCTCTGACAGGCTTCCCTCGCCTCTTAAATTTGCTTCCCCCGGAGAGCTCAGCTCCGAGCTGGAGCCCTCCATTTCCTCCTGTAGAAAGCAAAGCCCGGCGTGCCCTGCAAACCGGGCTCCCAGGCTCCCCCGGGCCGGGCAGGGGGTGCGGGGCCTGGGAAGGCAGGCGGAGGACCAAGCAGCTCTTGGAAAGTTCGTGCTTGATGTACGTGCGGTTCCGTTTCTCGACCTATGCGAGATGGACGGAGCGGGCTGGGCAGCTGCGTTTCATTTCCATGCTGCCCGGCTTCCCCTACCTGCCCCCGCCCTCCATTACCCCAGCGCCCCCCTTCAACCACCAGGCAGAGGCAGCACCGCTGCGTTTTTTCCTCCCCATCTCTTGACACAGGGCACAGCATCACCATCAGTACTGTGATTACTACTATGATTATTATTACTATTACTATTGTGATGGTGGCGGTGATGCTGGCAGCCGCGCTCAGCCCCGGACTGGGGAAGGAATCCTGGCGACGCTAAAAAAGAGCAGCCCAGCGCAAAAGCTGACAAGGACCCCGGTCTCCTGAGCTCATTGGCTGCCGGCTCCTCGGCGTCGGCCTCCGCCGCGCAGGCCACCAATGGGGGCTCGCGTTGCACGGCGAAAAAAACCCAGGGTTTATAATAAAGCGAGGGGGGCGCGCGCCGGCAATGGCCGTGACGTCACGGGAGGGAGTCGCTGCGCCCGAGAGGAGCCGGGCTGCGCGGGGAAGCGCGCGGCAGTGGCCGGAGTCCGCCCCGCTTCGCGTCTCCTCCTCCCGCCGCCGCCGCCGCCGCCTGCCCCGCGCTCAACTTTCCAAGAAAGTTCAATAAGTCCTTGGCGGAGGCGAGAGGCGGGCGGCGGAGCCCGCAGCAGCTGCAGCCCCTGCCCCGTGCCCCTGCTCCCGCCCGGTGCGATGCCGTGTCCCGGGGCAGCCCGGCCGCCCCGTAGCTCCCCGTGAGCAGCCCAGCCGCAGCACGTGTGATCCGCGCCTCGCGCTGCCGCCCAGTCCCCGCGCCCCGGCTCTCCCCGCGCTGCCGGGCTTTTTTCGGGGGAGGGGGGGTCGCTTCTTTTCTGCCCCCGCCGCAGGTGCCAGCCCCGGCCCCCTCCCCCTTCCTTTCTTGTTGTAAAGGCACTGACACCCTCGTTGCGCTTTTATTTATCGATCCGCGTTGGCCGGGGCTGCTCTTCGGCCGCGCAGGGAGCCCGGCTGGAGGACCGGGATGACGGCGCCGCTCTGAATGGCCGCGATGGAAGGATCTAGCGGGTCCAGCTTTGGGATAGACACGATTTTGTCTAATGCCAGCTCGGGCAGCCCCGGCGTGATGAACGGAGACTTCCGCCAGCACAGCGAGGCCAGGACGGCGGATTTTCGAGCCCAAGCCACCCCGTCCCCCTGCTCGGAGATAGACACGGTGGGGACGGCGCCTTCCTCGCCCATCTCGGTCACCATGGAGCACCCCGAGCCGCATCTGGTCCCAGAGAGCATCCCGCAGCATCACCACCTCCACCACATTAACTTAG
>NW_017728993.1:39398269-39400180 GCF_001723915.1 Gavialis gangeticus | reverse complement strand
TGGTCCCAGAGAGCATCCCGCAGCATCACCACCTCCACCACGGCCAGCCGCCGCCGCCGCCAAGTTTGCAGGGCTCGCCCCAGCCGCCGCCGCCGCCGCCGCCGCAGCTGGGCTCGGCCGGCTCTGCCCCCCGGACTTCCACCTCTTCCTTCTTAATTAAAGACATTTTGGGCGACAGCAAACCGCTGGCAGCGTGTGCGCCCTACAGCACCAGCGTCTCCTCTCCCCACCACACCCCGAAGCAAGAAGGCAACGCCGCCAGCGAGAGCTTCAGGCCAAAGCTAGAGCAGGAGGACAGCAAAGCCAAACTCGACAAGCGCGACGACCCGCAGAGCGAGCTCAAATGCCACGGTGAGTAGCCCGCTGCTCTGCCCTGCTCGGCGCGGGGCACCTGCGGCGCCAAGACCCGCGGCCGCGGCCCAGCTCCGGCCTGCTCGCGTGCGGAGGGGACCGGGAGCTCTGCCGCGCTCCTGTCCCCGCCTTTTCTTTCCACCGAATAAGCCCCCGAGCTCTGCCCTTCTCCCTCTCGGGCTCATTATTTTTGAGGAGGAAAAAAATAACCCGAAATAACCGCGTGTTGGGGCTTTTTTTTGTAACGAATTTGTTTATGTTCAAATGCAAATGCGATGAAATGACTCCCGTGTTGTGCAAACACCACGCGCCGGGCTTTAGGGGTGCGTAATTAAGGCCGCGGTTCCCGAGCCGGGCTACTGGAAGGCGAAAACTTCCTATTTGTGCCCGAGCGCCTTCAGAAAGACTCGCGCTTTCTTCCTCCCTCCTCTCCTAAAATCTCAGGCCCGTGGCCCGGCTGGGCGGCGAGGGCACCTCAGACCTGCGGGCGAGCGGCGGGGGAGCCACGTCTCTGTCGTGTGGCCCCTCGGCTGCTGGGCGAGGCGAGAGCGGGAGCCGCTCCCGGGCGCCGCGGCAAGCT
This sequence comes from Gavialis gangeticus, assembly GCF_001723915.1. Lineage (NCBI taxonomy): Eukaryota > Metazoa > Chordata > Crocodylia > Gavialidae > Gavialis > Gavialis gangeticus. Next base: position 39,399,249 of record NW_017728993.1, on the reverse strand, counting down.
GCTGCGTCGCCTCGCCTCTGCAGGCGGGGCCCGAGCCAGATGGAGCAGCCTGGGCTGGCGATTTTTGTGTGTGCGTGTGTGCACCACCCTCCCCAGTGGGTCAATTAGGGAGATTATTGTTCTTCCTGCAGGGAAGATCAGGAGCGTTGCAAAAACTGGTACAAACAGAGCTGGATTGACGTATCGATCTCCCGGCGGCGCGGCGAGAAGCCCGAGCTGACAAATAGACTCCGCAAGGCTCGGCGCGGTCACCGGGACCTTGTCCCAGCGCGGCCCGGGTGTCCCGGGGCGGGGCAGGGCGCTGGCCGCGGGAATTGCCCTTGATGGGGGCAGCCCCCGGGGCTGGGGGAAGGGGGTCGCGGGCGCCCCGGCCCGGCCCGCGAGCACTGAGCCGTGCGTGTGAATTGTTCGCAGGGACAAAGGAGGAAGGCGACCGCGAGATCACGAGCAGCCGGGACAGCCCCCCGGTGCGAGCCAAGAAGCCTCGCAAGGCGCGGACGGCCTTTTCGGACCACCAGCTCAACCAGCTGGAGCGCAGCTTCGAGCGGCAGAAGTACCTGAGCGTGCAGGACCGCATGGACCTGGCGGCCGCGCTCAACCTCACCGACACGCAGGTCAAGACCTGGTACCAGAACCGCAGGTAAGGGCGGCCCGGCCCGGCTGCTGCGGCTCTCCGGGGGCTCAAGGCGGCGGGGAAAAATAACCCCCAGTGGCGCCTCCGCTAGGGCCGGGGGCAGGCTTTGCCGAGGAGCGCGGGCCCTGGGACGCACAGGCCGGGCCTCGCCGCGCCGAGAGCCCGGCTCCGCCGAGATTCAGGTGCCGCCGCGGTGCCTCCGGTTCACCGCCAACACGGTCTCAGGGCAGACGCTCAGGGCGGCCTGATGCGGACACGAGCACCCCGTGGGCCGCGCCGGCCTCGCTTCCCGAGCGGGCGCGGATCCCTGGTCCCGCGGCAGGCGCGCTATGCGGAGTCGCTCCCC
>NW_017728993.1:39396233-39397962 GCF_001723915.1 Gavialis gangeticus | reverse complement strand
CGGGATCGCCGGCGAGCTCTGGCCGCACCTGGGCGCCGCGCCTGCCTCGGCCGCGGGGACCGCTGTCCCGGCCTGGCCCTTGCTGCCGGCGGCTGGGAGCGGGGAGGGATGTTTCGCGCTGAACTGTCGGCCCGGGAGGAAAGCAGCCCCCTGCGAAGTCCGCGCGGAGGTGGCGGCGGGCAGGCCCGGGGCAAGGGGCTCGTGTGGCCGGCGGGGCCGCCCTGCTGCCCCTAGCCGCCGCGTGCTCTCTCTTGCAGGACGAAGTGGAAGCGGCAGACGGCGGTGGGCCTGGAGCTGCTGGCCGAGGCCGGGAACTACTCCGCCTTGCAGAGGATGTTCCCCTCTCCCTATTTCTACCACCCGAGCCTGCTGGGCAGCATGGACAGCACGACGGCGGCCGCAGCTGCCGCGGCCATGTACAGCAGCATGTACCGGACTCCCCCCGCGCCGCACCCCCAGCTCCAGAGACCCCTGGTGCCCCGGGTGCTCATCCACGGGCTGGGGCCTGGCGGGCAGCCGGCGCTCAACCCCCTGGCCAACCCGCTGCCGGGCACCCCGCACCCGCGGTGAGAGCGTGGCCGTGCCAGCCAGCGGCCCCGCAGCCTCCCCGCAACCGACCCGGCCGCACGGAGGAGGAACGGAGCGACCCAGGGGGCGAGTAGCGAGCCCCGGAGCCACCCAGGAGGCGAGTGCACCAGAGCAGGGACTCTGAGAGCCATGACCCCAGAGCTGCTGCAGTAAGTGAAACAAACCCACCCCCGACCCGAACCTCGAGACCTTCTTGCCAGGCGGGAGACGCGGGACTTAGCGCTCGGACTGCGAGACAGCCAGCCGGGCAGGGCCGGCCACAGACTGAGGACAGAGCGGTCCCCGGCCTGCCCCTCCCCGCACGGCCCGGCCGGAGGCCAGCGGGCCCGGAGGACTGTGCGCTGCCCCCCCCGCGGCGCTCCGGGCCGGCGGCGTGGCCCGAGCTCGGAGTCGCGGGCCTCGGGCGGACTGCGCGCCGAGCCAGACACCCTATTTATTATCTGTTGTCCAAAACCAATCACTTCGGTACCTTAGTTTAAAAAAAGAAAAGAAAAGAAAAGAAAAGAAAGCAAGAAAGCAACCGCCATGATCTGTGCCCCCGCGCCCTGCAGTGTCTGTTCGGATTCAGTACAATAAATGCTTAGATGGCGACATTTAGATTTTTTAAATTTTTGTTTTTTGTTTTTTGGTGACTGAAAGTGACGAGAGAGACAGAGAGAAGAGGAGGGGGAAAAAAGAGAAATAAACTTTATCTTTTTGTAACAAACGTGGGGCCGCAAGTCAGCTGATTTCCGTGCTCAGCACCGGGCGGGAGCCGGCCGGGCCCCGGGCTGTGCGGGGCAGCCCGCAGCGCCTCCCCGCCCTTCTGCTGTTGAGCCTTGGCGAGGGGGTGCGGGGCCGAGAAGGGCCGGGGGAGCCAGGGGCAGGGCTGGCCTTGCGGCCGTAGCTGGTGTGTCGTGTCCCCGAATATGCAAGAGGGAGGCGGAACGGGCTTGTGGGGTGGGGTGACCTGGCGCCTGGGAAACGGGAATGCGGCGCCCCCAGCCTGGCAGCTGTTCCGGAGCAGCAGTGCTGGGGACAGCGAGCAGGCCAGACAGCAAGCGGGAGGAGGCTCCGGGCAGGCAATTAGGGGCACAGAGAGAGAAAATCCCGGCAGATCCATGGCGCAGATCCCTGCCCCCCGCAACCGGGGCCGCCCGCG
>NW_017728993.1:39393869-39396068 GCF_001723915.1 Gavialis gangeticus | reverse complement strand
GTAACGCTGGGCGAGAGACAGTCACAGGTTGTGATTTCCAGCTTTCCGCCTGCCGCCCTCCATCAGCTCAGCCCCAGCCGCGGCGCCGGGGCTCTGCCTTGAAATTTGAAAGGTATCCAGCAATTACCCATAAAACATTCATAAGGGCCGGTATCATCACCTCCTCGGAGGGCTGTGGCGGGCTGGGTCTTTGCTGCGGGTTTGCTAGCGAAAAAGAAAGAGCCTGCGGGCACATTTATTGGGCTTTGCTAATTAGGGAATGGTTTGCTGATTTCTCTGCTAATAAATTTGCGTTAAAACCATATTGACCTCTGCCTTGATCTAACAAAAGGGGAGAGAGGCCTCGGATACGCCTACCTCGTTTTCTGCCCTTGTCACAGCGGACTCTGACAATTACCCAGCGTCTGTGCAGGGGCTAACGAAATTATACAGAGCAGCCCCTACCCAGGGCGACGCAGCCAGCCGATGCCTCTCTTATTAGGGCTTTCGAAATTAATCAGAGTGACCCCCATAAATTAGGCTGAAGATTGGGATGGGCTTGGTGCTCTCTGCAGTAAACCTACCCGAGGGGACCGGAGAGTGGCTGCAAAAGAGCCAGAATCACCGGAAATTTGGAGGAAAAAAAAAAAAAAAAAAAGCACCCAAAACACTGGAAAATGATTTTCGTGTCTCTTCCCTCTCCCGGTCAGGCAGGAGCTGGCAGTGACTCATCGGCTTGGTTTCTCCTTCTAGGTACAAACAACTCTGTAATTTTGCCCCCCTCCCCGCTGAAAGTAGCCGGAGCAAAACCGCACCGAACTTTCCGCTGAGCAGCTTGTCCTGGCAGCTGAAGCCTTATTCTCGTATCAAAAGGCATCACTTCTGCGTTGGAAATAGTTGGTTTGCTCCAGCAGCAAAGTTGTGGAAGTGTTTAGATTTCAGCTTTTCTCGGACTTTCGTTTAAGGAGACGGATTTTTCGTGATTCTGTCCCCTTCGCCATTCCACCGATACAAAGTTAACACAGATTAGTTTAGTGGGAAATAGGGGATTTTATTTAAACCGATAGGTTTTAGGAAAATTGTTGTGCTGTATATGCCATTTTTAGTTTAATTTAATTTCTTTCTTTTTTTAATGCCAGACCACTTGCGAAATGTATTTTTCAGGCCCAATCGTGCTCCTACAGGAATGTGTTACACAAGCAGGATTTGAGAAGGGAGCTCCCCTTTTCCTTTCACTCTCCCAAGTGAGCCAGGAGCCCTGGCTGAAGTCCGGTGCAGACTCTCCCACGGGCTGAGCAGCCCTTTCATTTGTCCTTGCCCCCCCCCCCCCGCTTTTTTTTGGCATTCTGAGAAAGGGAAACCCTCTTCCTGCGAGGAGCTGCCGCTTCTGGAGCTAATTAGACCGGGCTTTCCTTAGTAGAAAGGGCCCGGCTAATGTTTAACATGCTACAGATGCGCACTTATTTAAATGCACTCGACCAGTATTAAAAGTCCTGGCGCAATGTTGCGAACGTGCAAAGTTGCTGCTGTTGGTTGGTTTGGGTTTTTGGTTTTGTTTTGTTTTTGCTGTTGTTTGTTTGTTTCTGAGGGTTTTTAAAAATTGTTTTGGGTTTCATTTTTGTTGGTTTCCTAAAAGCACTGACTTGCTACGAGGCAGAAAAAGAGGGGTGAGCCGTGCTTTGCTCCAGCAAACGCACCCAGTACCTGTGTCAAGCCTGACGTTTGCTCCACCTCCCAAATTATCGAAGCCCCGATGGGAAATTTAATTAACGTTTAAGCGGCTCCTGGTGGCATGTGGCTGCTTTTGCAGCCAAGTACCAGTGGGTCTGGCTGCAGCCGAACCGGGACCGCGGCCTCCCTAGAGAGAGTTTTCCGGATTCCCCAGTGTAGGTGCAACGCCCCCCCTCCCCCGCCCTCGCCCGTTTAACCACGGAAACACCTTGGGGCAGAGGAGCGCCGGCCCTGCTCTTAGCGGCTCGCGGGGCTGCCAGCGGGTGTGGGCAGCTCCCTGCCCCCTCGGAGCTCATCTTTATCCCGTGGCCTCCCGCAGCACCAGGGAATCCTCTGCCCTTAGTTTGCTGCATGCGCGTGTCCCCCCTCGCTGGCTCTCCCGGGCGGCCTGCAGAGGGATTCTCCCAGCCGCAGCTGCTACCCCTGGCAGCACAGCAAGCCCCACGTGCGCCCGTCCGGGCCCGGCCTCCCCCGCCGCCGCCGCCGCCG
>NW_017728993.1:39358860-39393659 GCF_001723915.1 Gavialis gangeticus | reverse complement strand
CAGAGACAGCTCCTGGGCTGCGCGGGCGCGGGAGGGTGCGTGCGTGCGCGCGCGTGGGCGGGTGCGCCGGAGCCGGAGCCGGGGCGGGGGAGCGCGCAAGGTGATTTACAAAGCGCTCTTGTAGCATTTTCTGATTAGCTGTTAAGTCCAAGCAGGGTCACATTCCAAAGAACAAAATCTTCGGATCAATAAAAGTAATTTGAAAGCCCGGAGATCTCTGGGTAAGTCGTTCTCAGTCAGAAAGCGAGTTAAACCGTCGTTGTTTAATAAGCTCTTAGCCAAAGACGATTCCATACACACTAGTGGCAAACGATTATGAAGATGAAAGATAAGGCGGCGGCTCAATCTGCAACAGCCTCAGTTCTCGATAAGACAAGCAGTGTCTTTCCGGCCCGATCAAAACCAGCTGATCCGCGATCAAAACACAAACGAGGCAACTCTCATTAAGGCGTTTAGCCAGACGCCGCCGTCCCGATGCGGATGCAGGTACCCGCGGCTGCAGTGCTTTGATTTTTAGCCTCCAAACAATTTTGCCACCACTTCTTGGTCTTATCTGCAGTTAGCCCGAACCGTGCAGGGAGGAGAAGGATCCACGAGCAAAAGAGGCTGAGTGATCCGAAACCCTCCGCTTTGTTTGTGTGTCGTCTCTTCTTGAAACTCCTCGTATGTTTGTTTATTTCACTTTGTTCTGGGATATGAAATCCTGACACTCACACGGGCAGAGCTGCTAGATACCAGAGACAGGGAAATCTTAGCAGTCTCAGGGAGAAATCCTAAGGGTTTTGCCCTGTCACTCATCAGATCCCTCCCCCACTTTCGTTACAATTTAGCTCCTATTAAAAGACAACGGGACAGACTGTGCTCTGTTACACCGCTGTAAAGCTGGAGGTTCACTCCATGGGCGTCAAAGGAGTCACTCCGGGTTGACTCCGGTGTGTCTGAAACCACAGCCGCTGGACACGGCCGGTTCTGCCCCGCCTTAGGCAGATACATAAAGCCTTTCTGAGCCTGCACACGGGGGGTTGCCTTTCCAGGAAGAACTAGAGCTACAAAAGCTACAACGCCACCCTCTGCCTCTGCCGACCCAGCCTCCCCGGCTCGTTGCCTTGCAAGCAGGCCCTTCAGTAGGATTTCGCTGCCTCCTCTGACACTCCTAGTCCCAGGGCCTGGTCTCAGCGCGGGGCTAAGCACTGGCCAGGCTGCTCCGCTTTAGGGGACCCAAGGAAACAACCTGGCGACCCCCCCCCGCGGCCGCGGCGGGAGGACGGGGCAGGCTCCCCGGGCGGTGGGCCGCGGTGTGCCTGTTATCTGAAGAGCCCGGCCTCGTGTTGGAAGAGTCTCGCTGTGTCCTCTGGACTGAGCATGAAGGCGGCCCTTTCGCCGGCGGGAGCTGCGCGTTGGTCACAGCGGTATGACCAGAAGCCAGAGCCGTTTGCCCCGTTTCCGCCGCATAAGGTGCCGTGCACGTTTGCAGGCCAAGCAGTGCTTCCTACCGAGACCCTAACTCTCGTTTCCTCTTGCGGGGGGTTTCTCCCCTTCCCAGTAATCCTCCTTGCCCGCACTCCCTGGCACGCCTGCGGGAATGGAGGTGACCCTTTGAGCCAAACCGCGCTGGGGATCGCAGTGATAGTCTAACCACAACGTTTGCTCTTTGAAATTCAGCCTGGGATTGGGGCGGATCTTGACATATTTCAGGTCGTTTGTAGAGAGGATAAAAACGTTAATAATGCAGTGAAGGAGGCAAAACCTCTCGTCCCCAACCTAAGGGGATGTCGCCTGGAGGTGGACTGTGCACGCTCGGTTGCAAGTGGAACGAAACCACAAGCTTCCTGCGGGCCCCGTCCTGGTTGGCAGACGATTTCCTTCCTCACTAGCAGCTGCGATGTAACGATAAGCGATGAACACCGCAATTAGTGGGCCAGATCCTGTCCTCTGTTACACTTCGGGAATCCTTCTCGCTACAGTGGGGGAGATAATCGCAGAGAAGCCTCGCAAGGCGAGCGGGCTCGGTCCCCCAGATTTTACGTACATACACACACGTACGTGTATATGTATAGAGATACACACACACGCGCACACACACTTAAAAAAAAGTCGTGGGAGCCACATGTCACTGCCTTTCCACAGGACCCGTACACTAGCAAAGATGCGACGGCTGGAAGCCTTTTGCCAGGGCACTGCCAGGCCCCTTCCAAAATGCCGCTCTGGCATGGCCCTAGCTGTGGAGGCGCCTCTGGTCTGACCTACTATCCAGCTGCTCTTGACTCGCGAGGTGGAGGCTGGCTGGGCAGGTCTCGGCAGCGGCATTAGCTGGAGCCCGGCTGGGAAGACAGTGTCACGGAGCCCCCCTCGCACCGAAATGCCGCGTTCATATTCATACGCCCTATTTTTCACGAGCCGATCTATTAATGGAAACTCACAAACGCATCTCCGAAAAATAAACAGATTTCAAGGGAACAGAAATAACTTGCTTTGTTTGCCATGACAAATATCCGTTACGCGAGAGTCAGTCCCCGGTCCTGGTCCCAGCGCCCGGGCCGCGGGGCCGAGCAGCCCGGCACAAGCCGTCCTTTCCGGGCCCCGGTCAGTCCCGGGCCGCGGCTCCGCCCGCCTCTGTCGCTACAAGCTCCCCACGGCGCCGGCTCTCCTCAGTGCCGCGAGCCCCGGGTGCACAGGCAGGGAAAGGAAGCCCTGGCCTGTTCCCTGTGGCCGCAGGGCTCGCCTGGCAGCCGGCTCAGCACTGTGTTACTACGTGCCCCCCGCGCCCGGGTTGACAGGGAGCTGCACCAGACGTGCCCGGCCCGGCCCGGGGAGCCCCACGAGCGCTCCGGCTCTGGCGGTGACTGGAGGGCCCCCGTGTGCCCTCGCCGCGGTCCCTGCCACAGCACTGGCAGCTGAGGGGCAGGGACCTGGCCCCACTGCGGGCACAGGGAGCCTGGGGCTGGGCTGGGCTGAGCTGCGAGCGTTTGCCCCGCAGGGCCGGGGGGGAGCAGAGCCAGGAGAGGGGCACCCCAGGCCTCGCGCGCCCTGGGGGCATCACGGAGAGACGAGGGGGGGAAGCGCGCGGCGCCCCCGCGCAGCCGGCCGAGCCGCCGGGGGAGGGAAGGCTTCACTCGCCAGGCTTTTCTGCCCAGCGCTCAGCTCAGGTAGAGGAGGAGGCGGCGGCGATCTCCAGCCCGCTCCTTCCCTTTCATTTACATGACACACATTAACCGTAACACACCGGTTCCGAGAGAATTGTCTTGTTCCCTTGTCTCCAGGAGCCCATGTAGGGCGCTTTAATTGCCACATTTTCAAACCGAAGTAATGGTGGGGATGTCTTAGTAATTACCTTAATGAGATAACACCTTTCCTTCCCTCAACCTACTCATTATCATGCTTCTTGTTCAAATTCCAGCTACGAAGAGCTACAGTTGTAAAAAAAAAGTCTGAAATTTGTTTTAGGTCTCATCCCCTTAAAATAATCACACTCCATGGATCTTTACCATGGAAAGAAAGAAAACACAACTGATTCCAAGAAAGGTTGGACAGAAGTAAGCTAAACATCTGGGTGCCCCTTAATTATTCTTGGTTGGCTTCTTTAGCTTGACCTGTAGGGATGCTAGGGTGTCAAAGTGATGAATTTTAAGATGTTGGGCTGTGAAGACGTGCAGCTGCAACACTGATGGATTTAGGAAGGGATGGTAACAAGGTTAGCTGCATGTGAAGTGTGAATTGAGATTTTTGCAAAGAGACTGTGATTGCAGATGGGCATAATGTTGTACCCTTGCATGAAATCTTGCTATTATTGTATAATGGTCAGACAGAGTGTGAAATGACTTATTACTTTACTTTTATTCTTTAATGAAGTTGGTTAGAGTATGAGAAGTACTGGTAAATCAATAGTGGTTGTGCTCAGAAACTATATGACAGGTGCTGATACATTAAATATTTATTTAGCTTTTTTCTTTTTTACCCAATTTTCTGCTATTTCAAAATGCAAACAACAATATTGTTATCTATACAGTCTATGCCTTGCTGTGTATATCAGTATATACAACTACGTATATACGTACAGAAACATATGAACAGATACACAAGTGTTTGTGTGTATATACACACACTCATAGCCACATGGAATATTTTCATGTAAATTATTATATATCTTTATCAAAATCTATATTCTACATATGTATGTGTGTGTGATGTTTATATGTATAATCTAGATCTTGATACTGATATTCACTGGCATTTTTTATACCAATCATATATGCTGGCGCCTCTTTGAATTTCTTCTCTTGGCACACATTTACAACAGAATTCCAAGGTTTCTTTTTCTGTCTCCTATCCTACATACCCATATGTGGGTACATACAGGGATCTGGGGTGGGTGGGCTGCTTAGCATACATCTTATCACTTGCTTCACACATGACTATGTTGAAGCACCTACTTATCGCCATTTATGGTTCAGTTGTATAACCTGCACCAGTCCTTATGAATATGCACAGTGAGGCAAAGGAAATGGAACTACTCCCTCAGGATGCTGTCCTGAAAAAGAAGAATCCCCAGTCAACTAACCTCAGGATGTTGCAGCTGAGATTTCCTTGACAAATCCTCTTTTTGCATCTGGAGTTACTGAGTTGTCTCTCTTATGGAGTGTCCTTTAGTTACAGCTTTCAGTACACTGACTAAATGACAGGTATTACTCTGCCTAAATGCAAATGATAAGAGTTCATTATTTAAAATATTTTTTAAATTGCATATTAATCTAGATTTCCAGCTCCTCATTTCTTTTGATACTCTTTCTTGAAAAAGTATATGTGGGATTTATCATAGATTTAACAAGGATATACGAAAAACACTACTCATTTAAATATGATGTGGAATGATTATGTACCATTTCTCTATTATCAAGAAAATGAATAAGAAGGATGGGAGTGCAAAAAGGAGAGGGTGCAATTGAGGCCTAGGTTTTACCTGTCTATTAAGCACTTGGGTTTCCTTGTAATTAACTTACCTCAGTCTTTGAATACCTTCTGTGCTCCAGAACAGGGAAATATAACTTGTTTCAATGGATTACTATCCTTACACATTATTTTCTTTTTCCATTTTCTTGGGAGATGACAAGATAGTCTAGTGATGCACAAGTTTGTTTAAAACAGGATGTGGGTTTTAACACAATGTAACTTATAATAACTCATAGTACAATTCATGTGCATTATTATAAAAGATGGCTCTGCATTATGTTTACTGTTTGACAGAGTAAAAGACACACCACAACTTTAAAGATTTTTTTCAATTTACAGCCCTGGAAAAAGATGACTGCACATTTTCTAGGCTGCCCCATAAACTGCTTTAGTATATATATTTAAGTTAATCTGATCCCATTGCATTTATTTGGCAAGAGAAGCAGTATAAATAGATAAAAGTGCATGGAATTATTTCTTGTGTTACAAAGGATGACACAGTTGCTTGATAAATTAATGGTTAGTAGGTGTGACCAGATCTCTCAGAGTCCTCTTTTGGTAACTTGCCATTGCTTTTTTTTTTTTTTTGGATCTTGGTGTGTAAAGTACTGATTGTCCCTCTGTTGTAATCACATAATTTTTTTGTGTCAAGTCTTCAGATATGGCTGGCTTAACAATATCATCAGTGAACATAGATGCACCTGACAGAAAAATGTAGTAAAGTTTTTGCCTTCACCAAGTTATCGCAGACTGGTTTTACACTTCTCAAAGACATTACTTCACATAAGCATACTATTTTACTGTGACTTTCTTACTAAAATGAAGGAATGGAAGATAAACCTAATGGTATTTGTCTGTCTTTATTTTAACCTACAATGATTCCTCCCTTGGATTTCCTCTGCTTCTTACCTTGTGGCAAGGTCATGAGAAGTTTGGCTTACCTGATGTTTGGCCAATGGTGAACATTGGTATCTTTCTTTAAATAAGACTAGACTCCTGAGGTTTGAATTGACCAATGCAGCATGACGTGTGCACAGCAGAGCTGTGCCTCTTCCATGGAGACTAAGCTCATTATAGTACAGTATTCTAAAATATGCTTAACCTCACCAGTCTAGGGTGTTGTATCCCAAATCTACTGCAGAGCATGGACACCCCAATTAGCACTTACAATGCACTGTTGACATTTCCCTGGGCTGGCCCAACAGGAATAATTAAATCTGATATCTAACATTTTTTTTCAGCAGAGGGGATGTTGAAAATGAAAGAAAAGTCTACTGCTAAAATGTAGGGCTGGGCTTTGCTTTTGCTTATATTAGTATTACAATATATTAAAGTAACTCTGCTGGCTCCCAAGGTGTTATGCTAGATTTATACTACACAGTTGCAATCGGAATCAGGTCCATTGGTATTAGGTTTGGAGATGAGCCTCTGCAATAGGTTGTACCAGGCAGCTATTCTATGCTTCTTTGCTTTGGGAAAGCTACTGTACATAGCGTTATTAGTTTTACCGTTAAAAAAGCAAAGTGGGAAAAGCAAAGCACATCAAAATATTTGCTTAGCATTAGATGTTATATCCTGTAAAACAAATGCTGGTGTACTGATGAGTCCAGTCTTGCTGTAGAATCAAGCCCCTATCTTGCAGAAAACCAGCATGCAGAAAGCCTAGCAGATTGGGTTAAGCATTGGCGCATTCATTTGTGAGCATCATTTTCAGCAGTGCTTTGCATAAGTATAGCAGAGTAAGTACATTGTGCTATCGTAAAATGGACACCTCAAATGGGAAGCTAAAAAGCTCATGGAACAAAAAAAATGCAATCATTAATAGGAAGAAAGCTACTTGCTATAAGGCACCTGAAAGAAAACTGTTCAGAGAAACTGCTAATTACAGCAGTGGATTTGAAAATGGAACTGTATTTAGCAAGTATTTCTACTTGGAAAGTAGAATTGTATTTGTCTTCAGCATCATTGCTTTGCACACTTTAATGTGATGTAAACTAGAACTTGGAAAGAACTTGGCAGAGGGAAGAAGAAATAAAAATGATAATTTTTTTTGTGTAAGAGAGATCACATAGAGATTTCCTTTGTAGTTCACAATGCTTCCATTCCAAAATGCTCACAGAATTAAAGCATACAAATAGACAAAATCTGCAAAGTGTTGTCAGGTATTATTTATGTATCATTATTTTTGTTGAAAGAGACATGTAAATGTAAAGAATTAGAAAACTGAGCCACTAAAATAAATTATAATAGAGTCCACAATAAATCTAACATGAGAATAAAAGTATAATGAGAATGCATTTTCTTTAGCATAAATACACATCCTGTCTACATCCTAAAACCATATTAATTGGATACTTACTACAGGAATACATCTTTAAATGTGTAAAATCTCTTTCTGCTCAGTGATGAAATATAAACAACACCAGATTTATTAAAGAAAAAAACATCTACTAAATGACTGCTTCCCTTACATACTAATTTATGTTTATGCTACATATGAAACAAGCGAGTATCAGCTAAATGAATGAAGCTGTAAAAGGAATAGCTTTAACATGCATCACAAGAAATCTCTTGTATCAATCATGGCAAGTTTCAGTAAAAAAAAGAGGAACGGTGATAGTCTCTTAAGAGACATACTGCTTATCCCATGAGTGATATAATAGTTCATAATTCACTAGAGAACAAGGCTCAAGTGAGTCATATATATTTTATGGCACAACTGGGATTAATACTGTACTTCACAGAGGTATGGATAACCTCTTCTATTCATATGGAAAGACAATTTAAAATTTGCCTTCTCCACCCTCTCATCATTCCTCTTTTACTTCATTTCAGTTTGAGCAGTGGCAGGATGTTAAAAAAGGGACTTCAAAGTGAGTGAGGATTCCAGGTGAAAATACAACCAAAATATGGAAGTTTTTGAGAAAAGTAATAGTTTATCAGTGGTTGTTGCACAACTGATATGGTAATGGTAAATGTTTCTATTGTAATGGCAACTGCCATAGGCCCAGAATGAAGATGTTTCTTTTGAGATGATACTTTGCATCTGTTAATGGTTTGATGTAGCATTCTGATAAAAAAATGCTAGGCAGTATTGCTATAACTCTTATTTATTTTTGCAGACTTATGAATTAGTACCAAACTTTTTACACTGAAAGTGATTTTGCCATGTGTTTTCATTGTCCTTCTTAGGAGTTTGGTTGAAATGAATTGTTTCTCTAAATTGGGGCTATGAATAAGCCTGTTTGTAAACTGTGTACCCAGGGAAAGTTTAATTCAACTCACTGGAGAAACCATTAAGAAAAATAAAAGTTGTCAAAGAGCAGTAGACCTTGTGTGATGATTTGGGGAATTCATATATATACAATTTATAAATTCTGGTTAGTGTTATGGGATTATTATGAGACTACTATATTTTGAATGTCTTTATGTGTATCCAAAATTGCTAAGAAGAGCTACATCACATCTCTCCCAGATCAAGAACAATAGTCAATAGACAATCTTAATGGCTGTCTGTTGACATGGGCATACTTTAGAACAATGGATTATCTGAAACCTCAGAGACCCAGTTTTCTCTTATCGTGCTGCAGGAAGGAGGTGTAGAGCAGTGGAAAGGCAGCCAAAGGCAAATCAAAGAAACCAGGTATTGGAATAAGGCAATTACCCGGAAGGTTTAGAAAGATAAACAGGAAGTTTGGACAGGAAAGGGGAATAGATGTACAGGGTTTTTGTAGTATGGGGCCTAGTTTACCTGTGGGACTAACTAAAACACAGAAAGTAAGCTGAACTGGAAGGGTTCCATGGTTCATATGTCAACCTCTAGAAAGCTCCTCAACCATATCAAAGAATCTAGCTCCTGCTTAAAAAGTGTTCCAGACCAGTGAGGAACCTGAGGCAAGAAAGTGCATGCAGGGGTTAGTGGTGTGTTGGATTTTTTTGGTATAGCTCTGTGTACTTTCAATGCTGTCAATTGAGCTGTCTTCAATTTTGTGAAAGATCTGTCCTTTTACTTATTTCTACTATGTTCTGCTCAAAAGTTAACCTAGAATGCTCATCTGGCTAGAGTTCTTGAAAAGTGTTTGTTTAAGCTACTGAACTATTTTGGGTTCAGGAGGTACCCTGGGGATCCAGTGTAGTTAGGCCATGAGGCTCTATTTCTGTAGAGAAGTAATAGGTGGTGGAGGTCCAAGAGCCAAGGCAAGGAATAGTGCTGTAGCCGGCTGACACCGAGGGACACTTACAGCATGTGGGGTCCAATGAACTGGGATCCCATACAGGTGTCTGTTAAGTGTCAAAGTAAGCAGGGCTCAATCAGATTTTTAACTTAGCTCAACCTACTGACACATTAGTTGTCTCCTTGCTATTTATTTAAATAACATGCTTTCAATTTAGACTAATAAACATGATAAGCAAAGAACCTATTTAACTCCTGCTTTGAAGAGGTAACTAATAGCAGCAATAAGCCATGGACAAAGCTGTTTATTTTCATTATAAATAGTAGCATATTCAGTGCTCCAGTATATTGTCCTCTTTCTGTAGCAACACTATTTGATAAGGATGTGGTCTAAGTACCAATGAAATCAATGTTAATATTCACCTTTAGGCTTTAGGCAAAGGTGACTTTGCCTTTAAATTACAACATGTCACATGAAATCCTGGTTCAGATGAAGTCAGTAGCAAAACTCTTATAGCCTCTAGTGGAGCCAGGATTCCACCCTACTCTTGAATTCCTAAATGTAGCTATTTGTTTACATTCCCCACAGTTCACCATTTTCCCTCTTTGCTCTTGTGGAAGAATATGGCTGCAAAAATGGTGCTAGGGTCTAGGCCTTATGGCCTTTTCCTTTATTGGCATCAGTGGGGTGTATCTTTTAAGTGCAGATTAGAAAGTTAAACATACTATTTTTGATTGGGGTTCATAAGGTCTTTTTGTCTCCTTTACTGGTCTGAATTTTGCATAAAACAACTGAATCAAGTATGTAAGTATTGGCATGCTTTAGACTTCCTTTTCTTCCTGAGCCTAACGGATGAACGACAATGAGTTTGTAAGCTTTTTTTAAGTTACCCTGGAGGGGCTTATTCACTAGAGTCTGAATCTCTGGTGAAAAGCTCACAGCCACTCTTAGAAGGAATTTTAAAAATATTTCCTTCATGATCTTGAACACAAATAATAGTCAATAATGTTGAAAAGGTCCAGCTTTGTTTGAGATACTTGCATTGAAGAGGTATCTTTTGTCATAAACAAATACTATGTGGATAATGATGATATGCCTAAATGATACATAAGTAGCATTTTTAGAATACTCTTAGCAGAAAGCATTTTATATCACATGAATTGTTTTATTGTGCACATTACTTGTGATTGTTACAAACCCTTGCCAATGAATGACAAATTTACATACACATCATGTCAGCCGGCAATATTTTGCAGCCTTAATTGCTTTAGCTTCAGGCATTCTGTGTCAAAATAGAGTGTTTTATGTCCTGCAAGTTGCTCTGTTTCTTCGCAACAGTTAAATTATTCTGTAATTTGCCTGTTTTCCTTCTAATGCATTGTCCATTAAGTCATTTAATAATTTATGATAGAAAATGTATGATGCAACTTTTAAATAGCATTTTAAGCTATTTTAGAGAGTTCCAGTTGTTATGTCAAAAAGAACAGAAAGCCTAAAATGCATTTGTATTAACATTTCTACAACAGCTTTTTGCCCACAATAAATACCACATTTTATGTACTTTATTGAGTTTGGCTGATCCAATAATGTGTAGTGTACTAGATTTCTGGGCTCTGTATTGGGAGAGGGGGCAGGGCAAGAGACCAGAGATGAGAGGTTATGCTGTTCTAAGGCAATAAACACAGGATGAAAATTTGGTAAACTCCTACCCAGAGGCAGCCTTAGTGGTGGGCGATGTGGGTGACCACTTAGAGTGCCATGTTCAGGGGACCCCAAAAGCACACAAGCACACACACGTGAGCAGCCCATACTCACAATAGCGCTTTCCTCTCCCTGTGCTGTGGCTGATCTCTGGCCCAGGCAGGAGGAACTGTGCCCAGCCTACCTCTTTCTTCCAGCTGCTGCTGAGGAGGAGCTGGGCTGGGTATATGTAGGTGGGGTGGCACTTGCTCCAGTTTGCCCACCTTGCTCCCTCACTGAAGCAGTGGTGCCTGCCTGCCTGCTTAGTGCAACGTGCTGCTCCTTACCGGACTACGCCCCACACCCTTCTGCCTCTGCCTGCAGGAGCACTGCTGACTTGAAGGGGTGTGGAGGGGTGCCAAAATACATGTTTGCAAGCAGACATTGCAATCACTTATGTATTTCTTGCTTATTCTTGGTATATGGCTATCATACAGTATCTGGCTGTTTTATGGAGGAATTGGTCAATGGCCAAGTAATCTGGCCAGCAAAACTGAGGTACTTCCCCTGCCCTCAGGGCTAAGTACAGACAATCAAAAAGCCTGAGGCAGGATTGAGTCAATCTAGACAGCTTCCTCTAAGCTGCATAGGTTGAACCGATAACCAACTGAACTGACATTTAGTTTTCAATTGGGAAAGGCAGGAGGAGGCCTGCATTGACCCAAGCCAGTAGGCAGGGGGTGCTAGAGCAAATCTCCCAGTCTGCTAGCCATTGCCAGCCCAGGCAAGCGTCCCCAACCCCTTGCTGTTCCCCCACAGAGGGTTGAGGAGCCCCCTGTCCAGATGCTAGCCCACCTTGGGCAAGCCTTGCCCTCAGGGGGTTTCCCCCAGCCCGGGCTCCCCAGCCCAGGCAGATTTGGGGAGCTGAGGGAAATTCCTTCCCTTCCCCTTCCCCTTCCCCTTCCCCTTCCCAGATGCTGATTGCTTCAGCCACTGCCACAGGAGGGAGAGAGAAGTCCTCTGGGCTGGGTGCATGCCTGTGCAGCCCAGCATGGGGGCACCAGGAAGTTCCCACCTTGGGGGGCCTCCCTCACCCCAGCCCAGGGTCCCCCACCCTTGGGCAGCCCCAGGAAGCTGAGAGGAGTTCTTCCCCTCCAGAACCCCAGATCTGCTTGCCTCAGCCCTGCAAGTCTCGGGGACAGCCCAGGGCAGCCTTGCGGAGAGGAGGGAAATTCTTCGGTTCCCCTGCAACTAGTTTTGCCGCAGACTCACAGCAGCTGAGACAAAACCAGCTCTGGAGGAGCAGGAGAATTTCCCTTCACTCCCTGAGTTTGCCTGAGACTTGCATGGGGTTAGGCAAACAATTCTGGGGTTTGGGAGGGGAAGAATTCCCCTCAGCTCTCTGGGGCTGCCCCAAGCTGGGGGACCCTGGGTTGGGCTGAGGGAAAGCCCACCCCCCCAAGGCAGGGGCTCCCCTATGTCCCCATACTGGGCTGCATGGGCAGGCACCCAGCCTGGAGGACTTCTTCTCCCTCCCTCCTGTGGCAGCAGTGGAAGCAATCAGTAGCTGGGAAAGGGGATGGGGAGGGCTGCTGAGGGTTTCAAAGCCCCTACCACATGGACTTTCCCTCCCTCCATGTACTGTGTAGACCCAGACTAGGGGAATTTGGAGGTCTGTTATCCTGCCCCCCCCCCATCCTTATGGGTTGACAGATGCAGGTAGGAAGCAGGCTAAGGAGCAGAGGGGCAAGACAGTCCCTGCTCCACTACACCAGGCAGCATAGCCCAGGGTTGCAAAGCATCCTGGGATGCTGGGGGACTGTGAGTTAACTTGAATGAACAAGAGATCTGGGACAGAAGTTCTATAAACCAGTCTGATACTACATCCATCCAGGTTTATATTAAACCAGTTTTGGCCATTTTGAAAGTGGTATATGTGCACTGAACTTCTGTTCTGTTACAGGTTTAAACCAATTTCCCATCACTTAAACTGGTTTATGTGTAACTTTTGTCCCTAGCCCTAATAACTAGGTCTACTTAGTCATCCTAGGGTACTTAGGGAATTAACTGGAGTCATAGTGGAGCCTCTGGCACAACTGTTTGAGCACTCATGGTGCTCAGGACAGGTCCTAGAGGATTGGAAAAGGGCCAGTGTGGTCCCTATTTTCAAGAAGGGGAGGAAGGAGGAACCTGGTAACTATAGGCTGGTTAGTCTTACCTCTATCCTTGGCAAGACCTTTGAGAAAATTAAGGATCACATTTGTGGGGGACCAGTGGGTAAAATGATGCTAAGAGGCAATCAGCATGGGTTCATAGCAGGCAGATCCTGCCTGACTAACCTAGTTTCATTTTACGACCGGGTCACAAAATGCTTAGATGAAGGAATAGAGGTAGATGTTATTTACTTAGATTTTAAAAAGGCCTTTGACACAGTGTCACACCCAATTCTTATAAATAAACTAAACAGTTGCAGTGTAGATTATTACACAGTCCGGTGGGTAGAAAATTGGCTTATGGGACGCAACCAGAGTGGTGGTGGATGGGTTGGTTTCTACCTGGAGAAATGTGGGTGGCGGAGTTCCCCAAGGCTCTGTCCTGGGACTGGTACTATTCAATATCTTCATTAGTGACTTGGACGAGGGAGTAGAAAGCATTCTGTCCAAGTCTGCTGACAACACCAAACTATGGGGGGAGGTACACAAACTAGACAGCAGGGAGCGAATCCAGGCTGATTTGGATGGCCTGGGGAAATGGGCCAAACAGAATAGGATGCAGTTTAACAAGGGTAAGTGTTGTGTGTTGCACCTGGGGAGGAAGAATCATCAACACTCCCATAGCCTGGGAGGTACCACTCTAAGTAGCACAACTGCGGTAAGGGATCTCATAGTCGTAGTCGACTTCAAAATGAACATGAGTCACCAGTGTTATGAAGTAATAAGCAAAGCTAACTGCACCCTTTCTTGCATAAGTAGGTGCATCACAAACAGGTCCAGGGCCGTGATACTTCCCCTCTATGCAGCACTAGTCAGGCTGCAGCTGGAGTACTGCGTCCAGTTTTGGGTACTGCATTTCAGGAGGGATGTGGATGGCCTGGAGAGGGTTCAGAGGAGGGCCACTCATCTGGTTAAAGGCCTACAGAAGAACCCTATGGGGACCGATTGGGAGACTTGAACCTCTTCAGCCTCCGCAAGAGGAGGCTGAGAGGTGATCTCATGGCCGCCTACAAACTCTTCAGTGAGGGGCCAGCAAGAAATAGGGGATACAATGTTTACCAGGGTGCCTGTTAGAAATAATGGTCACAAACTGGAAGAGAGCAAATTCAGACTGGACATCAGGAAAAAATTCTTTACAGTGAGGGTTGCCAAAATGTGGAATAAGCTTCCAAGGGAAGTGGTGAAGTCCCCTTCCTTGGAGGTGCTTAAAAGGAGATTAGACAGACACCTGGCTGGGGTCATTTGACCCCAGCACTCTTTCCTGCCCAGGGCAGGGGGTTGGACTCGATTTAATAGGTCCCTTCTGACCCTAACATCTATGAAACTATAGTAAATACCTTCCCAGCTAAAAAGCCAGGCCAGACTGAGGAGAACCATCATCTGTCAAGTCTTAAAGGCTGTCACTGTAGTTTGACTGTGGATTGATTGGAAGTGGGGGTTGTAGACATAAGGGCCCTTCACTGATTATGCTCTACTACCGGCTGGCTATAGTTCATTCCTCACAGGCTGGAATGTCCTCACTTTCTACCTGTTGCTACCACCATGGTTCTGCAGTTCTCATATTCCTGTCTTGGGGAGGTGCCACTTTTTGGAATGATGTAAACACTGATGCTGGAGAAGCCAGTGTTGTGTTAGGGGAAGAAACTGGGGGAATTTTTACATGTGCTCTGGGAGGCAGTGGGCGGGAGAACACTTTAATTAGGGCGGCTCCGAGAGCATCACATTTATTAGTGTCTGTGTACTGAAAAATGGCAGCAGGGATGCTTTAACTAAGGTGCCCCCGCCACCATTTTTCAGCATGGGGACGCTGATACACTGGAGTCTGCTAGAGCGTGGTAATTATCACGCTTCAGCAGACTCAATTAATCAAGTCTGCTCTAACGTGCTGTAATAACAACGCATCAGAGCGGCCTCGATATACGTTTATAGGCGCCCTGGGAGACGTAAGATCTAGCTGCCTGACTCTAATATTTCTCTAATTCCTGACTCTGTAATATTGGCAGGGACATGCTACCTTAATTTGCCTCTTCAAATTAAGGAGACATGTCTTCTCTTTTTCACAATGGGGATAAACTCCTGTAAATAATGTGGGTTTGTCAGGTTTAAATAGGAAAACTGAAGTCCACACCCTTGGGGGTGGCTACGAGGACTTTTGCAAGGATAGAGACAATAAGATGGCATATAGGTTATATTTTGATTGCATATTATGTTTTGCTAATGTTACTGTCCTTTCCAGTTACATTTGGATCCAGTACTTTTGTTTCCTCTCCTAAACTCTTTGTATAAAATGCCATATTTTATACCAGAAATGGCTGTATATCACTGATGGATTCAGGCTGATTTTCCTGAATGTAATTATAAAGTACTTTGGGCTCTTTTGTTGTTGAAAGGAATAATATAAACATTCAGTTTGTACATCATTTTAAAGGTATATTTTTGAATGACTGAGCATATCAATGGCAATAGGGAAGTCAAATTTGGTTTCTATTGAGAGTTTGAACTGTACATTTCAGGGCTACATTTTTCCATTGGATGTCTTCATATTCTTTTTCTAAAACCATAAAACTCATGTCTTTAACTTGCAGGGCCAGATCCCTGGCCTTGGTAAGTCTGCTTTAGCCTGTTCCAACAGCTATAAGATGGTTTAACTAGCCTCCTGAGGACTGCTGTTGAGAATTCCTCTTGTAGCCTAGAACTTGCATAGCCCTACCACACACTGCACTTCACAGCTTCTGCTATATTGGGCAGGCTGAGAAGTGGGGGAAGAAAACCAGCAAGGATCGAGTGCAGCAACTGTGTGGCTATTTCTGGCTGCTGCAATGGTTCAGTTGCATTAGACCATAGTTTAGAACAGCCCTGTGGCTTCTCCACTTTCTGGCCTCTGGTTAGCTCTAGGTCTGAAGAGAAGGAAGTAAATATGACATAAAACAACTTATGTCTCCACTGCAACCCTCCTCTAAGCTCTACTCAGAGTGAAACTACACCTAAACAATCCCACTGTGCATTTTAAATTAGAAGTGAGTAGTAGCAGCAGTTCAGTACAGGGATATTGGTTGTTGCTGTAGCAGCAGCAGCAACAGCAGCAGCTGGGGTGGGCAAACTGTACTACTGCAGCAACAGCTGGGGACTTGGAGCTTCCAGGGCAGGTAAGACTCCCATGCTCTCCCTGTGCTCAGCACCCCATTCCCGGCTCCCTGGCAGTTTTGCCCAGGGTGCAAACCTTGCTAATTACACCTGTGTGAGAAATTGTTATCAGCCTCCTCCTCATTGGTTGTGCTGCATTTAATAGAAGAAAAATCTCTGTTACTTGGAGTCTATTTAGATCATTGAAACTTCGTAGTAGTGGTCAGTGTTGTGCTACTGGAAATTTAGGCCTGAGAGTCTGAACATTTATAGAGATCTGAATGCAGTATTGTCACCCTAGTGGTCACTCCAGTTTACATGCAAGATACTTCTATCTGTCTTCAAGCTCTTTCTTTTTTTAGAGACTTAGAAAAATCAGCATTTCAGATGGCATTTTTCTCCCAAGATAAAAGATGGTTCTCTTTGTAGAAAATCACAATCCTTGTAATCAAAGGAGATGTAAAATATGGTATGTGGATAAAAACTTCACATTTGTCAAAAGGAATCATACAGGGAGTCAATCAGATGCAGTAAAACATTAGTGAACCACATTCTGAATTGCTGTCCAAGAATATTTATAGAAAAGGTGTTGACTCACACAAGTGTTTGGAGGGTGGTGGTTCTTCATACCTGTACTTGTATGCTTAAGCAAAGGGATTAATTCCTATGTGAATGAGAGTGTTCATTATCATTCCTGATCTACTATTTGTCTTTTGTTATTCCCAGTTTTAAAGTTTATCATGCTATGTTGAGGCAGAAACAATCTTATTTGACCAATCTCTGCATGAGGAATGAATACCAATTATCAAAACGAATAGGTCAGAAATAAGATGGAGACTGTTAATTCATCCTATTTAGCAAATTCTTGTGGACAAATGTGTTCACAGTAATCAGGACTGATTTGTGAAGAATTTATGAAGAGGGGGGGAAAAGACACAAAATCGGGATAACTGATTTGCCTCAACCAATTTATCCCATACCTTTCATAAGAGATGTGTGGAGCAAACATAACAATAGTTGGCAAATGTTGATATTTTAATATTTTTTACTCGACCTGAAAATTTGCAGCTAGAAAATGTTATGAAGTTGTTATGAAGAATGTTATGAAATGTTTTTACTTCACGGGGCTTCTACAATACATCATCTTAGAAAGAGAGCTCTCAATCAGGTCTTTTCAGTTAAGAGTAGGACCAAAGCCAGGACCAGTATTCTTTCCTTTCTACTGTGCTTCTTTTGATGGCTTTCATACCGAAATACATTCCTATTTATTTCATTTCCTTGAAAGGTAACTCTGTAGACCCCTGGTTTGATTGTTTATTCAACTTCTGAGCCTCCCCAAGGTCAGTAAATTATGGAGCAATGTAGAAATAAACTTGGCTTAACAATTCTTAATGAGAAACTCCCTGACCACTTGCTAATTTTGAGAGAGTTCATGATAATTGGGATTTTGTGCCTTACTCTGCAAAGAAAGAGGAAGGAGAAATTTGCTGTTGTGACAATCTATTATATTCTTTTGCATATTCAGGTTTTTCTCCCTTATTCCTTCCTACTTTGGCTAGAATCATTTCTGAATTATGACAAATAACTTGATACTCACACCACATGAATGAGGGGAGGAGGCAGGGGGCAACTCCTGGCTATGTTCCTGTATTGAATTTAATTTTTCATTGATAATTAGACTCTCAAAGCCACCTGATATTTTTGACCAGCAGGAAACAAAAGCCCACTGATTGACTCAAGGGATATAAGCAAGTGGCTCCCACTGTGCACACACAGCAGCTTCACAAAGACTAAAAACAAGAGCTGTGGCAAATTGGATCATCATACAAGTTTCAACTGGCCCATTGTGTACAAGTAGTAAATTGAGAGCTGATATTTCTGAGAATTATTTATTAGCAAAGCTTGGTGTCTCACTCCCCTTATAGTTATCCTTTGCAAACAGCTTTTTACCAGTTTGGGTGAGCAATCTACAGCACTTCATTATTTTTTTAGTCAGGTAATTATTATAAGATACTCCAGATTTGTTCAGACTAGAAAAGTACTGATTTTTGTGGCCAGCTGAACTGCTGCCTTAACAGTGAGACACTTTATGTGTATTTAATTGTATAAAAAGATAATAGGATGCATTTGCAGGAATTTATTGAAATGCAAACAATAAAAGAATATTATTTTGAAACTCATTTCTAATGCCTTTTCTGTTGTTAAGATTTAAATAAAGGTGTCATGGTGACAGCTTCTAGTAGAGTGACCAGTTCTAAGCATTTAGTACAAAAAAGGTGTGAAAATAGTAGGCTGTGACCAGTTAGCAGAAATCATAGTTATACATGCTGAGACCTGCAGTGTTATACCAAATCTGAGTAAGTCTTATAGAAAGATTGATAACTCTGGGTTTTTTTCACTCTGGACATTGCATGGGAAGATAAAGCAAAGTCTGTTTCATTAGCAATTTCTTTTTTCCGTCAGTATGTTTTTTCCCCCCCATTTTTGCCTAGGTAAGTCAAAACGCCATTATTACCACTACCAGTATTATGTGAAATATAAGAATCTGGTGAGGGATTAGTCTATTTCAACTGCAAAAAAATAAGAAAACATCTATTAACCTTTCACAATGACATTCCCTAAGCATTAAACAGCTCTGTTATTGGTATGCTACTCCTTTAATCTTTAGTTGAGAACGTACCATTTTTGGTTTTATATGATGTCTGTAAGCTCATTGTTCAGGATTAATTTTCTTGCAGGTGAGGGTTATTGGTATTAGTAAAGCCTTCATATGATGCAGTTACCAGCTCCGCAGGGATGGAGGTGGTCCAGTTTGCTGTGCCTCTTCTCTGGCATACTACAGGTGAGGTTCTCTTGCAGGTAAATGCCATGAGAAGGGATTTTGTGGTCCTGTGACTGGCTGGCTTAAACCAACTAGGCCATGAGGACTGGCTGAGGGGAGAAAGCAGAGGTTTCGAAACACTGGCAGAGCGGAGATTTGGCTGCTCCATCTACCATCCCTAGTGGCCCACGGTCAGGCTGCAGCGGCACTTGGGGTGATGACAGAATGGGTTGGTCTTTTCAGTATGGTATGCCTGGTCCCTTCATTCAAGAGCATTTGGGAATTGAAAGCAGGGATGATACTTCTCATCTGCAAGGTTTTTGAATTATTAGGACTCTTGTTGGGATAGAACAAGAAAAAGACTTGGGCATCTAACTGCCAGTCAACATTTAAATCCTCAAAACCCCACTTCAGCTGTAACCCTGGAGGTGCTTACAGACCTGAGACTCCTAAGTTACCATCAGCAAAGTCCTGTGGACATGTGTCTGCTTTTGGATATGCGTAGTGTCATCAAAGCTGTGCTGGTGCTGATCAGCACCCAGGCCTGTTGGGATTTACAAACTAGGCATTCCTGTGTGTCTTTTCAGTGGGGTTAGATCTGGTAGGCTTGCTCACAGCTTGCCTAATGGATTACATTTCATACATAGTGCCACAGCAACAGCTGCTGCCCCTTCTATTCGATAGTTTATTGGTTAGGGGCTTGAATACTCATTTCCCTGGAGAATGCCCTCACCACCAGGATCTTGAGCATTGTGCATAGTGATGGTGTCTTTAATTTGTCTTGTTGAAGCTATTCCACTTTCTATAAAATAATGAATAGTCTTTGGATCAGGGCCTGGAACATAGATAAGTGCTGTAACCATATAGTCTTCTAACACATGTATACATGCTCTGTTTCTGGTCCCATGCAAAGTGGAACAGTTTTAATTAGAGAGACTGAGAGAGCCCCATCCCAGAATACCCTAAAGCTTGGTGATTAGAGCATGCTCCTGGGTGTGAAGTGTGGGTTAAAATCCCCTGTGGTAGAAGGGAATTGAACCTGGGTTTATTTGAACTTGGAGGAGTGTGCTAAGCACTGGGTTATGAATAGAAAGGTGGCAGCAGCATTGTCTTCTCTTTCTACGACAGAGAGAACTAGCTTAGGCATCTAATTCCAGGAGAAAGTTCAGGACAGTGAATCCTAGATGGAGAGATTTAACCAGCTTTCTGGGACTGTGGGGTAGGGTACGAATTGTCCAAAAATCACTGATGAGAAGGTCAGTAAACTATGCAGCCTGACTAAGGATGACCTTTATAAAGACCGTGAGTCTCCTAGCTCCCACTGAAATTAACACATCACTCAAAGGATGCTGACTGGCAGCAGGCAGAGAAGTTGACCAAGACTGAGGAAGAAAGACAGCATCAGGCACCATATGAGACAGCTGAGAATCTGACTAGTCAGACACCTTCAAGCCTTTGGCTAAGCCTGCCCTGTGCCTTAAACCGTAGCTTCTGGCAGGGCTCGAGACACTCCTCTGCCTTCTCATGACAGTCCTAAATCCAAATAACTGGTTAAAAGTAAAACTAAGAACAGACGCACTTTGGCTATAACTAAACCTCTAGCCTCCTAGCTATTTACGAAAACTTCTACCTAGCCCTGGGCCTTACTTTGCTACTAGCCCTCAGCATCTTTCCTGGGCATAGCATGCTCACCATCTGTCTCAGCAACAATTGTCCCTCTTCAGCTATCATGACCGGACTGCCTATTTTGGCTCTGGCCCTGCCTTATCTCGCTCCCAGGCCCTGCTGCTTTCTGGTCAGGGCTGGCTTCAGGTACCCTCTAATTAGGCTTACTAACTGGTCTCCATGGCAGGCCACCTGTAGCAGTGCCTTGTCTCCCTTGCAGGGCTCCAGCCTACAGTCCTACTGCAGAGCACGTAACACTGCAGTAGGCTTCCTACTACTTATGCAGGCATTGTCCTATTGTTCTACTGCAGAGCAACTACTTTTCTGGGGCCAGTTCTTGTGCAGCTTTCTTACCTGCAGACTTCCCCTACAGACAACCTCAATCTCTCTGTTACACAGAGTTGCAAAACTCTGAAACATAGGGCTGAAAGCGATCATTTCCCTTGTCCATGCGATAGTGTACATCTAATATATCACTGACAGAGGTTTGACTTACTTATTTTTGATGGGGATTCCACAACATCCATACCTACCTTTATACCATGCTTAATTATTTTTCTAGTTAGAAAGTTTTTCCTAATAGCTAACTTATATCTTCCTTGCTTTAATTAAACCTGATGGCAATAAATAAGGTCTGAACCCACAACATTTTATCTGTGAACATGTTTATATTTTATAATAATTCATTCTGCTCCAGTAACAGCTGTTTTGCTAATGACTTACTACATTTCACAAAGATGTTAAAATAAATATTTGAGATGGTGTTTTGGAGTTGGTAATAGGTATGAGTTGGGCATTACCAACTCCCAAGAGCAACATTATGAAAATGGGGTACATATGAAAGAACAGTGTAAAACTTAGTATAATGGAAATTAATGGTTAGTGTATGTCACTTATCCTCTCTCTTGCAACCACAAGGTGAATTTAAGATATTCTTTTGGACCTTATTACAGTGTTTACTTGGAGATATCTATCTGTGTGGCATCTGATGTTGAGACCACACAGGTATTGTGAATATTGTTCCAAAGCAGTTTTGTTTTATCCTAGCAGTCTTGGATAAAGCAGTGCAATTACAGGAACCAAAGCTGCTGTCTTCAGGTGTAAGAAATTATTTTCCAGCCTTGATTTCAAATACATTTAAGCATAGAGCCTAGAAAATGTAGACAGAAATGATCTAGATATTTAGCTGGAGCAGAAACATTTTATTTTTTTGATGTTGCTCAAAGTGAAACTGTGAACCTGTAACTGCCCCTCTGCTATAGTAAGAGAAGAATATCTTTTTCTGGTACAGTTTTTCTATCCTCCAGTATAGAGAAAAGGGGGAAAAACTGTAGGACAAGATGAGGTTATTTATTCCTCTGAAACTGAGTCAGATTAGATGCTCTTTCATTGTGAATGCAAATAAAGTTGCAAAAAGCATCTCCTGGTGACCCGCTTTGAAACATACCAGCAGTGCTAATGAAACACTGTCCTCAGTGATGTCAGTATTCCTATTTTCATCACTGTTTCTGACTCTCTGACCATCTTGCTCCCTGTTTTAAACTGTACTCTGCTTCCTCTTACCTCACAGTCAATTTAAGTTCCCCGTTCTGATTTTGAATGAATTCCTCATCCCCTTTCTTGTCTCAGATACAGTTTTCTCCTACGTCTTCCACGGTCTCTATCTAAACTTCTTTCTTGACCAGTCCCCCTTTGCTGCTTTTACTTTCTCTTGACTCCATTGCTTCTTTCATTTCATGCTCTGTGGTGGAGCAGCATTCAAGTCAAAATTCACCAACTGTCTCCTTTAATCTTTTTCTGAAATCTGGGAAGCTAAGTGCATTAATTATACTGACTGTCTATTCTTGCAAGTGCTTCAGATTTATATTTTCTACTTGTATTATTGCTATATTTGGGTACCAGTTTTACTTGATTCTGGAAATAATGTTCATAATTAATTTGTAATGATGCAACTCCATTGCATTTGGGCCCAAACCTTAGAAATGTATACAATGACACTCTTACAATTCTTACTCATACCTTGGTAAAAGTGAGGTTACATTTTTCCTTGTAGTAGACCAGCCTGGTTTTTTTGGTGGAACATAGATGAGCTTTCTTAGCCTTACACAGAACACAGGGACCAGCCCCAAATAACAATGTAAAATGCAAGAGGAAAAATAGTGGCAAAAATAATCATATTATTTATTTGAATATTGAAAAATCCATCAAATAATGTGTTTGATAGAAATTTTTCAACTGCTCTAATGGTAAGATCATTTAAGCTATGGCTGTGCAAAGCTTCGGTCCCCAATTCAATTCGGCAGAGATTCGGCTTAATTTGGTGGTTGAATCTCCAAATCCAAATCCAATCAGAGGACTCTTTAATCTCTCCAAGTTGAACCGGAACCCTCTGAATCGATTCGGAGAGATTAAGAAAGATTTGGACATAGGGACAGCTTTAAATGTTTTTTCTACATACCTCAAGGTAGCAGGGGCTTGTGAGTGCTGTGATGCTGGGGTACATGGGGTGTGTCACAGGAGTGCGGGGGGTTCCCCAGCACACTTGGCAGCAGACCCAGAAGTGGACCAGAAGCACTTCCAGTCCACTTCTGGGTCTGCCAGGGAGCATGCGTCCCCCCTTCCCTCCCCCACCCCCATGCTCCCCTGGCTTGTTGACTGGTGCCTCCTGGGTCGGGGGGGCACCCGGTGTTCCCCTACGGCCAATTGCAGAGCCAAGGGGGCACCGGGGGCACCCCAGTGCACTTAGCAGTGAACCCAGAAGTTGACTGGAAGTACTTCCAGTTCACTTCTGGGTCTGCCAGGGAGCGCACTGGGGGCCCCCCCCCGCACTCGTGTGGGATGCTCCATGCACCCCAGCATCGCAGCAATCATGAACTGTGTCTGCTACTTCAAGGTATGTAGAAAAAAACTTTTAAAGCTGTGTCTATGTCTGAATCACTGGTCCTCTGAATCAGCATTGGATCTTCAGATTAGGATTCAGGTGAATCAAATCAGAAACAGTGATCTGAATCAATGAAGTGAATCACTATTCCTGATTCGGGCCAAATCCAAATTGAATAGGGCCCACTTCACACTCCCCTAATTAAGCTGCCATATCACTATGTAGTAGAATGAGTAAGGACATTTTTGGTGTACTTTCAGGTTCGGGTGTCTAAAACTATTGTGAGGTCACACTGAATTCTGCAAAAGATTTCAGCTAAAAAACTTAGAAATAAAACTGGAAAAGAAATTAAACTTTCCAGTCCAACATTTTCAAAATTAAATGCTGAGATTGTTCATTTCAAAATGATGTTTTGAGACCTAATTTAGGTAAATTTAATTAAAAAAAATATAGTGTCACCCAAAAATCAAAATGTTTTCCAGGCTTTGCTTTAGTGAGAAAACTAGAGATTATTCATTTTGGGTTAACCCTTTTACATTTTTTCTGGTTTTGCCACTGAACTGAAAATTGATTGTGCATCTCTAATTATAATATATATTGTAATATATTGTAATTTGTTCTACTATTGATCTTTTAGTTGTTTATTGGAGAGGTGAGAATGACCTGCTTCTTAGTAGGAAAGCTTCATTTTTAAAAATCTTTCCATTGAATGTAATCACATTATGTTTGGTTCACAACAGTAATGCTGTGTGTTTGGCAAGTTATACTTTTTGCCTAATGAAAAGCATGATAACTCTAAATGTTACGATTACCATAGTACTTAGCCAGTTAGACATACTGTGAGACTCTCTTTATGCACAGTGTTGGGAGAACTTTATATATAAACTTATTCTCAAGAAGGAATGGGGGGAAAAAAACCTTAAGTAAAAAGCTAAGGCAGCACATTATCTAATTCTCAATGTAAAATAATGCAGGAGTGCGGAAGATGAACAGCTGATTTGTCACATCTGATACGCTAATGTTTTATCCAAAAGGAAGAACACATTATAACATGCTCATTCATCTGCATAAACACCACCTGGCCCTTTACAGGCACCTACTCAAGTAACAAAAGTTAATGGCAGCCCATTTGTAGCCATTTCACTGGTAGAAATGGAAAGGATTTTTTTAGGTAACATATTTACATGAATGTGTCAGTAGAACAGTAGCTTCCTTCTCAATGTTCATTCCTACAGTCTCTCAGTGGCTGCAAATTAAGAATTCTTTAAAAGAAAATGTTGGAGACTTAGGAAAAATAATGGTTACCAAATTTCAAAGCTGCTCTATTTATTTCTTTTACACACATAATATATACAGAGCTTTTATCATTTGCAATTGAATACCCTGTAGGAAACCTTGCACAACAAGGTGCAGATTATAACACAAATCTGTACTTCCATAAAATCACTGTTCTTCTCCCTGATCTAAAAACAGTTGGGTATAATTTCTAATGTATGGCTAGGGATGAAACAGGTTTGTTTTTTTAACTGACACATCCTGGTTGTATGCCTCAGTAAGCATGCCTTTGTGCTACATTACACATGCGTATGTATCATCACATTTCTCTTTCAGACTAAAATAAAAACTAGGAACCTGATTCACTAAAATTCTGTGTACCAGCTATGCTGCATCTGAAAGGAATTTATGCAGGAAGGTGTGAAATGCAAAATAAAAGGGTGATAGGAAAAGGCACTCCTCATATAAAACTGCCTAGCCATGATCCCCAGATCTGCATGTGTCACAGGAAATAGAAGAGAAGCAGAAAAAGGACAACTTTTGTGCTTCAGGATAGCTTGGGGTGATATGGCTGTCACTTAGAGCAGCTTTGAGAATGCTCTATTTTGCATGGTTTTAATGATTCCCTACAGAATGTTATACTGGCCAGGGATCACACCCCTTTACTGAACTTTCTTGGCCAGAGTTGGGGGAAAGGAGGCGGTGAAAGCTCATTTTGTGTTAGCTTTACATCCTTCAGGGATTTCCTCATGCAAGAGGAGTCATCAGCTGACTCTAGGACATTTACCAGCGTATGGTGCATGCTTGGTCTACAGACACTTTCCTTTCTTTCTCCTTCCCATTAGGTGGTAATACATACCTGGTGACAATTTAAGCCTTTCTTTATCCTTTTTTTAGGCCTCCCTGTCTCCTCTAGATTTCCTTGGGTCTTCATGGGTGCCAGCTAGCCCTCATACTGTCCTTTGCAAGTGTGTCAAGGGACAATATGTTAGAAGCACAAGCATAGATCTTCTGGGAGCCAGATGATCACCTGCTGCCTCAAAAGGAGCTCTGCTTTGTTACTCCTTCCCTAGCAGGTAAGATTTTGGAAGCTTTCATGAAGGAACTACAGAATTAACTGGCAACTGTATTATGACCAAGAAGCCCCTCAGGATGTGCTACTTGTCATGCAGGGCACAGACAGAAGTTACATTGGTTGCACAATCAGCTCCTTGAAAGCGTTCTACAGCCATGCTCTAACAGAAGTGTACAGTTGCAGAGTACTTTAGCAACCCTAATCACACAACCAATTAACCCTCATTATATGAGGGTTCAGATGAAAGTGCTCCAAAGCAGAGCACCTTCATTAATTTCTGTTTGCTCAGGCATCTGAACTGATGCAGCCCAGCCCTGCCCCACCCCTAGTGCTGTCTTCATGATGGGGGGCAGGGAGAAAGGAAGGGAGGGAGCTCTGGCTTAACCAGCCAGATCTGGAGTGGGGGGCAGATGGACTGGAGCCCCCCACCCATACTGCTCACTAATTTCAGTTACTGCACAGTAAATGCACACGTAGACCCGCCCAACCACTGTTAGTTAAACCATGCCAGGCTAAATTCATGTAACCTATATGAAACAAGTATAGCTCTAGTAGTCACCTTAATTTATACTGCTGTATGAGGACCTGCCAAAAGGAATTAGTGGTCTCAGCACTAACAGGAAAGTGTTCACAGGGCACTACACTTGACAATTCTGATGGCAAGTTCAGGTTAGAGGCTCAAGGGGTAAGTCTGAAGGGGCATTTGTGAAAGAACTTCATTCCCAGCCTCTTTTTTTTTTCTTTCTTCTTTCTTTGTCTTCTCACATGTCTGTCAACCTGGTTGCTCCAGGTTACTGCATATGTGACTGACTTCAGGTAAGAGGATGTGGATTTAACCTCTCTATTGTTTGGAGCTCTGACCTCATGACCTAGGGACAGGGACTTAAACCCATGTTACTTCTCTGGGTAACTGATGTTTTTCAAATTGATTGGCTGGCATCAAATGACACCTGTCCCTGACTGGGTACAGGTGGTGAAGTCAGAAGGGCTATTTAAGAGGGTCTCCTCCAGGAAAAAGGAGGTTGGACATTTTAGAACTCACACACAGAAGCGTGGACCTCCACAGCTCACTCTTCATACTCAGGATGTGGAAGTGAGTAACTTACCAGAAACCTAAGTAGGAACTTACATTAATGTACTATAGTTATATATCAAAGCGCTGACAAACCTCTGTTTGCTCAGGGTTATTCCTTTGCTACTTCTGTGACTTGTAGCTCTCCCCATGTCCCTGAATGACTTGTACCTCCTAAGACTGGGGGGGGCATGGCAACCACCCACAGGCGGCGGTGGCAGTGGCAGCAGGGGTGTGGCTGCAGCAAGCAGGGACTGCCCACAGGCAGTCATGGTGATGTTGGTGGCAAGGGTGGGCTGAGTGGGGACCGCCTACAGGCAGCCACGGTGACATCGGAGGTGAGGGTGGGCTAAGTGGGGACTGCCTGTAGTCGGCTCCAGCAGTGTCGGCGGCAGGTGGGGGGGATGTGGTGAGCGGCGACTACCCGCAGGCACCAGCAGCAGCATTGGCAGTGGCCAATCTCAGGGGGGGCACATGCCCCCCCCCATACCCCTCCTACGTGTTGCCTATGCAATCTAATATAAATAGCCTGGTTGTACATGTTTGAGAGGGATTAGGCTGGCTTTCTTACTCCCTTTACTTGGCTGACTAAGGGAGGCAACTTTCTATGCTTCGTGCTATAAGAGCACCCAGATATATCCTGCTGGGGTTAAGCAACCCCAGGGTCTACAGGGCCTGTGTATCCCAGGTGGCACAGGGCCCAGACAAAGACCTGAGTCCAGGTGCCGGCATCGGTTACCCCAAATTTGCAGGTGAGCTACAGGAAGGGGGTCGGCCAGAAGTTGGCACTCTTGGGGAAGTATCTGAAGCCTGGTTTTTGGCCGGGCATAGTGAGGCAGGCAGCTCAACACAGGATCGCCCCCTACTGGCACGCCACAACATTCAGTTCAGGTCTGATACCTTTTTGATTGGAAGATTTTCATGTTGCGTCTCATGCCATTCACATTCTGTGAAGTTTAATAAAGGACATGATGTATTGGTATTGCCAGTCTGGAATCTTTCATAATGACTCACAACCTTTTGCTGCATTCAATAAAGTCCAAATAAGGTACTGTTAGAAGAAATATATATATTTTTAAAATGACAATAACTTAATTTTAAGAATTTTAGGGACTGGGTCAAACTCAGTGATGACCAGCTGCATTGCACTTTTTATTGCCTACTCAGCTGATTTACTTAGCATGATAAAAATGACATTACATGACACATGCAATCTCTAGCATGAACATTTTGTGTCTGAAACCTGCATACCACCACACAAAGTGAATCTTTTAAGTAACTGTGCTCTATGCCATGCTTCCTAGAATTTCTTAATGTCACTGACATGTCTTTTATTTTATTTATTTGATATTCACAGAATTTTGTCATGGGAGGAAACATTTAGCCCTAAACTGTGAACCCAGATATACATTAGAGGGCAGCATGAAAGTGCCTGATCCTGGCTAGATCTCTGGGAGCAGTCTGTGTGTTACTGCAAGGCAGGAGCTTTCCTCAGGATGCTGGAAAGTGCAGACATTGTGCTATGCATTAGAGGGTGAAACACATACTACTCTTTGTCACCATGCACTTCCACTGGCCAGCATGGGGGAGAATGGATGGGGTTAGGACTATGGCTGTATTTCTACATGCTGTCTTTTCTTATTTGCTTTGTGGAGATCAGCAGTGTTTGTCTGAGCACAGGTGTGTAGACAAAAAGGTACTCTTGTCCAGCGCCTACATTACAAAATGTGGAGGGCGCCTGGAGTCCTCTAGATCTTTTGAACGCTTGGCGGGGACCAAACATAATCTAGTCCTTAGTTTATAAATGTACTATGCTAACATGTGCACATATGCATATATGTATACATATGCATATGTACACATAGCTAACATATGCTAATATCTATACAACAAATACTGTTGCAGTATAGCCATAATTCCATACAAGTACAGGACCAGTCACAAGGTGGACACAATGCTGACCAGTTATGGTCTCTGTCGTTATGCATGGGTGGAGGCTTATATGTCAAGACCATAGAAAGTTACAATTATATGACAATTCAGCACTAACTTAATGGGCTTTGGATCACCATTTTCTATAAATGTATAACATGATGTCCATGTGCACACATCCACACATCCTACACACATGTTCACACATTCCCACACCCCAATTTACAGAAAGTCTGAATGTTACTCTTGTTTATTATATAAGTAAACTGATTCTGAGAATAGTACTGTTTATTAATAAGTAAATTTACAGAAAAATGGCTGATGTTAACAGGTACCATGGAAAATGGTTACTCTCTGAGGGTGTCATAGATAGTCTTGTGTGACTTCTGTTGCAAGTGCAGCCTCTGTTGTTGTTATGCATGCAGGATTCTCCATCAGCATAACTTTGTTGACTCTGCAATTACATGCTATCATAATCTAGCTCTACGGCTTTATCTCTAGGATTTGTTTGAGAAAAGGTACAAAATGTCATAGGCACAAACAACCCCAAACAATGCAAAAAGCAAACAAAGAAGCCCCTACCGTAGACAAAATGGAAATTATTCTCACACAGCTTCTATAGCTAGTCAATTAATATAAGTGATTATGTATGGATAGAAATAGTTGTCTACCAGTTCACTTTCCTTTCAGAATTAGTAGTGATAAATATGGAGCTATTTTCAAACAAGTAATTTATTGGAAATTATTGGAACTTATATAGAGCCCTTTCATAGGATCCTTCCATAGAAGCTTTCCATCATGAAATGCTGATGGCTTGTTATGTTTCAGACAGTATAACTGCTGCCTTTTCTGAACAAAGCAGCAATTAGAAATCATTTGTTATAAAAGCCTCTTTCCTTCTCTTATAAGAGCCTTTGTCTTTTGCTGACCCTTTTGAAAGTTGCAGTTTTGCAAAAAAACCTTATGAGAAGGAGGCTTTCTTGTCTTTAATCTAAGGACAGAGTAAGAGCCTAAGTAACTGTCTATGGTACCACTTTAATCAACTTAATGCAGCTGCTAGACTACAGGCTTTGGGTAGTACAAAGAGACACTCAGATGTAAGCCCATGAGTGGATACTTTCACAGGGCATTCAACGAAAAACAACTATATGAGATAAGAGATCAGGTCCAAGAGGAGTCAATGACATGGCATACAGTAGATTGATAGAGGCTGGAAATGATGCTGTTGTGTTGTATCAGAAGAGGTGTAGTGGCAAAAGCCAGCTGGTCCCTCTATCTAGCATAATTTCCTTTATAAGATGCTTGTGAAAAAGAAGTGCACTGTGATGGACCTTTGTTTAGTTCAAAGGTTTTTACCTCTTTATTCTAAAGCCCCATTGTGAATTCACAGGGCTTAAAATATGTATCACTGTCCCTTTCATTTTATCCTTCTGAAAGAAATCAAAGGCGAAAAGAAAAGTTTTTTTTTCCCAATGAGCCTAGTCTGTTTGAAACTGTTTGGTGTTTGTACATATGGTCTCCCAATATTGCTCTTTCAGTAGAATCTGTGTGATTTTTGTACAAGACTTTGGTAGACATTGTACAAAAAAAAAGAGTTTCAAGCAACTTCTAGGTAAGTAAATGCTCTTTCTACTTTTTTCTCTAAAGAAAAACTTTAGAACATATTTTATAAGGAACAAGAAAAAAAATCTCTTTTTCCCCCTCTGAACAGTAGGGCTAGAGAACATTCATTTGACATTTCTTAATAACTATAATCCCTTACCTTAATTTTCATTTGGCATTTTCCTTAGTGAAACTTCTGTATAAAATAACATTTAAACATACATTTACCTTGTACTTTCAGGATTTCCAGTGTTAGTATGAGTAAAAAGAGCTGCAAATAACACTTAATAAAAACACATTTTTTTTGGTGCTTTTCACAAAATAATAAATACAGTAGCACAGAGATGTTACTTAGAATGATATGCAAAATAGTTCTGTGACAAGTGTTACTAATTGTTCCTGGATATCTGATTTGCTGCTGTGGGCATATTTTTCAGTTAGTGGGGGAAAAGTGAACTGTTTGCTTTCTGTACTGCTGCGCACCATATACTCTCAGCTGACATATGCTATGTAGTTTAAATTCTATCTTTTATCCACTCAATAAATTTAAAGTATAATCTCTGTGATTGACAGTTTTCATGAAAAAAGTGAAATGATCTGGTTTTACTGTGAAGACAGAATGATCTGTTAACAGAGCAAAAATACTGGTGACACTACAGTGTTTCCAAAAGAAATATTTTGTGCATCACCCTGAGACGTGAATCAAAACAATCATGACAGGTGAATGAAAAGAAGAAAATTAAGATATAGCTACAAACAAAAGCAGCATTAATAATTCAGGTAAATAAACTTCAGAATCTAGAAAGAAAGCCTGCTGTCAAGGTGATGGAGAATGTTTCCTCAAGTGAAGCACACTTAGGCAATAGAAAACTGTGTAGTGGTTTAATGTTTTACATTTCCACATGGGCTTTTTATAGTCCTAATTTCTCTCCCCTTGTTATATTTCTCTAGTTAACATTATTTACTGTGATCCGTAACTTGAATCTAGTTAAATGAGGTTGAAATTCAAGAAAGTAAGCTTTATTTCAATTTAAGGTGCTAACTGAAGGTATACCATAAAGTAAATGCATGCCTCTTTTTTTTCCCTTTTTTAATGTAAAATAATTAATTTATATTCAGCTTTAATTGACACACCATGAATGCTTTGTTAATTTAGCTATCTTAACTCATTTGGCTCCAGAAAGGACTCAAATCTACCCTCTACTGGTATATTTCAGAAACATTTAATTATTCATTGCAGTTTTTTAAAACTAGCAGTACAATTGGGCCCAAACCACATCCCAGATCCAAACTGTTTCTCCAGCTTTGTTGGAGAGGGCAATTGTTCTAAATGTGACCCGTGCTCTGGATTAGATTTTTACAAATGTCTTCTATGTTTATAATAAAATTTGCCCAAAATGGATCTCAATGCTACAAAATTTGAGGATGTTTGAAATCTGGATCTAGTTCTCTCCAGCCCCTTTTGGACAGTGGGCCACATAATTATTATCAGACGATATTGTCAAAAGCTGGAAAAGTGGGCCAGATGGGCAGCGCTCAGGCTGTCCACAGGTCAGATTCAGCTGATGCTCCCAATCTGGTACAGGGTGGTCACAGCAGGGCCCATCCAGTCACATAGATGGGGGCAGGGGTCATCCCAGTTCCAACCTGGTGCTGCAGAGGGAAGGGGTGTGGCCCAGCCCTATAGGGGGAAGAGGGCTTGACCTGACTGGGCAGATGGGAAGGAGAGGATGCTTGAGCCAACTCCAACCCAGGCCCAGAGCCAGCTTTAGGGAAAATGGCACCCTGGGCGAACGTTCCCCAAGTCAGTGGCGCTGCTTCAGAAAGAGGCAGGTGGACAGAGGCAGAGGGCACAGTCCGGTAGGGAGGCAGAGTGGCAGGCAGGCAGGTACCCACTGCTGTGCAGAAGCAAGGCAGGCAGACTGAAGCAGGTGCCACTCCACTTGCATGTGCCTGGCCTGGCGCTTCCTGAGCAGTGGTAGGAGGAGGGCAGCAGGCCAGGCTGGGGATCAGCTGGGAGTAGGGTGTGGGGGAGACTGCTGCTGTGAACGCAGGCTGATCACGTGTGTGTGCTTGGTGTCCCCCCTGACCAAGGTGCTTTGGGCTGTTGTCCATCCGTAAGGCCAGCTCTGCCTGGCCCCATGGGGGAAAGGAGGCATGGGCCACCCCATCCAGCTGCATGAGTGGGGTTGTGGCCTGGCCCTAGCCTGCTGCATGAGGCTTGGGGTTTGGGGATTTGGTAGCCAGGGAGTGTGGCCTTTTTTATTGCCACCGCCCTTCTGCCACCAAATTTCCCAACCTGTGGGGAACCCCACAAGCTAGATACCTATGGCTCTGCAGCTGCATTTGGCTCATGGGCCAGAGATTGAGCACCCCTGCTTTACACAGTTAAGTGATGCAGATACAGAATTAAAGTAGCCAATGGAAGAGAACAAAAGGAATGGAAGAGGACTAAAGAAAACATAATTGTAATGTTTTAACTGAAAACTGAAATGCTGCCAAGAGCTGTGTCACTAAAAGGTACAGGCTGTTTTAGAGACGAGAAGTTTTAGACAAAGGGACTTTGGAGAGGAAGGTGACTTTGTGGGAAAGTGTGGATAATGTCCTCTAACTTTCTGAGCAGAGGAGGTTATTAAACATGGTATCTTTAAACTGGATTGTGAAATGCATGGGGAACCAGCAGAGTGTGTAAATGGAATAATACACTCTTTCCTGAGAAGACCTGTATCTATGTGCTGCTGGAGTCTTGAGGCCTGTGGAATAGGGAGTTGTAAAAGTCAAAGTGAAAGGAGATGAATGCACAGTTGAAACTGAGATACATGTGCATATTAAAGCAAAGCAATAAACTCCAGCACAGTTCTCACTGGAGTTAATTGCTCCTGGGTGCTCCTGGGTGCTACTTTTACACATGTTCCTGGAACTGCAGCAAGTTGAGCTGTAAAGAACTTTAAGAAAGATGTGGAAAAATTGGAAAGAATCTAGAAGACAGTAATAAAATGATTAGAGGCCTAGAAGAGATACTAGGAGGAAGGTTTGGTGGAAAGACTGAGATTATTTAGTCTAGAAAAGAAAAGGCTGAGGATAGATTCAGTAAGGGTCTTCAAATGCAAAAAGGGTTGTTATAAAGAGGATGGCAATCCATTGTTACCTGTATTGCAGGGGACAGGACAAAAGTACTGTGTTTAAATTGCAGCAAGGAAGATTTAGGTTAGACAGTAGGAAGAACTTTCTTGTTGTAAGGGTGATGAAGAACTGGAATAGATTACCTTGTGAAGTTGTGGAATCTCTGCTGTTGGAGGTTTTACTGGTAGATTAGACTAATTTTGTCTGGAAGATTTTAGACAGAAGAGATCCTGCTTAGGGCAGAGAGTTTAGCTAGTTCCCTTCCAGCTCTGTTTTTCTATGCTTTTCAGATGCTAGCAAGTGATAGATACAGGTCACATTGCCAAGGTGATGACATACAGACTTGAGTATATAGATGTCAGGAAGGTTGAACAGTCAAGGTCACACCAAGGAACTGGGCAGGTGACATACAGGTGAAATACATCATGGGTATGGATTGAGAAACAAGATGGGGATGATGGCTATTAGATGGTGGATTCAGAGGTGCCACAGTTATTCACAGATATTGTCAAAAGCTGGAAAAGTTGTGTAATTAAATGAGTTACACTACCATCTCAGGTGTAGGAGCTATGCCACACATGAGGCTTTCCCTTCAATCTACCCTTTCCAGGATGGGAGCTTTCCTGGTGTTTGATCTCCAAAGCTGGCGACTTTCGTCACTCATTGTTACTTGGAAGTGGGCTCACCAACTGAGAGGGCAGGGCTACAACTGAGGATAGTTTCTCTAAATGGAGTGGGGCTTAGTTCCCTATGTAGTCATGTGGGCTCTAAATTCTGTTTCATGGCATACTATTCTTCCCTCTGGCTGACTTTTGTTGCAGAGCTGTCATGTGGAAAGACTCTTTCTCATGCGGCTTAAGTTTTCATCTCCAGCTGAATGACAATAGCTCTGGAGAAATTACTTTTACTTCTATGAGTAAAATTGCCCTGGAATGATGCAATCAGGTTGGGTGGAGTGTGTAATAAGGCTGTGCAAAGCTTCGGTTGGTGATTAGATTCGGAGGAGATTTGGCCTGATTCGGTGGCCGAATCTCTGAATTTGAATCGAATCAGGGGACTAGTTTAAAGGTAGGAATCAATTCAAAGCTCTCCAAATCTTTTCCAAAAGATTCAGGCAGTCCCGGTGGCTGCAGCAAAGAGCTGCAGCTGACTCCGAGCTGGTAAGTACTAGGGGTGGGGGAGGGGACCATGGGGGGACCCGTGCCAGCCCCCCCA
>NW_017728993.1:39351547-39358741 GCF_001723915.1 Gavialis gangeticus | reverse complement strand
AGGCTCTGTCACAAGCCCCCCGACCCCTCTCCCTCACTCCCCCAGCCCCCCCCCAGGGTGCTCTGCAGGGGCCAGCTCTGGCCCTTTAAGAAAAAAAAATCGAAACAAGCCCCGGGACTCACTGCTTCTGGTGCGGGCTCATGCAGAGCCCCCCACATGGCGTGGGGCAGTGGGGGGCAGCAGGGATTGCCCCCTGCCGGCAGGAGTGGTGAGTCCGGCGTTTTATTCAGTTTTTTTTTCCTTAAAAGGCCGGAGCTGGCCTGGGCAAGGCACTTGGGAGGGGGCTGGGGAAGTGAGGGGGGCTTGTGCAGAGACCCCCCATGCAGTGTGAGGCAGTGGGGGGCAGGAGGAATCGCTGCCTGCCTGGCAGCATCTGCTGAGCTGGGGCTTTTTTTTCCACAAGTGTGGGGAGTTGGGGCAGGCGGGCAGCCATTGCTGGGCTGGGAGCGGGGCAGGGGATGGGCTTGGCCTGGCTGATCCAGAGATTTGGCAGCAGCCAAATCTTCGAATCAGATTTGGATATATCGAATCAGGACAGTGATTTGAATCACCGAAGCAAATCACTGTTCCCCGAATTGGCCGAATCTGAATCGGAAGCGAATACTAGCTGCTTCACACAGACCTAGTGTGTAATTCTGACCTGGAGTCATGGCTTCATAGCCTAAGAGGTTTGCAGAGCTGAGTGGTTCTGGGTCAGCATCTGCTGAGCAAGATCTGGGCTGCAGTGAATGCCTAAGAATACCACTAAACCTGGGGAAATAATGCTCCTGCTCCTGGATTTCTGAATGCTTCTGGAGAAACTCCTACAACCATGCAGATTTCCTCTGTTACAGATTACACCTTTGCCTTCAGTTCTTTTTCCTATCTAAATAGTAGTACCTTTCCCATGTTCATTGTCTCCTGTGCACGCAGTCTCAAGTGCTTATTTGCAACCAAATACCCAGTTCTCAAACTTCCCTTCTTTTTTGTGTCCAAATTGGACCCCACCTTCTTTCTTCTGCCTCCACAGTGACATTGTGCTCTCAGTCATGGAGTTAGGAGGAGACCTAAGAAAGGGAAGGTATTTGGAAGATGGTGGAGTGAATGATGGTCTGTGTTAAGAATGATCTGACTCCGCATATTCTTTTTCCCCTCCCCAGTACAATTTCTCCCTGATTACTGAGTTTCTCACTCATGACTTCTCCAAATCCCTACTGAGCCCATCCTCTTCTATGTTCTGACCTTATTATCCTACATTCTTCTAGCTCCTTCCCTTAATATACTCCCTTTGTTCCTTCCTGTATATACCATGTACAGCTACTCTTTT
The DNA here is from genome assembly GCF_001723915.1 of Gavialis gangeticus. Classification (NCBI taxonomy): domain Eukaryota; kingdom Metazoa; phylum Chordata; order Crocodylia; family Gavialidae; genus Gavialis; species Gavialis gangeticus. The sequence goes on along the minus strand of NW_017728993.1, from coordinate 39,357,435 downwards.
GGGTTTTTCACAGCTCACTCTTAATCCCATTCTAATCTGTTTCCTGCTCTATCTAGTCCAGTGGTTCTCCAACTTTTTTTCTTGCAGACCACTTGAAAATTGCTGAGGGTCTCGCTGGAGCACCTAAACTTTTTTTTGTTCTACAAATCAAAAACACAACTCATATCTTAATATCAGTAGTCTTACTTCACAAGTACAGATATTCTCGATTGTTCTGCAACCTTTCTGTGGACTCCCTGAACGGAGCTTGTGGACCAGTTTGGAAACCTCTGATCTAGTCCACTGAAACTTGTTTTATCAAGGTCCTTGATGATCCCTTCTGGAGAAATGTAAGAGAGTCTTAGCCTATTTATCTTCCTGTCTTTTTCCAATCTTTTGACCCAGTCTGTCATTTATTCCCAGGTCTTCTGAAAATCTGCGCTTTCCTAGTTCTCCTCCTACCCCCGCCTCCAATGGATCCCCTTTCTTCCTGTCCTTTCTGTGTGGGGGTTTCACTGATCTCTGTCCTTGGCCCCTCCATTTCTCTCTCTTCTTTCATGACCTTATGTATTCATGTTAACTCAGCCACCAATCTTGGCCTCTTTTCAACATCTCCCATATGTCTCACTATGAGCTTGAAGTCTACATGGACCAAAACTGAACTCTCCTCTACAAGACCTTCCATAACCTTCCTTGATCACTCCCCTTTCTCAATCTTTTTTGGCAATATCATCATCCAGACTCTGTCCATCAGCCCTATAGTATGGGACATCATGTTAGTGTTTTCTTCATTTTCAGTCTACTTCTCCAGGTAGTGTCCATACCTTGTAGATTCTTCTTCCAGCATTTTAAGATTTGGTCTTTTCTTTCTGTTGACTCATAGAAACTCTTATCCACATCCTATCTTGAAGCCATTGGATATGAAATGGTGTAACTGAGAGCACGATTTGGCCAGTAGATTCTTTGTCACATACAATGTTTAGTAAGTTAGAATTTAGTGGAGTGATTTCACTTGATTCCAAGGCTGAGTTTGCAGGGCTGGAAGTTTTCTTCTGTGTACAATCTAAGTGAATTTGATCTGAGCATCTTTGAGACACAATATGCGTGTGGTCATTTTTCACTTCTCAGCCTGGAGTTGAATATTGGCAGACCCACATGTTTAAGATATGGCAGTATATAAAATAAGAGATGCCGGGTTCAATCCTGCAAGTCTCCATCAAGAAAACAATCCTTACTCTTGTTGGTCTTTTTGGGACAACCCCCATGAGTAAGGGTTTTACTTATATTTAGGTTAAAAAAATGATAAATGGGAGAAATATATATATGTATATTGATAGAAATATGGCTTTACCAGGTAATTCCTAGCACCTGTAACCTGTTTCCTTATCATAGCTTAAATCAAGTCCTTCTTAAATAGCTCCCTGGTTGTTCTCTTTCAAAGTACACTCAATGAAACTTAGACGATCAAACCAGGATGACAGAATAATAATAGCTATGCTTTTAATTTCATTTAGTGTTTTGTCTTTATATTTTTATTTAAAGAAGCAACAGTAAAGGCATAGGCTTCTTCAGTATTTTAAATGACTGAGTATAGACTTATGAAATTCATTAAATTACCACAATAAAAGGAAAAAATACAAACCACAAGAGAAAAACAATTTGTACATAAGACTTTAGTGCAAACTAGACTGTTCCAGTGTTTATAAATATTCCTCTGTGGAGAGAAGTGTGTGTATTATAATAATTATGCATTAGTGCCTCATTAGTAGGGGGTTACATCCATGAGGTTTCTTTTTCCTCTAGTGTATTTTGATAAGTTAACATTTTAAAAAGTCTTAGTAGAACCGAAAGCATGTGTGTATGTGCGTCTATGGAGAAGTCTGTAGGTTTCTTAACTATGCAAGAAGTGTATTCTTTAGATTCCAGTCACTGAATTGAGGCAAAGTACTACTATCAGTTTTTTTAACGAAAATTCTGATAAAATAGCTAGATCTGATTAATCAAAAATATGTGGAACAATATCATATAAAACATCCTATTTCCTCAAGGCTGTTCTAATTATCTTTATTTTGGAGAATCTTTTTCTAAGATATTACTATCTTACTGTATGTATACAAACCTGTGTATATGCGCGCATGTGTATCCAGATACACACACACACAAGTGTAGATATAATCCATAGTTTATGTAATTAGTATATTAAAATATTCAGAAATTGGTGAATAATTTTATTTAAGAAACTGATGTTTTCCTCAGGATTGTGATCCTAATAACGTTTATTTAAGAAACTGATGTTTTCCTCAGGATTGTGATCCTAATAACGTTTAAGATAGCACTAGTAATGAATGCCTTTTTAATAAGGCATAGCCCCAGTAGCTTTCAATAACCACCAAATAGAGACAACATGATATACCATTTCATCTTTCTTCACTCTCTTAAACATAAATGCTGATGTGGCTTTGGAGCTTTGTTCATGGCTGAAGTTTGCATCTGTATATGGGCCATATTAATCTCTATTGAACATAATGAAGTGATGAAGCACTATTTAGGACTTCCTTGCTGTGAATCCTGCTACCAGAATTATAATCACATTATAGAAAGGAAATGAGCAATAACCTGAGAAGACTAATTCCACTGTAAATTTATCCCATAGTTAATTTCTTTTGCACACTCTTAAGTCAAGGTTTCCGTTTACAGAGCAAGAAGATACGTAACTAACCCTTGATGTATAATGAAAGTGGATTGACTTTTGAGCAAATCACCTTTTCATTGCATAAAAAGAACAAATAATATATCAAGGGAAAATATACTAATTGATGGCTTTCTAAATAAAGCATGAGCATAGAGTTATACTAAATTGGTTGTCTTGTGCTTCAAATTAATCTCTTTGTTACATGGCGCTGGGCTGAGTATTTTGTGTTTCAATCCATCTTTAAGAACAGCATTTGATTAATCAAGTTAATGATGACAGTTTTTTAGCTTGTGACAAATGATACATTATTCCAGCAATGTTTCAGATGATCCATGCTATTGTAAGCAAAAAGAAAAGAAACATCAATTTAGAAGATTAGATTATTATACTATGGTTCATACTCTACATTTTTTTTCTAACAAATGAGATCAAAAGTGAGGATTAGTCCATAAGTGAACTGACAACTGGAACTAATAATAATAACACCAAATCATATATATGGAGTATATATATTCCACTGGTTACGTTATGCTTAACAAATAACTTAAGCTGGAACTGAGTAGAAATCATTCTAGCCAACCATTTCAAGTTGCTTTATATTAGAAAGTTAAGGCACCTCTGTCAATACATGTATTACTCATGACAAGCATAATCTAACTTCTCTTTGCATGTAAACAGAAACTATAAAGGAAGAAATCTTGCAATGAAATCTGAGAAGTAATGTATTAGGAGCATCTTCTTTCATCCAAGAACCAGTAAGTGAGGATGTGTTGAATTATGTTCTTAGACTCTGGGTGACAGTGAACATATTAACTGATTCCAAGACACAAAAATTATACCGCATTCCTTTCACTCCAATACAGCTTACAGTAATACCACAGCTACTTTGCAATCAGATTTTGTTTTGTAAACTTGAACTTTCTAGTATCAGATGTACAGTACAAAACTATATGTGTCGATAGGCAGCTTTTATGTTGCCAGGAAGAACAGAAGTAAATAGCAAGTATTTCAGTACAAGTATCTCTGCAGTCATAATGTAATTTTTTTCCCTATGCGGTTGTTTTGGAACAGCCAGAATATTCAGTGTGTATATATAGCAAGTTGCTTCTAATGTTTTACTGGTTTCCTAGCTAGGTATAAAACGACAACCGTAGTCATTTAAAAATAAGATACAGACTCAGTTGTAAATTCTGTCCTACAGTCATTCAGCTGAAGCTCCTAATAATGTTATTTATGTATGCAAGCGTTCACAGGATTTGGCTAAAAATGTGGACATTTAGATCTCAGCAAGTGGCTGCTATTAATTTTTAGTTAAAGAGGATGCTGTTTAGTTGAACTTTGAACATTTCATAACTAGTAGAAGAAAAGCTGCCAAAATGACTTCTTATGTGAAAGAGATTAACAGATGGGTGAAGAGCAGTTCACTCAGGTTCAATAGATTCATAGATTCATAGATTAAGGGTCGGAAGGGACCTAGTAGATCTTCTAGCCCGACCCCCCGCCAGGGCGGGAGAACAACAAAAAACCCCAAAAAGAGAAATGGGACTCAAACGAGTCCAGCCAGGTAGGCATCCAGCCTCTTCTTAAAGACCCCCAGGGTAGGGGCCAGCACCACTCCCCTTGGAAGTTGGAAGGACAGAAGAGATTTCAGTAGAAAAAGAGAAAACATTTTAAAGAACTTGCTAATATGCTAACTTCACAAATGCTAGAGGGCATCAGACTGCAGATCGCTGAAGTGGTGCACAGTTGGTGGGTCATGATGGACATGCAAATAGTAAAGAACATCTTTTCCCTTTGACTGTCCAGGAAAACATGATCTTTCCTCTTAGCCAGGGTTGACCATGTTTTTACCACCATTGGGGTAATCAAAAGCAAAAAAACGGGTGAAATTGTGTCAGCCTGTAACAATAAATTTCAAAAAGTGACAGCAGCTGAAGCAAACACATTGCCTCTGTGCTTGGTGAACTCAACTGGCTCTTGAAAACAAAAATCATAATACTGATCTGAATTTGCAAAGCCCTTAATAGGACCTCAGACTCTGACCCTCCCCATAGATCTCCCCACAAACTTCCTAATGTGCTCTTCTCCCATGCCATTTGGGATAAAGGAGTGAATATTTTAGGCTCTTGTCCTGCATCTTATCCTATTGCTTCCAGGGCACAGAAATTAGGTTTCCCCAACTCTCCCATTTCTTCCCTCCTCACTGCTCCAAAACAGTTTTTCTTGTGTCCCTTCCTTGCTGAGCTTCTAAGCTGGAAGTGAAGATAACCCAGTTTTGGCCCCAGGCAGATGATCCCAGTATGGACTCCTCTATGCATCCATAAAGGGTCAGCAGTAGGTGGCACAGAGGTATCCAACTAAACTACTTAAAACCTTAACACCCAGGGGTTGCATTGTAATATCTGGTTCCTAAAATGTTGCTTATGGTGGTAGAAACAAATATGGGGTGGGAAGGAGGAACGGTTGCTGGTTGGTAAGGATAGGTTGGTAAGTTTTGTTGTACCACAAAATAAAAATAATTTGCAGTAGATTCTAGCTGAAGGGGTGGAGGAGAAAAACCTGAAAGCAGAGCAAAGCAGGTGACATTACAGTTCACTCAAGTCCATTACAAAGCCTATAAATAGTCCAGTTTGCAGCAACATCAAGATACCAGCACTAGGTTTGGAGTAGATTTTCTCCCTCCATGTTGTTCAGACAGCAGAAAGAGAGTAGAAATCAGAAATAAATTCCTGCTGGGGATTCTTAGAGTGCAGAGTAGTCTCTGACAGCCACAGAGATAACATCTAGGTCCTTGCCTCTCTCCTCACTACCTACTTTGGGATGAAAGGCCACAGATAAAGGTAAGATATTCTACATAGCATTTTTTTTAGACCGTGTTAGTGTGTGGACTGTACAGAACACTCCTCTGTCCCAAATATCTCCCTGTCTAAAGTCAGATGATACTAACAGAGCACCCAATACAAAGCCCATTAAAGTCACAGGATTCTTTCTGTCAACCTCAATCAATTTACAATCTGGCCTCTGGGGAGGAATAGGCAGTGCCTTATGTAATAATACAACTCCCGAGGGCCAGATTCAGCTCTTACACCCTGGGTAATCCCATTTAAATCAGTGGCTCTTGCTCTGATAACACTTTTTTTCAGTGATTTATAATGGAATAATTCCATCAACTTTGGCTGAGTTGTTTCTGATTTATAGTGGTATAAGTAAGAAGAGA
>NW_017728993.1:39336547-39346547 GCF_001723915.1 Gavialis gangeticus | reverse complement strand
GGAAAAGGGAGGCTGGCTTTACACTGAGGTCACAACTCAGAGAGAGAGAGAGAGAGAGAGAGAGAGAAATTAGGGGACTAGGAAGTAAAGAGAAAGGAAGAAGAAGGGAATGTAGGCCTATGAAAGAGCAGCAAGTAGTTTTGTGGCAAAAGTGTGTATACACAGTAGAAAAAAATAAATTGTACACTAGAAATGTAACTATGTTTATGTTGTATGCTTACTAACATACTTTTCAGTAAATAACTACGTGATGATGGTGTTCAGTGCCCTACTGCTGACCAGGTGATAGAAAGATAGCATTCCTCTCAGAGGATATCATGTAAATCAGTTCTAGTGTGAGCAGTAGTTTTTTGTGTCAAGCTGACTGCAAATCATAATATTCATCTTCAGGGAAGGAGATGATGTGTCTGATACTTGTAACCACTGAGCTTCTATAGTGCAAATTCTGCTTGGTCCCTCTCTTCTGCTGAGGAAATGAACTCAGTGTGTGCTGTGTCCTTAGAGAGGTGACTAGGCATCTACTTTACAGAACTGCTTCTAATATCCCAAGTAGATTTGCTTGTTTTAGTGGCAACATTAAGTTTTAAATACCATTTCCTGCTGCTAGCATTGCAGTCAATTCAACCATGGAAGAATAACCTGTATTTTATTGTGACCTGGGTTATGGTTGACATACCTGTTAAATAACTTTCAATTACAAATCCAAGTTCTACCCTAACTTACAGTCCTGATATCTCTGCAGTTGCCTTTATACAATGATGTTTCACAGGTACAAATGACGTTATAAGCCTGGCTGTTAACTTTTTTATTGCTGGTAGTGATGTACAGGCTAGAAAGAATCCAGGTTGGTTTCCAGACTTGAAGCTCAGTTTGCAATGAAGACAAGAAGAAAATGAACCAATGAGGCACAAAACCATAGGACTGCTCAATACAAAAGGTCTAGTTTCACTTTATAGAGGATATCCTTAGTTTCAACAGAATGTCTGGTATAGACTAACCCCAATTGAAATTATTAAGATTATTCAGAGCAGCCACTTTAAAATAACAAATCCCAGATTGCCAGTTACTCTTGGACCCCTGTTCCAGTGGTGGATTGATAAACTGAAGCAAAACCCTGCCATGTTATGGAACTGCCCAGAGGTGGTGCAGGCAGGGCAGCTCTAATTTAGAGTAGCTCCCTCATGGCCTGTTTTGCTTCCAGTAAGCCAGAACTGAGAGGCTGCAAAGGTGACTTTAAGTCCTTTTTAGCTTGTTTGTCTGGGCTGCATCTGTGTATGTTATGTCTCTTGTCATGCACTTCATAATGGTAAATAAGTGCATTCCTAGGTATTTGAAAGTGTCTGTTAGTAAACAGAGCAGTTGGTATGGCTCCAAAAGAGGACCAGCATTAACTACATGACATGGCTCAGATATGTCAAAAGTGGTGTAATCTCCAGAAGGATTATTCTTTCCCTCTAGAACCAAACCCAAATGTGCTTCAGTGGTAACCTGACAGTTTATAGGCAATATGTCATCTGCCTGGAGGAAGCTCATCTTACTCAAATGCCTATCTTTTTCCCTCTCTCAAGCAAGGAGATTTTGAGATAGCGAGTCTACTACAAAAGCGAAAATAGGGGCAGCAATGAAGCAGAATACGTCTGGGAGACAGTTTTAACTTCAATCACAACTTGAGTTGCAGTACATCTGCCTTTTTCAAAATATGCCTCAAGTGTTCTATTGGGAGTTGTGCTGATCTCTGCCTTTCCACCATTTTCCATCTCTTTATGGAATAGAATGTCTTGCTTATCAGATATATACTTCCAATGCACTGTCAAATATCCAGAGTACTGTATGCTTAAAAATATCATGCATATTTATAGTAAATCATTATTTTATTATTGTGAAATAATTCTTGCACTGCCTATTGCCACACTTAGCAAAAGTTTGAGGAGTTTACTACTAGGACAACATTCAGCATATTGTATGATAACAACAGCTTCAATAATGAAAGGTTTTCTTTGTGCTACCTTAGTTTGTTTCACTTACAGAAAATACCAAGCACAAGAAACCATAAAATAGCACTTGACAGAATCTATAACCCTGAAAATTCCTTTCTGTTGTTTTAGCAATAAGTAATTTTACTACATCAGTATTAATATATGAATATACAAATGATTTTTGACAACGATATTAACAGCTTTGCAATTCCAAAATGAACAGTACCATGTTGTAAATAGGATACAAGTGAATACTATCTCAGTATAGCAAGTAATCTTGTTTCTGTTACTTCCAGCTTTTCAGTGAAGACTATAGGCATATAGTAGAGTATAAATTGACCAATAATTTTGTCTCTAGATTTTGTTGTCATAGGCAACTCAATGCCACAAGCGGCAGCATTGTGTTTCAAACAGAGGTAGTCTACCCATGTTAGAAAAGTCATGTTAACAATCTGGCAAGTAGTGCGTGTAGCTTCTATACTGGAATCCAAGAAGGCTGCCATGAATTCATGTTTTGGTCAATATGTCAGCCCCCACTAGGGTTAGAAAATTAATTCCAGTGACAAAACCAACATTGTACGAACCGAGGAGATCAATCATAACATTTCTGTTGCGGTAGCCACATTGGATTCCAAGATGTCTGACACATTACCATGTATGCATTGACTCAATATAACTAAAAAACCTAGTAAATAATACTTGAAATAATACTAAGACCTCACAGATTCTATCACTACAAATTTCATAGCAGGCCTACAGTATTGAAATCATTATAACTCAGGTTGGCCCACTTTTTGAGTTATACTGAATAAGACAATACCATTTTTTTAAATTTCAGAATGTGGATAAGTCAGATATTAATAATATATAACTCAATGGCAGTGAAACACACAGACATATGTTCGGCTCAAGGCAACAGGAAAATGTAATAGTCTAATCCAATGGCAATATAATGGTAATACAACAGTATATATAACATTAATACAATGGGTAATCACAGCTTTTCAGATCTCTTCATCACTTGAATCACTTTCTCAACCCCTGTAGTTATTATATGGATTGCAACATGGTGCCTCAGCACTTGCAGCCAGGAGTGCATGGCACGTTAGCCTGCTTGTAGAAGCATGCTGGTCCCTGGCATTCCGTCTTGCATTTGCAACTTGTTATCTGAAGATATTCTGCTGGTAATCGTTCAAGCATGTTTTTGATAGGAACATAACTGTCATTTTTAGTTTGCCAACCACACTGGTCAGGTGATGGGAATGGTAGATTAGGTTCAAGCACACTTTGCCAAAAGAGACTTTAGTAATTGGCTCTATGTACAAGGTACAGAAGGGAGTTGTATGTAAGTTGAAGTTTAGCCAGGGCTTTTTCTTGGTGGAATACTTTCACCTTAATATCCAGAAGGGTCATCAAATATGTTGACAGCTGACACAGCAACGCAACAAACTTTTCTACACAACTCTACAAGTCCTTATCAACATCAGCCTTACTTCGTAGACCTGCCAGTAGATGTGAACACTTTCCAAGCAGTTTTCTTAGTGTGACCACTGAACTGGGTAGTGGTGTAACAACTACTGACACTGTGGAATGCAATTAGAGATGCACAGACTGGCTTAGGCAATTCTGACACAATATCATGAACTGGAATGAATTTTACTGGGTTGCTTCTCTTCATCCAAACCTTAGGCGCAAGATTATGCTATAGAAAAAGGACCAGTATGTCCGTGTCATCACAGGAGAATACTGGAGAGGAGTATCCCTGACCAACTGCATGTTAGTTGTGTAAGAACATTCTTGTGTCTGCCTATCCTTGCTGTGAATGCTGTTGTGAAACGTCACATGAGCTGAAGTGCTCTGTTTTTCCATCAATGAAACCATTAACAATGAGCACTTTTTCAGTTTGGAAACATTGGTGTGATTCCTTAAGAAGCTCCTCACTAAGAAAATTAACTAGGTGTTCTTTGTTTGCTGGTAAGGATATGAAACTACGTTGCCGGTAATGAAAGTGATCTACTGCTATGTTTCTGTGGATTGACCTAGTAGTCTGAGTCCTTAATATTCTTCTGCCTGCCTTTATGGAGAGGGTATGTATTGACAGAAGACAATGTAGAATCAATTGCACATGTTGGAATAGTTGGCAAACACCTGTTGCACAAAGGAATCAACCAAATCTCCAAATGTTTGTGTAGTTTTCAGCTTTCCTATTCTCTGTACACGAGCCATGCTGTTAGCTGATATCAGCTGATTTCTCAGAGGTAGCATCTGGCAGAAGTTACTGCTTTATCTCCAATCATGATCCATAAAAGGGCTGCTTTATTAGCCATACTGAGCAATCTGTCCAGTTTAAAAAGTGACAGAGGGTATCTCAACAGTTTGTGCTGTAGAAAAGAGCGTATGTTGAACCTTCTACCACCTGCAACCACTGTTAGTAGCCTTTGCAGGATCTCCTTTGTGTTCTGCATCTGTTTCATTTTGCTGTGTTGTCCCATAACTGACTTTGTATCCTAGAAGGTTTTCAATTTTGATTTGGGTTTGTATGCATAGAAGCTCTCAATAACATCTGCAGTAAGATGTTTCTGGATAATAGTGTTCACAGGTTCTCCTCCTTTGTCACATGCATTCAGAATGTCTAAGTAAGTCTGAAGTTCTTGCTTCATTTGCTTCAGTGTGGTCAGAGGACATTCACCACCATTCATCTTTTACTAAATTGCAGTATCTTTCAAGTATATCTTTCAGACTGTATGCATTTTTCCATGCAAAACCAGCATCATCAATAACTTGATGCCATGCTCTCACTTCAGGAAAAAGAAGAATGTCTTCTTATGCAACCCCTACATGTGAATGGGAATGAGACACTTGTTGCTTCTGTTGTTCCTCCCTCCTTTTTTCGGGATGGTAACATGCCTCAGCAGCTATTATATTTTCAAAACCAATTTGGCAGCGCAGCACTGGATTCTTCTTTGCCAGCTTGTGTATTACATTGGCTGATTCAAACAAGAATGCCTGACTCAGTCTCTTCTTACTAGAATATTTCTGGCAGAATATGCATGTCCTCCAGTGAACTGTTGAAGTAAATGATCAGCTTGATGTCCTAGTGTGTTCTTCACTTGATGTTGATGGTAGGGTTTTCCTTTCATCTTGTACCTTCTGCAACTTTCTTAACAGCTTCTCATTATGTCCTTTGTGTGTAAAAGCTGTAGCAAAAATGGTGCCAACTGAAGCTTTTGCAATGTTGCAGCACAGGATCAACACAACATGATAGTCTGTCAAGAATAATGCCATAACAATGTCAAATTCAGCAACTGTCCTGTGTTGAATGAGTGCCTTGTTTATTCGCACAATTACAAACCAGGTGTACTTTGGCTAACTGTTGACTGCAAAGCTACTTCAAAACATCTGATGCATCTTGTAGATTCCCAGTTATACCTCCTGAGTGTCACTTGACTCAACATACTATTGGCTCCATTGTTAAGTTTGCTTAAGGGTGATAAGAGTGTGTCTCTTGACAACAACCTATTGGAGGTTTTCATGCTGAGGTAATCTGAAACAGAACAGATGTGATATAGCAATTTTGCAATTCTTTTGTGTATCTAATAATGAACAAAAATAAATTTGCAGCATCTATCTTGGAATCCAATATGGCTACCACAACAGAAATATTATGATTGATCTCCTGAGTTCATACAATGTTGGTTCCATCACTGGAATTAATTTTATAACCCCAGTGGAAGCTGAAATATTGACCAAAATGTGAATTCATAGGAGCCATCTTGGATTCCAATATGGCGGCTACATGCACTACTTGCCAGATTGGCAACATGACTTTTCTACCATGGGTAGACCACCTTTACCTGAAACACACTGCAGCTGCTTGTGGTAATGAGTTGCCAATGGGGTGATACCTTTACCCTTCTTTTCACCCCACTAATAAGGACACAGTACATGTTTTTTGTTTAGCCTCACATGCTTACAATATTGTAATATGTGCCTAGTCAGTGGTGTAGATGGGATTTAGGAATAAGGACTGTGTCCAAAGCCAATTCTGGGAGTAGTGGAGAGATGCAGATAACTTTTAGCAGAAGAAAAATTGAGAAGCCAGAAAGAAGAATTCAGTAAAATCCTCTCAAAGTAATGGCATGTGATCTAAGGTCATAATGTATTGCCTTTCCACTTCAGTTTTCTTACAAAACCATCCTGTACTTGTCTTTTCCTCACATCTGTATAATGTTGTACAGCTACAGGGCTAATCCATTCAAACTTCCCCATTCTGTTGTCTTTGGCAAATACATCTGAAGAGGCTGCAGGGCTGAAAAGGACTCCTCAGCAAAAGCTGTTGTGACAAAGTAGCATAGATGTGAAGAAGCTTGCACATCTCAATACATTTTGAAAACACTTTGCTCTGGCAAACTGCTATATATGCTTAGCAACTCAAGCCTTTTGTCTCCTCAATTTTCTGCTTCCTGTAAGTTGTCCAAGTTCGCTTTTACTTTTGATTTTGGAATGATTGAGAGGGTATTTTAGAGATGATCAATTTAATTATTTGACTCTTAGTAAGAGAGAGGGTAATTATACTTGTGGGGTGGACAGAGGTTGCCTATATGACAAGTGTTCTCCTACTTGCACTACCATGCTTTCAATCTAGGGCACTGTAGTGGGGGGTAGATTGCATGCTTCTGCACTTTCTGGCATAATCTGTAGTTTGCTTAATTTTTTTTTTGAGGCAACATATTGATTTCACTATAATACAAATAGTAACCTTTAAATTCTACTGTATAGCATGTCATATTTCAGTAGTACCAGTGAGTCCCTATAGCCCTGACCCCCATCACAGGCTTGTGCACTGTTACACTGCATATTTTAAAGCATTTCTTATCCTTTTCCTGTTGGGTAAGGGAATTGAAGGGGAGTCCCAGTAGGTCTAGACATTAAGCAGGGGGCTGTTAAAGTATCTGTGCTGTAAAGATCAGTGCCACTGGAGGGTACAAGCTCCCTTGCATCTTCACTTTGTTTCTTCTTTTCAATATTTTTTTATCTTGTGTGTTTACTGATATAAAAACACATCTAAAACAGGGCCTGATTTGCCAATTTATAGACCAGTTCTACAAAAGGGCAATTCCATTGATTTCAATGGGTGCTTGAAAACAGTGGAACTCTACTGAAGCTCTGGTCTTTGTTTTCTAATGTCTTTTCAGTTGCCAGGAAACATCACTTTTTGGTTATCATTGCAGTCTGTTTTGGTGAGTTTCAATCCTGAACTATTATATGCATATTTGCCCAAGTCATTAATTTCAGATTTTGGTACACTTCCTTGCTAAGAGGTATTTTATATTAAATACATCAAACATGTTTAATAATTTTGCAGGCTCTTAAGAGGTGGTAAGTCATATCAGTAATGTCCCTAAATCAATGACTAAGTCAAATAAACATAAAATAGTGAGTTTAGAATTGTAGTCAAAATTAGGATACAACTTACCTAAACAGATCAAAGCAAAAATAGAAAACTGACTCAGCATCTTTCTGCACAACCAAAAATTCATCCAAAATGGGAGAAGAAAACTCTTCTGTTGTGCACATTTGCAAACCTAATGGGAACATCATCCTTCCTCACACATTACTTGCTCCCCAAAAAATCTCTAAGCTAATCAAAGTAAGAAGAAACAAATATTTCTCAAATATATATAAGAACAACAAAACGGAACCCCAGTCACTTATTACATTTGCTCTACACAATAAGAGGAAGTTTAATCAAATCTCTTAGAGATTTTGTCAGTCCCTTCCTATGCACCCATGCTTCCAGGCTATATTCTCAAAATCTAGACATGACACTAATTGTTGCTCGTTTGTCTCCTCAAATAGCATCCCACCTAGCTTTGTCAGTAATTTTCTTTTGTAAGGCGATGTTCAAACTAGCCATTCTAGATATATAATCTAGTGGATAGTTTGAAAATGCCTTGCTATAACTCTGAGACACCTTTGGCAAATGGTCAAAAAGACCACTGATTTTTACAAAGTGCTCCATCATTTCTGACCACTGTCTTCATTTACACAGTGCATTTTCTCTCATTTTCCAGAGATGTGAGAGATGCATGTTGTTGCCATGAAATTTTCTGAATGAGTCCATGTGGATGATTGTTCCTATGTTGAAGCCAAGAAGTTATTTAATGGGGTAAGCAATTAGATGTTTGCTATATTCCAAATTCTTTCCAGTATGCCTGAAGATTGAATGATGAGCATTAGACTGATTCCAAAATGGCTGGCTGGATTTCAGTTGTATCTTCAGGGCTAGGGACAGACATTCAAAAAGCCTGAGCCTGAATTGATTCCATCTTTGCAGGTTAGTCTAACTTGGCTAGGCTGAACAGGTTTGATACTGGACAGACATTCTCTGTGGACTGAGGACATTGAGGCACATGCCTGCAGTGGCTCAGGCTAGAATCCGGGGGGTGCTAGAGCAGCCCTCCCTTCCCTTCTGCAGGGAGCTGAGCTTAGGGGGGCATGGCCAGGCCCCAGCAGGACTCTCTCTTTTAGGGAGGTCTGCCTGCACTGTCGCAGGCTTTTCCCTGCTGGCTGATTAAAGGGTGGGAGTGTTACAAGCCCCCAGCCTTGGGCTAGCACTCTGAGGCAAGGCAGGGGAGGCCAGCAGTGCATGCATCTGTTGATGATATGGAGCTTTTCAGTCTCCCTCCCTGCTTTGTCATACTGTCTGCAGCAAACTGACAGGCGAGCAAGCCAGCTGGGGGAAAGGGGTGGGGGGGGCAGAGGGGGCTGATAACAATCTTTATCACTCGATTAGCAAAACAATAGCCTCTCTTCACATTACTTCAGACTTTTTAAACAGTTTACCCACTGATCTGTTGATTAGCTCCAAAAGCCCTAAGTGGTCACTGTTCTGTCTGCCTATCCCAGCGAAATTGAAGAGAGAGAGAGACACACACACATAAACAAACACCTCTTGGCATTAGCTAGCATACCGCATGCTGGCTATGGTCCATGCTGTGGCAGAGAAGAGAAGGGGATCTCTGCTTAACCCGCGAGCGGTGAGGGGCGGAGAGGAGGGCATGGGGAAGCCAGAAGACCCTGCTGTGCCTGCAAGTCTGTGCTGAGCTCAAGTCAGGGAGTGGAAGGGAGGGGCCAGCCCTGCTCTGGAGCAGAGAGCGCCGCCCAGCCCAGAGAGCATCCTGGGATGCTGGGGGACTGTGACTTAACTTAAACGAGCAAGGGGTCTTGGATATACATTGCATAAACCGGTTTGAGCCAGATCAGTTAAGTCTGATACTACATTCAGTCAGGTTTATCTCAAAATGGTTTAAGCCATTTACAAACTGGTTTATATGCACTGAACATCTGTTCTGTTACAGGTTTAAACTAGTTTCTGGTCACTTAAACTGGTTTATGTGTAATGTCTGTCCCTAGCCCAGAAGGTTTTGGGGCCTTTATGAACTGATACATTCAAGTTGGCCGTAGTCCAATTTCATTCATGTGCTGCATGTGCATCTTTGTGGAGTTTGGTTTGGAATATGTGCCAGAACAGACAACCATTGAATGGTGTTAATTTTAATGTTCTGGTTATGATTCCTTTCTTGGTATCAACCTGATGAAATTTGGTTAGTGTGCTCTCCGCTGAGAAAGGTACAAAATAGTCAACTATACTGTTTGAAGTTAGTGTGTATCAGCACTCCATGTTGTGCCCATGAGTTCTCAGTTGAAGCTAGCTTTTGCTTCTATCTTTGCACTTGTCTATTCCCCAAAGGGGTTGCAAGGTCAAAATTATGTCAAGGTTAGTCTGAAGTAGTTCTCATAAGGCTCACTTTATATGTGCTGACTAGGCCTAGGCGAAGCGGCTAGTATTCACTTCGGATTCGGATTCAGCTGATTCAGGGGGGACAGTGATTCGATTCAATGATTCAGATTGATTTGGCTGAATCTGATGTGGAGATTTGGCTGCTGCGGGGGTTGGAGGGACTCGGGGAGCAAGCAAGGGATGGGGCCTGGCAGGGGTCCCCCCATGGTTCCCTCCCCCC
>NW_017728993.1:39331993-39336170 GCF_001723915.1 Gavialis gangeticus | reverse complement strand
CCATGGTTCCCTCCCCCCTCCTCTAGCCCCCCTCCCCTGTCCCCTACTTACCAGCTCCAAGTCCAGCTCTAGCTCCCTGCTGCAGCAGGTGGGGACTGCCCAAATAGTCAAAGCTCTCCGAATCTTTTCCGAATTGATTCAGAGAACTTTGAATCGATTCAGACCTTTTAATTAGTCCCCTGATTCCATTCAGAGTCAGAGATTCGGCCACTGAATTGGGCTAAATCTCCTCTGAATCGAATCGGCACCTGAAACTTTGCACTGCCCTAGTATTGACCACAAAAGGTGACACTGGTTCTCAATGTGCCATTACTACAGAGTTAATAGAGAGGGTATTGCTGATGGTGGTGTGCTCTTCACTTCTGTGATGCAAAAATGATGTTGTCAGCATAACTTACTCTCCTTGCCAGTGTGTCAGATAAGTCACTGTTGTCATTCCTAAGTAGTGAAGGAGTGAGGACAGATCCATGGGCTAGGCTGTCACTGAGGGTACATGCTTTGCTGACCTGCCCATTCAAGAGAACATAGCATCTGTGTTCAGACTTGTGGCCAGGAATTGCATAATGGTATGGCACAGGATGATCTTTCAGGCCTTGATCAGCAATTAATACTCCATACCACGTTATAAGCAGCAGATAAATTTATCAACACGTCTGATCATTAGGACCATTCGAAGGCAGCTTCCGCATGTTTAGTAATGGTGAGAATCTGTTCATAGCAACTTCATGCTGACAAGGAACCAGCCTGTTCCTTTGGCAGGGTGAGACAGACTAGTAAAACTGAAAATAACAAGCCATACACAATGTTTCTGTTGCGTGTTATTGATTAGCAAAACTAAAGCAATCAAAAATCTAGCTGGTATAGATTTGTTGATGTCCCAGTGTCATTAGCATCATGAAATGTGGTTTGTCAGGATAATCTAGAAACAAGTACATATTGGAGACTCAGTCAAAACTGAGGAAATCTTAGTTTGAAATGACATTTCTGAAGAGCTTTGGAGGAAATCTGAGACTGCTTCCTCCCCCCACAAATTCACATGTAAATATCTGCCAATGAAGTATTTTGGGTACCAAATAAAGCAAGAAGCCAGGAGCATATTGAACAAACGTGATCTGTGAGAATGAATTCATCTTGATGGCTAGTCAGGAGGTGCTTCCAACATATTGCTTCTTCCCAGAAATTAAGAAACACAAAGGGAAAATGGGCATGTCTACAAGTGCGCATTGACTGCACAGTAACTGCAATTACTGTGCAGTATGGGCACGCATCTACATGTAGATGGTCATACTGTGCAGTAAATGTGTCGATTTACACTGACTTGAGTGTAAATTTGATACAGGTATCAAATTTATGCCTGATTTAGTTACTGTGCAGTAATATGTGTAGATGTTTTACTACGCAGTAACACTGTGTGTGTGGACTGACTTAGGACTAACTTTAGTCCCAAGTCAGTCTACACACAGCATTAATGCATGTAGATGCTGGCCTATTCCCTCTTACTGTGCAGTAAATTTAAGCCAGTGCAAATGCATGTGTAGACACGCCCAGTTAATACTAAATAACTGGGAGTTAATCAGTGTTAAAGAGTTGAACTGTTTAGTAACATACTAGATTTGGAAACTGACTGGAGCAACTGGCATTCTGGCTAAAAATAAACTAGTGTGGTCTGGCATTTATCAGGTCTGATTTTACAGCCTGGCACTCTGTCAAATAAGGAGGTCAAGGTAAGAAAGGAAAGGGAGAGAGAGCTGTGACATCAGTATCAAACCAGCATCTCTGTAGAGTGCTGGGTGATATTCCCTCCTTTGCTTGGAGTCTCCTAATATTTGGATTATGCCTGACAGCTGCAACAAAGGCTTCTATTGACAAAGTCATTTGAATCAATGATATAGAGCAACACTATCTCACCCCTGATTTCAGTAGAAAGTACTAAGAAAAATGAAGAGTTTGCTTGGAATTGCTAATGGCCTTAGCTACATTTGATAGAGCCACATCTTAAATTTTTATTCCAAACCCTAATTTCTCTAACACTACAACAAGAAAATCCAATCCAACATAGTCAAAAGCCTTCAGTGAGTCATCTTTTTTGGCTGCTAAACTGTCATCTTGTTGAGTTGCTTTCCAGTGTTTCCAGCAGGAAGGGGAGTAATGAAGAACACAAAGACTTTCAGATGATTTGTCCATGAGATGAACATCACCCTGCTGCATATTCTTAGAACGTAGCATTCCTTTCTTCCTGAGCACTGTGTACACATTAGTGGTGTCACTACACAATAAAGGCCACTGATGTCAAAGGAATGTCAGGAAATAACACTTGTATTGGGCCTACGGTAAAAAATAAATAAGATGTATTCTGGATCTGTCGGTTCTGCTACCTACAGACCTAAGGCACATATCACTGCAGTATCTAAGCATCACATCTAATGCCTCGCATCTTCATGTTTATGTATTTTCTCTTCTATAAAAGAAAAAAAAACTACCACAAATCCAAAACGCACATACACACAACAAATTAAGGTGTTTCTTCACATTGCACATATGTTGTTTGTTATTTATTTGTCCTTTTTGTTCTTATCTCTAAGAAGTATTTCAAATTGTCTTGACATTTCATCTATGCACAGAGCTGGAAAATTTTGCCTTTCCACTGGTTTTATAACCAAATGATAACATTTTTTTTTGTCCAGTGCATCATTGCAAATGTTGGCATGAGGAATAGTTTTTGCCAATGAAAGATGAGTTTTCTTAGTGAAAGCAGGAATCTTGACTGGCAGAGGTTAAGGGTCAAATTCTGATTTCTGCAGTTGTTGATCTTGACATGGAATGAATATATTGCATGTAATTCTTCATAGCCACTGTCCTGGCATGAAGACTGGACAAAAGTGCATGGATAGCATGGATGAAGTGCATGAAACACTTTTAAAGTACAAGAAAACAAGCAGTAATGAAGCCCTTAATTCTGCACTGAGGATGGTGCATGCAGACCCCTGTGTCTGTGAAGAGCCACATTAAAAGGCAGGGGTCTCAGGCTTTCTCAGGGGAGAAGATGGGAGAAGGTTTAGTGACCCTAACAAAAGAAGTATTCAGAAAATGAAAGCTGAAGCTCTACTTCAAGCTGAAGCTTGTTGTGTTGCTCCTCACATGTCTTAGTGAAACTATTTATTATACAACTGAGACTGTACAAATAGTAGGTATGAATGAAGATGAGAGCTGCTATTTCAGCACTGAGGTATTAACAAAAGCGGAGAGAAGTAAACCCCAGAAGAAGAAGCAGCTTCTTTCTTTCTTTTCTTTTCTTTTTTTCTTTTTTTTTTTTTTTGAAAGTCTATCCACCAAATAGTGGAAACTTAAAACTCAGTTTCAGGAACACCTCACATTGCTTTTTTTTTTTTTTTTAACTTAACTCTTATCTAGAATCTTTTCCAGCTCCCCATTACTCTGCAACCAAAATGGCCTCTGTCTCCCCTTCTCTTATTTCTTCAGTTTTCAGCATGGATCCACAGCATGCACTTGAAAGATAAGTGTGCTTTAAATGGTAGTTTTTTTACAATGATCATACGTTTCCAACTTAATAGGCAGTGTTCTTTCCTTCCCCAGTCTGGGCTTGATCAAACAAATTAATCAAAACCAAAAGAAAGCAAAACATTTAATTTAGATCCAACAGGTTTACCATCCTGACTGCGATGCTAACACTTGCAACTGATTTTTATGATCTTGAGATGATTCCCAGTGAATCCTGATGAGATGATGATACAGTATAAGTCTGCCAGTGCAACAGCCAATAGAATGTATCAGCTAGTTAGAAACTTAATACCAGACAAAAATCAACTGAACCCAAAACCTGTCCTAAATGAGCACCCATAGCCCACTGAGGTATGGTTGAATCATTACTGGTTGGCTACTTGGGGTAGACAGAGCACAGGGTGTGCATATACAGGAATCTACCAAGGGATTTGGATTAAGAACTTTGGAGAGATGGTGGTGGATCTATCATCTGCAGCTGCTGGAAGTTCGCTGCTGTGTGGGGAGCTTTCACCTCCTTTTCTGCTGCTGAAAATCGGTGTTTAAATGGCCACTCTACACATGTATCGACAGAAAAAAGAGGTGACATTGTCTCATATGCATGCATGCCTGTGTGCGTGTGCGTGCATGTGTACACACACACACACACACACACACA
>NW_017728993.1:39309637-39331882 GCF_001723915.1 Gavialis gangeticus | reverse complement strand
CACACACACACACACACACACACACACACACACACACACACCAATGGACCTCCGGCTGCTGCTACTGCACCATGTGTCACCACTGCCCAGGGAGCAGTAGCGGCCAGTTACACCTCTGCCTACTAGAGAATAAAGTGGCTGCCCTGAAATGTGAGGCAGAGAAGCATGTGAAAGTGATTCTAAATGTTGCCTCTGACTCATGTCATATGGCTGATGAGAAATGCTAAATGTACAGGTTTATATCATTTTTATTTGAAAAAGAAAAAAGATGTAATTGAGCTTCCAACAGGATGGTTATTGTCATGGTAGTTTGGGCTGGAATTTTAAATGTAATTAATATTTTTAAGTGGCAAACCTAATTTTGGTCCCTTTTAAAATGTCTCAAGTTGGCCACCCATAAAAAAAGAGACTAATCTGGAAAATGGAGGCCAGATGGTATTGTATATAGGATAGCCATTGGTGGGTGGTTACATGGGTTGATAGGCAAGATATAATATTAAACGCTAGCTTTGGTAGCTGCTATGATAAACATAAGTCATCTGGGAGGCCAGTGGATAGCAGAGACTCAGTAGCAGTGCTTCAAAACCTTAATGCATCATTGAGAGGTTGACTTCTTAAGAAAATCCTCAGACTCCCTGACTACTAGCATCGTTTTTCACACTCTTGAAAGCATTTAATAGAAAATAGAGGTTGTTAAGCCTTAACTTCAGTGGGTTTGCCCTGGCCTCTAACACCTGCCCCATAATATCTTACTGGGCCTGGTTTTGCAAGTGACCAGAGAGTGTAAGTTTCAAGGGCAGTATCCTCAGCTAAAATAAATAGACATATCTCTGGTGACTTTGTGGAGCTAGGCTGATTTACAGCAATCCAGGATCTGGACTTGGAGCTTAGGGGATGTGAGGACTGGGGCATTACAGTTCTGCTGTATGAGTCCCCTTCTAACCATAGTTCCCCTATTTTTGTGCGTCTTGGGGATAGGCAAAATGTGGTCCCATATTAATCATGTAAATACAGAAAGGTTAGTTTCTGATTTATACTC
Organism: Gavialis gangeticus; assembly: GCF_001723915.1. Taxonomy (NCBI): domain Eukaryota; kingdom Metazoa; phylum Chordata; order Crocodylia; family Gavialidae; genus Gavialis; species Gavialis gangeticus. The sequence continues at coordinate 39,330,843 of NW_017728993.1, read as the reverse complement.
TTCCGTGGTGTTCAAGGAAAGTGGCAGAAGTTTAGCAGCTGAGATGAGTAATTTCCACAAGTGAGATAGAAAATGCATATATCCTCAGTTTATCATATTTCCTATTTTTCAAGTGTTTAATGTTGTGTAAAATTTCACTGATAGGACGCTTAATAAGTTATTCAAAAAAAGCCTTAAGTAAGATTAGCAATTTGCACCTTTTTAAAAATTAACAGTACTCTTGTTGTTTTGATATACAGCTCCATTATCAATTTGCATCTTTAAAGAGGTGTAACCTCTCTCTGATAACTTGTTCCATTTTCTTATAGTTAGCTGAAAAGAGTCAGTTTTACTTTCCCTATGTAACTTTTACTTCTGCATAATTAAAGCAAACTGGTAAGAAAAATAAGTCTAAAGAATTGGAGTGTTATTCCGATTTGTTGTAACCTAGGCTATCAAAGCTGACTGGTAATCTTGCCGAGAAGTAGCCCTGCAGGTTATTAAAGAAAAAAATTAGTTTCTGAAAATATATCAACAACATTTCTTCATGCTTGAGCAGTCACATACCCATAACCTTCTTATTTATTAAACTGGCTCCAGGGAACTGTACAACCTTCAGCCTGCAATCGTGCAATGAACTCTGCCAGTTGTATGAGAGGAGCAATCTTGACTGATAATTCCCATATTCCAGCTGGCGTTGCCCTATCTGTTCTATTTCCCTTCATCCCAGGAAGGCATTTTTTAAAATGTGGTCCAGTCAACAGAGGTCATCCCCTTTAGAATATTCACTAGCCTCATAAGTGTCACATATGGAAAGGTGCTAGAATTATGAATTGTAGACACATTTGTCCCAATGTAAATATTGCAAATAGGCCTGAAAAATGAAGTCTGTATTTTAGTTTCCAACTCTAGTGGAACTTAAATAAACAAAGTTACCTTTACCTAGAAAATGCTTCAAACAGCTTATTTTAGGTCTTTTGTTCTTAATGGCGAAACTGAATTGATAATACTGGTCTTTACTTGGCTTCTTTTATATTTCCATAAAAGCGATGTCTTGAAGCTGACTGGCTACCTCGTCAATGACCATCTGTAAACCCCAATCATATTTAGGGGTTACAGGTCTGTTTTGTTCAATGGTAGTATTGGGGTGATGTAGCCATGATGGTCCAGAAAGAATGCTAGAAGCAAGGATTTTTGTGGGTGATATTTTTGGACCAACTGTATAGCTGGGAGGAATATAGATAAGCTTGTGGGTATTGTTGAACCCTTCTTCAGTTCTCTGGAACAGAAGCAGCCAAGAGTGGATGTGGCTTCAAAAATGATATTATATGCCGTTCCCTGTGTTTTTATATTGGTGAGTGTATTGTGGTATCAGATTACAAGTGGTGACTGTGAGGTACGTTTCTCCATAATGCTTAGGAAAGTCATGTGAAGGCATGACTTGGGCACCTTTGGTCATTCTGAATTTAGAATTACTTTTTCATGTAGAAATTACAGAACTGAAACCTGTATACTTGTGTGTATTAGTATAAGGTATGTATGGTCTGAACTCAGCCTTCATATTGGTTGTTTGGGATGAGTGTGATGGTATATAGATGGTGGTAACTGGAAAGGATTATGAGGATGATCAGTTGATGAATGGAATGGAGGGGGTCTCGCATTAAGTACATGTTTTCTTGGCTTGTCCTTCATTTGGATACAGTAAAATGAATTACTATAAGTATAAAAACATGTAAAAGATACAAAAAGAGGAGAAGGAAAATGAATATTCTATTGGGAATTGAGGACTGTAAGGGAAGAGGGTTGTCGTTATGATTCCAGGCCTGGGCTGTTAGCGTGGCCAAGGAGCTCAAAAGAATAGCTGGAGACCAGTGAGCAGCAGGAGCCAGGGAGAAGGTTAGGAGCTCTGCTGCTTAATTCTGTGCTTAAGGTTTGCTTTCTGGACTGCTTCTAACCTCAGTATCTCTCCATTATTCCAAGTAATGTGATTTCCTCATGTTGATCATACCTGAATGGCTCTCTAGTGAGCTACTGAGGGAGCAGCTACTTCTGGAGTCCTACCAGAGCATGATCTCTTGTTAATGGCAGGGCATAAAGTTGGAAGCTGGAAGTTGTCCGTGTTGCACAAAGGCAGGATCCGACATCTTTATTTTAGAGGAGCAGCCTCCACAGCATTAGGCAATAGAAGAAACGCTGAAGTTGACACATTGGCTTTTCATTATAGAATTCAACAATTAAAGTGCCCAGTAAAAGGGAATAAGTCTTGTTTAATTTTAAAATATTAAGAGTGACCCATCTCCAAGATGTTATCAGAATAGATCTGCAGGAGAAGGCATGACTTTTAGGGCTATGTGAAGCTTTGGGTGGTGATTCAATTCAGAAGAGATTTGGCCCAGTTTGGTAGCTGAATCTCCCAATCTGAATCAAATCAGGGGACCAATAAAAAAGTCCAAATCAATTTGAAGCTCTCCGAATCTTCAGAAAAGATTCAGAAAGCTTCGATGATTTGGGCAGTCTCGGCCTGCTGCAGCAGGGAGCTGGAGCCGGACTTGGAGCTGGTAAGAACAGGACGGGGAAATGGGGCTCAAGGAGGGGGGAGGGGACCATAGGGGGTCCCTGGCAGGCCCCTACCCCCACCCGCTCTCTCACCCCACCCCCATGGCTGCCTCGCCTGCCCCAGCTCCCAGTGCTTTAAAAAAAAGCCCAACTCACTGGGTGCTGCCAGGTGGGTAGGCGATCCTCACTGCCCCCCCCTCCCCTGCACTGCATGGGGGGGGTGCTGCACAAGCTCCCCAACCTGCCCGCCCGCCCCAGCTCTTGCCCTTTAAGAAAAAAAACCCCTGAAACCCCTCCCCCCACACACTCACCAGCTTTTGCAGTGGCCTCGGGGCTTTGCGGAGCTCATGAAAGAGCCCCACCATATGGCACAGGGCAGCGTGAGGCAGCAGGGATCGCCCTTGGCCGGGCAGGAACTGTTAAGGCTGGGGATTTTGGGTTTGTTTTTTTTCTTAAAGGGCCAGGACCCGGGGTGGGTGGGGGTAGTGGGCGGAGGTCAGAGGGCTTGTGCAGAGCCCTCCATGCATTGGGGGGCAGTGGGGATTGCCCCCTTGCCCAGCAGCACCCAGTGAGTCGGGGCTTTTTTTTTCAAAGTGCCGGGAGCTGGGGTGGGCAAGGCAGCCATTGCTGGGGCTGGGGGAGTGGGCAGGGGATGGGCTTGTGTGATTCGGAGAGTTGGCAGTAGCCAAACTGATTCGGGACAGTGATTTGAATCACCAAATTGAATCACTGTCCCCCAAATCGGCCAAAACCGAATCTGAAGCGAATACTAGCCGCTTTGCATAGGCCTAATGACTATGTGGTAAAAGGCAGCACCCTGCTGTGGTGTACTAGGACAACTTACTCTGTACAGGCTGGCTCCTGAAAGGGAAACAGTATAGCTGTGTAAGCACAGCACCTTGCAGAGAGGCAGAGCTCATGTGCAAGTGCACAGCACCGCAGTTCCAGTTTGTGAGCTGGTGGGGTGAGAACAGGTACAGTGTGTTTGTCCTCAGTGCTGCCCTGTACTGTATTGACACAATCAGCTGCTGAGGTAGAAATCTGAAGGAAAGACGATTTTAAAATACTTTTCTTTTCACAGTATCAAATAGACATTTATTAAAAAAAAGAAATATTACGTAAAAATATAATTGTCTTTAAAGGGTCATGGTACCAAATCTGAAGACAGCCTGTAATTAGGAAATGTAAAACAAAGGGATTTCAGTCCAGATTTAATGTACAAATCTCAGTGCAACCTCAGCTGTAGAGTCTCTACCAGAACCTCTGTAATAGCAAGTTATCCTTTTTAGAACAATAACTCATATAATCTATCTGTCCTCAGTATAATGAAGATTATTAGCTTCTCTTGGCCATTGATTATGATACATTAGCTCTCAAGTTAATCAGCTTCTGCTTTGATAGAAGAGAGGCATTATTATTGAATATAAACAAGAGCAAATTCAGGCAGAATATAAACAGTGAACAAAGAACAGCATCACAAATCAGAATCTTGTTCTTAGTCTAAGCTTGATTTATCTCTGAGCTTCAGGGCAACTTAGTTGTCTCTCATGGCAGCATTGTTTAGCTGCTTTCCTGGCCCCTTCCCTGGTAAGTCTGGTAAAAGTGTTGTCCTTGAAATCTCTAAGGAATATCCTTTTTCAATTTGAGCTTGAGGTTATCATTAGAATGCATTTTAATGATACATATCCTTCCCTAGTTCATACATGCAAGTCGTACAAATTATTGATTTTTATCTTAGATCATTAAGAATTTTAACATACACTTTGGCAACTCAGATAAAAAAGGTGCTATTACAGAGCTTAACAAAGGTTAATTTTGGCATATAATTAACTAATCAACCAGCAAGCCAAAGACAACTTTGTAAGTTAATTCTCATGTAAGATAAAAAGTTCAAAGAAAAAAAGAAAAAATCCTGACCACTGAAGAGACCAGATGGTGAAAATACTGTGCTGCAGTGACATTCTTTGTTTGAAAAGTCATAAAGCTCAAAGCAGGCATAGTAGCATGGGAAAAATAAAACAAATACACGCGTGCACACACACACACACACAACCAACTAGTAGCAATAAAAAAATTTTGAGGAGCTCAAGAGCAATATCTGTCTAATCTATCTAACCAGTCAGGATAATAGGTGCAATAATCAGCCATAACATCAAAAAAGAGCAATACCAAAAAATTAAAAGCAGCACAATGTCCAGTTTGTCCAACAATAAGGACAGTTACAATTCTTTAACCAGAATAATTTAAAAGCAGTATCCAAAGCACTTAATCAACAATCAAAGAAACTAGGAATGATTAACTGCATGGCGTCAGAATCTATTCCTTTTGTTCCAGAACAATGTTCCTCCCTCCCTTCTGCATTAACTATTTTAGAGCTTTATAGCTGGACCCACAGGTACCAACACAGAGGATTCACACTGTGTGTAGTACATGAAGACAAGCAAATGATCTAGAATTGTGGCCCTTTCTGAATCAGATACAGAGCCACATAAGTACCTATGAGGTGCATCTACACGTTCATTTAATGTGTTGTAGTTACTGAGTATTAAGTTTAGTGCTTGGTTACCAAGTACTAATCTCTACCTCCTTTATTGCCTATTTTCATTAGATATCAATACGCTGGAACTTGCAGTACTGTGCAGTAGCACTGGTGCACAGCTTTTTAGTGATGCTTACTGTGTTGTAGCCTAATACTATTGTGCAGTAGCATGTTAGCATGGTTTTTGTCTGGCACGCTACTGCACAGTTAGCATCTCATGTAGATGTGCCCACTTTGCAGTAATTACAGGTGTATCCTGTAGGTATGGCCATACAACCTGTCTTCAGGCTGATGTACTCCACCCTGTGTTTCCCATTTAGATATCTGTAAGTCTTCTAAATTATGACTTTTAAAAGTTTTGACAGTTATTTTTACCATTTCTTGACCTACTCCTTTTTGAAACCCACTTTACATTTGTTTCTCATCTCTACCTCCTTTATTGCCTGTTTTCATGAGAGTTCTTCCCCTGGCTTTTCATTTCTATGTGTGTTCCACACAAGTACATTTAATTAGAATTAAATTAGAACCCAGGCATTTGCAGACTTAGTACCAAAGGCTGGATGGCAGCATTTTTAGTTTAGGCCAAGAAGCTATTTCTGATTGCTGCCACAAAATGGTCCACACTGAATAACTCAGTCCCCCTCTGTCAAAGACCTGTACCCCTACTTGGTGATTAAGGGCTAGTGTAAGAAGGAGCAGATACACCAAAGCAGAACTATACATTATGTAATTTACTACTGAACTGGTGTTCCTTGGGAGGAGAAAAAGTCTAGGGAGAGGCATTCAAAAAGCCCGAGCCTGAATAGATTCAGTCTTTGCAGGTTAATCTAACCTGGCTAGGCTACATCAGTTTTGTACCTAGACAGACATCCTATAAATGCAGACACATGCCTGCAGTGGCTCAGGCTAGAAGCTGTGGGTTGCTAGAGTAGTCCTCCCATCCCTTCCACAGCACTGAGCTGAGGAGGGGTGTGGCCAGGCCCCCAGAGGATGCTCTGATTAGCCCAGCAGGGAATTGATAACAGTGTTTATCACCCTCTAACTCAGGTTTATCACCCCATTAAGAAAACAACAGAGGGACATTAGCAGCTACCTGTTGATTCTGCCTGTTGATTCTACCTGTTGATTCAGCACTGACCAAAACCAGCATGTGGTCTGCTAGCTAATACACAGATACCTCCTCAGCAAGGCAGAGTAGAGAGGGGAATTTCTGCTTAGCAGGGAGTGGGGAGGGGTGGGGCGGAGCTGCAGCCAAGGAACAGAGGGGTGGGGCCACCCAGCCTAGAGAGCATGCCAGGATGCTGCGGGTGTCTGGTTTATCTTAAATCAGCAATGGGGTCTAGGACAGATATTGCATAAACCAGTTTGACCCAAATCAGTTAAGTCTGATACTATGATCAACCAGGTTTATTTCAAACCAGTTTCAGCTATTTTCAAACTGGTTTATGCACACTGAACATCTGTTCTGTTACAGGTTTAAACCAGTTTCTGATCACTTAAACCAGTTTATGTGTAAAGTCTCCCTAGCCAAAGAGATTAGTTGATACCAATGGAAGTTATACTTGTTTGGGTATCTACTTCTGTCCCAAGGAGTTTGCTCAACTCAAGCAAGCTATAACTGGCTTTCCTGCCACCTAAGGCCAGGGCACTGCTGCAGTAACTGAATTGAAGTTTTGCTGGTGTTGATGTATTGTCTGTCAAGGTGCTAAAAGTCTGTATCAGATACCCTTGAAATGAATAAGGTTTACAGGGGGAGATATTTAACTGGTGTAAATTTAACACTGCTGAAATCAATGGAGATAGAACAGTTAACATCAACTGAGAATTTGCTCTACTGACTATAGTGGGACCCAATCTTGGGCTCAACCTTCCATGATAGATTGGCCCCTGCAATAAGCTATCTACTGTAGTCTCTGCAGTCTGTTATCTCTATAGCACTCCTGAGTTTGAACCACGTCTTGCCACTGTTTTTTTCTGCATAGCTCACACTGACTGCAGCAGAAGTTCCACAAGCTAAAAGCATGACAGGAGATGGCCTTTCATTGCTTTCTGCCAATAACATGCGATGGTACTGATAAAGTGAGTCATGCTACTCCTGCGGGGATGAACAGGAGCAGAACAAAGAATTTGGTGGTGCTTTGGAGGCAGGCGGGAGCTCATGTAGGAGAGAAGAAAGAAGAGACCGGGCAAGGAGACTAATGGAAAGCCCTAAGGAATAAGAAATAAAACAGTTGTGGGGACTGAGGGGTCAGGAGACAGGCAGCTGAGTTCTGCCTGCCTAAGTGGAACACTGAAAGATTGAATTTTAAGACCATAATTTTCCATCAGGATTCAAATTCAGCAGGAATCCTTATTCCTTCCACTGCCTTCAATTTATGAGAAACTTTCCTGCAAACAGAATCTCAGACAATGACAAACTGAATCCTCATTAAAACAAAGAAAGGTTAAGGGGAAAAAAATAACCTATTTCAAATGAGGTAACTCACCAGTCTTTGAGCTGTAAATTGACAATAGGATTTATATAAATCCATAATTGTATCTCTTTTACCTGCAGTTAGGTTGGTTAATGATGAAAAAAGTATACAGCCCATCGTGAGGTTTTAATGAGGATTCTTTTTACAGAGTTAAAAAAATCCACCAAATTAAATTCTGCCAATTTACTCCATTGCAAATTGAGCACCACCCTGTGCGCAAAAAAATCATCAAGTAGCTTAAATCAGTTACAGCTAAATGTGTAAGTCAGCGTGTGCTTTAGCCTTTAGTCATGAAGAATATATTAGATTTTAAAAATAAATGGCTTTCTGCTGAGTCTTCATTGGAATGGCTTTCTGACTTTTAATTAAATTTTCAGTACTTGTGGTTGCTTCTTCATGTACTTGGACCATAGCACTCACAGTGTCTGTATCATTATGTATGGTGGAAAACCAAATTGGAGATTATTAAGCTTGTTCATTTCTTTGTTATTCACTAGTAAGATACCTTGAGAATTTATTCCTTTCTGTTGTAAGATAAGAACCAAGCATTTATTCTACAATCATATTTTAAAAGAATGAAATAGACGTAAACTTGACATGATTAGCTTTCTGCAGTAGCTAGTTAAATGGTACACGTGATATATTTCTGGTTTGTTTCACTGATGTTAAACGAACTTAATGCAAATTAATAAAAATAGGTTCATGTTATTAGTAACAAGCTTGAAAGTAAAAAAGTAAACTGTAAGTAACACTAACCTCAACAACAAACATAGAAGTTTACAGTTTTTTGTGTAGCCACTGCTACTTGTGTGGGATTTTATAAATAATTCTTGCAGGACTTACTGGAACTAAAGCACCAGTGATTTGATGGTTGCTTACATCCATCTGCTTTCTAATTTAAAAAAAAAAAGAAAAAAAAATTGGTGGTACTTTTTTTTGCAGTTTTTCCTTTTGGGCACTCAAGTGAGGAACAGATTTGGTTTGTTTACTGTTATGACATGGCAATGAATTACCACCAGAGCTCAGTTTTACCTACCCCTCTCCAGCCAGGAGGGTCCTGCTAATCTGCTTGTGCCATTCCACAGAGGTTTTTCTCACCCCATGTCCTGGTGAGCAAAGAACCATGGAGATACTCTATGTGATGGCTTTTGGGCGAGTCTTAGTATGGTCTTTGCTAAAGATCCTACCTGAGCTGGTGGCTGAGTGGAAAAGAAAATTTCATACATCCAGAACTGAAATGGTCACCCTATTGTTTGCACTTTCAATTTTATAATCAGAATGTCATTTTGAAATGAAGAGTAAAAAAAAAGTGTAACTTTTAAAATGTTAAAGCAAAATATTTGACTTCTTTCCAACTTCCTCCCACCTCTATATTTTATGGAAAATAAGTGCTTCATTCATCACAAATTCATGAATAGATCTGGTCCATCAAAAACTGCAACTCCCAGAAAACCTTTTCAGCTGGGTGGCGGGGGGGGGGGGGGGGGGGGGGGGATGTCACCCTATTCTATTAAAAACGAAGGGTGAAATGCATTCCAGACTTGCTTGAAGTTAATAAGAGCAGGGCCAGGAGTTCACCTCAAAATCCACCAACTGCCTTGGTTTTTTTGTGTGAAGAGCAACTTGAGGTAGAATAGTAGTGGGGAAAGTGCCAGACTGCACTATTTCAGTTCCTCCATCCTTAGGATGAGCAATACCAAACTCAGGTCCGCTTTAACTTGTACCACTTATGTAGTGTCTCAGGAAAGATTGCATTGCAGCTAAGAACCAGTGGCATGTTGTTATGTCTCCCATCCCTGTCCTTCCCACTCAGGCTCCTTGCCCCTTAATATCTCACACCCTAGGTGAGCACTTGGAACAATGTTCTGTATAAGCTGGCCAACTTGAAATGGGGAGCTAGCCACTCAAACTCAGCTATCCGAACCAGTGCTCTGGCTCTTGGCTTCTCCTCTGCTGAGTATTCATGCTCTGTACAGGAGAGATCTGTACATGCTAAGTGCCTTGACCCTATTCTGAATTACAGCTGCCAATGCATCACAGGATGTCTGAAGCCTACCAACCTAAAAAGTGTGTACCTGCTGGCTGGCATTGCTCCACCTGACATCAGAAGAGCAGTGGCCAGCAGGATAGAAAGACTGAGACAAAATGAGATGCGAGACACCCGCTATATGACCATCCCGCAGCATGCAAACATCTGAAGTCATGCAGGTGCTTCCTCAGCAGCACCCAACCTTTCAATGCCACACCCAAGAAGACATGACTACAGATATGGAACGAGGGGCTGAAGAAAATACCTGACAGTGGAAAAATGGACATTCTAGCAGCTGAGCCCTTACCACCAGGGGCTGATGAACCATGGCAAAGGTGGCCCTATCTCACCCACCTATGTACTGGAGTTGGATGCTCCAAGGAACTAATAAAGAAATGGGCTTATACCGTTGGTTCAACCACCTGCGACTGCAGCACAGAGACTCAGACTATAAACACCTGCTGCAATGCCCACTGCTTGAAGGCACATGTACAATGAAGGACCTCACAACGTACAGTAAACAAGCACGTGTAACAAAATGGTCAAATGTGGTATAGAGACATGAGGAGAAGACGACCCTATGCTGGGCTTAAGGGACACAGATGGCATAGGAGGTAGTTCCACTAGTGTTACGCCAGCTGAGTGTTTCTTGATGAGGAAATTCTGCTTCGTACTGCTTGAGTTGTAAAACAAGTCAGGCTGGGAAAGAATATCTTGTACTGAGAATTTCAATCATGATTTAACTACAATGAGCAAAAAAATGGCAGGCAACTGGCTGTTTGCCAAATTCTACCTTCAGCAACTTTTTGATATTGTAGTTGCATTGATATAAATTAGAGTAAAATCTTGTTCTATAGGCCAAAAAAAAAAGACCTGTGGTCCTCTGAACGTGAACGTTAGATGCAAGAATTGAAGCTTGATCCTCGGTTTTTAAGTTCCAGGAATAAGTCAAACGCAACAAGAAGAATGAATACTGCTGTCTTGACATGGACATATCACACACCTGAGTATTTATGGAAGTACCTCAGATCCTTTCCCCCTCACATACAGATATTCAAATCTGGCCTACCTTTTTTTTCACTTCAAGAAAGCCTTTAAGGGGAACTGTGATACTGAGTAGAAATGCATTAAAGGGGAGAAAAGATGACAGAAGAAACATTTTTTGTTTAAAAAAATGCTAGCATCAGTCTACAATGTTCCTGTTTCCTTGCAGAATGACACAATTAGCTCTAAACAAGAATTTAGCATTGCAAAAAAAATGCTGAGATTTTGGAATTTGTTTGGAGTCTATATTGAAATGAAAATGAGACCTTTCAAAGTGTTTCATGGAAAAAAACAGACAGACCTTAAAAGCTTACACCAGCCAAGAGGGGTGTGTGTGTGCACGCATGCACACGTGTGTGCGCGTGCACACACACATGTAGGTACTTGTACACACCCACAGGGGTATGGATTAAAATCCTATTCCACATTTCAGCTAGTGTGTCTTTTATCATATATATCCATGGAGGAATGAGTTCAAATCCTATTTCATATTCCAGGTAGCATGTCTTTGTCTTTCAATCTCTCCCAGTAGAGTGGTTCAACCTGTTAACTGGGTGTAGGAGAGAGTGAGGGACTAACTCTCTAGTGGTCTGGCATCTCTTTCAAAAGTTATGATTTTGATAAATTTGGTGTTTTCTGGCAGAAAAAAAATGTTGCTGCAAGGATCCAGACTGTTATAGCTGCATGTAAATGTTGTGTGCAGTTAGTGCAGATTTGTAAAGTTCTTCAAGAATGAAAATCTCTGCATGCTCAAGTGCTGAATTTTGTTACTGCTTATTGTGATATCTTGCTTAAATTAGACAGCTAATAGTCTAGATGCTGTTTGGGAAGAGGTTCTGGTGAGGTGTTCAGGGGATCCAAGTAAAGGGATATAAAAGCATAGAGGAATTTCCAGTTCCTGTTTGGCAATCTCTGCAAAATATATTAGTATTCAAGGGTTACAACTAAGTTACTAACAAAGACACCATAAACCTTCGTCAGTGGACTTATCATATGTACAAATTCCCATAAAACAGGTTTCCCTACCTAAATCAGCCAGTAACCTGGCAATAAGAAACTGAGGTTCTTTACTTGGCAAGGTACTTCTTCCTGTTAGAACACATTTACATAGAGCCCTGCAGCCTACACACTAATAGCACCTCCCCCTGCTTCTGCCTCCTAGTGGGCTGTCTGAAGGAGGCTATACATATGTATTAAGTTATTAAGCAGTGGTATGGGTTCTCACAAGTTCAAACGCAAAGCATGCTGTGCCTATGCTCAAACGTCTCCAGGAGGGCCTGGATTAATAGAAATGCAAATGGAGCATCTGCACAAGGCCATATGATTAGAGCCTTCCCCCTCACACCTCAAAGTCAAAAGCAGAAAAACACTGCATGTGAAATGCAACAAAAAATGGTGATATAATATGCAAAGTCTGTTACAGCAATTTCAACAGCAGTCAGCAAAACATTGCACCTCACACCACTTTGAGCAGCACTGCCCCTACCTTATATAAGCTAATTGTTTTAATCAGTATCAAATTACTGGGGTAGGCCAGAGTCCACACTGACTTTTCTCTTTGCATGAGACTTCATGAATCCTTAATCCATCTCTGTTCTGTAGGAATGCTTTTAATCAGAGCAGAAAGACTCCCAATTTCTACCTTTGTTGTAGCCAGGTGGTGTTTTGTATGAACTCATAAAATTCTGCCTTTTTGGGATGACTGTGACACAAACCAGTACAATGAGAAAATGTAAAACATGGGCAGACATGCTGGCTAAGGCAACACCTTGCTGAGTAAAGAACCCCAGTTCCTCATTGTCCTCAGTCATGCCGGTGTAAACTGGGAATAACTCTGCTGACGGGGGTAAATCTAGGGCAGTTCTGTTAACTCCCCTACAATTGCTTTAGATATACTTCTGTGCAAGTACCACCAGAATCTGACTCTGAGCAAAGCATCCTAGCAGAAGCATAATAACCAGGGTCTGTGGCTTGGGTGGCTGCAGTGGCAGATGGCAGATGGGCCAGCAATAGTGGCAGCTGTCAGGCTCGCTCCCTCTTTGAGTGGGGCCCCATGGCAGGTGCTCTAGTTCCCCACTACTGCATCCCAGTTTAAAGGTACTAGACTGGACTGGAGGCACTCTCTCAGCCTTGGTCCACACAAGTGGGGCCTAGTCTTTCTCTGCAGTCATCTGTCTATAAATATGGGGTAACTGAATTTCAATCAGTGAACCTAGACCAGGATATAAGCATTCATGCTCAGAATTGCGTGCGCAGAGTGAGGTCACTCCCATTGCAGAAAAGCTGGTTAAGTCATAGGGGAACTCTACCAGGAGCCCCACAGAGTTTATTGAGGAGGAGGAGGGATGCTGGTCCTGAGGTTGCTGCAAGAAGTGAGGACCATCATTCTGGAGGTCTTTGTCTCTGCACTAACTCTCCAAGTTAGGTGTGCCTTCTCTTACAGCATGTCTCCCCTGGAGATTTACAATCACAGCAGACTTGTGACATTCTTAAAGGGATCCCACTACCCAAGGGGACTGCCTTTCCCAGGTAACCTTTGCAGGGGCAAGCAGGGCCTCTCCTTTCACTGTGCAGATCCTAGCAGAGTGTGTATGGGTGGAGGAAGTGGCACGAGGGGGAGAATTAGTGAAAGACTTGAGCCAGGTACATACATTACACTTTTACCTGCATAAGGCATCAAAAACCAGTCTTTACCCATAACAGAACAGAAGTTTGACATGCATAGACTGGTTTTAAAACAGTGGAATCCTGTGTAAGGTTTGTCCCCCTCCAAAGAGCAAGGCTAGGGACAGACATTCAAAAAGTCTGAGCCTGAATTGATTCAGTCTTTGAAGGTTAGTCTAACCTGCAAAGCTTGAATTGATTTGGAGGTGGATTGATAGATATTCCTTTTTTATTCCAGAAATGCTGGCACGTGCCTGCAGTGGCTCAGGCTAAAAGCCGGGGGATGCTAGAGCAGCCTTCCTGCCCCTTCTACAGTACTGAGCTGAGGGGGTGTGGCCAGGCCTTGGGAAGACTCTCTGATTAGCCCAGCAGGGAACTGATAACAGTGTGTAACCCCATTAAGAAAACAACAGAGGGACATTGCCAGCTACCAGCTGATTCTGCCTTTGTCACACCACACACTGTAGCTAGCACGTGGTCTGCTAGTTAATACACAAATACTTCTCAGCAAGGCAGAGGGGAGGGAGGAATTCCTGCTTGGCAGGGAGTGGTGAGGGGGAAGGGGGCTGGGGAGTGGGGAGCAGCCTCCAAGTCTCTGCTGGATTTGCAGCTAGGAAGCAGAGGGGAGGGGCCCCACCCAGGCCAGAGAACATGTTGGCATGCTGGGGGTGGCTGGGTTAGCTTAAATCAGCAAGGGGTCTGGGACAGACATTGCATAAACTGGTTAAGTTCCCCTGCAGATAAGTTAAGTCTGATACTACACTCAGCCAGGTTTATCTCAAACCAGTTTCAGCCATTTTCAAACTGGTTTATGTGCACTGAACATCTGTTCTGTTTACAGATTTAAACCAGTTTCTGATCACTTAAACTGGTTTATGTGTAATGTCTGTCCCTAGTCCAAATGTGTGTTCTGTTTGCTTCTGATCTAAACTATGCTACCTACAGAAAACTGCATAACTTAGATCAATTCTGCCTCAGGCTTTTTGAATGTCTGAACATAGCCTTGGTGTTGCAGTCAGCTAGCTCTCATCTTCAGCATGAGAGATGGCCTTCCCTCTGCACATGGCTCTTGGGGGCACATTTCAAAACTAATTTAAATTCAGGAAATCCATTAATGTCTCTTCTCCTCCATCTATGCCCACATCCACTTTTGCAATTAAAGAAATTAGCAAACTTTTATTTACAATGTTATATAGGGCTGGATAGTGTGGAACTGTTTTGTTTTGATTCAGTAAATTTATCATATTATCTGCTTTGTTCAAGAAGTTACCTTGGAATAGCTTCTTGGGACAGGATTCTTTTTGCATCTGCAGTTCTAAATCTAGTTTATTATTAGTGTTTCTGTCAGAATAGGAACTCAGAGTGCAGTTTTTCACACTTAGTGAAGGTTTTATTTAGTTCCATTGAAGATGACTATCCTGATGGTGCAGGGTACTCACAGATGCCAGGATACTTATTGTCTCTGTGAATGAAATTAAGTGCTCTTGAACTTCTCCATGCCTTAGGATAGGACTCATGAACAGCTGTTGCTGCCTATACAGTGGTTTTACCTAGCAAGTGAAGGCTAAAAATACATCTAGCACATTCCTATGGAACTATGCATGAAAGCTGGGAAACTACCCTGAATGTAAACCCCTTTAGTGAGAGACAATCCCATTATCTGATTCAAATACCTTTCAGTTACCTGAACCCTACAGAGCAGTCAGTGATGCTGCTTATTTCTTTAAGTCACCTTAACATCAGAAGTACAGAAATATGAAAATAGTTCTACAAAAGATTCACTTATTCTTTAGAAGTGATCTTCATGTTCTTTGGGTTTTTATGCCCTGCTTTTTATTGTAGTCCTCATTTTGGTCACTTGCTCTACCTTCTAAAAGCTGACTCTTTTTGGTCTTTAATACATCTGTGGCGGTGAATTTGCCCCTTCAGCTTCCTTTAGAAAAGCTGGAGAATTTGTCATCATTCTCCTGTTAGGCTTGTGAGATGAAAAGCAGAGCAATGTATTCTAGCTTTGCCACAGAGTGCAGAAAAAGCTGTAGGTGCTTTTTATAGGCAATTTAAAAAGTGACTCTGTTGTGTCCGTAAGGTAATTGTGATGCTGCACACACAGCGTTGTACTGTGTACCTGGAAATGTTGAACTCAGAGCTGAAGCTCCATCCTTCATCTATCCCACAGTGTTTGCATGATGTAGGACTAGCCAAACATGGGTTAACCTTAAATAGTGCATATATTGCAATTCTTCAGCAGTTTGTCAGTAAGGTAACAAAGCAAATTTGATACGCTCAAAATTTGATACCTGGATATCCAGGTATAAAATAAAAACATGAGGGGAAAAAAGCGGGGTAGGTCATGGTTTTGGACCATGCCCTGAGGTAACTCAGAAGCTGGTCCTCTGGAGAAATGCTCTGGTTTCTGGCCAGAGCATCTCTACGTGCTTCTGCTGCCCCACAATGCAGGGCACACATCCTTAGCATGCTGGGGCAAGCAGAAGTGTGGCAAGGATCTGGCATGACTGGGACCCAGGCGCCATTGGGGTAAGTAGGGACGGGGTGGGGATTGTGTGGGGGCTGTGCTTGTGTGGCAGGAGGGTTGTATATGAGGGGGGGCATGCGAGGGGGAGCTGTGGACCCTGCAGGGGGGAGTTGGGGCCCTGCAGGGGGGAGCTGTAGACCCTGTGGGGGGGCAGTCCATGTGCTGTGTGGGTGGGCTTTGCCCTGTGAGGGGCAGGGGACCCACTTCTCCTAAGTAGCCCCCCCACACGGTCCCCCACACCCAGTCCCCCCACAATCCTCCCACACCTTCCCACACACCCCATGCCCCCCATACCTCTCCACACCCACCCACACACCCACCCGCATCTTCCACACCCCTTCCCCTCCTGCAAACTCCACATCCCCACATCACACACCTGTCATACCCAGCTGCCAGATGAGATGAAACTAGCTGGCACAAGCTGTGGCTGCAGGGGCAGCTGTCCCTATATCCTAACTAGTTAGTGAAGGGGTCGGGGGGAGATCTAATTGTTCTATGATAAGAAAACCAAAAGCAAACATCAAACCATATAGATCTTTAGAATTTATTAAATTATTATGATAGAGACACTTGTAGGCTTCCAAATTGCTTTAGAATTGTAAATATATCAATAAAACAGTGTCCAACTGAACGGTTTCTCTCTCTCTCTCTCTTTTTTCTTTCTTTCTCTCTCTCTGTATATATGTGTGTGTGTGTGTATACACTAGCAAATTGCCCATCGAGAATGATGTGGGGGGCTGGTGGGGATGAAGCCCAGCCTCTGGTCCTGCACTCCTGCTCCCCACGTCCTTGTTCGGCCCACCCCTCCCTCCTTCAGGCCTGACCCTGTTCCCCCCACATAGCTTTGGGCCCACCATGTTCCCTTCCCAGTGGTTCATGTCCAGGCCCGCTTGCCCCCCATCCCCTCTTGCTGCTGTGGGCCTGACCACATTCCCTCCTCTGCCATGGCAGGCCTGGCCCCATCCCCCCTCCTGCTGCGGCAGGCCTGACCCCATTCCCCCCATACCGCGGTGGCCCAAACTGGTTCCCCCCTCCCCGTGTGGTGGGCCCAACCCCATTCCCCTCCTGGCATGATGGGCCTGATCCCATTCCCCCAAGGAGCAGGAGGGCAGTGTAAGCTTGCCCCGCCATCCCCTCCATCCCCCTCGGCCAGCACCCCATACTGCCACCTCCTCCAGGGAACAGGGCCGGGGGAGAGGGCAAGGCAAGCAGCACTGGCCTCACCCACTCCCCCTCCATCTCCTTTGTCCCCACTGTCGTGGTGGCGGGCTGCCGCTGCCGCCTCCTGTCCGGAATGCTCTTGGAACTCTGGTTGCCGAGACAACCAGAGTGCGAATAAAGCGTTACGGACAGATAGACAAAAAGACTAAGGCTTTTATATATATTGAATAGTGGTCTTTTGTTTTAATATTGGAAGAACATGGATTTTGGGATATTTTAAAGAGTGAATTTGGGATATTTTTAATCAGAGTTTGTAGTTTTTAAGTAGAGAACACCAAGATTCCTGCTAGTGAGGCAAGGACCCAGACAGCAGAGCCTGCTCAGGGCTAGCACCTGGGACTCAGCTGGAGGTGGCAAGTGGCTAGGAGGACATACCTTGACAGTTCAAAGCAGGCCACCACACTGAGAACATCTTCCAGGCAATAGCTGCCCAGGTGGCAGGGCGGTGGCACACATGGCAGTAGTGCCGCAAAAAGGCCAACTGTGTATCTACAGTCCACTGGCAGCTGGCCCAGAGGTGCAGCTGACTCTGCCATGGCCGTGCAGTTCCCATCTGGGTCTGGCAGGCATGCAGCCTTGGGGCCACATGCTGTCGCAGGTGGCAGCAGGTCATAGCCAGGCAGCAGCCCCCACTGCCAGACTATTGCAGTGGGTAGAGGGTGCAGGGAACTCTCAGGGCTGCTTCAGCAGTCCAGCTGGCACAAGGGGTAGTGTCCCCAGATACCAATTGGTCAGGTCCCATATGCTCCTGAGAGCAAGTAGCCCTGAGTTATTTGCCCAGGCAGCTTTTTATACTGCTGGGGCCAGCACAGTGCAGGTTTTTATATTGCTGGTGCCAGCCCCTGTGGCTATAGTTGCAGATCTGGGAGGAGCTGGGGTGGGTTATTTTGTCCCTAGTAGCACAACTTGCTCCACACCAAAGTGCATTTCTGGGCATGTGCAATGAGGCAAAAATCCCCAGCTCAATTTGTGCTGCTCATATTTGAGCTGCTGCAAGCACATGTGCCTGCCTGTATGGATGTGCCCATAAGGATTTTAATGCCTCTTTCTTTTACACCTTAAGGGACAAATCATATGCCCCACCTAGATGGTGCAAAAGAACCCCATGGCAACAAGATTAGCTGCCCAAGCAAGAATGCAGAGTGGAGCTGCAAAGTGGGGCTGGAACCATGGTCCCATGTTGAGGTCACTTATGGGGAGGGGCTGTGGAGCTGCATCCCACAGGGTGGGCATGTTACAACAGAGTGCCACAGGACAGTTGCTGTATGACTCAAAGAGAATTTCCCTCAGGAAAATAATTTGTGTTCAGGAACTCAGCTTGGATGGGATTCAGTCCTCATTTTAACAATAGTTTCTCTAAGGCTAGGTCCACATTGTCTTCCTGAGATTTAACTGTGAGGTGTATAGACATAATGGAACTAGCTTCAAATGGGACAGAGGACCAGGGAGTTAGTATAAAGAAACAGGAGGTTGGGAAGGAGAGAAAAGGAGGAAAAGGGAGACAGCATGCATCTTAGTGGAAATGCCATTGGAAGACTGAAGGGCCTCAAAACTTTTTAAAGGATTTTGTGATCATTTAAAAATACAACATATATTTTAGTGGCTTTAATATTTCACTGGAAGACACCAAGCAATTTTAGAGGGTTTTTTTCCCCCCTAACATGTTTTAGGAAATTGTAGGACTATGATTCAAACGGCATATTTTTCAATGACACAAAAAGATTAGACTCTGTATGTATGTGTATGAATGGCAATTTGCCCTGAACTAAGGAACACCCAATGTTTATTAGATGGTCTTTTATAAGGTCTTCTCCTGACATCGTTATCATTGTTTCTACATGTGCAAGGACTTTCCCCATATTAAGGACTTATTGTTTTATATCCCATAGCCTTTTGTTTTGCTGCTGACCCCTATGAATTATGGATTTTTCTTTATAGCTCATTGGGAAATACATAATGGAAGCCAGGTAGAATCAACAGAAATTATTAACTTAGTGGTCAAATTCACAAATTCCAGAATTCCTCCCATACTGCTTTCTGAGCCATCTTTTTGTGTAGATGGTGCTATTCTCAAACTCAGAGGGCATGGTCACTAGGGAGTGCCAGAGTGAAGCACAGCACAAATGCTTTGGATGTACTTCTTCCCCAAAAGCATATAATATAGTTGCCCTAAGTGCAATGTTAATAAGTGCACCTGAAATAGGGAACTTATTATTAAAAGCTCTTTATCTCCAATTGCTACTGGTCTGCAGTTAACCAATTTGGCTACTCTGACTGTTAAGGCTATTGTGCTGGGGCATTGTTAATAAGAAAGTACGATTGGCTTGCTGGTGCTGAGGAGGATGTTGACGGCTTTGTATACAGGTGATCCCTGCATTGCACTGGGGCAGTTAATGGAATCCAGTCTTCTATTCTTTGCCTCTGTGTTCATTAATAAATGAGTAAAGAGCAGCTAGGAGCAGCCATTATAAGGAAAGTCCCCCTGAGTCCCTGCACCTGAGGACAGAAAGAAGCATGCTTAATTATTCTATATGATGCATGTCCAGTCTGATAATATGTAGGATCTATGAAAGGTGGGAGCATACTCAGTGGGTGCATCTACACATGCGCTTTACTGCAGTTGACTAATTAGCTCTGTAGTAAAGCATCACAGTCTACACATGCACCAATATTAGGGCACAGTAAATTAATTAACTCCACCATAAAATAGTACTGTTCCCAACAGTACTAGTTTACAGCAGAGTAATTAAGTAGGACAAAATGCCTGTGTAGATAGTGATAGGGGCTGGCTGGGGCATGAGGGTGCTAAAGTGTGGGGGCTGCCTGTCACCTAGCCATATGGCTCCACAGGCTCTGCATCGTCATAGCCCTGCCAGCCCCTCTGCCACCACCTGCTGCCAGCTTGGGGCTGTTTCACCCTGGCTGAAACTGCTGCTGTCCCAGGTGCACGTATAGACACTGCAGCTGGGAGCAGTTGACTCCAGCTCAAACAGCTCTGGAGTTTATTGTGTCACATTAATTGAACATGTAGATGTACTCAGTGAGGACGAGCTCTTCAGACATATTAGCTGCTTAGAACTGAAGAAGTCTCTGCTGAGTATATGTGAAGTTTTCAAAGGCTGCCAATTTTAAAAGGCTTATCATTTGGCAAACCTTGAAAATATTTTCATAGGATGCTAAAAGCCACATCCCTGACACAACTACAGTCTCAAGAAATGTTTAACATGAGCAAAACAACCTGTTTTCCCATGGCCTTGTCCTGGGAAGTAGAAAAGCAATTTTTGGTGAAATTTTCCCTGAATAATTGAAGCCTAAGATGGGAAGACATCTGATATAAAAAGTTTGGCAAAATATTATGAGCTGTTGAACTTACAAAGGAAAGTGTAACTATAAAAAGAGGTGCAACCATGACCATGGAGGGGAAAATGGGTGTTCCATATAATAGTGTCAGCTTGGCCTTTTTGAGCATAAAGCATGTGGTTCTAGATTCTTTATTCCAGCTCCTCTGCTGGTGTCAATCACCATAACTCCACCTTGCTATGTCAGTTTACAGCATCTGAGAATCTTGTTCCCAGAATGTACTGGTAACTTTGCATAATGGGTAAGTGACCTGCATTATACTCCTTTTAAATGGCAGAATCAGGAGAGCAAAGCACATCCAATAATTCTTACACAAACCAACTATAGCCATGTGTAAAGCTCTGAGATCTCCTATACTTACACAGACTGTGAATATATAATAGTCATCACCCTTCAAAGATGTTGTTCTATCTGTATGTTATTTAAGCAAGCACCTTTTTTATTTGGTCTTGAACCTCAAAACCTATACTACATTTTCCAAATAACCACACTCATCATGCCTGCATAGACCAACAGAAGGAAGAATATATATTCTAGACTCTGCTGATAAGGATACATACTTCACGCTTACTCTCTTCTCATTGTTAGCACATATGTACATGAATGCCTACTTTTTTGGTGTACTGATATGGAGCTGATTTCTTTTTCCAGTGCCATAGCAAGGGTGGGGGAGGGAGGAGGGTGGGTGAGGCAACTGCCCCAGGCGCTGAAGTGAAGGGGCGCCAACAGGCACTGCTCAGCTGGGGCGGGGTGCGGGATAGAGACACAAGTGGCTCACTTTTTTGGGGGGGGGGGCATAGTGACAGG
>NW_017728993.1:39304059-39309551 GCF_001723915.1 Gavialis gangeticus | reverse complement strand
AGTGACAGGAGGAGGGTGGCTCATTCTGGTGCATCCACTCCCAGGCAAGCATGAGGGGACACGTGCCCTCCAGATCTGTGTGCGGAGTGAGGGAGGGCTGCCTCTGTGGTCTTTGCCCCAGGCACCAAACTTCCTTGCCACGGCACTGCTCTTTTTAGTAGAATAATACTGCACAAGCTGGAGATATAGCAATAGAAATCCTTCTGGGTGGGTTTTTGCTTTTTTGGTGGGTAGGAGGGGTTCATTTAAAATATACTGGTATTATGGTTATGTTTCGTGGATGAATGGAGAAATGAACAAAGGCGACAATACCTTTGGATCAGCCTAGAGCCTGACCTCCAGGACGGTGTGGGTAGGGTGAACATGATACCTGGTAGGTAGAGGTCCAGCAACCTTCAGCCAAATGTTGCATATCCTCAGTGAAAACAGACAATCTAATATGTGAAATCTGATGCATATGACAAAAGTGATGCAACATGAATGGCTCATTCAACTTAAAAAATCAGGAGAGCAGGATAAAACAGGAATTGTTCAAAGTGATGAGGTACAGAAAAGGAACAAGAGAAAAAAAGCATGGAATTTATAATAGGACATGTAAATGATTTTTACTTGTTCCATTTGTGGCTTACTCTGAAGAAATAACATTCTCGTCACTTTTTAGTCTAAAATTATTTGTTTTCATTTAAATAACAATAAAAGGATGCCTGTTACAAGTTTCCAGTGCCCTAAAACATAATTAATAATTCAACAGAAAACCAATAGCATTAAAATAATAATTCATGAAGGAAGTCTGCCAGCCAACCACCAGGAAAAGCTCTAATTTTACTAATCAGTAACAGGGGTTCTCCTTGATTTTGTGCCTTATCAACAGAATATTTTAATATGTCCTAAATAGGGGGCCAGTCATTTACAACATTGCAGGGCCCTGCCTACTGCAGTGCCAAGCCCTGATGCTTCAGAGGAAGTCCCATATAGGAACCAACCAATGATAATGCAATTGTCCAAGTGCAGTTGCATCTTAGCTGATGTAAACAGCATTGTGCCACTGAAATCAACAAAGTCTTATGAGTACCTGCAGATCCATTTTCACTGGAGATGATATCAGGGAGAAGGAAAGAACTCAGCTCAACTATCAGATCCTGCCTTGTGTCTTCAGGGATGGCAGCTAGAAATTTAATGTCCTTTGAGTTACAAATTAAGCATGTTTGTTCTGGAATGCCTTAAAGCTCAAACATGGATTCCCAGGTCTACTGTTTTAATAGTCACTTTTCATAACAGTCCATCACATTAAATACTGTTTTGATTAAACATGCTGCAAATAAAACCTAAACCTAATATAGATTTTCCT
Organism: Gavialis gangeticus; assembly: GCF_001723915.1. Lineage (NCBI taxonomy): Eukaryota > Metazoa > Chordata > Crocodylia > Gavialidae > Gavialis > Gavialis gangeticus. Next base: position 39,308,203 of record NW_017728993.1, on the reverse strand, counting down.
AAAAGATTAATTTATTATTAGAGTTTGTCTCTAGGAGTAAGAATGAAAATGAAGGGAAAAAAATACAGGTTTTCAGAATCCATGCATAGGCACATAAGACATTGAGTACAAAGTATTTTTCATTAATATAATTAGAGCAGGGGTTGTCAACCAGGGGTACACATACCCCCGGGGGTACTTGAGCTGGCCCTAGGGGGTACGCACGGGTGGGCAGGGGTGGAGCACTGCCACACACCATCCTGTGCTGCCGTGCAGGTGCCACCTGCGCAACTGGACATGGGGGAAGCTTGCACATGGTGCCCCCTTCCATCCCTCTCGGCATCCGGCCATTGGGGGGTACACTGATCCAAAAAGGTTGAAAACCCCTGAATTAGAGGGTTAGTAGAGTAGATCAGTGGTCAGAAATAAGCATCGTATTTTTATGGCACTGTCTCGTATCTGTCTGCTAACTGACCTGAAGCAGCACATAGTTTTCTAATACTAATGCAGATATATGTTTAATTTGCTGTGACTTGAATAATAACTTTGAAACACCAGCTGCATTGATGGCAGTGAAGGGTGGAGGGCCAGGAGAAGTTTAGGTTGACTAAGACAATATTTCTTTTGGGGCTTTAGGTGAATGAATACTAAAGTGCGAGCATAGGCACCCTGGAGAGTGCAGGACATGTGTTATCCCCCAGAAGTGCAGTTTTCTATTGTGCAGATAGCCTGCACGATCCATGGGCATCTACAGAACTACTTATGTGCCTCAGATGACCATGTACATAACTGTTTGCAAGATCGGGGTCATAATGAATTCACTTTTCCATAAGCCAATGAAGCAAGTTGATTCTAGATCCATTTTCAGATAGGGACTGTGAAGCAGAGAGGTCAGATGACTTGCCCAAGCTGTCACAGTGGGTTTCAGAAGTAGAGCAAATTGTCCATAGGACTTATGACTCTCTATCTGAACCTTTAATTTTCCATTTTTTAATCCATTGCTTCTCCTAGTTCTCCTCATTCTCAGGCCTTTGTTCTAATCACTAGAGTCACAACTTCAAAAGCCTTTCTCTCCTAAAAGTTGAGGCTCATAGGAAATGTATTCTAACATTGGACCATCCATATTGCATAGGATGGAAAGCAGGTTCAAAAATAAAATAATCACCAAAGTGACAAATTTTAGGACTAGTGTAAAGAAAGACAAAAGTAGCTTTTCATCAGAGGCTTTGATACACACCACTCCAGACAGACAGGGTTAATGGATTAACTTCTCAACTTCTGTATTTTCTGTCATTTCCCAAGCAAATGCTTTGTCACTGATAGAAAGAACAGCTCTCATTAGAGCCTTTCCTAGTTGACAGTAAGCTCCACACATAATACCAGCAAGGCCAGCTCTAGGTTTCTGGGGACCCAATGAACTGAGTCAGTGGCATCCTGCGGACCTACTATATGTCATTACTTCAAAAAGTCTTTCTGTTGCTGGCTGGGAATCTTCTAGGCACTGCTGTGTTGCGTCTCTCCGAAGTATCATGAGAAAGAGTGATCTCGGCATGTTTGGTTTCCCTTTGAAATGCTACAAGAACACTCTTTCTTACTACATTTTAGAGAGATGTAAGAGGGGGTACCCAAGGGATTCCCAAACCTGAAACAGAAACAGCTGTTTTCTTCCCACTTTTATTTTAAACTGTGCTCGGTTTCAGTATCTAGTTGTATCTCCACCTGTCTGCCACACACACAATTAAGATCAGATATTAATAATATTTTTTATAGTTACTAAGCATTGCAGACATTCCATTTCCTATATACACGAATGATCCTGTGTTTCATCACTCCACTCAGGTTCCCTTGAAACAGATCAATAAAAAACTGTGGAGCAGCTTGGTAGAAATTGCCGCCTGAATGGAAAGGGTGATTAAAAGGTGACCCTGAATTGTTTACTTGAAGGGTGGGCTGAAGGAGAACACATCTATGACTGAAGTTACCCTAGAAAGGAGCTTAAAGCCTTGAAAAATAAACTCAGCTTAGAAACTTAGCAATTCTAGGAAGTACCTAGTTTCCAGGTAAGGAAATGGAAACACAGCCAAGTAAAACTGAAACAGCTGTGACTCAAGATAAGACAGAATACATTTGAATAGGACATGATTAGATCTAAACTGATCACTCTCACTGGATCTGAAATTCCCCCATCTGTCCTTAAAAACCCTCAGGAGACTAGGGAGGTCAGGCTAGCCCTTACAGAGCTCACCTTCACTAGAAAAATAACAGTGGTTTAAGACAGTGTAGACTGATGGCTAAGCTAAACTAGTCCTAGGGAGTTAGGAGATGGCAAGGATTAGGACACCAGACTTCTATTTCCTGTGTTGCTACTGATGTGCTCTGTAACCCTGGGGAAGTCACTTTACTGCTCTGCACCTCCATCCCCATTCTTGGTATATTTAGACTGTACTGTCTTACAACTGGAATTGTTTTTCACCATGTCTTTGCACAGAGCCTAGCACCCGGCCCCAGGGTATGGAACAGGTTGCATTAACACAACCAATGTATATTGGTTTGCCCACTGGTCCCAGGGCCATACATTGAAAACCAAAGTCAACATGGTGCAAACTCCACCTGGAACTCCCTCCCCATTGTGGTCTGTCAGAGCCTGAGCCTGGTCATTTTCTGGAAGTAGTGTAAAACATTTAAATTTGGGCAGGCCTTCAGCAGGTGGGATTAAGTTTTGGGTGCATTGTCTGGGGAGCTTGTTCTATTATTATGAGTTATTTTAATATTTTTATTTGTTTTTTTAATTTATAAACTGTTCTGAGGCTCTCTTGAGGAGGACAGCATATAAATCTAATAAGTAAATAACTAAACTCAAGGAAACATTATTGGTTACTGCATGTATTGTTGAACTTGAAGTCAACAACATGTTAATTAACAGAACTTCCCAAGTTGAGTTTTCAGGTGAATGAAAGTCAGCAGTGTCTTGTTAAAGGGACAATGATTGAAAAAGAGATGGTTATTGTTCCATAATAAATGGAGATCAGATGAAAATAAATGAAGATTTGCTAACAAATAGAAGTTTAGATGAGGTTTATGTGGTGTACAGTTCTCTATTTATTTTTCTTGTTGCTATATATATATTTAACAATGCATTTTCAGTCCACTGAATTCCATTGAATTTGGGACCAATGCTGTTTAACATATTTATAAATGATCTGGAAAAGGGGGTGAGTAGTGAGATGGCCAAATTTGCAGATGACACAAAATTATTCAAAGTGGTAAAGACCAACGCAGACTGTGAGGAACTACAGAAGAATCTGGCACTACTGAGCAAATGGGCAACTAAATGGCAGATGAAATTCAGTGTAGATAAGTGTAAAGTGATAAACATGGGCAAACATAACCCAAAGAATACCTACACCATGATGCATAGGCGATGCATGGGGCGGCATGTGCCTCCCGATGGGGCAATCCCTGCTGCTGATGCCACCAGTGGCATCACTGGGTGCTTGGCGTGTCCCCCCTGCAATGGTATACTGACAGAGAGGCAGAGGGTCGATCCCCTGGCAGTACTTCCAGTTTTGCTGGCAGCACTTCTGGTTTTACCGCTGGTGTTTCTGGGTGTCACAGCCCGGAGCTGGCGAGCCAAGCTCACGGTCATGGTCACGGTGGGGCGGCCGGGTGGTGGCAATTGGAGTGGACAGGCGAGAGTTTTTGGCAATGGAGTACTGAGCGGCACGGAAGCGTGATGGTTTCTTAAACAAGAGGGTTTATTCAACTTACGCTTTTGAGGCGTAGGCAACGTAATTCTTCAGTTACAGTGGGTGGTAACACTGAACAAACAGAGGGGTCTGTCGGCTCACGGGGTTCACCAGCAAGCCCTTGCTATCTTGCCAGAGCTAGGGGAGGCTGCCTGCTGGCTAGTCCCAGAGCTGGTCGACAGCTTATGAAAGGATAAACACAAACGATAGGACGAACTGTAACTTGATGTGTCGTGATGCCAGTCCCGAAGGACAATCGGATGGTTGAGGTGATTGCCGAGGTCGAAAGCCAGGTAAGTCGTAGTCAGTGTGTTGAGGGTGATCCGAAAACGAAGTCAGAGTCCAAGCCAGAACAGTCCAGTAACCAGAGAATCAATCAATGCAAGACCGACCGAGGTACGAAAAGCAGCGAGAGCCCA
>NW_017728993.1:39302698-39303683 GCF_001723915.1 Gavialis gangeticus | reverse complement strand
TATAACAATTTGGTGGCCAATTAGAATGTGTCCCTCAAAGAACTTTCTAGCCGAATGACATCATGCTCTTAGCTGACTGAGCATGTGTGAGCCTGAGCTCTCCACTGTTACCAAGCATGCGCAGGGCTGAAAAGTAGGTCAGCCTGACTGACAGCTCTTGGGGTCGCCCAGGGGACACATGCTGGGTGAGCCCAATGGAAAATTCCATGAGCCTGTCTTGCGCATGTCAGCTTTAATTCTCTCTGCATTGGCAGCATTCAGTCAAAATTTTCCTTGACACTGGGCAGCAATCAGCTGTCCCCCCCTCCACTCAGTGATCAACTGCTGGGGGACCCCTTCCCCCACCACTCAGTGATCGGGTGCATCCCCAGGAAGCACCAGTTGCTGATGCCATGATGGGCCCTAAATTAGCTGTTACCACACAGGAAAGAGATCTGGGAGTCAGTGTGGACAGTTTTCTAAAAACATCAGTTCAGGGTTTATCAGTAGAGGTGCACCAATACGTCTGTCTGATATCAGATTGGTACCGATATTAAGAAAATTGTCTATATCAGATATCAGCCCAGTTTAATTTGGCTGATAAATGCCTGTGCTGTGCACAGGTGGCAGTGTGGAGAGCTGCCTCCAGCTGGTAAGTCAGAAGGGGAGGGGGAAGGAAAAGGGTGTTGGGGGGGCAGATCAACTCCCCCTGTGGTGAAGGAGGGGGCAGGGGCAGGCGCTACCCAGCCAGAGCACAGCGGGGTCACGGGACAGAGCCGCATCTTGTGCAGTGGGGGTGGCTCCCACTGCTGCTTGCGCCCTGGGAAAGCGTGTGCCCACGGATCTGCATGGCGTGGGCCGGGCGGCGCTGCAAGGCTCTTCTCACCAGGGACTGGGCTCAGAGTGGGCTTTGGCGGTACTGGAAGGAGGCTGCAGTCACCCCAGATTTTGCTGCAGGTCCACTGCTAGTGTAGCGAAAATAGATACTTTTCTCTCTGTTTCTTTG
>NW_017728993.1:39279836-39302687 GCF_001723915.1 Gavialis gangeticus | reverse complement strand
AGCCTCCAGGGGATAAAATCAGCAATTTATGCAACACTAGCCCCATGCCACTGCCCACCATCTAGTGCATCTGTGGCTTTTCCCGGTGCTTGGGTGGAGGTGGGGCATTCAGCTGGGGCTGCTCCTGGTGGGGCTGGGAGTGGAGCTGTGGTGAAATTTGGGGTGGCTGCAGGCTCCTCCCAGTACTGCTGGAGCCTGCTCTGAGCCCAGACCACCAGCAAGAAAAGCCCCACACAGCGCCGGCTCTGGCTCCACCCCACAGCTGCAGCCCGCCCTGCGCTGCGCAGATATGCGGGCACACACCCCTCCACCTCTGCCCTCCTGAGGTGCAAGCAGTGGTGGGAGCTGCCCCACAAGTCATGCCTCCATCCCATGGGCCCCCACCCCACCCAGGCTGGGCAGCGCCTTCCCCTGCCCTGTCCCTCACTGTGGGGGTCATTGATTTGCCCCCCTCCCCTTCACTCCCCCTCCCCTTCCACCACACTGGATTTACCACCTGATGGCAGCTGTATGAGATATCAGATTGGTATTGGCCGATATGCCTCCTTAAATGTTAGCTGTCAGTATTGGCCCCCAAAATCTCTATCAGTGCACCCCTACGTATCAGCCAGCAAAAAGGCAAACAAAATGTTGAGGGTTGTTAAGAAGGGATTTGTAAACAAAACAGAAAGGAACTTTATGTTCCTGTATAAATCCTTGGTGCTTCCACACCTTGAATATGGTACCTGGTTTTAGTCCCCAGACCTCAAAAAGGGTATAGAAAAACTAGAGAAGGTACAGAGAAGAGCAACATGGGTGATTAGTAGGGGCTTTCATATGAAGAGAGCCTACAGCAGCTAAGCCTATTCGGTTTGAAGGATAGACACCTGAGGGGGGACATGATAAGCATTTACAAAATACTAAATGGTGAAGAGAAAGTAAATAGGGATTTATTATTTACTCTCTCTCTCCATCCAAGAACTGGGGGTCATAAAATGAAATTAGTAGGTAGTAAGTTTAAAACTTACAAAAGGAAGTTCTTTTTTGTACAGTGTAATTGAAGTGTGGAACTCAGTGCCACAGGATGTTGTGGAAGCTGACAATTTAGCTAGACCCAAAAACAGGATTGGACAAATTCTTGGAGGGAAGATGCATCAGTAACTATTGAGCATGGGATACAGGGGAACAGCCTTAGAATCAGAACTTCCTAACCAGGGGTAGACAACCCACAGCATGGGTGCCAGAGTGTGGCACTCGAAAGCATTTTGCTTGATATGTGCACCTCAGGGCAGACGGCAGAGAAGGCCGTCCCTGGCACACCAATGTCTTACAAGTCGAGGTTGCAGCTGTTTTTGGCACTCTGCCCCAAAATGTTGCTTACCCTTGTCCTAGACCCTAAGTGCTGGAGGCTGCAAGTGGGAGAGGAAGAATGGAAAAAGCCCTGGTGACAATCTGTTCACTCTCCCTTTCAGCATCTGCTCTGCCACTGTTACACAGGATACTGGGCAAGATGGACCTCTGGTCTGACTCAGTAAATGACACTGTTAAGCTGCCAGTTGCTTCTGCTGGTTACGTGGATCTCACAGCAAAAAGAGGAGAAAAAAAGTTTTTAAGGGTGGAAAATATGGCTGTATAACCTCAAAAAGGGAAAGGGGACACACAGACAGATATAGTAGCTGAACCATTATCTCATTATTTTAATTGACAGTGTTGCTGGAACTTGACCGTTTAAATGACTAAATCCTTTTTCAATGTAGTTCGCTCTCTAGCTGTCACACCTGTTTCACACACCTCTGTACTACTGCTCAACTTAATTTGTGAAATGATTAAATCAGATTAAGACATCTATGAAGCATAACTGGCTCACTGAGTACAAGATTACTGTTTTGCCTGAGTTTTGCAGAGAAAGAAATTAAGGTCCCAATCTTGAAATGAGCTTTGAGTAGGCACCGCACCACTCAATTCAGTGAGGCTCCCTTTAGGCACAAAAGTCTCTTTGCATAGAAGTTATAGTAAATCTGGACCTAGATACACATCTCTGGATGTTGGGAACTTTGTTCTGAAAGTTGCTACTGTACCTTAAGATAATATCTTATTTGAGAAGCAGTGAGAGTGCCCTTGAGTAGCTGGAGGAAAAAGCTACAGAGGACAAATCTTTGAGTGTCCTTACTGTGCCTGGGTAGCACTGCTCTTGAGCATACGTTGACAATCTGCTTCTGCTGCCATACAGCAAATCTGAAACTGGGGCCGTGAAACCACTTCAGGGTTCACAAAGATGTTGGAAGCAAACAATTCACTGTCTTCATCAGTGACTTGGATGAGGGCATAGAGAGCACACTGTCCAAGTTCACAGATGATATCAAATTATGGGTCAAAGTTGACACACCACAGGGTAGGGAATAGATCCAGGCAGATCTGGATGGGTTGGAAAAATGGGCAGAATGAAATAGGATGCAGTTCAACGAAGACAAGTGCAAAGTGCTGCACCTGGGCACAAAGAACCACCAACACACTTACAGGCTGGGGGGTGACGTTCTCAGCAGCACAGCAGTGGCAAGGGATCTTGGAGTCATAGCTGACTCCAAGACTGACATGAGTCATCAATGTGATGAAGTGATCAACAAGGCTAACCGCACTTTATGCATTAGTAGATGCATGACAAAGAGGTCCAGGGAGGTGACGCTTCCCCTCTATGTAGCACTGGTCAGGCCACAGTTGGAATACTGTTTCCGGTTTTGGGCACTGCGCTTCAAGAGAGATACAGAGAGTCTTGAGAGGGTTCAGAGGAGGCCACTCGTAGGGTCAGAGGCCTGCAGGCAAGGCCCTATGAGGAGAGACTGAGGGACCTAGATCTCTTCAGCCATCTCAAGAGAAGACTGAGAGGTGATCTTGTGGCTGCCTATAAATTCATCAGGGGAGGGCAGCAGGAAATAGGAGATGCTCTATTTACTAGGGCACCCCCTGGAGTAACTAGGAACAATGGCCACAAATTGGGGGAGAGCAGATTTAGGCTGGACATTAGAAAGAACTTCTTTATGGTAAGGGTTACTAGAATCTAGAATGGGCTTCCAAGGGAGGTGGTGCTCTCCCCTACCCTGGGGGTCTTCAAGGGGAGGTTGGATGGGCATCTGGCTGGGGTCATCTGACCCCAGCACTTTTTCCTGCCCAGAGCAGGGGGTCGGACTTGATGACCTACTGAGGTCCCTTCCGAGCCTAACATCTATGAATCTTGAGAGTGGCAGCAGGAGGAAACCCCTTTGGCACTTCCAAGTGGTGGGGATGGGTGGGGCAGGCTCGAGAGCGTTGCTCCTCAGAAACACAGGGATGCAGTGTGCACATTCCCTCAGTCTCATTCCTTTCCTCATTAAAGCTGGTTTGGGAATTTTCCTTTTTTTCATATTTTCTTTTAAAACGTGTTGTCCAAAGGGCAGGTAGGAAAAGACCCAGGGAACTACAAGTAGCTCCTTAGTGCCACTACTATGCTTAGGGGAAGTTGGACAGAGCAGAGATCTTGGCACACTGCCAGCAAAGGAACATGAGAGTTTAGGCTAGAAAGTGTACCGTTCCATTTCCAATTCAAACTGCAAGAGAAACTTTTGTCAGTAGAACATAATTATCCAAGCTGGCACCTGGCCAGGAGATTGAGACTAATAACATTGGTAACATTGTGAAGTGCACCATGGAATTGTTAATGACTACAAGTTGTCATGAATCATTAAATGCACAATATGAGGAAAATGACTGTTTCTATATACATAAATACAACTCTCCAGCTGCAGATGTCTTCACTTATAATGATGCAGAGCACGATTTTCAGAAACAAGAGCCTGAAATTAAATAATTCTGGCAAAGGCCCTGGGAGGTGCTAGGTGCCAGATTCTTTTGAACATCAGATTGTTGATATAGATGCCATGTCTGGGACACAGGAACCTCACTTTGGGCTTCAATGTTTTGAGAATTGTGGCTATCCTGAATATCTCTTTCCTCCCCACATTCTGAGTCTTTCTTTCTAGGCTGCTTGGATCTTAATTTTTGGGCTAGATTTTCTTTATTTTATACATTTTTAGTTTGACTTATCATTGTTTAACTTGTTCAAACTTTTATTCTTTTCTAAGCCTGATTCTCTGCCTCTGCTTAGCCTGCTTTTGCTTGTGATATTTATATAGTTTTTAATTTATGCCATGTGCTTCCTTCTTTCTCCTTTCTCTAGCCATGAGCCAGGGCTGTAGCTGCTTCTGGAAGAGGATAGCCAGATAGCCAGTTCATGTGACCAGACTCTGGAATAGAGTCCCAGCAGGGGTGGTGCAGGCAGCTACCCTAGAGATCTTCCAAAGGAGACTGGATGCACACCTTGCTGAGGTTATGTAACCCCAGCAGTCTTTTCTGCCCAGAGCTAGACCCAATGATCTCATGAGATCCTTTCCAGCCCTAAACTTCTGTGAACCTGTGTAAAAAGGAACATTTTTCTTTTCAGACAGGGCTGCAGCAGACTTGAAATATTCTCCTGTTACCCACATTGAATAAAACACAAAGATCCTGAATTTAATGGGTCTGCCAAATATGCTTAATGGGGAGAGGGTATTCCTCCTGATTCCACTGATCTGGTGTGATGTGAAGATTCAGGAAGCAAGTGCTGCTGAGCGCGAGCGAAATACAAGAGTGACTCAAACAGGTTCTGCATTGCTTACATGGCTCTAATCTCTAGAGGTCACCTGACCTGCAAGCTGTGAATGATTTAGCCTATGATACTAAGTCCCAGAACCATATCACACCTGTCTTACAGCAGTGAAAAGGAAAAACTTTTCTTTCTGTGAATGCAGGGGAGAGAATATGACCTGTAGAGTATTTCAACGGGCCTAATTTTTGGTCATCAGATATAGGGAACCTGTTAGGTAATATTTCTTTAGAAGAATAAAAAAGGCAACAGCTCACTGTTCCAAATTTAGCAAACTATAAGTAGGGTGTTAATGATACTTGATAAGCTATGACAAAATCCATTTCTCCTCATTAAATAAAAAGCAACGTATGCTGAAAAATTAACCAGTTTTGTTTCCTGCTACTGGATAAATGCAAGTGGACCTTTACTTCAGCCCTTGGTGAAAAATGGTCTAAGGAAACACAGTGTTAATGAAGGCAACAGCAAACAAGTCAATCCTTTATTCATTAGAGCAATAGAACATGCATAACCATTGATCTCTAATTATCTGTTAAGTTGAATGCCACTACCAAGATAGTCTGTAGTTATCTTTACTAGCAGAAAAACATTTCCATGGCAGGAAATCCATATACCTAAGTAGAGAGGCATTAATTTAGTAGAAAATAAGAAGGGTATTGGGTGGGGAGCTGCTTGTCTATGCCTGAATTAATCACCATTAAGTAATTACTTCAAATGCATCACTACTGTAGCATCCAGCATTATTATTTCCTAAACATTTTAACTTGGAAAACTTCTGAATTGTATGTCTGGTTTTTGACTTGTAGTTCTGAATAAACCTGGGGTAATAATTTAAAGGCACCAAAAACACTGCAGTAACAGTCAGAATTTTTATGGAATTTTACCCCTGTCTTTTCACCATGGAGCAATAGAGAGCTTCAGAGCAGAATGGAATCTAACTTCCTTTAGTTCAAAGTATGCTTGCAGTTCAGTTCAGTTCAGTTCAGTTCAGTTCAGTTTAGTGGATTGTGCATTGGACTGGGAGATACAACTTTTGTAAACAATTCTTGGCTCTGCTACTGATTTGCTGGGTGACCTCAGGCCTCAAGCCTTTTGCCTCAGTTTCCCCTCTCAGTAGAAACAGTGATACTTAGTAAAGTGCTTTGAAACCTATGTATGAAAAGTGCTATAGAGAGGTTAGAATTCGTATTGTTTGTTTTGGAAGGCATTCTTGTCAGTATTCCTAAATTCTTTCTTTCTAGTGGAAATACGGGATCCTCTGGTTACAGCAGGAAAAGACATGTTGATATTGGAGGGATACATGTTTCAAGGGGACATGAGACTTCTTCTTTTGCAGAGTTGCCTCATGTATCAGCTTCTGATTCTGACAATGAGTGCATTTAGTAGCAACATAAATGGCATTGCCAGCTTAATCAGGAATTAGTCTATCACCACACCAGTTGTGTAGGTTGGAAAATACACTCCAACTCCTCAAAAAAGAAAGCACAGTAAAGGAGGCCAGTATTTTCAAGAATTTCTCCATCATAAAACTATTCCAAATCCTTTTAAGAAAAAAGCCGTTTCCCCACAAGATTGACATGGCTAGTGATTTTCTCATTATTTCACTCACTAGTGTTTGCTTGCAACTGGCTGCCACTTTGTAGTTCATAATGCCATTGTCAGATATTGACCTAAATAAATGTTAAACAGAAGATTTGTTTTTATGCAGAAGATGTAGTTCCATTTTTACATAGCCACTGGTACCACTTGTTTCCTATTCCATAGTCCATCTCATGACGCACAAGAAAGTGTGATTCAGTAATTGAAGACATGGAGAGGCCCACATCCAGAGAAGATCATGAACATTCATAAATGGCTTTTTTAAAAATAGAGAAATTATTAAGGACTAGCAAATTGCCCACCAAGAATAATGGGGGAGGGGACCTGGTGGGTGCATCTGACTCCATTTGCCCCCACCCCAATTTGGGTCTGACTCCAGTCCCCTCCCCTTCAGGTCCAACCCAAGCCCCCTCTCCTCCTGCTTAGGGTCTGACCCTGCCCTCCCTGTTCAGTTCTGACCCAAACCCCGCTCACCCCTGCTTTGGGTCTGACCCTATCCCATCTTCCCCCATTCCTCCCCCTGCTTTAGGTCCACCACCCCCCCAGTTTGGGTCCAACCTCACTAAACTCCCTGTCCCCTCACTTTGGGTCTGACCCCGCCCCTCCTGTCCCCTGATTTGGGTCTGACCCCATTTCGCGCCCCCCCCAGTTTGGGCCTGACCCCACCTCCCACCCCTAGTTTGGGTCCAACCCCGCCCCCCTCCCTCTGGTTCAGGTTTGACTCCACTCCACTTCCCCCTCCCCCTGCTTTGGGTCTGGCCCCACACCCCTGCCTCCTGGTTTGGGTCTAACCCCGTCCCCTCTGCCTCCCAGTTTGGGTCTGACCTGTCCCCTCCCCCCGCTTTGGCTCTGACCCTGTGCCCCCTCCCCCTCGGTTTGGGTCTGACCCGGCCCCCCCACCCCACTTTGGGTCTGATCCTGTCTCCGCTTTGGGTCTGACCGCCCCCCTTCAGGTCCTCCTCCCCTTCAGGTCTAACATCCTCCCTCTCTTCAGCTATGATGGAGGGGCTCCCACTTTTCCTCAGCTGGCCGCACCACTTTTAAAGTGCTCTACCCAATTTTATATTTTTTCCTTTCTGGAGGTGGGATGGAGGGAGCCACTGCACTGGAGGCTGCAGGAGTAGGTGGTGCAGTGGAGGGGCCCATGTTTTAACTCAGCTGGCCCTGCCCCTGGCTGCCCAGCCCGTGCAGTCAATTAGCACATGTACAGCTGGGCAAAAGCATTACAGACCGACAGACACACAGACAGACTAAGCCTTTTATTATATTAGAATAGTCTTGACAAAGCAGCATTAAAAGGAGGGTTTCTGTAACAGGTTACTGGAATGAAGGAGTCCCTTAGGAGTCTTCTGTTTCCATCTATTTATTAAACAATTAGGAATAAGGAAACTATAACTTAATTATAGTTGCTTGTGATGCAAAACCAAGGCAGTGCGGACCACACATAATGCATTTCATTTTTGTCAAAGGCCAAATTTTGCCCTCAACTACACCTGTTCAACCCAAAGGGCTTGCATACCTGAGGGGAAAATTTAGCCTTAGGCCTTTTTGTAAATTGGCTGATAGCCAGTGAAAGATGTTCATTGTTAATACAGTTTTACCCATTAGTTTAAAAATACAGAACAAAATAAACAGAGCTAAACTGTGAGATGAATTGCCAGGATGACTGTGCATCTCAACAATCACTTCCTGGAAGTTGCGCTGACCTCAGTGGAAATTTGAGTGCTCAGCACCTCTGAAAATCAATCAGCTTTTAAGGTAGCTGAGCAGGCAGCCCAGTGTCTGACACCAATTTTTGAATATTCTGGCCTCTGTCCTCAGGTTGTATTGTTATTATAGCATAACATAGGTCCTGCTTGCTTAATGCATAGCAGCAGTTGTTGCCTCTTATCAATTAAGAGTGTTCCTTCATGAACAGATTAACTGCCAGACCCACTCAGTTCTCTCACCTAAATGGCTCATCAGGCTCTTGTCTGATAAAAGGTATCTACAGCTGTACATATTCATTCCCAATCTAAATCTCAGGTTACCAAGGTAACAAGCAGGTTAATCAGCTGCACCACACTTTCCTTAATTGAGGGAGAGCACTTCATTTCCCACTTCAGTCAACTAAGTACAATAGTCTTTTTTAGTTGATACTTACAGACTATTTTTGATCCACTTGACTCAGAAACAGCTCCCCGTCAAACGATAGTGTACAGTACTGTACACTATCAACAAGCATGATTGAATTATTGAATTGCAAAATGGGCTTTCACCTATTCCTTGCAACTAAATTGCTCCACAGTGCTCATACATAATTTATATTGGAATCAAATGAGATCATAATACTCAGGGCTGGCTTGTGGCTTATCACACTAGTCCTGTGGTGGAGACAATACAGAACAAGACTATGCTAGTAGGAGTTCTGGGAAAATGGCCCTGTGGTTAAGGCAGTGTAGTTGCCTATGGTTAATGGCACAGGAGTCTGGGGTCTCTGCCCACACCTGCCTTTGTGACTTTGGCCAAGCCCCTTTATGTCCATCTACCTCAGCTCCCCATCTATAAAAATGGAGGTATTATCTTGTAGGGCTGTTGTCAGATTTTTGTGAGGTCTTCAGATGTAAACTATATTGTTGTCTCATTTTATTTCCTCCTAGAAAAAAGGGGACCTCCTACTCGTACAAGAAGAAAGGCAAATAACATTTTTCATACAGAGTGCTGCTTGTGTATGAGTACCACAAGGGATGCACCTACACATGCCATTGAGGCAACGCGATAAACTCTGGCACCATTCATGCAGGAGTTAACTGCTCCCGTGTACAGCATTTACACATGCACCAGGGACTGAAGCAGTTTGGGTCAGGGTGGAGCAGCCCCAGGCTGGCAGCAGGCTTGGGGGGTCAGCTCTGGGCTCCTGGGGATGGTACTAAGCAGCAGAGAAGCTGATTGGGGCATGAGAGTATCCAAAGAGCAGATCTATGTGACTAAGTGGCAAGCAGAGGTCTGGTCCCCTACTACCTGGCCTGACCAGGTGTAATGTATGCCTGGGTCAGCATTTACTTGTGCATTTAGATGCAATTATTTTTGCCACTGTAAGATAGTACTGCCATGGACAGTACTATCTTATGGCAGCAATAATTAGTTTGCAGCATTGGATATATAGACTGTGAAACTTTACACTGCAGCAAATTAGTCTACTGCTTGATGGGTGCATCTACATGTGCTATTAATATGCCTGAACAAACTCTGGTGCAGTTTGCACCACAGTCAGCTGCTTCCAGAGAGCAGTGTCTTCACATGTGCCCAGGACTAGAGCAGTCTGAGCCAGGGTAGAGTAGTTCCGTCTGGCTGGAGGCCAAGGAGGTCAGCCTGCCAGCCCAGGGCTGCTCCCCACCAAGCTCAATTTGCTGTCGAAGAGCTGCCTGGGGTATGAGGGTGCTACAGTGTGGGGCTAGGCAGCAGGCAGCCTCCTGTAGCACTCTCATACCCCAGCCTGCCCTGGTCATAGTCTACACATGCATTTGAGCACATGTAACTACTCTGCTGTAAGATAGCATTTGCCCTGGACAGTACTATCCTACAGCTGAGTTAATTATTTTACTATGCCCTATTAGGGATGCATATGTAGATGGTGACATTTTACTGCAGGGCTAATTAGTCAATTGTAGTAAAGTGCACGTGTGGATGTACTCAGTTAAGCTCGTGTAGATGCATCCAGGAATTCCTTCTGTCAACCTAAAAATTACCATGAGATATATATAGAGAGCATTTTTCAGACAAAGATTCCAAATCCTGAAGCAAAGTTTACATAGTGCTTAAACAGTATTTATTCACCTCTAGGATGAAGGATGAACTATTTAACAACGTACAAAAACAACATACAACAATTAAGAACAGAAAGTAAACAGTGCTCTGTTAAGCACCAAGGGTTTTTAAATAGGCAGAATCAGAATTTAAACAGGATAACCAACTAATACTGCTTGTGTTACAAGCCATGGACATTTTTATATCCCCACATGATAAAGATGTCCAGATTTATGAGACAGCAATGGAAGCTGTCATTTGAAGCCATAATAAAGTACGGGTGATTAATGACTCAGAAGCTAATATGACTCTTAGTAATTCTTCTAACGCTAGGAAAGCACAAATGTATTTTGCCCAGAGAGTTAACTTTTTATGGTCACATTATTGCTTCCATCTTTGATGAACTCCACTGAGCCATATTCTTGTTAAGTGAATCACATAGTTCATTATCAGGGTAAATAAAAAATGGGCATTTTAAAGGGAAAAGAAGTCTTGCACTTGGCCGGGGGGGAGGGAGTGGGGGTTGTATTCAGGGAGAAGGGAAAGACATATGTTTTCTCACAGAATACAATGGTAACAATGAACCCTATACAAACATTGTCAAGTAAAAGCCAAAACTGTGACCAAGTGAAAAAGAACAGAAATTTCATACATGTAAGATAGACATGAACTCAGCCATTATTTGGAGTGTAAAAGTCCTATGGACTTACTTGAGAGAACCACATTGGCCTCCAATGACTGCAGTTGGCCTAAAATTTCCTACACAAGTATCAAGATGTTAAAACCAAAACATTGCTTTAGTACAAGTCACTGTAAACAGCTGGGGTTGAAGTCATAATCAGTACAACGCACAACTGGCATCAAATTTTCACCAGTATGGGGACTTCTCAGTGCATGGTGCTAGCACTGCCTTTTGATTTATTGTGCTGAGTGGCTTTCTCATCAAAATGGCGGTAGACTCAGCCTTGGTAATGCAACCCTCCAGGAGCAATTTTATTCAGTCTAAGTAATACTGAGACCTTGGAGAGGTGAGTGCATCTAAAAAGCATAATTTTTAAAGAGAAGCCCTGGCACCAACCTACTATTTTGTATTATCATTAACAATTTCTGCTAAGCCAAGAAGATACAGTCCTTGCTAAAGTACAAGCCAAAGCTCACTTGTTATGTTAGAAGCAGATTTTTGAATCCCTTAGTTCCTCAAGTCTTTAATACAGACTGTAAATCTTGGCAAAATTACTTTTTTGTAGTCTTAAAACAAGGCCTTTTATGAACTTTCCCTACTGTCACCTTGAGAAATACCTAAATGACCCAGGAACTACTTACATGTTCTGCAGTATATAAAACAAAATTTCACAACTGCCTGTAATTTGAAACATTGTATCCCTCCCTTCTGGAAAAATACAGTGTTTTCTTTGTCTTCTCACTGTACACCACATAAACCTAGCTTCCATTGCTTGGGTCCCTTGGTTACCAGGGGAAATCTGTCATGTTTTTAATGAAGAAGGTTTAAAATCTAAAGAACTAGAGGCTATACTGCAAATGAGAAAACTTGTCTCTAGCTCACTAATGAGAAGTACATACTAAAAATAAAGCCTGGGATGAGAGAGAGGAGGTTTTAGGGTCTCTGACTAGGAAGCCTCTCCATGAGTGACCTTTATGGCAGTGCCCACATTTCTGAACCAGAGAGAAAATGTGGCTAAACTCTTTACAACATCCTATGGTTAGTGGCAGAAGAAAAACATCACTGGCCTCTCCTTAGAGATAGTTTGCAAAAGATGATAAGCAAAAATGAATGTTGTAATCAAGAAATGTTTCAGTGGTGCTAAACATATCAACATAATTCATTTAGGGCCAGATGTACTGGATAATATTAGACTAGAGAGACAACAAGGGTTAACTCAAAGATAATTTGATTGTTACGAGGATGGTGATATCTGGCAAATTGCTGGCAGAGGAAATGAACCAAAAAACTCTTTATTTGTCTTTTCCCCATTACCACATACAGCTGTGAGGGATCTGCTAGGAATGCTAATGAGTTAGAGTTTTCTTACAATTTGTTTGAGACCTGCATAATTCTAAACCCTTCACATCCCTTCAGACAGTATCAGATAGTTTTGTATCAGATAGTTTTGTTGTTTAGTTATCAAATAGATTTGGGGCTATTAACACCATGGAACTTTGCCAAAAAATGTGCAGTATTGTAAAGGAAATATATATTCATATGTTATAATTTTAAAAAGCAAATAGAAAGGAAAATTAAATAATATTTTAATGTCTTTTCCAGTACAGTATACTT
Organism: Gavialis gangeticus; assembly: GCF_001723915.1. Taxonomy (NCBI): domain Eukaryota; kingdom Metazoa; phylum Chordata; order Crocodylia; family Gavialidae; genus Gavialis; species Gavialis gangeticus. The sequence goes on along the minus strand of NW_017728993.1, from coordinate 39,290,352 downwards.
GGCTATGGAACTGTATTGGCTATGCTTAGAGCACTTGACCAGAGCATTCAGAAATTAAACAGATATGATATAATACAATACACAGAATAACTGAGAAAAACTTTCTTTTCTTGATCATTTGGAAGTTTATTTTTTCTCCTTGATACATATACATCTGGAAAAAGCTTTTAATAGCTTTGAGGAAGACAGAACATCAGTTTTATGTCTTTAAAGAGTTCTTTATTTTTCAAAGAGAAGCACAAAGTTAGGAAATTTAATAAAATAAAAAGCTAATATTTTATATTTGTGTGGTATAAACCAAAAATACAACAATGAACATCTGTGGGATGTGTGATTAATCCCACTTGTGAAAAACATAAGTCATTTGTAACTGAAGCAGTCTTGAGTTATGAGATTTGCTGTTCACTCGTGGGATAAATTACATTTCCCTCAGATAACCATTATGTAGCTAGAAATGTCTGTATCATTCATAGCTTTGAATAACAGTAAGAGCCTGTTCTTTCCTATTGCTTCAGCTGAGTGTGCTCTTCAAACATTTATTGTGTAATGCTTATTGCAGGGGATAAATAATGCATACTAGAGAACAAAATTTACATTATAACTTGATTACACTGCTTAACAGTTTTTTAGCCACTCTCTAAATAAGGATTTCTTATCAGATTTAATCTATGGAACATTTCATGTCCAAAGAACCAGCATTTAATCTCTGTTTAACTGAAAGTTAGTTAGCAATGTTGACACCTCTGCATTTTAACACTGGGATTTCTTTGTGGGACACAATCCTTTTCACTCAACTTAATATCCCATCTTGGTCTCTAAGGGAAAATAATTGAGTTTAGGCTAGTTTTAAATAGCGATAAGGACAGGGAACACAGATGGGTATTTCATTGATTAACACTAACACTGGCCTAAGGCCTTGGTGTCAGGCATTAGATTAGGACATTACGAAGAGAATGACAGAGTTTTGGCACTTTATTCCTCCTCAATAACATTCTTTCACATATTAAGTTTATCCCACCCTAGGTAGCTACTTTATCATGCAGAAGGCCTTAATCCACTGATGTGACTCTATCTGCTCTCACTTTGATGCTGCCTCTGTTTACAAGGGTAATGCAGCCTGTGTAAGACAAAGTACTCGTGACAAGAACAACTGAATAAGGCTTTTAGATGCACAGTGCTCTGACCTAAAAAAAAAATCTCCCCAAAATCCCCCAAAAACAACAACAAAAAAACCCCAGAGGCTTTTTGAAATGAAGTTATGCTGTTTGCATCATGAAGAAACAGACGTGAGTTTTTCATCAAGAAGATTCAACTTTACTGATCTTCTTGTACTGCACTTTATCTTTTCTTCACCTTTGACCTTCCTTTCAGTGGCTCCTCAAGGCATCATGAACGTAAGCCTTGTGGTGTTCTTTTAGAAGTAGGATTGTTGGTATCCCCTCTGGTGAATTTAAGCAGCTGTTGGAGTCAGTGACAAGGTTGGCTACAGATTTGGTATACTGGCTGGGAAAGAGATTATGGGTCAGTCCCCAGTGCTGGGATACAAAAGATTCAAGCAGTTCAGGATTTTTTGGATATCCGAAAAAGATTTCATGAAATTTGTAAAGATCTAACAGTGTATTGCAGGTTTCATGTGGTCTAAACAGCTTATAGCAAGTAAAACTCTAGGTAGCCAGTAAGTGGTGTTTTCACAGCTATGCCGTTTTCAGAAGTATTTCAGACTCAAAGTAGTATAATTCTACAAAATTGCATGGTTGGTACCAGTAACAGGTGGTTTCCATCACCCACAGGGACCACAGCCAGTGAAAGGTCTTCCACTTTTAAGAATATTCTAACTAGATTTTTTGAGGGATTTACTATGCAAAAAATAAGGTGATAGTGAGCCCTCTAGTTAATATCTAATTTAAGGTTTAACAGACAAGCTCCTAAATGGAGCCTTCCTGAATTCTTTTTTAAAGGATTTTCTAAAGAGACTGGAAAAGTTAGTTATTTTTCAATACAATTGGAAAACTTCAGATAACTTTAAAACATAAATGAGTTGTGGCGAAGGTGCAAACTGCCTTTGACCTTATTGTATTGTATGAATAAAAATTAATGATAATATCACTGTTCACAGAACTTAAACAACATAGTGAATTCCTCAAGTGGCATAAGTGGGTATAGCTCTGTATAAGTCATATCCCTGTTAACATCAGCTGAGGAGTTGGCCCACAATGTCCAAAGAGAAATATGGTACGTGCCAGATTCTACATTCAATTATGCAAATGAGAAAATACTCTATTATAAGTCAATGGATATGCATGAGGACAGATCTATATTCCTATCTGAACATATTTTTGCCTCATGTACCACTGAGGCTATGAACAGGTGTCATGAGCTGGGGTGCGGAGAGGTAGTAGATACACTGGAGAGTAGGACTAGGATTCAGAGTGACTTAGACAAACTGGAGGATTGGACCAAAAGAAATCTCATAAGGTTCAATAAAGACAAGTGCAAAGTCCTGCATGTAGGCCAGAACAATCCCATGGACCATTACAGGCTGGGGGCTGAGTGGTTGGGCAGCAGCTCTGCAGAAAAGGACCTTGAGGTTACAGTGGATAATAAGGTGAATATGAGCCAGCAGTGTGCCCTTGTTGCCAAGAAGGGTAACGGCATACTGGGCTGCATTGGTAGGAGCACTGCAAGCGGATCGTAGGAAGTGATTATTCCCCTCTAGTCAGTACTGGTGAGGCCATATCTGGAGTACTGTGTCCAGTTTTGGGCCCTGCACTACAGAAAGGATGCAGACAAATTGGAGAGAATCCAGCAGAGGGCACTGAAAATGGTTAGGAGCTGGGGCACATGACTTCTGAGAAGAGGCTGAGGGAACTGGGTTTATTTAGCCTGGAGAAGAGAAGACTTAGAGGGGAATTAATAGCAGCCTTCAGCTACCTGTAGGGGGTTCCAAAGAGGATGGAGCTAAACTGTTCTCAGTGGTGGCAGATGACACTACAAGGAGCAACGGTTTCAAGTTGCAGCAAGGGAAGTTTAGGTTAAATATTGGAAAACAAACTTTCACACTAGGAGGGAACATAGGAAAGCACTGGAACAGGTTACCCAGAGAAGTGGAATCTCCATCTTTGGAAGTTTTTAAGACCCAGCTAGACCCCCTTGATCAGGGGTTGGACTAGATGGCCTCCTGAAGTCTCTTCCAACCTTAATTTTCTATGATTCTATGATTTGTCCCAGAAGAAACTGTTTTTCCCAGGACAAAGTGAAGTTTTTCAGACATCCATTTCTGTTGTCCCAGGACAAACTCTAAAAAGGTTCATGGCATAAGAAGTGCTAACAGTTTTTCCCAGGACTTCACAAAGTGCATCTGAATGTCTGGCCCAGGATTGTATTAGAGAGTTGATGGCAAAAAAAGTAGTGATTCATTCAGTCACTCACTAAACCTTGATTGGAAGAGCAATGTGTATGCACACAAATCCTGGGACTCTTTTGTTATGAAACAAATACAGCCACAACTTGTCCCAGAACAAATGCAGCACCTTTTTTTCCAGCCTGAGGGGGTCTTCTTTTTCTAAGGAAAAAAGTTTGAGAGATCAAATTTACCCTGATATATAAAAAAGTCCCACGCATGCAGTTCTACTTTGAAAAACATCTTGGGCTTGATTGGTCCAACCTGTTTCATAATAATTAGGCAACTGGACAGCACATGGAAATTCCATTGTTTAGTTTTAGTGACAAATTACTTGAATTCTGCTCTGGTGATTTAAATCAGCAGAAATGTTTAATAGAAATATATTTTAGGAATACATAGATTCCAAATGGATTATTTTTGGAATAAAGGCAGTCAGCCTCTATGGCTCTTAAGTGGTTCTCTTTGGAGAGAATACAGAAATTACTTGAAAAATCTACTTTCCAGATCACCAACTGCTTTTTGTATTATAGCTTTCAAAATGCAAAAATGGTGTTTGTTTGTTATGCCAGCCTTCTCTTTGACAGCTCCACAGCTCTTATAGCAATAGCACTATTTTTAAACACTCTCATTTTTTCTTTTTCCTTTTTTTGGTTAAAACTATAAGTTTATAAAATACAGTTTTCATAAAAGTGAGGACTCATAGGTAGTTTGAGCCTTATATATTGAAACAGATTTGCTGGTATCTCCTCCACATAGTTTTTCCACACATCTAGGCCTCATTTGCAAAAGCAAAAACAACCCCCCTTTTGCAAAAGCAAAAACAAACCTGGCTAATATACACACAGGAAGGCAAGAGTAAGACCACCCTAATTATGATAATTTGTGACCTAATATAGGATTGTGAGTAAGGTGAAAGAACACACACATCATTTGCTCATCTGTTTGAGTTTTATTTAGATTTATTATAGTGGCAATTTGCATTGGATTGAATCTAAACTTCAGTGAGTTTAACCGATTGGAAGAGTATTTTTGCATAAAAAGGGAAATTTTATTAATTTGGAATTTTAAAGTTACAAGAGTTTATCACCTGCTTCCCATAAAAGTTTATTTGCGTAGATTCTGTTTTCTATTATTCCCAGCTTTAAAGGGCTCTATCTTTCATTTTCATATTTTACATGCTATTCCTCCAAAATATTGCTAGGAACTTTTAATTGTTTGGATAAAGAAAATTGGCTAGCCATGAAGCTTTAAAATTCCATTTTTTCTTTAGAAACCAAGTGTTGTCCTGTGTTTAAACATGGTGTTACTGAATGGAATTCACTAGTAGGAACAGAAAATCCAGAAAAGTAGTTTTAAAACTCTAGGTCTGAGTTGTTTTGTTAAAAAGTATTCATGCATGTGCTATAAAATTATATAGCATCATTTCATGGGACCTGTTATTAGTGTACTGTATACAGACTCTGACAGTGGCACAAGTACCTGGAAAGGTGATTACCATCTGTTTCGCTACACATACTATGTCAAGAAACACTTTGTTGTTCATGAGTTGAGGAGGATGAGTCAGTAAAGAAAGTCAAATGGAAAGAAAGAAGAAAGAAAGTGACAGTGGGACATTCCCTTACCTCATAACTACTTCTAGGTTTTCCATAGCTCCAGTACAAGAGAGGAGATGTGTGGGGAACAGCCACCCTGTGCAGCATAGCCCACTCTCAGGGAAGTTTAAGTTACAAAAGTTGCCTATACACATGCTTGGAGGTGGGGGGCTGGAGCATTTTAATGAGAGCAGTTCCTAGACAGCTGCTCTAATTAAAACAACTCACTGTCACATGTATTAACCCCCTCCCCCCACTGCATTTCAAAATGACTGCAGGATGCTTTATCTGAAGTGAAATCGAGAGCTTTAGATATAGCAGCCTCATGGCCACTTTGAAACGCGGGGGGGAGGGAGGGGGTGCTTAATACACATGATGGTGAGGTGACACTGGAGCATTCTAATTAGAATGCAGAGTAGATTTGATTAATGAAGTCTGCTCCAATGCATTCTAATTAGAATATGAATGAGTGTGTCTATAGGCACCCTTACTGAGTAGCCTGAACTGTACCTCTATTAGGGCTAGCCTGGGCTGCTAGTAAGGTCATGGCTACTACCAATGTGGTTGGAAGAAAAGTTTTACTGCTAATACTTGACAAGACCTGGGACCAGCAGAGACAGTCCAAAAGCTACTTGGCCTTATTTTAGAAGTCCCTGCCATATCCATGACCGTTTTGTTTTAGTGCTAGACTCATTTCTCAGTCCAGATGATGTACCAGACTGGTGACCCAAAAGAGTTTGTACAACTTTATGGCCAAATTCTGGCCATCTGAAAGCTTTCATACCTAAAAGGAAAAATAGATGCACTTAAACATTTCTTGATACCAAAGCATCACCCTAACTAACTGATATGGTCTGCTGAGCAGCGAGTAAAATAAACCAAATGTAAAATAAACTCCCCAAAAACCTATTTACAGGCAAAACAAAAACAAAACAACAACAAATCCAAATATGCTCATTTGAATGACTCAATAAATGAAAAATATATATTTAATAAAGCTGATAAAAATAAATATTACTATAAACAGGGGTGGATCCAGAAGGCATGGTTGCATCTCCTTTCGGGTCACACTTGCAGGAGCAGCAGTTGGGGACTGTAAGTCCCCAAAGCAGGGAACTCAGGCTGGAACAGGGCAGGAAAGCCAGAACAATGGTAATAGCAGGTCCCCCCAATCCCTTCCTGTGTCCAAAGACATCAGCAGAGAGCAGAGAAAAGGAGTGGAATAGGGAGAGATGTGTTAATGAGCAGGATGGGAAAGGAAGGGGTGCTGAGAGCCAGAGAGGAATTCTTACCTGATCCAGGGACTTAAATAAAGGTCTCATCTGCTTTTCCCATCGCCTGGTTTGCCACAGGGGAGGGAAGGGGGCTGGAAGCAGGAGTGCAGCCTCCCTTGCAGTGCCAGTTGCTACTCCCACAATCCACTTCTTAAAATTCTCGATTTGCCCATGATCATAAAGTACTATACTTACTCAGTGAAACAATTTAAGCCAGGACTTGATGTGTGGGGCAGGGAAGTGCCTGATTCTGGGTGTCCAACATTGTGGGTCTGATTTGTAGGACTGATTTGCCATGGTGTTGAGCATCAGCTGTTCTTGTTGACTGTACTAGTAGTTGCAGACACTCAGCTCTACTCAAGGCCCAAGGTGCTCAAACTGGGAGCACAAACTAAGTATGTGCCCATTTCCAAAAATATTTGCCTATTTGAGATCAAGTGTACTGCTTGGGCTCCTTTCCTGAAGTCAATGACACAAATATAAGGAGATTCTTAAATTAGGAATATAGGACTGGAAGAGACCACCAAGTTTGAGTCCCTCCCCCTGTAAGTTTCAGTAGTCATAAAATATTCCACCAGGATCCACAAAAACAGCCACTTTGGCCCCTGCTGCACAACACCAAATACAGAGCAACACAGCATGCATTAGGGAAAATTAGGAACTGTGTTTTGCTGTGGACAGGAGTGAAATCCCACCTCTGGTGGCATCAATGGGAGTTTTGCTATTGACTTCATTGCGGACAAGAATTCACCCAGCGTGTTTTTGCTTTTACTTTTGCTTTAACTACATTTGATAAAAAAACAAACCACCTCCCCTTTCCCCAAGGAAATTCAGGCAATCCACACGCAAATAATGGCACTGTGATATTTCACTTTGAATCTTTCATATAACTCCTATTTCACTAGTGAATGAAACTGCCGCTTGCCACCAATACAGAACATATATTCCTGAGAGCTTGACTTTAGCTAACAAAAGCTAGAAAATCTGCTTCAGTGTAAAATTGCAGGCTCTGTGCCTTCTTCTATTTTGCTAAGTTCTCTAAAAAAAAAGTATATCAGATGTGATGTAAGTCCTAGATAAAATAAGATAAGGTAAGGATGAATTTCAGCTTAAACTCTGTCTTTTATCCAATTACAGCCACATCTCAGATAGTCTTTCAGTGTGGTTTGTGTGTGTGTGAACACAATCCAGACAATAATGCAGCTGTAGTTTAAATGGAATCCAAAGGGTCTGGTTCCTAACTCAGAATGAAACTCTTAGAAATCCAGTCCCATGTGCTGTTTGTGCTGCCTAGTTACTTTCTTTGAAATACTACAAGTTAGCAAAAAGTTTTTGATCCTTCAGCTATTAACAGATGGTATATGTATCTCAGGATAAGCTGAGGCTATCACTTAGGCCACAAGGAAAGGGCGAGGGATGCTCCCCTGTGGGCACCCTTAAAAGGCCATAAGCTTGAGTAGCAAAAATGAAAAGGTCTAGTGCTGGTGTTAATTACGCAGAAACCACACAGAAAGTGCTCACTGTCACAGAGTTGAGAGGTTGTGCATCCCTTCTTCCATAGATAAAAGGCATGGTATGAAAACATTTTGCAGAGGACAATGAAGTAAAGATTAGCATAATCTTTTGCAGTATCCTCAGTAAGCTATCCATGAGTGAGCTGCTTTTTTCTCATTCCTTTTGCTCTAATGTCTGGATTTAAGGAATGGCAATGTAAGAATAGGCTTTGTCCTTGAAGCCTGACAGTTGTGTTTTCCCGCCTTCATGTGATCATCCCTGTTGCTGGTATACTACTCTTCTAGTAATCAGACAATGGAAGGAAAATGAAGTGTCAGTTCATTGACAGAACCTTATCCTTAGTATGTTTTTTCTTAATCCAGACTCATCAGTGCTCCCTCACTCTACTTATTTCCTTATTTCTTCTAAAGCAATAGGATGAAATCTCTCCTGTAATTGTTCTAGATGAAAGCAAAAGCAAATAATGCAAGAAAATCCTAAACACCACTTTACACATCTTAAAACAACCTAATTTTCTCTGGTTTTGATTTTATTCAGTGGATTTCTACTGCTAATGTTTTTAACATTATAAATTAGACCCCATTTCAAACATACTGTGGTTAAAATGGCTATTCCAACATATGTCCTCTGAAGCCCTTAATGTTTAGTTTTAGCGTGGAAGCTTAAAACATATTCATGTTACAGTTTAATGCAACTATCTCTAGGGCTGACACAGTGGCTAATGCTCGAGTTTGTTAGCCACTTTGATCCTGAGTGCCCCGTTTTAAGTCTTGCTACTTTCGGTTAAGCTAGTACTTTGTTACCGCAGGGATAACTGGAGGATTCTGAACATTGGGAGGCACCATCCCCAAGATCAAAATATAAAAATAGGTCTGGGGTCAGGGAACTGGATAGACCCCCAGAAGCTTTTCAGTTTTACAGCTGGAGATTGTCTCTTATGTATATATAAATCGTCATTAGGATTCTGACAAAGAAGTGCACTATGGGATTGCTGCAGGGCAGGCTCTTTGAATCTTATTCCTGATAAAAAACACTTCTGGCTGGCTGACAGGAGACAAGGCAAGTTCAAGGCAGGCATTAAAAAACATCTTAAATCTATTGATGGCAGCAGAAGTGTTGGGATGAATAGTTTGGGATTAGGATGAAGATGTTTGAGTGCAGTCGGTACATAGAATTTGGGGCCAACTGGTAATTCTTTAGGACTCCATGTATTTGAGCCTCAAAATATGGATTAACATCAAATAATACTTGACAAAAGAATTCACAAAAACAGTGGAACTTCTTACAGTGTACTGTTGATTTTTCCATACAAAAACCTCCCAGCAACTGAAATGTCACTATTGCAAGAGACAGCCTACCTGGCAGAGAGCCTTATCTTCACCTCAGAAGCATTGGCAGATACTTGCTACTGTCACAGGGGAAATGGTAGGTCACAGAATAGTTGTTGTAAGACTGGACTAACTCCCATTTATGCCTCCTGGGGGCAATTGCAGCAAGACTAGAGCCTAGGAGTCACCAATGATCCTCCTCCAATGATAAGGTGACAATTTACTTTCTCCTTCCCCACTCACCCAGTTAGCTCAGTGTGGGCTAGGGATATGATATCTTTGGAAGACAGCAGATCACACTTGTCTGATAGTGAGGCTTCATTTTGAGAGGATTTATGACAAAGAAAACCACCAATAAAGCCTTGTATGTGTTAGCAAATGTGTAATTGTCATTCCCTCCATTATGCAGCTTCAGCAGAGGCAACAGCAGTGGGAATGTTAAAGGAGACAGGCAATGGTCTTTTTCTTCACAGCGCCATCCAATTCTAGGGGTTCAGAAGGTGTGTATCTGAGTAACTGTGTTAACTGATGTCTAGCTGACTGCAAAATTTGATATACATTTGATTTGCACTGTTAAAAAGACATCAGCTGAGATAACATTCTGCATCGAACTGAGACAAGAAAAAAATCAATACGGCTTGCTTTTCAAACTGGGCAAAACTGTGCTGGAACTTTTCTTGAATCTTTTGTTTTTTGTTTTTTTTCCCCAAGTAGAAATGTTACAGAGGAGATTTCATACTATTTCCTGATTCTGCTCTCCCCACAGTGTACATCAACATTTCAGTGTAGTAATGCCAAAGGAAAACTGAAGTAAAAAAGACCCTGTCTTGTTAGAAAAATATGCAATATATAACTATACATATTTACTTATTCTTGTATCAAATCCCCAATGCAGACAAGCTATCTTGAAGTAAATTGCAGTTTCTACCAAGTGTAGCTTATGTCAGTTATTTATGTCATCTGTATTAAAGTTTTGTACTACTTTTGAATATTGACAGCATTCTTTTTTTAATATTGACAGTGAATGTAATTGTAAATCTTGCTTACGAAAACAGGCCCTAAATCTCTATTGCATACACAGCCCTCACTAAGGTTAGTAGCCTTGGCATGGCTTTACGAGCGCTCGTGGTGCTCGGGCCAGGTGCCAGATGATTGGAAGATAGCTAACGTGGTCCCCATCTTCAAAAAAGGGAAGAGAGAGGACCCGGGCAACTATAGGCCCGTCAGTCTTACCTCTATCCTTGGGAAACTCTTTGAGAAGATCCTCAAGGAGCACATCTGCGATGGGCCAGCTTCAGGGATGATGCTCAAGGGCAACCAGCACGGTTTCATTAGGGGCAGGTCATGTCAGACCAACCTGATTGCCTTTTATGATCAGGTCACAAAGGCAATGGATGCAGGTGT
>NW_017728993.1:39253377-39279591 GCF_001723915.1 Gavialis gangeticus | reverse complement strand
GGCTAGGAGCTGGAACCAACTTCCTAGGGAAGTGGTGCTGGCTCCTACCCTGGGGATCTTTAAGAAGAGGCTTGATGACTACCTGGCTGGACTCATTTGAGTCCAGTCTTTTCTCCCGCCCAGGCAGGGGGTCGGACTTGAAGATCTACAAGGTCCCTTCCGACCCTACTTCTATGATTCTATGATTCTATGATATGAGAAAGATTAATTTATGTGAACTAGACAGTGTGTATGGACTGTGCCTGCAAACAGATAGGGTGACATTTTGTAATGTTGACTAGGTGTTACATGGTTACTGGGCATACCTACACATTCATTAATGCGCTGTAGTTACTGAACAGTACATTTAGCACTTGTTATTACCAAGTACTAAATCCATGCACAGTAACCTGTGCTACTATGCAGTAAGTGCTGGCATATGCCTTTTTAGTGATGCTACTGTGCAATAGCTTAATACTACTGTGCAGTAGCATATTAGCACTGTTTTTGACATGACATACTACTGCACAGTAGTATTAGGCTACTGTGCATTTAGCATCTCGTGTAGATGCGCCCACTGTGTAACTAATGTTGAATTCACACCTCTTTTATTGGCATGGTTTGTGACAGCTCCTGAAAGAAAATAAGTTACAAACATCTTTCAGCCTGAAATAAATCTAATAAATAAATGCTTAATAATAACGCAATAGTGCCTGTATCAAGACTTTCTATTAAAATGAAGCCCTTATCCCTTGCTAGAGCACCTAAGTACTACTTTTATACCTCTCTGTCATACTGATCACTTTCTGGGGTACATTTTAGATGTGTTTTTATTGGTTACTGTGTGGCAATGATGCAAGAGAGGACCTGGAAAGAATATTCTTGTAGACCATTTTGGATAAATTGTTGCCTGTGAAAGTAAGACACTGGGCTCAATGACCCAGAATGTCTCTTTGAGTTATATGATCTTATATAAAAATAAGGATAAGCAAACAACACTGTTCATGTGTAAAGCCTGAGAGAAAGACCAAGTTTTTTAATGTCTGAATAGACAATGTAGGATGGGATCAGGGTTAGCTTGCTTCTGGAGCCAAAATGACACCCAGATGGCAACAGGATTAAGAGTGGGAGGCACAAAGGCATCTTTATCTCTTTTCTCCTAAACTGTATCAGGAACAACACTGGCAAGGCTGAGGATCCAGCCCAATAATTCTATAGATAACACTGCACTAAGGATATATGTAGGTTAAAAAAAACAAGAAAGATGGGGTGGCAGCCAAATGATTTTCTATTGGGGGTGGTTTAAAATGCTTAGTAGCAATAGGAGCACTCATCAGCCTTTTGTACAAGAAAAAAAATATTTATCATTTATGTCCAGTCAAAAAATCTGTTCCAGCATAATGCAAACAGACAGGTTCACAGCTACCTAAAATTATTTTGCCTCGTCAGTGAACTGTAGTGTTTGCCCATTCATAAATACTGTGGACACCTTATCGTATGCTCCACTGCCATCTGACACAAAAAATTGAATCAAATACTCACTATATCTAGTTGTTGTCATATATCAGATACAAGAATGTGTGTTTCTCTTTGTGTTTGAGCTATCATGTTTTGTTATGTCACCTCTCCATGATCATGTTATGTTTGATTGTGCCTTTCAGAGAGAAACCTAAGCGAGCTGAGATTTATGGTGATGTAAGTGAAGTAGCAGTTCTGGACAGGAGGTAAATTGAAGCACCCCAAGACATTATTCAGCACAAATGCCTAGCTGCCTGCATAGCCTTGGATTTGAATAACTGTTCAAAACACTGAAGAGAATTGTTGCATTTAATTATACCTTAGTTACAGGAGATTTATTGCAATAATTGATTATGTCTGAGAGAGTGTTAAAGGAGGTAGACATAGCTGAACATGCAGAGAAACAGAAAGGGACAGGTGAAAGAGCTCATTATAAACTGGCTAAAAAAACCAATTATTTCTCCCTTCAGAAGCAGCTCATAATAAGGTGTATTTAAAGGGTCAGAAATGATTAGCGTTCAAGGCTCCCAAAACTGCATTGGGAAAGCCTAAAGACTCATGTAATGAGTATAAAAAGAAGGAAAACAAAGCATAGATATCTAGAATGTGATTAAAGAAGGTAGGTGGGATTTTCATTGGGTTAAAATAAGGTAAGCTGGGATGGCAAGAAGTAGTGTGTAGCAGTCAATGGACCATGGGTCAATGGACCATGGTTGCCCTCAACATTTCTGGCAGACCACCATCCACTTCATCATCAAAATTTTAATGAAAGTGAATGAAAAATTAATTAAATGAGAATTTTGCTCCTGGCACAATTTTGAGTAGTGTTAGCTCTAAGCTGTTTCCTATCTGTGGCAGCTGTGGAACACTGAAGCACACTGACATTGTGACAATACTGTCTTCACCCTGATAATACCCACAAGCCCAGAGGCAGGAGTAGGGAAGCCATAGGGCTACTATGCCCATTAAAACAAATATCTGGCTTCTTTGTAGCACCAAATTAGCATGAAGGAACTAAAGTGTGGTAAGGTGGAACCTGGCCATAGTGTGTAGTATGGTATAGTGTATATCTATCCATATCCATAAATATATGCTAATAGGAAAGTATTTGATTCAGATTTAGATTCGGCTGATTCGGAGGACAGTGATTTCATTCAGAGATTTGGATCACTGTCCCGAGATGATTCAGCCAAATCGGGTTTGGAAGATTCTGGACTGATTTGGAGAGATTCGGAGATTTGGCCATAGACTATAATGGGAAATCACTGAAATACCTATAACTTTGTCATTTTGTGGCGTATTTGGATGAAAACAGCAGGCATGGTAGCCCCTTCTAAGGGCATGAGGCCTGCCAAGTTTCAAGGAGATAGGTGCAGGAATTTCTGGGAAACTGAACCTCAGTGTGCTGACAAGCAAAACTCATGATGTGTGACTTTGTGTGTGTGTTAAGGCACAGTGGGATGAAAACAGCAGGGATGGTAGTCTGTAACGGGGGCCTTCCTGGTGTTCAGACAGAAACAGCTCACAAAAGGGACAGAAAGGCTTCAGACAGAGGCTTATGGGCTGTTTCTATGTCCCTCCCCCAGAGCACTGTGATCGGAAGAGGACTCAGGGAAAGATCACAGTCACTGGCCAGCTACAGATGTCAGTCTTTCCCCCCTTGCTCCCCCTTCCGCTTTTTAGTTTCTATTTCCCTGAAAGTCTGCCTTCCGAATCTCCAAGTCTTTTTCTGAATCTTTTGCAAATTGATTCAGAGGCTCCAAATTGATTCAGAAGGATTTTTTGATCTCCCAATTTGATTTGGATTCAGTGATGTGGCCTCTTAATTGGGCCAAATCTTCTCCGAATCAAATCGGCGACTGAAGCTTTGCACATCCCGAATACATACATACACACACACACACACACACACACACACACACACACAGGAACAGTATGCTATATGTAGATGAGTACCTTTGAGAATCACCCAGTAATATGGGCAGCAGACATACTAGGTTACATCATTTAAAAAGTCTCTAGTCCTGAAAAACCATATGTATATAAACATATAAAATATATACGCAAATATATATATATGCATGTATAAAAACTCTGTGTGTGTGTAGAATCACCCACTCCTGACAGCCTACATGAAGCAGAGAAGGGTGAATTAGGTTCTTCCATGATATTCATTGAAACCAGGATATGAATGAATGCTATAGTCTACTGTCTCGTTGTGATTTCATTGAAATGTTTTGAAAGCAACTTGTTACCACAATATCACCCAATAGTAGGAGGAAAACAGACAAACTGGGCTTGTCTACATGTGTGCATTTACTGTGCAGTAACCGGAATTACTGCGGAGTAAAGATGGTGACTTACACCAACTTAAGCATACGTGATGCAGGTATCAAATTTATGCCTGATTAGTTGCTGTGGTATCTTACATGTGGATGCCTTATTGTGCAGTAACACTATGTGCGTGGAATGACTTGGAACTAGCTTTAGTCCCAAGTCTGTCCACACACAGAGTTAATGCCCTTTAATGCCTGCACATGTAGACACCAGCCTATTCCTGTTTACTGCACAGTAATTTACTGCACAGTAAATTTAAGATGGCATAACTGTACCTGTAGACATGCCCATTGGAGATAAAAATGGGCAAAGTAGTAGAAAAGAACAGGAAATAAAGAAGTAATAGGAAGGAACAGGAAGTAAAACAAGCATGGGAGGGAAAATGAAGAACCAGACAAAAATGAAGAAAAGGAAGATAGAAAGTGACTATAAATGATAGTAGTAGATGGGAAAGAGAAGGGAAAAAGTAACAAAAGAGCAGTATAGAGAGAAGTCATAATCTCATGCAAAATGCAAGCAAGGGTATGGAAAAAAGACTTAAACAAGGTGGAAGAGCTTTGACTTCTGAAGTTATTTGAGTGAGGAAGGCCACGAACTAAGCGGTGAGTATAAAACAAGTGCACAAATAAAAGCAGAGTAAACAAAGCTTGGAGGTCTGGGAAATGTTTTAGGATACAAGAAAGGAGAATAAATGGACAGGAACATGTGACAAGAAAAAGGGACAACAGCAAGGCAGTGAAGAAAATATAAGAACTAAAAACAAGATGAGAGAAACAGGAGTTTGGACTCTTTTTTGGAGTCTATATAGTAAGTGGATTTTGTTTACACCAGTCTGAGGAAAGCACTAGGGCTGTGCAAAGCTTTGGTCACTGATTTGATTTGGCGGAAATTCGGCCTGATTTGGCAGCCAAATCTCTGAATCTGAATTGAATCAGGAGACCCTTTAATCGCTCCGAATCAAATCGGAACCCTCCAACTCAATTTGGAGAGATTTGGAGAGATCCAATGATTTGAACATAGATACAGCTTTAAATGTTTTTTCTACATACCTCAAGGTACCAGGCGGCTTGTGAATGCTGAGATAGTGGGGTGGATGGAGCGTCCCATGGGAGCATGGGAGGGTCCCCAGCATGCTTGGTGGCCGACCTGGAAGTGGACGAAAAGCACTTCAGGTTCACTTCCGGGTCCACTGTGGACTGCATGGGGGACCCTCTCCCTGCCCCCCAGTTTGGTGACTGGTGCTTCCTGGGTCTGGGGGGGCACCCGGAGTCCCCCCATGGCCAAATGCCGAGCTGCAAGGTCACGGGGTGGGGGGTCCCCCATGCACTCAGCAGCAGACCTGAGAGTGGACCACAAGTACTTCTGACCCACTTCTGGGTCTGCCACCGAGCATGTGAGGGGCCCCCTCATGCTCCAGTGGGACACACCATCTACCCCACCATCTCAGCATTCATGAGCTGCGCCTGGTACCTCGAGGTATGTAGAAAAAACATTTAAAGCTTTGTCTTGGCCGAATCGAATCAGGACAGTGATCTGAATCAATGAATCGAATCACTGTTCCCCAGATCGGGCAGAATATGGCGGAATATGGCCGTCTTTGCACACACCTAGAAAGCACCTCTTTAATGCTTGCAGTGTACTGAGTCTATTCATTCAGTGTCTGTTGGGAACATAGGCCACTGAACATAGGCCACTGCAGCTCTCCACTGCAATTCCTGGTGCTTCTCAGAAAGCACCATGAGTTACAGTGACACCCACAACCTAACAGACACTTGCTGTTGGGTTGAGAGATTAAGCTCCACTTTGGAGCTGATCCAGGAAGAGCTGTGTGTCTGTAGCTTCTCTCCCTTAACTCTCTCCCCACCCGCAGCTCTGGTGCCATCTCCAATCCACCTGCCCCTCCCTCTAGCACAGGCTGGGCAAACCCCAGCCCAGACTTCCCTACCTCCCTCCTTTCTCCCCCATCTCATCCTGCAGACAGCACTGGGAGTGGGACTGGGCTGCATCAGCCTAGCCCCTATCAGACAGAAATTAAAGAAGGCACTCCCCTTTGGAGCACCTTTATCTGAACCCTCATTATATGAGGGTTAATTTGTCACATGATTGGTCACTTTTAAAGCTGTCTGCAGCCATGAACTTCTGTCAGGGGATGGTTGTAGAGCACTTTCAAGGGACCAGTTGCATGACAAATGTCACTTGTCAGTGCCCATAGATTTGTTCTGAACAGAATACAGCCAAGCAGTGTTCACAAACATTGATCCTAATTCTGTAAGTTCAATGTGTTATGACCTGTTTGTTTATTATATGTGAATATTCACACATGAATACATGTCTAAAATATATTAGTTTACCCCAAAGGTTTGTGAAATGACTGTTTTGTACTAGCCTAGATATTTTCATATTGGGAAAAAAAACAGACAAGTTGAACAAGAATGTTCATTATTTGCTATTCAGCATTCTTCTGTTTGAGCTGTCAGTCATTCAAGAAAGAGAAGAAATAATATTTCATGAAGCGGCCAAGCAGTTGCATACCAGGAACAGGCAATAGGGGAAAAAAAGCAGTTTATAAACAGTCCATAGTCTGAACTGTGTATGTGCTGTGAAAAGTTTGGCTGAGTTCAATGAGACAACTTGGAAGATGTAAAGCTAAACATGTTCCTGAGTCTTTGGTTTGGAGAATATATTCACCAACCTCAGGAGCAGTTATTTGTGAATAATTAATGAAAAGAAGAATTCCCTAAATTAATTGGATAATTTATTCATAATGAAACATTCAAGCAGCTCTCTTTTTTAATGTCTTCCTGCCCTTGAATAAAGCGGAGTTTGGTAGTGCTGGCTGCCTCTTGTTCAGAATGTAGTTAAAGCTTCAATTAGGCTTGCCTACAATGAAATTTGACATACCAGTTTCTTTTACGTATTTATACAGAGAAGCAAGTCTGTATTTGGGTTGTATTTTTGCTGGGTTTGAAGTCTTGTTCAAAGATCTTGAAAAATTGAATGACTGAGGACATAG
Source organism: Gavialis gangeticus (assembly GCF_001723915.1). Taxonomy (NCBI): domain Eukaryota; kingdom Metazoa; phylum Chordata; order Crocodylia; family Gavialidae; genus Gavialis; species Gavialis gangeticus. The sequence goes on along the minus strand of NW_017728993.1, from coordinate 39,272,744 downwards.
ACTCGAATTCTGCCCTTCAGTTTATGTGCAAAATCAAAAACATGCAAAGTTTGGTAGTATCTGAGCTTCATCTGATAAGACATACATTAAAGTATAAAAGAAAGCCCAGAAATTGGAGACTTGTCAGTTTGAATGTTAGTTAAATAAGTACATAAGATAAACAGTTCCATGAGGGTTATGCAGCTGAATTTTCAATTGGGATGCACAAAAAGCTGTTACAACAGCATCTTCCATTAGCTAGGACTTGTAGGATTTGTTGCCCAAAAAAGCAGACAAAGCTTGCTATGGAAACTCTACTAACTTTAACAACCCAGCCGTCACAAACAAAATATTGATAACCATCTAAGAGCATCCTCAAACTTTGACTGTCTTTGTTGGCCTTTCATTTAATTGACACCTGAACTGTTTTCTTCTGAAACAATTGAAGGACTTGTTGATATAATGTTTTATCACATATATCCAGACAAGCATTATGCCTTATTATTAACACAGCTATATTATATGACATAATTAGTCATATATAGCCCTGCAGTTTGTTTAAATGCTAAAATACATTATTGCTGCCATTCAGATTCATATAATCACATGAATACCTGCAAGATTGTGTATGTCATATACTAAAACAAGTCATATACTACAAATCAGACATCTACTAACATATTTTTAAAAAAAATATGTTTTGTCCAGATTTATAGTTTTTTTTTGAGTAGTGTATATAGAAGTGATTGAATAATATCTCAGAATAAATCTTACTTTTGTATAGTGTGTGGGGGGATGTGTGGTGGGGTGTGGGTGTAGGATGTGTGTGGGAAGTGAGTGTGTAGGGGTATGGAGGAGGGAAGGTGTGGGGGCATGTGATGTGTGCATGGGGGATGCATGCAGCAGAGCTCACCCAGGCTGTGTGGTTCAGGTGTATGGTCCCTCTCTCCCCATCTGGCCCATAGCTGCCCACCCCCCGCCCCGCAGTGCTCTACGTGGGGCCGAGCCCCACCAACTCAAACAGTAACATGGGGAAGCAGCAGCCGTCATGAGGATGTGCCAGGCACCGCACACCGAGCTAGGTGTGGGGAGAAGCTGCAGCTGGGTGGCTCTTGCCCCAGCATGTGGGGCTCCAGCTCCAGCCCCCAGCTGCCTTCCACCCACTCGGTCACCCAGCATGATATGTAGTCACCCGCAGGTGGCAGCCGAGTGAGTGGAAGGCGGCTCTGCTGGGAAGCAGTACATGTTGGCTGGAGCTGGGACTGGGGTGGTGCCATGGGCAAGTGCAGGCAGGAGTGTAGTGCAGGCTGCCCCGGGGGGAGTGTGCAGGGCTTGGCCCCATGCAGACCACCAGAGGAGCAGCTGCAGGCTGGGTACAATCAATCTGTGGGCTGGATTTGGCCTCTGGGCCATATTTTGCCCACCCCTGCCATATTCTGTGCTAGCCAGAGGGGAAAAAAGAAAGACTGGGTGTTTGCAGAACAGGATTCACAGGGTATAGGGAGGTGAGACCTGAAGGGTTCTGAGGGAGAAAAGAGCTTGGTAGGGAAATGGGAAAGAGAAGAGAGAACCTGAGGAACCTTGATAGAATTGAGTCAGAAGGAGTTGTAGCAGATGAGAAAACTGAGCAGATTACTTATCCTCATGGAAAACCAACTGTCAGATCTTGGTCTTCCTGAGAGAATTTATTGTTGTGTTTCTTTTAAATACTGGAATCCTTAGGTCGGTTTATTTGTGGCTGTGATTATGGTGACTTTACTAAAGCAAGTAAATATTTTTTTCATGAAAATGAATGGCTGGATGGTGGAAAAGATTAGTAATTAAGGCTAAAATATTACATACATTTAACTACCATCAGCTTTTAAACCATGGGACCAGAGCTTCGGCTGGTGGCAAATTACAAAGCTTCATTCAGGTCACATTTTTAAAAATGCTCCCCTGAGCTCTGTTATAAATGGCTGGATCTGGTCAGGAGATGCTGTCTCCCCAGCTGAAAATGTCATTAAAAAAATTTGTTTTTGGTGACAATTTCCATGTTATTGCTGAAATCTGTAATATTGCAGTTCTGAGAAGCCTCTGTGGAGTCCCACAGGGGGGTTGCAGTTCAGGTATTTCATGCTTTTGTTTTCTACAATAGACCAGGCTTGTACTTCATCTGCTAAGATATATATGACCACCTTCCCTTTGAGTGATGGGTGCCCCCCGTATCATGGTAGCTATACAACCATGGTACATCGCCAGAGGTAATGTGTGCCTGGGGAACCTGGTATGTAGAGCCACTGGGACATCAATTCCTAGGAAGCTATCCAGCAGCATGTCAGGATAATTTTTTTCTTATTTGTTTGTTTTTGAGCATTCAATTATTCAATGAAAGATCAAAAATACCTACAAAAGGCACCTAACCATCAAGAAAAAAATTGATTAATTCAGAAGTAGTTTTTTGCAAAAAAAAAGAAAGCCTACAGTTCCTACTGAAAATTTTCAACCAGCCCTATAAATAACACATCAGTTATTGGATCTGATTTTTCTTTTTAAATTCAGATCTACTTTTCAGTACTTACTCTGCTTCTTTCATTTATGCATTCCTTTCCTCTTGGAAAATTAGACGGGTCAGATGTACTTTATTGTCAGGTTCTAGTTTGTCACAAGAATTAGTACTAGTACAATGTATGGGATATAAATGCCACAGCGAGTGTTCTGGGGTATTGGTGGTAGCCATGTTGGTCTAAGGACATTGGCAGACAAGGTCCTTTACCCAAAGAACCTTGACAGCAGAATGTGCCTTTTTTGTTTTGTTTTTAAATTGTTTCCCTGGCACAAAAAAATGGGAATATTTTTTACTGGCCCTAAATTGAGTAACAGCTTATTTTCACACAGCCTAAATTTTAGGACAAAACCAGCTTGATAAACAAGGTATAAAAGTATTTTTTAGATTATTGCAGTAAAAAGGTAAAGGCTTAAATTTAAGTAGTGCAAATGTGTAAATAAATGACAGCAGATAAAATCAAAGCCCAATAAACAGGTTGTGTTAAAAATATATAGAATCAGAATAAGATAGGTCAAAACCCATCTATTAAATGACATTGATGTTCATTTTATCCATACTTTACTGAAGAAAAATCTACTTTTAAGAGCAAGCACAGCTGTTCAGTCTGTAGAAATACAAAAGGATATGAGTTCATGCTGAATGAAAAAGTCAAATTCTAAGTTTAGGTTTTTAAAGAAATCCTGGGATTGTTTAGAGGCTTTATTTCTATGATTTGTTCATTTTCCTAAGGACACAGAGTTGCTGCTCATGTGTCTATCATGTACTTCAGTGGCTCTCAACCTTTTAGACTCAGGGCACCCCCTTCATTAGACTCCAGGCACCCCTCAGAAAATGCCAGCTTAGTTTTTACTGGTTTTTTACTACAGAAAAATAATAGAGCGTTTCTTCTGTTCCAAAGAATTCAGAAAACACACAGCAGGTCAAAATGCTTTTAACACAATGGACATGTATTTGAAATCTCTGCTTGTCAAACATGTTTGCAAGCCTAGTGGAACCCTTGAAATGATCTTAAGGCACCCCATGGTGCCATGGCACCCTGAATGAGAATCACTGGTATATTTATATAGGGAAAATAGGTTAAGTTTTGAGTGCCAGTCAAAGATCCAGGATTTCTAACTATAAAGAGCAATTGAAGTCCCATCTGTCTTGATACTCCCATTTCTGCTGGTAGATTTCCCAGGAAGCTTCTCCTCCAGAACACAGCAATAACTCTGGCACAGACACATGGTCACCATTATCTGAGCGTAATTGACCTGCGAGATATTCCAGGACTATGTGAATGAGCTAGGCTGATTCCTTATCTCAGTCCAGAGAGCCAGAAGACATTTGCAAAACTAGAATGAGATTGTAGTAATGAAACTCCCCAAGCATTTCAAAGCTCATCAGGATGTATTGCTATGGGAAGGAGCGCATACTTTTGTACATCATGTGTTGTAATAACAAACATTTATATTGCTTCCTATATTCGGAAGGATCCCAGAGTATTTTACCCACTATGAGATGTGCACAGTACACTACACAGGTAAGAATAAAATATTGTGAGATGCAGAAACTCTTTACCAGTTTACAGCAATAGCTTAGTTTAAGGCAGGAAGTAGAGAACAGCTTTATCTAACTGAAATTGCAAAGAAAATTTTAGGCCGGCAAAATGCAAGTACCTGACTTGGGATTTAGCCAGAATATCAGAGTTAACATTCACATTCCAGTGTGGCATCTTTTATGGCCAAAACCAGGCAGGACCTATGTTTTAAGTCTCATCAGCCTGATGCCCTTTGCATCATACAAAGCAACTGATTCACTACACACTCAGAGGAATGGATGCCATTGAAGCATCCACTTTGCTTCAGCACCTGCTCTTGGAGTTCATCCTGGCTTGGTCTGCTCACATTTATGAGCAGATGGATTACATTTCTGCTGGCTTAACCCAACACAGTGAGCTGGCATTGTTCCAAAGCCCAGCTGAAGTTGAGGTATAGCAGTGTTAAAAAATGGACATATTGAAGTGAATCCTATTTTACCATATGCATCTAAATGGCATATATGCAGCCATGTAATTGTAGCTTTTGGCTGACCAGTGGGCCAACTTGAAAGGAGGAGGGGTGGAGGGAACTACAGAGGGGCCTAGGCAATGCCCAGTCTGTGGCCTGGTAATTCTAGCACTTTGCTGGGAAACAGAAGATGTAGATTCACACTTCTTTTTGGGGGGTACGTAGAACCCAGATCTCTGGCTCCCTTGGCAATTGCCTTAATTACTATATTACTGGGCTAACAGGTGAGAGGGTCCTTCTCAGTATTTTTTCTGGCACATGCACAGGTACATGCACAGGGTGATTCTTGTTCGCCATGATGGAAAATAGTTTTGCAAATCCTATGTGAGCACCCCAAACTGCAGTTACACAGTTGTACATGTGCCCTTTAGGCTGCAGAGTGAAACAGGATTTAGTCCATTTTGTCAGCTGTACTGACACCATGTTTCAAAATTTGGTGAGTAGACAGAACTGACAATACCAGAGAGGTATCTGATACAGGTTGCTAATGTATTTTATGTAATTTGAGGGCTTAAATAATTTGAAGTCTATTTTGAGCAACTAGGTTTCTATTCTGAGCTCTGCCCTGCCCTGCTAGGTCACCTTGAGCAAGACACTTTGGTGACTGCCTTGTGTCATGAGGTATGGACAAAGAGAGCCCCTGGGGCCTGCTGTTCTGAAAACCTTCACAGCTGCTAATGCAAAGTGAGTGGTTTAGAACTTATATTAATACAGGGATGTGACCACCAAAATTACTGGACATATTGGCCACGTCCACATGAGCATGGACGTTTGGTTCCCCAGGGACACCTTGTGCTGCTGCTAGTTGTCCCTGGGAACACCTGTTACCTCAGATGGGGTAGGGGAGACCTTACCTGGGGTCCTGGGGTCAGGGGTGACTGGTGCCTCCTGAGTCTGGGGGGGGTGCAATTTGTGGGTGGGCCCAGGGGTGGGCCAAAAGTCCCATATCCACGCCTATACTTCTGTGCCATGGTTTAGTGCCCCCCACAACACACTGCTGACCCACATGGCAAAAAACCTGCCTCATCCTGGGAGATGCTGAGTCAGGGGCCAATCTCTTTCTGTGCCCCTCCTACCAGTCGCCTGTGCCTGAGGTGCTTCTGGGGCTGCAGCAGTAGCCATCCTACCTCTTGGAGTCTGGCTGGTAGCCGGAGTGTGGCTCTGGCTGGCTAGGCTCCAGTCTTGGGTGGTACATGCTGTCCACATGTGTGCCACTCTGCTTTTTTTATATGAGTTTTTTGGACCCCTGGATATCCACAGAGCAGAGAACAGCTGGATGTGCCGTACGTGGTGCCGCAGACATGTCTGCAGCACCACATACTGCATGGCTATGCTCACTTGGATGTGGCCATTAGAGATAAATGAAAGGGCATCTTAATTAATAATTATATGTTATTAATGAAGAAGGCACCTAGTGGATATCATACTGGGATTCTGCACTACAGAACCTGGAGGGGGCCTTATATGAGCATAACCTCGACTACAGATTAAACCAGTAAAGGGACATATGTAGTCACACTGAAGGCTCCTAGAGTCATCCACAGTACTATGCTTCCTATAATTCTCTACTCACTATAACTATAAGGTGACAGAAGTCTTCTATCATATCTACAGATACTGTAAATAACATATTAGCTTGGCTGTTTATTTCCCCTGTTTTTTCACATGCACCATTTGCCTGGATACTGCAGGTATACTTTTTTTCTTTACATTTGTTCTTTGGTGTTAATGCATTTTTTGTAGAATATGTGCAAATAGATATGAGCAAACTGTGTAAAAGTTATTCAGCTACTCAGTGAACCATGTAATCTGTTGATTCATAGAGACAACAGATAATAGAGTGAGATATTTGCTTTACACTGTCTGTGTAGTATCTAGGCACAGAGTCAATTTGTGTCCTGTCGGGGCATGTTGGACCACACTATATTATCACTTTGGGGATAGGCAATTTGGATAATGAATTTGTGATTTGGAAGGGGGCAGGGGAGGAAAGAGTAGTAGATGAAATATCTGTGAGGTGGAAATTTTGAACTAGGTTTTCAGCTTCATCTTGTTTAATATGATACATTATCACATACACATTGTTTACCTATCTTAAACTTGTGCAGTAATATTGTTAATTAGCTACTTTGCCTTTACCACAGGATAAAAGTAGAAATGATACAGCATTTTTTGTGATTTCCCTTGCTATCGTAAGGAAGATTGTGATACATGTGAAGACCAATATCCCTGTAGGCAATTATGAAATCTAAAAATGAAATGAAGTGCACTCTTGACCAGACATCATTGAATATATCCATGGACTTCTGAGCCATGCTGGAGAGAAATAGCAAACAGTAAAGACCATTTACTATGCTGGTCCCAGGGAATTCATTTGACCGATTCAGCTGATAGGCTGACCTACTATGGAAGCCCTGCTGCTACACTGCCATTGCAGCCATTAAAAACAGATCCATGATTGACAGTTGTGCAAATGAGTGGGAAATGCAGAGCTCTGACAAATAAGCTCTTCCTATAACATGCTTCACAATGTCAGATTTTTGTTTTGTCCATAATCCTTCTTCTCCATAAAAATCTTATGAGAGATAACTTGTGCATAAGACCGCCAGAAATTACTCCTAAAATGCCTTCGCATTTGGCAAGGAAACCTAAGTCACCTTATCCCTCAGCTGGCTTAGGACATGTGGCTGAGGGAAAAGACAAAAGCAGTGTTTTCCAGCATTGAGTCCATTTCCTTTCTATTCCAGAATTTTAGTGCAGTATTTCCATTGCAAAATGTGGCCAAATACAGGAATATGAGAAACATTTGAAAATGAGCACAAATGAAACAGAGATTGCCCAGAGTGGAAACCTAACATCAAAACAACCCCCTAACTGTGGGTGGAGCAGGATATAAACTGTAGGATGAGCCCAGTAGGGTCAAACTGATACCCAAATTCAGCTATCCTCCATACCACCAGTCTCTTGATCCCATCTCTGTAGAAATGGGGTCTTATTGGTGAGGGTCATAGTTGCAGTTTTAAATCGGTAGCAGAAAAGGGTGAAAATGGATACATAGGGAAAACAAGAAAGATTAGTTGTTAGTGATTTGTTTAAAAATACAGTGCATGAGACTCTTTTTCTGACATCTTGAATCAGACTTCAGCAAAGCTCTCATTGAAATTAATGGGAATTTTACCTGAAGAAATAGACATGAAGCTTATGGCCCTATGACTTGTATACCTTCTTCCTTCAGTGACAGGGTGACCATATGTCCCACCTAGGCCAGGACAGTCCCAGATTCCATAGACCAGTCCTGGCTGCTTGGCCAAAAGTCCCAGGCCAGAGTCTGGCGCAGAGGCACAGTGGCATGAAGTGCCAGGCAGGCATTGCTGTGGCTGTGGGGGAACAAGGAATTTAGGGACCTTGGATGTGGCATCTTAGATAGGGTGACCAGATATCCACCTGCCTTGCTCCCACACAGCAGCAGCAGTATTTGCCCATCTACCTGCCTGGTGCACCATGCCTCTCCACCAGACTTGGGCCCAGGACTTTTGACCAACCGTTCACGACCGACCGACAGAATCTGGGGCTGTCCCACCCAAAACTGGGACATATGATCATCCTAGTCAGTCATCACACTGCATCAAAATTACTCCCATTTTAGCCAGTTCAGTTTATTTCTTTTTAAAGTAAACTAAAAGCTGCCCACTCACTTCTCAGCTGCCACGGTGCGAAGGCGTTCCTCGGTGAAGTCTGTCTGCCTGGGCGTTCCAAAGTCAGCCACCCGCTCGCTGCTTCTCAGCCGAGCTGCCAAGCTTCACATGCGTCTGCACTGCTGTGGAGATTCACTTTTGCCAAAGAAAAAGAGCTGCTCTTACTTTCTTCTGTAAAAGTGAAGTGTATTTACAAGTTCATGCAGAGATATAGAAAAAGTGCCATTTCCCTCCATTATTTTCTCTCCATTATTATTATTTATTTCTATTATACTAGTGTCTAGGAGTTCGAGTCATGGACCAGAGCCCAACTGTGACACGCACTTTATAAATGTGGAACAAAAAGGTACTTGCCTCTATATTTGCCAAGGAGCATATGCATAATCCAGTGTGATTATATAACGAAAGATGTTTTGGGCCACAAATACAGGAGAAGGCAGATTTCTATTACTGTAGGACCATTAATCCTGAATTTCCAGACATGTCTATAGTTCAAATCTCATTTTCAAAGCTGCTTTAAGACAGTTCTTTGTAGTTCATCTTTTTGTCTTTCTTGTTAAGGAGAAATATCTGAAAAGGGAAAAATATGCTGAAATCTACTTAGTTTGAGTTGCATTGTTTTTATGCAAACATTGCTTATGCAAGAAGATGCAATATTTCACAGTAGAAAAGGCCTATTGACTTTAAATCTCTCCACATGTCTTTCTTTTACCACCTCATCTTTTCTGCAGCCAGAGTCATGATACAGTAGAAGGGATCTATTCTGCATCTGTGAAAGCAACGCTGCTTCAAGGTACAGGGCAGACCATTAAACACAGAACTTTCCAAAGACTTCTATTTTGTTTCAGTCCTATTCAGCTCCAGTCAGTAATGAACAGACTGAAGCAGAAAAGGACTAAAGCAAAGGCTATATCTGTATCGCATGACATTATAGTCTCCAGGTGTGTTGGGGCATTTTATGCTGGTCTGTCAGTGCAAGATCCTAAACTTTACATAGTCAAAGATGGGAAGAATACTCAGTGAAGGAACACTCCTCAACAGAGTAGAGACCATGGATGACTCCTGTATAACCTCACTTCTCTCAGCTGGCTTAGGACATGTGACTGAGGAAAAAGACATAATCAGTATTTCCCAGCAAACCTAGGTGTTATAATAGAGCCCTGATGCTGCAGTACTTTACGACAGGCTATCATCCTACTTTGCAACCCTCCTCTGAGCTGTTCTGAGCACTGTCCTCAGTGGCAGGTGAGGATCAGGGCCACTATTCTTCACAAACTGTACATATTGTAAATTATATGGACTAGGTTAATTTATTAATCCTTCTGGTGTCTACTCTTTTCTCTGCAAAAGAAAAAATAATATCTGTATCCTTAAAAAAATTGCCCCTGGTGTAACTCCACTGATTCCCAAGTTACATGATTAATTTGGCTCCTTTGGATCAATTCTAGTCTCACACCATTTTTATGTGAATGTAACTGCATTGATTACGGTGCATGATTTAAAATGATGTGGGCAAGAACAAGATCCAGCTGTGTCCAAAGCTTCTCAACTGCTTAGAAGTTATGGCAACATTTTTTGAATTTGATATTACAGAGGAGTTGTAACAGAATGGCAGATTTAGTTCTGTAACAACATACAGAAACAGAACACACAGTATAAACAGCACAAAGTTAAAGAGAAGTTAGAACATGTCATGTGTATTGTATGCTATAAAAATTTCACTTTATCCTGCATGTATTTTTAATGGCAGCCATTTTCAAACTTCCTTTTGTTCAATACAAGTGGTAAAACTTGGTCTTGAAGTAAAGACTGTTTAGTCTGCTTTTTTTTTCTTTAGTTTAGAGCTTCTGTTTGGCAGCTAGGGAATATATATAATAGGGCATGAATACATTCTTATAAGTATTAGAACAAGTATGGAAACACAGAGCCCTTAGTGACCTCGGTAGTCCTCTGCTGATCACTTGTGTTTGTTGTTGTAGGAAGACAAACATAAGTATAGAAGTGTTATTGAACAGAAAACCCTTCAAAAATTTCACTAGTCTTTTGTATTCAAGTCGCAGAGCAATAGGGGGCCGCCCTTCTCAGAAAGCATACTTATGCAAGTATTAAGAACTGGCTGAGATAAGAAGTAAAGCTTAAGAGACCTTCATCATTAGCTGCTAGCGCTGGAGATTAGTGATCCTACTACAGGATTACAGATGGAAAGAGTGCTAGTGTTGGTTAATTGTTCATTAATGCTTGTAAAATAAGATAGATGTAGTAAAACTTGCTATTGTCTGCTCTCTCAAAGTAAAACAAAATTGGATCTGCTCATCAATAGCTGTTCTGATGTTAAAAGGAACATGTTTAATGGATCATTTTACAGTGTAAACTGGCTTTCCTCCCTTTATCTTACACATTGAATTGGACACTATTTTTCCAATAAGAAATATTTTATGTGTTAAATCAACTGCTTTCTAACCATTGAGTCTTTACTTTTTATCAGTGAAAATAGCTTTACCAATGTGCTCAGAAATCTCAGGTGATAAATGTATCTTCATAGCCCTGTGTATATATTTGACTGAGAGCCCCTTTGGAATTCCATTGTTACAGAAGTTGTAAAATACAAAGATCTGATAATGTTCTTTCATATTAATATAGTTATCATTTCAGTTAATAGAGAACTCAGGTCAGGTTTAGCCCAGGGTTATGCTGACTTCTGCTGGGAAAAAGCCTACATGCAGGCCCCTAGCAGAAGAAAGTGCACAAGGAAAGCAAGTCGCAGGTACAGTCTGTTCTCTGTTGGGTGTTATAGAGTCAGCCAGTGGAGGCTGACTAAGGCTATAAACAGATTTCATATTCATCGCAAGTTGTTATTCAATTTATTCAACAATGGAGAAATTGTAGGATTGAGTTTAAAACAGGTTCAGAGTGACTGAATGCACTGCTGCTCTTCCACCAGTAGATGGGCTGAGCCAGGCACATATTAGCATGCCTGGGGCTGGTCAAGTGCCTGTAGGGTTCCCCTGACAGCCAGCGCTAGGAGAGGCACCCATTGGTTGTTAATTGTATCCTATCCCTCTAAACTATAGAACAAAACTCACTGGGAAGCTCCCGCCCCTCACTGCCTCTTGAATTTCTGCAGCATTTGTGCTGCCACCACTGACGGTGACTTGGAGCTTCCAACACCATCATTTGCTATGGACCCATAGAAAAAAACCCAAAACAGAACAACAACAACAAAAAGAAAAACAGAATTCATGAGGAAGACTCAGTGGAAAACACCATGTCATCTGGCCATGCCATGACTACATTTATTGGCACCTAGAATGATGGGGCAGTACTTGTGGGACAGAGCCCTGTGCATGCGCTTGCTACCAAAGAACAGAGGGTCCATAGCTACATCTGGCCCCTAGTCCACAACAGTAGCCATCAGTCTGAAGATCTTTCAGCTGCAGGTCATCACTTTGTGACCAGGCAGACAGTGTCTCCAAACTGTGGAATGACATTTCTGAGCTAGGGATATAAACATTGACTGGTGAGAACAGATTGTCATGGCCACCTGGGATGACAAGCTGTGGCTCATGGGCTTCTGTATGTCCTGGGGCACCTTCCTAGAGATCTGTGCTGAGCTTGCCCAACATACAGCAGTGGACAATAGTAATAAGGGTGCCCTTATCCATGGAGAAGTGCATTGCCATTGCTGTCTGGAAGCTCATGACCACAAACAGCCTTTGGTCCATAACAAAACATTTTGGCATGGGCAAGTCGATGGCTGGACAGCCAGCATGGGAGCTGTGCCTGGAAATCCAGTGGGTATCATATGCCTTGTCAATCCATAGGAGATCACTGTCAAGGGCCCTAACAGGCAGCCCAGCCTGGGCTAATTGCCTAGTAGGCCATGACTGCTTGGAGCTTTGACTGGCAGCCTTAACCTAGTTAATGACTCCAGCTGGACACTGGCTGAGTCTTCTGATTGACCAGCTGTGGCAATAGACTCCAGGTCAGCCACCAGGCCTGCTTTAGTATGCCTCTCTTGGTATGTCTACATGAGACACTGACTGTGCAGTAGCTGAATACTACTGCATATTAGTGTGTCACAGCACCACCAGTGCCAATACGATACTGGACAGTATTACTAGGCTACTGTGTGGTAGCATCACTTAAAAGGCATTCACCGGTGCTACTGTGCAATAATTCCAGTTACTGCATATTTACTTAGTACTTGTTTATACAAGTACTAAATAAATGTGCAGTAACCACTGTGAAGTAGCATCTCATATAGATGCACCCTCTTTGTTGTAACTTGACATCTGATTTCCTGGATTGTGACCCTGCTTGTGTTTTAGACTCTGTCCCTATATTTTCTTCTGGCTCTGGTAACTCAAGCTCAGCATCTATCACTGCCTAACTGAAGTGGGACACACAACACAATGACAGTTATAGATGGCATAGTGACCATTAAGGATGCCTTTTCCCAAAACTAATGCTGATTTCCAGGGTGGGGAGGTGCAAGAGGGGGTGATACACAGGGAAGGAGAAACACCATCTGTGAATAGCTCCTCCCTCCCCTGTTGTCACAGGCCAGCTGGGCACTGTGAGTGCATTAAATCAGTTGCAGGCTGACTGGGTGCTGCAACTGTATCAGCCACTGGGCTGTTTGGTTTGGGATCAACGAGGCAGAGTTGGGAGTAAAGCAATGGCAAATTTATTATAGTTTACACACACACAGTTAACAGAAAGATAAAATGCAATAAGCAGATAATGTAGTATTAAAGAGCTAATAGTAAATAATAGCAACAGATAATAACAACAGATAGATGGATCAATTCTGTCACAGGCCAACTGGGCACTGTGAGGGTATCAGCCACTGGGCTGTTCAAAACAACAGATAGACTGACATGGGTTGACAACTTATCAATAGTCTCTTGATGCCTAGGTACATCAAATGATTCCAGTGAAGTCAGGCATCCCTGATCTACGCTGTCGGAGGGATTACCAGGGAAGGTCCCTTGATCAGGATCTGATCCTCACTCACACCAGGAGTCCGGGGTCCAGGCGTGGAACAGCAATGACTGTTCTGTTCCCTCCTTCCTGCTGGTCACCTGATGCATGCACTTTTTATACCTAGTCTTATGCTAATCTGTTGGCTTTAAAGTCACTCACAATCTTGCCCTATAGCTGTTACCCTTGTGATTAAAATGTGTTAAAAATTATCATAAAAGGTTACTACCTAGACTCGGGTTTATCCAATAAGCAAATTACAATGCAGCACCTTTAGGTTTGAAATTGACATTACTCCACCTAAATCCAACCCCTTTTAGGTTTCTCTCAATATGCTTTCTTGGGATGTGCTTTCCTGGAATGTGTTGGGTGTGCCAGGCAGTTGGATCCAGTTTTATCGTCAAGGCTGAACCCTGAGCAAAAAAACGTTAGGTCAGCTAATCTTGCAGCTACCGCTTTGTCTTTGAAGCCTCATCAGTTTCATGAACAGTTAATTTATCATTTTGGTTAAACTTATGACAGACAAGTTATGTTTGCAGGTTACGAACTTATAAACTTTATATTATCTAATATTACCCATTCAGGCAAAATACCAAATGCCTCCAAGAAGCACATATTTATTGCTTATTAATCGCTTTGGTTCTGGCCGTCACACCTGTTTTTTTAAATACCATGGCCACAACTCTGACAAGAGGCAGAAATTTTATTAAATAGAACAATAGAAATGTGGAAAAGGACCAACAAGGCAACAGATGTCATACAATGAACAATTAAAAAAAAAGGTTAAAAAATGCCATCAATGTTTTTACAAAACCTATTATTGCATGAATGCAAACGTGCTGCGAGCTTTTCATGGCTGCAGTATGTGGACACAGTGTCCCCAGGTGGCAGCCATGACTGGAGGAGTATTTGCCACGAGGTCTGGCTGCCTGATGGTTGGGGTGTGCTTACTCCTGCCATAGCAAGCCCCTGTGGGACATTGTAACTTTGTGACAGCATGTGTCCCCAAAGGCCACTGGCTGGTCCCACTTTCAGAGTGAATTGCTGGGCAATGCAGAGAACACTGAGGTTGCCCTCTTTCTTCAGATTCAAGGCAGCCATGAGGTGTTCCATGGACACCTGCTTAGCCCTCATTGTTTGCTTGAGCAGCTCCTGTGTGCCCTCAGCAATGGCCACATACTGCTCTTCAACCTCTTTATGCTGTTTGGCAAGTCACACAGCAGTGTGCCATGATTCCTTGATCCCAAGCCTGACCCCTAGCCATACACGCCTGCAGCTCATGCTCTCTTCCTCTTTTCCTAGCCTCCACAATCCAGGGGCAGTGTGTCCATTTTTGTGCAAACATGAGTCTTCCTTTGTCTGGAAGCTTTCTGGGCACTGCTCTCTGACCATGTCCTTAGCCTGTTATCAGGTCTTCACTGGTACCCTGATAGCGTGAAGAACTCCCCAGCAAAGTTTCAATTTGCAAGGCTATTCAGCTAGCAGATAAGTTTATTCACCTTGCAGATTTGCAACATGATAAGTTCACTCTTCCCTGTTCTCCCTAGGAACCTGGGGAACTGGGGTGAGGGCCTGCTTGGGAAATTGTTTGTGTTTCTCCTTCTCTGTGTAACTCACCCCCACCCCTCTTGTTCCCCCCCTCCCACCTGGAAATCAGCATTAGGTTTGGAAAGAGGCATCTTTAATGGTCACTATGCCATCTGTAGCTCTCATTGTATTGTGTGTCCCATGTCAGTTAAGCAGTGTTAGATGCTGTTCAGTGATAGATGCTGAGACTGAGTTACCAGATCCAGAAGGAAATCCATGGACAGAGTCTGAAATACAGGCAGCATCAGAGTCCAGGAAATCGATACCAAGTTACAACACAGAGAGACTTACCAAAGCAGACCTGTTGGCTGGCCTGGAGTCTGCTGCCACAGCAGGTTAATTGGAAGACCCAGCCAGTGTACAGCCAGAGTCATTAACTGGATTAAGGCTGCCAGTCAAGGCTCGTAGCAGGCATGGCCCACTAGGCAATTAGCCCTTTTGGGCAGCCCTGAGGTACAGCCAGGGCCCCCTAACTACTGTGGGGGTTGTAAAACACAGTGTGCCAGTTGAGGGAGGTAGGGGCAGGCTGCTGAGTGTGGTCTGTTGTATTTGAACCCCATAATGTCCCATGTCTATAACCACAGGATGCCAACACCCTGGTTGATGTCGCCCTGATGTATGTGACCCCATAGCAGAGGTGGCACCTGTTCAATCATTGCTGAGTGTCACAGGCCAGCAGTTTTTGCTTGCCTCTTACTTTGAGAGATGGTGGCCCCTGATGACTTTGACCCATGGAGAGGGTGGGCATGCTACCTTTACATTTGGCTCTTCCCTGAAATGTCAAGGAACATCTAAGGATGTATCACATTACTTGGTATGACCACCTTGTATATTGAGACTGGGATGAGATAAGGGGAGCATCAATTTATCCTTAGTTTAACCGTCAGTCAATAAATCACAGTCTGCACACAAGTGGCTGCTGAACCACTGACAATGCATGAATTGAGACTGTCAAGGGACCAAGCATCTCCCTCCCCTGCTCACTCCTGCCTTGAGAGGATTGGCAGACCACTGATGTGAATGGACGTAGACTCTCCTAGCTGTCTGCTGTGCATGGAAAGATTCTTATTCAGGGACTTAACTGAAGGCTCTGAAATGGTTCTGGTAGCGGTGGATGGCTGAGGTATTGAGTGGACAATTAATTTAAATTGCATCCATTGTTGCCTATCTGAAGTGGAACCTGCAACACAATGATGGTTAAAGACCACACAGTGACCATTAAAGAACCCCCCCAACCAAAACAATCCTGGTTCAACTAATTGCCCCCTTTATCTTCAGTAGGGCCTTTCAACACCTCAAACTCACACATGGGACAGGGGAGTGGGCAATGGTAGGGCATTTCCTCAAGCAGTTCCAATGCAGCTGCAATTCCTCAAACTGAGTGTCCCCAAAAACACCCATAATTCTGGTGAGCCACTTACCATGCCCAAGATCTGTCCTGCCTTGGGCTGGGTCTTCTGAGATATTGAGTCTGCTGTGGGAGACATCTGGGAAATATGGGGAGGGTTCAGGAAGCTCCAGCCCTTTGTTTCCTGAGCCAGAGTCCACTCAGCTCTGGTGGTGAGTTAGCTACAGCAGGATGAGCTTGAAGTCCCTGATGTGGTTTATCACCCAGGTTGCTGTACTGTTCTTGGAGAGATGCATCTTTTTGGCCATGGTAGCATTGGAGTTATTACTGCACTCCTGCATGGTGGGCATAGGCTGCTATTTCAAGCAGTTGCAGACCTGACCATGTTGTTGATCATGAAGGTGTGGGAGAGTGTCTTGCAGTAGGCACAAGTGACCCTGCATACACTTGATATGCAGTTGCTGCCCTGTGTCTTTGTGAGCTGCTGCCTTGGTCCCTTGAACTTTGAATGGCACTGGGTCCAGTCACAGTCATGAGCCTGGGCTGCCATGTCCTGGTCATCTGCTGGTACATTGTCTGGTTTAGTAGATTGACAAGGGCACCCACTGATTCTTGATCTTGCCCCAGACGGCAATGAGTTCAGCTACCTCTTCCTTGGTCCAGTTGCTGTGATGCTTGCTTAGGGGGCTGGACTTACTGGACTGATAGGAGGAAAGGTGAATGAGTATGTGTGGGGTGGAAGGGTGAGGGGGAGGGGTATGGAGGTCCTGGATGAGCTTGAAGGGTTCTGGAGGTTTCCAGATAGGTGTGTGGGAGAATGAAGACCCTGGATGGGTCCTGAAGGTTCCTGTAGTTGGTGGTGTTTGGAGGATGCAGACTCTGACTCTGATCTTGGGTGGGTAGCAAGCATGAAATGGTTGGCAAGTTGTTATGCCAGACAATAGGTAGGCAAGGGTGACATCTGGGGCCTGACACCTCTGGACAGTAGATTTTTGCAGTCAGGGCCAGAGCAGCTAGACAGAGTTTGAGAGGGGCCAGCACTGGGGACAAAGTGGTGCACTGCGGGAAACCTGAAGGACTGACTAATTCACCAGCTCTGTGAGATTATTGTAGGACAATCATATAGATGTCTGTCATAATAATGCAGGACAAACAATTAGTATGTCTTGTTGCAGAAACATTTTGGGGGATTTGTCCCATGATAAGTGGCAAGGACATCTATATGCTTGTGATTTGTCCCACACTAAAACGTTTTCTGCTGCGACAAAGGCAACATCTGTTCACAGCCTAAGAGGTGATGTTGGCTTGGCACGGGATATAATGAAGCAAATATGCTGCTTCAATGCATCCCAGGCAGGATTCTTTTAAAGGCAAGGCTGTAAAATGCAGCTGATCACCCTATCCCAGCTGCAGAAAACCCAGTATCATCTGGGAGAACATTGTCTATTCTCTCTCAGTATGCATCTCCCTGGTGGCAATGAATGTCCAGCTGGGACAGGAGAATTCATGTGTATTATCCTGGCTTCAGTGACTATGCAATTTCTAATGTGCTTGCAGGCTGTAAGTGTGGTACTAGGGATGGGAACATTAAAGGACAGGTTGTGACTGGCCCTTTGTGAGGTTGCAGCAAGAGGGAGAGGGCATAAGCAGCCTTTTGATACTCAACAGAAACTAGCATGTTACAGAAAGGGCAAACACAACTGCACCCCTACTACTTGGGCTTCCTCTGTGCACTCTTGTAATCCTCCAGGGAGCTGACAGGGAGGATAACAATAGGCTGAACATCCTTGGGAAATCAGACTGCACAGTGGGACAGTGCACTCATTCCACCCACTCCATATGAGCACGGGGAAGCTTGGAGAAGCATTACGGCACTCCAAAATCCCTCCGTCTAGAGGAAGCAAAAAATGCCCCATTGAAAAGCTTTTTGAGCAACTGTGGGAAGCTTTTGTGAAAATTCTCAGTTTTCATTTTATAAATCTAAGTTTTACACAACAGCCTTCTGCCCTAAACCTGGGAACTGAAACATTTTCAATGAAAAATAAATTCTAGCAATTAAAATAGCCCCACCTAGCTCTGTTTTAAAGAAGTGTAGGCCTTATCTTTCTAAGTTGCTTCCACACAGTTTGTTGGAACAAACATTCAAGGTTCCTAATTGAAACTTCAGCCAAATGTTCATCTGTGACGAAGTATCACATAGATCAGCCAGGGATGTTGAACATCAGCCTCTTCTACCTGTTCCTTGCCAGAGGTCAAGAGCAGCCTGAAGGGTAGCGCCAACCTATTCCAAATGCCAAAGGAGCTAAGCACCTTAGCAGCAGTCCTCAGACACTGACAGGGTTCTGGAGACTCCTGGCCATGGTTCTTATACAAGCAGCACTGTATATAGAAGTACAAAAAGCAGCCTTGTTCCAAGACGTGGAGCTGTAGGGGATGTGTATGCATAATAACCAATGCACATTTTTTTTGTTGCTATGAATGCCTATCACATCTTCCCAACTATTTCAGAGAACCTGGGTATCACCTTACTGGATGTTATGTTAATTTAGAAATTAACATAACGCTACTTCCCCAAAGAATTCTGTCATGCCATCAGCATGGAAATAATACCATATTCTGGAAGTAATATAATATTTTCTCACATACAGACCCACATTTCCTCCTCCCCTACCCCACCAAACCATCTCCCTAAAAGTGGGGTGCATGTAATAAATGGGGAAGGTGATTTTGTACCTGGGATAGAGATACCCTGGTTTGATTTCTTCTCCACAATGCAGCAACTATTGCATTACCAGAGGTGTTATTGATTGTCTTTCCTTTAATGGCCTTGATGTTCCACCAATCAGACTAACTTTTCTTAGTGCAATTTAGCTCTCTGCTAGCTGTTCCTAGTCTCTCTCTTCCTATTTCATGGCTTTGAAGACTCTTTAGGTCTTTTCCAGTTCATAAATCTACCCATGGAGACAAGTCATAGTTTCATAGTTTCATAGATTTAGGGTCGGAAGGGACCTAGTAGATCTTCTAGCCCGACCCCCCGCCAGGGCGGGAGAACAACAAAACCCCAAAACAAGAAATGGGACTCAAATGAGTCCAGCCAGGTAGGCATCCAGCCTCTTCTTAAAGACCCCCAGGGTAGGGGCCAGCACCACTTCCCTTGGAAGTTGGTTCCAGCTCCTAGC
>NW_017728993.1:39247433-39253330 GCF_001723915.1 Gavialis gangeticus | reverse complement strand
TGCCTCCGTGCTCTCAAGTAGGGAGTTCCCCATTGTGTAAGTGTGCTGCTGGTTCCTACTGCCCAAGTGCAGCACCCTGCACTTGTCCGTATTGAAACAGCAGTTAGGGTTTCAGCTTTAGTTAAGTAGGAAAGGGGGGCTTAGTCAGCTGAAGATTAGGTTCTGTCCCTGATCTATACATCCATAACTCTGGAAAAATCTTTTTTCTTCATTCTGATGTTCAGAAACAACATGTGTATTATATTCTGGGGCCTTTTATATGTGAGAAAATATGGTCCTCCTAAGAGGGACATAGCACAGTATCCTCTCAGCAGTCTGGCAAGCTTGTGTGAGTGAGGCA
This sequence comes from Gavialis gangeticus, assembly GCF_001723915.1. NCBI lineage: Eukaryota > Metazoa > Chordata > Crocodylia > Gavialidae > Gavialis > Gavialis gangeticus. The sequence goes on along the minus strand of NW_017728993.1, from coordinate 39,252,990 downwards.
CATCATGAGACAGAACATAGACACAAGTCATTTTGGTCTCCATTCAATTCTCCTTTCCTCAGTCCAAATCAATAAAAGTAAATAAGTTGATGTTTAATGTTATGCCCATGAATAGCCCCACTGAAGCTCATAAAGGTAAGCACATAATAATTGCTTTGCTGGTTTGAAGACTTACCAGCAAAGAGTCGGCTAAAAATCAGAAACAGAAAGCATAACAGCAAGTGTTGCTTTAATTAATTTAGCAAGAGTTGTAGCAATCATCTTAACCTGAATGCTTGGCCTTCTCAAAATAATGTAAAAGCTTTCTCTCACCTCTGTATGAAAGTCAATAACGAAATATATTCCTGACTATTTGAATATACTTAGATACTTGCATTTTCTGATAATCTTAATGCCACATAAAATGTCTGGGCAACAGTGAACAGTGTATACATCACACTACTCAGTCCTATCAAAGTTTTCAGAAAAATGATGTCCTCCTAAAAAGCAGCTCATTAAGATGAATATATTCCTGAATATTTCTGTCCACTAAATTGCTCTAGTCTTCACCAATACACAAGATGATCCATTTTCCATTGAGTTCCCCAAGGGAGAGTGTATTCCAAACACAAGGGCAAACTCAGCACAAAAAAGAGGTACCTTATGCTCAATGCAGCAAAACAGTCATATCCTATGAAAAGACGTGCTAGTGTGTAAGTTAAGGTTCAGTGGCAGGTCTTAGCATTTCTCTGTCCATTTTTGCAGAGGTTTAGTCTAGACCTTTCACCAGTCTTGGGAATTAGCCATGACATTTACTGTATTCACACATAGAGAAGGTTGAAAATCTTTCATAAGGGAAATCATCTTTCTCTAAGTGTGCCTGAACATTTTAAAACTGAGTAATTTGGGGCACACTGTGACATATTTTTGAAAAGATAATACAATGGAGGCAATTCTCACCTGTCACAAAGATGCATTATACAAATGTGACTCCTATTTTATAATGCATTCTGTCCTTGCTAGTTGCTAAACAATGATGTATCTGGTTAATTGTCTCAAAAGTACTAACCAATGGTTCATTAGTCTTAAAAATTTAAACTTGATAATGCTTTATATGCAGTACAGAATGAGAAGTGAATAAATTATTACATCCTGAGATCTGCCACTGAGAGATGCAAAGTGTTGGTTTAAGAAAAGCAATTGCAAAGGTACAGAAGTGAAAAAAAGAACAGGTCCGTAGACAATAATTAAAATCTTTGGGTGTAGCAACCATGGTATTCAGTGATTTAGTACAAATTTGATTTACATTTCACACCCCTATTCTATAGTAACCTGACAAGGATGCAAGGCATGCCCTGAATCCAGGGAAAAATAAACCCCAGAACTTTTCTATGATGAATTTTTCAATAGAAAATAACTCAACTTGATCGGAGGGAGAGCTAACTTCAGTCCAGACCTTTCATTTGCTCCTATGAAAGGCACTTACAGAGCACATCTAGATGAGTATGCATGTGCAAGGGCAGTGCCATAGCAACCAAGTTTGGCACCTGAGGCAAAGCACACAGCAGCAGCCCGCCCTTGCCCCGCACACATATATGGGGGGCACATGCCCCCCCATGCTTGCCCGGGGGTGCATATAACAGTGGGAGCCATACTTCCTCCATCCCTGTGCCCCTGCAAATGAGCTGCTTGTGGCTCCATCCTGCACCCTGCCCCAGCTGGGCACCGCCTGTTGGTGCCCCTTCGCTTCGGTGCCCAGGTTGGTCGCCCAGCTTGCCCCCCCACCCTTCCTATGGCACTGTGCAGGGGCATGTGTTTGCCATGGCACAAATAGCAGTGGCACATATTTCTGCTGCTGGTTTGTGCTCCAGGGCATGTCCCTGCATGTGTGTTCTGGCATGCACCAAATTGTCCCAGATAGGATAGGGGAGGCTGGGGCTAGCAACTGTGCTGGCCCCAGCAGCCTTACCTGGGGTACTGGAGACCTCCCATTGCAGCAGCAGCACTGATTCAGCAGCACAGAGCCTGGCCAGCAGCCAGAGCATGACTGGACATCCAGCCTCCGCTTCTGCTAATGCATGCTGGTTTTTTTGTGACTTTTCTCTGACAGCAGGATCTCCCAGTGCCAAATTTTGGTGCCATGCTGCAAATTAGCAGCACAACAAATGGGTGCACGTGTACTGTATGCAGTTTGTGGCACCTTAAACAGCTTTAAGGCACTACAAACCGCATGTGCATACTCATCAGGACGCACCCACAATGGGGTGTTAGTGGGATATAGTGACAAGTGACAGAACTTCCCTGACTGATCTTCAGGTTTATCTCTCTCAAATCCACTGTGTATGGGACATTCCCCATTCAGCCTTATAGATGTGTTGTCTAATCAAACTGGACTAATGTGGCCTCTGTATCTAACACATCAGCATCCCTGGCCAGAACCAACAATAAAAGAGAAAGACATCATCATTATGTCTTCAGTATCATCAACATCTTCTCATGTGACTACCATGACCAAATAAATTACTATACTGAATGCTAAAACTCTGGCTTATGTCCCTTTGACTTAATAGAAATATTAGCACAAGTATAAGTAGCTTGCGCTCATTTCTTATCCAAACTGTGGGTGTGTGCATACAGGCAAATTTATGTACAGTAATAAAAAACTCCAGGTAATAGACTAAATGAAGATTATCAGTTTTGGAATATGACTAAATTGTTAGTGAAATTGTACTTAAACATGTAAAAACATACATTAACACATTATAAGTTGTATTTGTTAGAATTAGAGAAGAACACCCCCCCATAATTCCCCCCCATGTTTGTCAAATTTTGATATTGATAGAAATTTCCAATAATCTCTAGTTAAATTGCAAACTAGGTGCTAGAATAACTATACTCATAATGCCTGAAGAGACTTCAGGGAAGTAACTCTTGGTCTGTAGTGAGATAAGTGAACAGTGAAGCCTCTCTGTGGCTAGATAAGAGGCAACTTCTGAAGAAGGGTCTTGGCATTCATTCTACCTCATTACAGCTATCTGACTGATAGCAGGGATGTTTCACAGTGCAGCAGCTCATTAGCAAGAGAAGACTCTGACATTAGTTCAGATGTTGATAGATTTGACTGGTAGTGTGAAGTCTAGATTGCATTGTCAGACTGAGCTTTATCATATGCATCTCAGCCTCGTGTTTTATCTTTGTGATCGGTTTATGAAGTGTGTATTAAACTGTTAGGAAAGAGGTTTGATACTGACACAACCATAGTGTGGACCATAGTGGGTTGCTTTAGCTTTGTCATTTTACGAATCCTTTTATCAAAATTTCCCAGGTATAGAAAGCATATTTTTAAAGATCAGTTTGTCTGTGGTGTAACCTGTGACATGGATGCAACTGTTCAAGAGTTGAGTAACCATGTTGTTCAGGTAGGTGCCATGTATTGTTACACTCCTCTTGGATTAATACTTTACTATTTTTACTGTCTAGTCTTCACTACAGCTACATGACCTAACTTCAAACCTTTTTTAAATATTCAAATAGAGCAATAACCCAGATTTGTAATTGTCCTCCATTAAATGGTTATCAAAGAGCTCTTCAGTCTCTAGGGATTCTGGCTGAATTGTATGCTGAATTGTAGCCTTCCTCTGTGTTGGTTTCATTCCACGGCCTGCTCAAATGAGGCACAGTGTTGGAAGAATATAAGATTTCTGTTCACACTAAATGCTTCTTCACAAGATCTTTCCCTGACTGCCTGTTCTAAACAGTTGATTGTATCCTATAGCCTTTTGGACTTACATTTCAGTTTCTTGTACACTACAATCAAGCTCCTCTTCTTGCCTTATTATGAGCTAGCAGATGATGGATGAGCCCTCAGCATGCCTTGAGGTGCAGCAAGAGCAGTGGAGGAAGTAAAGACAGCAGATCTACTTCAGCAAATTAGCAGCAACAGCAGGCTCTGTTGTGGCAGTTCTGTTGAATGCCATCATTTTAACTGTTCACTATGGAATAGTTCCTAAATGCCATTTATATTTAAGTCAGTTTATTATATTATGCCAGCCATGCAAAACTGTGCTAAAAATTTACCAGCTCAGGCACAAAAACTGCTCTCACACACTTTACCAAGGTGATGGTAATGGAACGTATGCTACCCCCCTCCCAAAACAAATGAATGATATTTTGCTTGCCCATGAAAACAAATCACTCATCCTGGGTGAATAAAATTTTGCAAGGCTGCAATATGCAAGATGACACAGAATTTTTCTTTCTTTTTTTCCAGCTATTCCTTCTATTAGAAGACTCAGTGTTCTCTGCCTACACTTAATTTTTATATGCAAACCATCTTATTGAAATCTGACACACATCACTTTGATGCAACTCTGCTAATATAACACCATTTTTCTTTTAGGAAGAAAAATACGTCTTCAACTTCTCTGGAGTTTTTAATCGCAAAAAGGAAACAGAGCATGAAGTGCTGCTGCTGTATAGGTCAAGTTGACTTCAATGGGAATCTTGACTGAGACCAAGTAAAAATGAAGTAAAGTAGTTCAGATCTGGCCCATTAAAATTTGCTTGTATTTGCAAAAACATAGCAGACATTTATCTCTGTATAGAATGCTGGCTATAAGCCTACTTTTAAACAGGCTGACCAAGAGGCCTACTGGTAAGACACAAGCCTGCCAGCATGAAGACTGAGTTTATTTCCTAAGTATTATCCCTCACTCACTGGTGTTCTCCATGACTACCCTGATAACCTTTCTAACTTGATAAAAGCCACAAAATATGGTAATAAACCAAAACATTTTAAGGTACTAGAATAAGTGAATTATCATTCCTAATATGTGCCCCACAATAATAATGCACACATAAGTTTAATCCTTCCCTTTCAGCAGTGGGAAATGATTTGGAATTGATTAGCTGTGGTGTTCAAAAGTTACTGCATTAAAAGGTTGACAGAGAAGAGCTCTCAAGTTAAGCATTAGAACTCAGAAGCTCAGAGCATGGAGAAGTTACCATAAACTAAGCAGGGGGAAGGATTTGCCATGTATCAGCTACTCTGAGAAAACTGCCTGTCTGCACACTCCTATTTGACATACTTGTTTAGAACTAAGATCCATCTAATCCTGTATCCTGTATCAGACAGTGCTGAATATAAGGAACATAGGAGCATAGGACTAGAAGGGGACTTTTGAGTCCAGCCCAGATATTAGCAGGCTACCATTTACCCATGGGGCATGTCCACACAAGCAAGCATGTGCACTTGCAGCAGTTCAAATAGAAGCGGTACAAATTTGAGCCAAAGCTTTTTGCCTCAGCGTACATGCCCGGACATGCACTTTCTTGTGGAGCAAATTGTGCCACTTGGGGCAAAATAACCCTGCCTGGCTCCTCCCGGATCTGCAGCCAAGGGGAACTAGAGCCTGGGGCCAGCACCTGTGCTGGCCCCAGCAGTATAAAAACCTGCCCTGGTAGCTAGCCAGAGCATCTCTGTTGTTGACCCTTTCCCTGGTGCTGAAACACATTGCCTGCCCCTGTAGGGTAGGCAGTGGTGCAAGCTGCAGGGACCTGGACCTGGCTTGGTGCTGGT
>NW_017728993.1:39246280-39246559 GCF_001723915.1 Gavialis gangeticus | reverse complement strand
TGCCCCAACTCCCCATTAATTCCCTCCATCCCTGGTTCATTCCCTCAACTCCCCATTCGTTCCCCAGCCCCCATTTGTTCCTCCCACCCCTGTCTGTTCCCCCAGCCCCCATTCATTCCCCTTGCTCCCCATTCATTCCCCCAGCTCCCCATTTGTTTCCCCACCCCCATTCATTCCTCTAGCTCCCCACTCACTCTCGCAGCCCGCCCCCCACTCAACAGCAGTAGCAGCAGCCTCTGAGGCTGGAGATGAGCAGGGGAATGAGCAGGAGGCTGGAGA
>NW_017728993.1:39240852-39241111 GCF_001723915.1 Gavialis gangeticus | reverse complement strand
GCTCATTCTCCTGCTCATCTCAAGCCTCTCAAGGCTGGAGACGAGCAGGGGAATGAGCAGGGGGCTGGTGGAGAACCTGTAGCCTCTGGGGGGTTGGGACCCTGCAGGCAGGATAGTCCATGTGCTGGGGGGGGGCTCTGCCCTGCGGGGGGCAGGGGGCCCACCCCTCCTAAGCAGCCCCCACACCCACAGTCTCCCCACTCCTACCCACACACTGACCTGCATCCTCCCACATCTCTCCACGCCCACCCACATCCCC
>NW_017728993.1:39230232-39240317 GCF_001723915.1 Gavialis gangeticus | reverse complement strand
AGAGAGCAGGAGAAGGACCAGGAGGCTGGAGACAGCAGGGGAAGTCTCCAGTGCATCTCCAGGGGCTCATCTCCATCCCCCTGCTCATTCTCCTGCTTGTCTGCATCCCCCTGCTCATTCCCCCACTTGTCTCCAGCCTTGGGAGACTAGAGATGAGCAGGAGGCTGGAGACAAGCAGGGTTATGAGAAGGAGGCTGAAGACAAGCCCCTGGAGATGAGCTGGAGATGTTCCCCTGCTGCCTCCAGCCTCCTGCTTGTTCCCCTGCTCATCTCCCGCCTCAGAGGCTACTGCTACTGCCGCTGAGTGTGGGGAGATCAAGATCAAGGCCTTCTAGCCATGAACTTGTTCTAAATACTGGGAGGAGCATACCCTAGTTAAAAAAAACCCCCAGCCTTAGCAGTGACCAACATCCCAGTGCTTCAAAGCAAATTGACAAATCGGATCAACTTCTCCAGCTTTCTTCCTCCCTTTTTTAAAACTAGGTACTACAGTTTCTGTTCTCCAGTCAGAGAGTAGTATCTCAGAGAAGACAAATTCAGTGAAGTTTGTGCCATAGGAGTTGCTATTTTGTGTACCAATTACTTCAGTTTTCTAGGATGGAGTTTATCCAGACGCCTAGTATTGTGACAATAAGCAACCTAAGTTTTGCTTTCACCAGGGCAAAGTGTTTATTTAGTACTTGTGCCATGCCTAGGTTGTCCTTGATTTTCCACCTCATCTTCAGCATATAGTAACTCCACTTCTTCACTGCTGAGTCTATATTTATTTATATGGTCAAGTAATCTTTTGCTATTTGTTTTTAGTATCGCTCATAAGGTGGAAGTCAATTAACCCATTAGCTGTTAACACTTTGTTCCTGCATTTTTTACCAAGTAAAAATGTCCTACTGATCAGTCCCATTTTCCTGTAATAGTTTAAAAGTTGGCTACATGTGAGCCACAGTTGACTGGTAGGAGGGGCACAGAGGAGGCACGTGTTCCCCCTGAGATTTTCCTCCAACTCAGCACCGCTCAGGACGGGGCAGTTTTTTTGCCACATGGACTGGCGGCATGTTGTGGGGGGGAGGGCACTAAGCCGCAGCACTGAAGTATAGGAGTTGATATAGGGCTTTTGGCCCATCCCTGGACCCTCTCACAAATTGTGCCTCCCCAGACTCAGGAGGAGTTAATCCTTCTGAAGTATAGATCTATTCTTGTTCTTCCTGCAATGCCATCTAAACTGAATCCACTCATGATTATTTGGTACTAAATTATTTACTCATGGGCCAGATCTGGCCTGCAGAGGCATGTCACCCAGCCCACAGGGCTCCCCATAGGCCCAGAAATTTTGTGGTGGGAGAGCACTGGCAGTGTTAATTGTTACTCCCTTGCTACCAGATTTCTGGACCTGTGGGGAGTCCTACAAGCCAGATGACATGGCCTGAATGAGTGGCATGGGGATAGTCTGTCAGCCAGATCCCTCAACTGGGCTCAGCGCATGGGTGTAGTTGTACACACTTGTTTAATTCCACATGATGGCCTGCTCCTGCATACCATATCTAGCCATGTGTTGGTCCAATCCCACGTGCCAGATCTGTCCAATAAGTGAGTCTGTAGTGGGGCTGGCATATGAGGTCACTCCACATCCAGATCCCATACATGGGGTTGGGCTTACCGTAATTTCTACTGCAAGGAAGGTGTAAGAACCCTACAGTAGCCAGATGTGGAATAATCTGCCCCAGCACTAGCTTTCATTAGGTAAGAGGTTGGTTTTACCCCAGTGGTGTTAATTTACCATCCAAAGTTTTGGTTATCATTAATTACATTAAGTCTGGATATTCCTGTGCCCCACATCTTCCCAGTCCTCATTTCAAACATTCACTAGAACACATCTATTTTATGATGCCTTTCAATGATTACTCGCCATATATGGAATATCTTGGAAAGCCTGTATCAACATATAGGGTCCTTCATCTTGTGGATCACCTTGTCTGAATGCATGATGTATTTAATGCTTGTTCCAGCCCTGCAACCTATAGCCTTTATTTCTGTGACTGTACTGAGGCCAAAGGGTACAAACAGTAGGCTACAAGTTTATGGGCAATCTGTATGCTTTGCTTGTACAGCACAGAGCATGTTTGGCATTTTATTGTTTCTTATTATTATTACTGACAAAAGTCAACTATAGAATAGGCAGATTCAGCAGCTAGTAATATCAGAAGGAATATCTTTATGGTTAGAGAACTGAATTTGGCACAGCGAAGTATCATGATAGAGGCCAAATGAAGTACCATTGAATCTAGTGGGTGTTGTAACTACTTCTTATTTAGGAAAGTTGAAGAACCAGGTGAGCTCTTTTTTGGAATAAGCTAGCTGCAACAATAGGAATCAGTTCCTAATGTCTGGTCCATATGCAAGGTCAATCAGATGTTGAGCTATGTAAATGGAGAGGTTATGTGAGCAGCCTAAGGCAAATTACAAGAGACTGGGCATTGTTGGAAGAATCTGGGAACAAGTAGTCAGAAGCAAACAGCAAGAGATGCACTGATAATGTGCTCTGGAGAGAAAGCCAAGACTTCTTGGGTAGACTCCTGGCTGGAAAGAGGCTTGGAACTGTAAGTAAAGAAACTGTCCCCTTTTTTGGTTCCTACTGTGTTTAGGGAAATCTTGACCAAAATATATAAATAAGCAAGATTGCATCAAAGAAATACTCTACTCCAATATCAGTTTCTCCTTCTAATAGAAAAAAGCAGCAAGAACCTGAATATGGTCTAAATGCATGCATCAAATATGGTCACTAGACTTAAAATCCTTTGGCTCCTGGGATATATTAGATCTTGTCTCCTGACTAGGCTTGATCAGTTCAGAAGTGCACTGTAAGTTGTAAGGCTCAGGTAGAGTCTGGCTAACCATGATGCTGTGTTAGAAAGGACTGGTGACAGTTTTCAAACACTCAAACACCAGCTGAAAATGGCTAATAAAGGCTATTCTTCAGTATTCCTTTGAGGTGTTTAAAGGAATCTAAATAGGATCTAATTCACTGAATTATTTCAAAAGAAACAAGACAAAACCGTGGTGACCTGAACTATTGCCAAAACTTCTATTCTTCCTATGAGTTTCCCATTATTAGAAAATACCCTTAGGTGAAGTTTCTCACCTTTTGAGGAACAATTTCATACTGCAGACTCCCCCAGAATTCATCCTTCCAACATCTACCTCCCAACCAAGAGGCAAGGACACCTTTTGCTGCAGGTTCTGCAAAGATTTTTATTTTGGCACTTCACCTGGTTTTTTTCCCTCTTCTAAAACCAACATGACACATTAGAAGCAGCTTGCTCCTCCCCCTCACCCCCCTAGGTTGTCAGAGAAGGTAAAAATCAAAAGTAAAATAATCAGTTATAAGTTGCTGAACCTTAAAAGGGTATTAATTCAATGGGATAAACTGCGGTTAAGTAACTTTTATCAAGCAAACTGGGTTAGGTGGTTAAAAGCAAGAAAAAAATCCTAAAAAACATACAGTAGGTAGCAGTTTATGTGTCAAGAAAACTGAGAGAAATTTTGACACTCTGATGTCTAGCAGATAACACTTAAATCATTTTTCTCCAAACTTCAGTCATAAAACTTCAAAGAGTTTTAGCCATAATACAAATTTTTAGACTAAGAAGCGGTGTTTGAAGTTATTTTATAGGATTTTGCTGTAAGGGTTCCAATTGATTTGTGGTAAGATAAAAGAAGAAAACTTTATTTTCGAAGCTTTGTCGGAAAAAGCTTAGCTTCCATTGGCCATTTTGCCAATATGCCTTGAGGGGATGATGATGTCGACACGGATATTATATGCCTATACGAACTGAACTGAGTTTACACCTCCTGCTGTTTGTGTTATGGTTAAAATCTGTCACAAAACTGGCAGTGATTTATTAAATGTTTAATGAACTAAGACAAAAACTTCAAGAACTACAAACAGAAAAGTAGAACATCACATTAAAGTATAATAATAGAGGTTACATTTTTTTTCATTTTTCTTTTGCTAAAAATGTTAAAAAAACAATTAGAAATCAAGGGAGTATCCAAAGATTCTGGGGGCGTCACAGATCATTCTGACAAAGGTTGCAGGTTTTTTTGTGGGGGGGAGGGGGTTCTAAGCAACAAGGTGAAAAACTATGAAATAACACTGTAGTGCATAACATGTATTACAGAATATTGAACTTTGGCCACTGAAAATTTACCCCATTACATTTCCAACAGAGTAATATTATACAAGAGCTGATGCTCCCCTCTCTCAGTAGCAGTTAGATCAGAAGTTTTTCAGTGCAAACTGATTTTATCTAATGAAGTTCATTGCCATTTAAATTTATGAGTGCATTCAAATCTAGACTTTATTTTATTTTCAAGTAGTTTTAAAGAACTAATATATTTTTTCCAGGGGACAAATTTAGGTTTCTACATTGTAACAAAAGGCAATATTTAACTCCTTTCTTTCAGCATATGTGAGTATTAAAGCTGAGCAAGTGTACTCTCTGTACTTTTTTGGCAATGCATATTTACATTCCATTGTACAGTAAGAGACACTACTGTAGATTTGATGTTTAATCACCTTTCGTGTAAGGTAACATAATTCCCAGTGTTTGACTTGTCCGGTTATTTATGTACACCCTGAAAAATTCATGAAGCAGGGTATGGGGTTTAAAACTGAGAAATCATATTTATTTTGTTTAACTCCAAGCCCAGATAAAGATCAGGAATATATCCATACAAGCACATCAAATCAACAGGAGATTTTAGTGGAATTTGCCAGAACTGTTATGCCTCATGAGCAGGTAACATCCCAATCAGTTCTACAAAGTCATTTGTCCAAGTTGTCAGTCTATGTTCAGAGACGTTTTAAAATCCAAGCATTGTTCTCCTTTGTAGTATCCCAGAAAGTGCCATTAGTGTCCAAACATAACTTTTGACCTCCTTTCCTCATTCCCCCCGCTTAATCTTTAATGAATTGTAGCTGTATGATGTCCATAGAGTTCAAATACTAAATGTAAACAAAATCAAATTGTAAATCAATTGATACTACAGCCTGAACAGACTCAGTTTAAGATTGTTTAGTATATCTATTAATCTAAAATTACTATAGAAACAATTTGACCTGTCAAGCACTGTGGTCAAATGTTGTAAACATTTTTACAAATGGACACTCACTATAAGATATGACTTTAACTTACAGACATATTCAAGCACTTCCTCCCAATCCCCCTACCCCAAACTGTAATCTCTTACAGATCTTTTTTTCTCGCTTTGTTGCAGAATTTAAGATTCATATCTATCAATTATATTTTCCTCTCTGTTGGTAAATCAAGTTACATACCAAGGAAAAACATACCCAGGAAATTCTTTTTAAAAAAACCCTAATCCTTTAACTCAGGCTTCTGTTATTTTTTCTGCTTTGCTAGTTGAAGAAATACAGTAGGAGATTCATGGCAGCCTAAGGGTTATTACTGAAGAGACCCATTCCTTGAGATACTTAGCAGTTAAGTTTAGAAGAAGCAAGAAAAGCTTGTAGTGATCATTTTTGCCCTCTCTACTCAGTGTCACTGCCTATGGCAAGTGAAGAGATATTCAAGGATGCGGTAACTCAGCAAACCAAGAAAGGCAAATGACATTGGCAATATCTTTATTCTCTGTCCTTATATACACTAGACATTCTTACCAGTATTATTCTTTCACCAGGTATTAATTGAGTGAATGCTGTGCTCTCTATACTACATATCTGATCATGTAATAATATATTATGCTTAAAGGGCAGGGTATAAAAAATTACCTCCTGAATACTTTGTCCTATTATTTTCTTTTTCATTTTATGAGATACTTGTCAAAGGTTTTTCGCACATAAAAGATCACTATTAATTAGGTCCCAGTAAGGGTATTCCTTTATTATGTTTATTCTTAGCATGGGTGTTCGTGTGATAGAAACCTCCTCTTCTAACTGGTGTCAAGTTGTGTTATTCAAAGAAGCCATTCTTTTGCTCATTTTATGCCAATCACTGTGTGATTCTTGTGCAACACTAGTGATAATGCACTTAGCATTTCAGACAGTAGTTTGATATTTAAAAGTGTTTTTTCTAAAAAAAATCAATAGATGTTGAATGCTTTTCCCTACCCCTAGCTTTGTGGGAAGTGTTTCATTGTCAGAGCATTTTTTAACAGAAAGTAGTTGTTCACCTATAAGGGCAAACCTGTTGAAAAATGAATCCTGGCATCCCAAGAAACAACTTTTTCTGAGAGGCAAAGTCTGAATCAGTCAGTGCCAACATCATACTTTTAAAACTTGCAGGACTCTTATTCAGCAACCCAGAACATTATATAAAATGACAGGAAATAGAAGCCAATTTTTGTTTTCGCAATGAAAAAACTTAATACAGAATGAGTCTTCTGCTCAGAATAGGCTAGATAAATCTCTGTTGCATGAGGAAGGAATTTTGTCACCATGTTTTAAATCTGGTATACCTATTTTCATTTCTAAAGAAGAAGTGAAGTTTTCTGTATGTTCAAAAGATGGAAAAATATGAATTAAAGGAAGTGTCCGTATGAATAGGGTGTGATGTGCCTGCCTACACACTATCTATAATTCTACTCTGTGGAAGGTATTTTTAAAAATTATGTTGTACATGATCATTATAATTCTTTCTTTGTAGAATAAATGGCATAAAATATACATACATGATAAATATTCTGTTGGTTTGTATGCATACTTATCTATAATAAGATGAAGCATAGTGTAACATTTTAGATCAGTGGGTTCATAAACTCAAACCTACATTATTAAACTCAAACACACTCATTGTCTGTATAATAATGCAAATGTATTCATCAAACCTTCTGGTTTAGTCCATAGGACATCTAGTGGTAGACTGGTTAATAGCACAAACTAAGGCTCAAGACAGCTTTATTCTATGCTGCTTTGCCCTTTATGTAGTCATTTGCATTGCTGCAAACTGAATATAAAATGTTACCACAAATGTGAATACAGAATTTTATTTTTATACCATTACTCCCCCACTTGCACACATGCACACATAGAAATGACTACACAAGATTTAAGACAGTGATGAATGAAGCCCACTCTATTTATGTATTTATTTAACTTGATTTTCCCAGCAGCATTTTTTCCTTTGTAACATAACTATGCAGCTGGAAATATTCCATCCAGGCTGGCTATCAACCATACAAATAACCTGTTCTGGGAGCTGAAGGTCGTCAGCACTTTGCAGGACTGTGGCCTTATTAGGAATAAAATATTGTAGTGTATATTTGAAATAATGTTACATGCATTTATGTGATGTAAAAAGAACATCCAGGGAATACATAGATGTAATATCATGTATTCTTTTTAGGAAGATAGATTTAGAATTCTGTTATTTTGGGATGTTATGGAAAACTTGCATAATCATGAATTTAGATGGGCAACTAAGCTCAGTACACTGACGTTCTATCTGGAGTGTTAGGTGCAAACCTTTATTATAGACTTAATTTATACACTTCTTAAAAAGCCTAATGTTACACCATAACAACATACTAAATATAACTGCTCTTTACTATGTGATGTTTAATAAATGTCAAGTAGAACTTGGTTTAAACCCTGTACTTTACTGGCCTATCTTCATAGATTTCATAGACATTAGAGCTGGAAGAGACCTTGTGAGATCATCTGGTCCAGCCTCCTGCCCAAGAACAGCTGGGGTCAGAGGACCCCAGCAAGATAATTATCCAAGCACATCTTGAACGTGTCCAGAGTAGGTGCTTGCACCACTTCTGGGGGGAGTCTATTCCAGACTCTGTATACTCGGACAGTAAAGAAGTTCTTCCTTATGTCCAGTCCAAAACAGTCTTCCAGCAGTTTGTGACCATTGAACCTTGCTTTCCCTGGGGGAGCCCTGGTGAAAAGACGTTCGCCCAGGTCCTGATGAACACTCCTGATATACTTATAGGCTGCCACCAAGTCCCCCCTGCGCCTATGTTTAGTCAAGCTGAAGAGTCCCATGCCTCTCAGCCTCTTCTCATATGGCCTACCCTTTTGCCTCTTGATCATGTGTGTGACTCTCTTCTAGACTCTCTCGAGCTTCTCCACATCCTTTTTAAAGTGTGGAGCCCAGAACTGGATGCAGTACTCCAGCTGCAGCCTCACCAAGGATGAAGAAAGCAGGAGAATGACATCTTGGGTCTTGTTTGAGATGCATTGGTAGATGCAAGCCAGGGTTTTATTTGCTTGGCTGGCTGTGGCATTGCATCAGTGGCTCATATTCATCTTGTAGTAAATTATGACCCCTGAAGTCTCTTTCAGACCTAGTGCTAGTGAATGAAGTACTGCCAAGCCTATAGATATGATGGGGGTTTTCCTCCTGATGTGGAGAACCTTGCATTTCTCTATGTTGAAAATCATCAGGTTGGTATCTGCCCACCTTGCAAGCCTATCCAGGTCAGCCTGAATCCTCAGCCTATCCTCCAGTGTGTCCGCAGTTCCCCACAGTTTGGTGTCATCTGTGAACTTAACCAATTAGTTGCTGACACCCAAATCCAGGTCGTTAATGAATATATTAAAGAGTACTGGTCCGAGTACTGATCCCTGAGGGATGCTACTGGTCACCAAACGCCATGCTGACTCGGTTCCATCAGCAATCACTCTCTGGGTCTGACTATGGAGCCAGTTCCCAAGCCATCAGACCATAAGGTAATTTAAAAATAGATTATGTTCTGTAGGTATCTGCAAAACTATATACTTGCAGAGTTCTGTCCTGCACTTGTGTGTACTGGTGGAATCAATGAGAGTTTTAGGTGTGAAAGCAATTAAGGATCAGCCCCATCCTAACTAAAGACTAGAGAACTGATGCAAATAACGTTCAGCTTTTCTCCAAGTTTATTGTTCAGAAAAACACTTGCTGCTTAGAATGGATTTTATAAACCCAAATGGTAATTTTCCTTTCATTGATTTTAAAGCAATACTTTAAGCAATCACATATGAGTCCTATGATGTGACCATTAGTAGGTTAATTAGGTAAGATGCCATAGGTTATCATAGACTTAACACAATAGAATTTGTTTCAGCATGAAATGAAGTTGAGTGTTAAGATGTAATCTTTATGTGCCAGAACACAAATTGAGTACACCTTGTTAATTATTGCTAAAAGGGAACCCATCTATTTCTCCAGATTAACAAACAGATCATTCAAAAATAGTTTATGTTCTGTAGGTATCTGCAAAAATCAACTTTCTAAAAGCTGCCCAAAAACATGTGAAAATTGTATAAATTACTGAGCAATTGCAATTGACTTTAATGGGGGCTAGAAGTGCTCATTGTAGGATTGTGCCTCACTGGGTGCATTTACACATTGCCCTCCATGACGTGGCAATACAGTACACTGATGTACAGCATGCTACAGTGATGTAGTGATCACATGGGTCTACACATGATTGGCAGCTATGTCACCGTAGCAGCACACTCCTCCAATATAGCACATTGCTATAGTGACAGAGCAGTGAAATCTAACCATTTGCCATTCGCATGGTGCAGTAACCACCTGTACTGCATTATGCTTTCGTACTTCCAGAAGGAACTACTAAAGCATGGCACCGTAGCAATGTCACGGTACAGTGACATGTAGATGCGCCCATACTCTGAAAGAGATCATAAATTATTTATTGACTAAGCCCAGTCATTAAATGTTTTAAGTAAAATGATCAAAAGTACAGTTTAATTAAGGTTCTTCGACTAGCTGTGATATCTTTTATTAGACCAACTTAGTAGTTGGAAAAAAATTCTTGGCAAGCTTTCAGGCGCAGTCACCCAACTTAGGCATTGGGAGCCTCTGCTGGTCTGAGGCTCCAAGAAATGAGAGAAGCTAAAAGTGTGGCAGGATGTCAGTGAGAATGTAAAGAGGCAGAAATTAGAAAGACAAAGGGTAAAGCAGGTAAGGGAGGGGGAAGAAAGCAGGGGGGAAAAAAGCCAAAGGCAGACAACACAGTGACAGAGTACAAGGTAGACAAGAGGCTGTCTGTGAAAAAGGAAATAGTAGGAGATCAGGAAAACATGAATGAGAGAAGCTAAAAGTGTGACAGGATGT
>NW_017728993.1:39224474-39225232 GCF_001723915.1 Gavialis gangeticus | reverse complement strand
AGCCAAAGGCAGACAACACAGTGACAGAGTACAAGGTAGACAAGAGGCTGTCTGTGAAAAAGGAAATAGTAGGAGATCAGGAAAACATGAATGAGAGAAGCTAAAAGTGTGACAGGATGTCAGTGAAAATATAAATAGATAGAAATTAGAAAAACAAAAGGTAAAGCAGCGAAGGGAAGGGGAAGAAAGCATGGGTGGGGGGAGAAGGCTAAAGGGCAACACCACTACAGTGGTAATAATACAAGGTAAAAAAGAGTCTCTCAATGAAAAAGGAAATAGTTGGAAATCAGGAAGACAAAGGGCAGAAAAGGAGGGGGGGGGGAAAGGCTGGGGGGCAGGCAAGAAAAATGTAAGTGGTCAGGTCAAGCAGGTACCTAGTGAATCAGATATCAGGCAGGTTGTAATGCGTCATAAATCCAATGTCGATATTGAGTCCAGATTTTTTGTATCCAGTAGATTTATGAAGTGAAGTTTATAGGCTCGTCTACAACAGGTGTTTTGTAAGTTCCCTTTGAGGATTACGATTTGAGGATTAGAATCCTCAAAGGGAACTTACAAACTTTTGAAAGGTTTGGATTTATTCTGATGCAGAATGAAACCAAATGTTGAAAGTTTTTAGAAATGAAACTGTTAATCTCCAGCTGCTCTATCTACATTTTAGGGGAAACATAGCTATAGGCAATGAGAAATAGTCAATAATCATTATACCAGGCGGAAACAATCATAGAATCATAGAATCAATGAGTCAGAAGGGACCT
>NW_017728993.1:39222299-39222685 GCF_001723915.1 Gavialis gangeticus | reverse complement strand
TTACCCTCCCCACCTTTCTCTGAATAGCAAACTGGATCAATATTACACTAAGACTCTTCAGGGAAACAAAAAAATTGTAACTTAAAAGCATCTAGGTGATCCTGTATTCATACCTATAGGAAATCAGCTGAGGCCACAGTTTGAGTACTGCATCCAATTCTGGGCTCCACAATTCAGGAAGGATGTGGAGAAGCTTGAAAGAATCCAGAGGAAAGCCATGCGCAGGATCAGACGACAGGAGAACAGGCCTTATGAAGAGAGACTGTGAGCCATGGGAGTCTTCAGCCTGGAGAAGTGCAGGCTCAGGAGTGACTTGGTGGCAGCCTATAAGTACATCGGGGTGTGCATCAGGATCTGGGGGAACATCTGTTCACCAGAGCACCCCG
>NW_017728993.1:39210640-39217299 GCF_001723915.1 Gavialis gangeticus | reverse complement strand
GTTCACCAGAGCACCCCAAGAGATGACAAGGTCCAATGCTCACAAACTCCTGCAAGACTATTTTAGGCTGGACATAAGGAAAAACGTCTTTACTGTCCGAGCCCCCAAGGCCTAGTATAGACTCCACCCAGAGGTGGTGTAAGTAAACACCTACTCTGGACAATTCCAAGAAATGCTTGGATGCTTTTCTTGCTGGGATCCTTTGATCCTAGCTGACTTCCTGCCCCTTGGGCAGGGGGCTTGACCTGATGATCTTATGAGGTCTCTTCCAGCCCTAATGTCTATGAAATCTGTGAGTCCATTGATTATGGTAATGTTGGGGTTAATGTTGTAGTGCTAGTGCCTCTAAATTAACTCATGTAGGGAAAGGGGGAAGTTCTTGGATAATAAGTGTATGTGATATGTAAATTCAAGTATTTGTAATCATGATGCTAAAGTTGAACAATAACCCTGCCTCTGTGCAGGAGAGATGCACTAATCCTGTTTTGCAAGATTTGGGCTAGGTATTGCTAGGGACCAAAAGGAATTTTTCTTTTCTTCATAAGTGTTATATTGACTTCAGTGGGTTTATTTGTTTTTATCATCTTTTGAAACATTGGCCATAGCTAAAAGTAGGAATTTTGCCTACTTTTAGGATCAACCAAAACTCCTGTCAGTTTTTTTTAACTTCATGCGGCTGTTTGAAGGTTCTCATTTTTTCATTCAGGGTCAAACTAATTTCCAGATCTGAGGTCAGTAAGGAATTTTTCTTTCATGCCAGATTGGCAAGGATTGGAGGGGGGGGTGAAGATGTCATGGGATGGGGAAGAGTTGTCTTCCTCAGCAGCATGAGGAATGGTCTTCTTAGGCTCCTCCATATATATATTAACTAAAGTGTTCTTCTGCCATTGCAATGGCAGTGTCTCATGTCTCTTTTGCTTTTTTCCTGAGGCAGAATGTAGGCTGTTTTTGGTTATGGCTTTGGATTGTAAGAGGTGGGAATCCAATATTTAGGACTATTTGGATAAGTGTTTGTCTGCAAATGCAGGGGATTGGACTTTAGAGGCCCATGGCCCCTTCTAGGAGAGACCTAGGGGACCCTTACATTCCTATCTTTCAAACCAAAAGGCCAGCCAGGCAAAAAATCATCTACACTTCTGAGTAAAAGTGTACATGCATTGAGACTGATCTATGTACATATACAAACACACAGCTCTTTAAGCATATGTGATTTGTGAATATCTGACCTCAAAATCTGTTTATCCTTTTGCAAGTCTAAGCATGTCACAAACACAGCCTTTGTGGGTCACAGTATTTTGACATATTATAGGTAACAACCAATCCAATACTTAATTTCCTTGCACAAGAGAGGCTGAAAGGTGATGTTTAAACCGTGATGAGATTTAGCTTAGCTTTCAGGTTTGAAACTAAATAAAAAATTTGACTGAACCCATAATTTTACAAGGTGTTTTTATTAGATTTCCAGGCCCAAATCCTAGAAATCTACAAGGTCAGCTGATGGCAGGAAGATCCTAAAATTTCACAAGGTCAAAGATATCATTAAGGTTTGCTTTACTATTGTCATGAATCCTCAGTATGAGCTTACCTCTGGCTTTTATACAGGCTCTCAGGAAATACCCTTATAGTGGTAGGCCTTGTCTTCAGCTGTTTGGACAGAAGAGTCTATCCCAGTGAAGTTACTTCCCTGGAGGAGGTATCTTGGGATCTGGCCCTTGCCCCCACTGTTGTTCACGCATTTTATCCAATGATCTCCTTAATGCAAAATGCATTAAGTAGTCCAGTAATAGGCAACTAGAACTCAGAAATCCTTTCCCAGAGTAAGGCCCTTATCAATGGGATGCAGAGTCATTTTCCCTCTTACAAGCTGCCCTTTTAGCATCCTGAAGCCTGCATTCCTTTCTATACAGTGGCCCAACTTCAACAGAAGTAGAGGGGGCCCTGAGCCAGGCTTGTTTCTAGCCTGGTGAATCAGACACTGCTTTGTGAAGTAGGAGTATGAATCTGAGGCCCCAAAGACTGAGGTGGGCTTAGAATCCAGGTCTTCCACTTTCTGGTCAAGTCATCTAAGAACTAGTCTATTAGTTAAAAGGTCACACCCCCAATATCTTCAACTGAAAGTGGCTCTGAATGCTGTCAATCAGTACTGGACGCAGTCTGAGCTTGCCTTCTGGATCAGACCTGTCAGAGCGCTCTGGTACTGGCCAGCGTTCCCTGTAAGCTGTGTGGTGTGCGCGGCCACACAGACGTGCCTGGCAGCGTGGCATGAGCATGCCTGCGCAGCCACACACACCATACAGCTTAGAGGGAATGCTGGTACTGGAATACCTTAACTCGGTTTTTCTCAATCCTGTTAGACTCAACACACCCCTTGGAAAATGCCAGCTCTTTGCTTTCACTCATTTTTTGACTATTGAAAAATAATAGAGCAATTTTTCTGTGGCAAAGAGCTCAGACCATAACAGGTCAGAATGTTTTGGACCCTGTGGATTTCTATCAGAAATCTCTGGCATTATCTTGCGAGTTGTATAGGTGTTTTCACACCTCACTGTGCTAATATTGAGCAGCACCCCATGGTACCCTGGTTGAGAATCCCTGCCCTAGTCTGTGAATCCAAGCAAGATGCTGGCAGTTCTGGGCGCGCACAGTAGCAGAACTTTAGGCACCTATGGTCCTAAGAATTTATGTGAGATTTTTGTGAATCAGTATCTTGAATTTAGATGCCTAAGTTGTAGAGTAGAGGGCTAAAGACATTTTGGATCTTCCTTTAATTTTGTCCCTTGGCTTTCAGCCCAGGCCCTATCCGCTAAACCAGGGGCTGAGGGCCAGAGCTTGTGACTTGGCCGTCATTGCAGGGCACAGGTCTCTGCTCTTGTTGTCTTCCTCTACCTGTATACTGCTACCCTCCTTGACAATATTTGAGTGACCAGCTTCCATATTCCTGATCCCTCTACAGCAAGATAAGTTCAGATGCTGTGCAGCAGCAAGCTCTGCAGAAGAGAGCGCTTTGCAAGGGATGGTCCAGAAGGATCTAATGGCACAGATCAGATGCCTTTGCAGGCAAGACTGGACCACTTCATGGGTGGATCTGGCCCACTGGACCAACCTCTGCACTAAATCCACTGGCAGTCAGTAGCATTAGGGTCCAGCTGCATATTTCTGCTTGTGGAACTGGAGAACAGCAGATTCCAGACGCTCCCTCTAGCAATTTCTAAAGTGGTGCTAACAGTCACATTACTTTATTAACATCTAATTAATGATCTGAGCTAAACCCCACTGGTGCTAGTGAGGCTTTTCCATTATCTTCAATGGGCTGTGAACCTGCGTCTCTTATTGTGTAAACGTGTGTGCATGCACACACACGTGCATGCACGCACAAATATACAAATATTCAGACATATTTGTATTGCTAAAGTGGTTCAGTTACTCAGGACGCTTCTGGATTTATTGTAAAAACCCCAAAACCTATGACACCTGAAGATTTTATTTACTCTCTCTCTCTCTCTTTCTCTCTCTCCCTTTCTCTCTCTATATAAACCCTTCTGTCCTGAATGGAAAGGATTCAGAAGACATCTGTTTATCAATTTCCTACTGGTAACAGCACCTCAGCAGCAATAACTAAATCACCTTCACATTCTTCTCTGTGAAGCCATTAAGCCTAGAAACATGCTGTTTTTGGCAATACAGAAATCAAAGTGGTAGCACAGCAGAGAAGATCTGTGTTAAAGAACAAAAATCCACAGGCTGCTTCAAATATCAACAAGGAACCCTGAAATTTTCTATCAATTTCTTTTCATGGCCTTGTGACATTTTCAACTTAAAACTATATTGCTTAACATCAAGGCACTTTGAAAGAGCTACAGTTGGAAAAGGTAATTTTTGAGTGAGATTCAGCAGAAAAAGGTAATTTTTCAGAGAGGTTCACTGGAAAAAGGTAATTTCAGAACCAATTGCTGCATTGTTTTGCTGTTATTTTGTCTCTTTTCTAAGTAGCCCTAATGTCATTCTTGGGCACACTATGTCAATACATCAGTACTGGCTAAGTCATTTGTGCAAAGTAAGTTTACAGAAACTGTAGCTTTAGGCTATGTTATTCCAGGACTGTGAAGATCAAACAATGCAATTTCACTTGGAAGTTTCATCAATTTTGCATCAATGTTGATGCTAGAACAGGAGACCTGCACACAGAATCATAATTTCATCCTACTAAAATTTTATTTTGATAGAGAATCTAATACCATATGATGATGCATTGTGAAGTAATACTGCATCTCAATAATGTGGGTCTGCCAGAACCATGTTGCTTCACTGCAAATTGATGTGAAAACAGAGAGGAATTTTTAATAGCTGCACTAAAGCACATCAATTTATAGTGTTTTGAGAAACTACAGGGAAAGTAATCAGTTTTCAAATACATGTTATTATATGTTATTTGTACAAGTGGAAGAACAAGAACCAGAAAAAGCCTAGACCTTTCATCTCCTTATTTACTGAAAGCTTTAGAAAGGGAATAACATATTTCAGCTTTAATGGCTTGAAAAAAAATCTCGGAAAATTATTAGGTTCTTCATATGTATATCCTTTGATTTAAGCTCTATAGAGAAAATGAAAACTCCTGGGATGAAAGAAGTGAAAGTTGAGGTGTATAAGTAGAAATAGTTAAAATGTTACATTTTAAACTGAAATAGAAAAAATGATGATTTAACAGTTTATCTAAATCAGAGGTGCATAACATAAGCTTTCTGCCTGACTTCAGACTAACACAGCTAACTACCTCTAACAGATTATTTCATCCTTTAAATTATGCTTTTGTATATATCAAATGGATATCAGATTTTCTTCCATTTCTTTCTTTGTTCTTTAATATATCCTTTTCATAAAAATAAAATCCTGATAGTACGACAGGTGAAGTTCATTTGTTATCTAAATAGAGAGAACACTTTAAATTTCTTCATCATCATCATCTTCTTCTTCTTCTTTTGTACTGCTAGAGCAAGCAATGGCAGAGAAGGTGCAGGTTAATTAAAGTTGTATGTTGAAATCTGATAGCCAGCTGGTGACATCCCAGTTGGCTAAGTGGATTGCTTCAACCCCTTCATGTTTAGGGCAGGAATTTGCAATGTGGCTCATTGACTTTACTACTGCATATGCAATTTGGCAAGTCCTTGATGCCCCATTTGTTCAATAAATAGGCACACCTTCCAAGTCCCGTACAAATGCAGTTCAGTACAGTCCAATATTTTCACTGTAGGTGGAAACCTGGAAGCTTGATGGTTGGATCTACGACCAATTTTTTGTTGCACACTGTTGCTGCAGACCAGATTTGGTGCCAGCAGCTCTCAGTGCCCAGACCGTTTGATGAAATTTGGAGCATGTGTAACCAGAAAGTTTTCCTTGACTTAAGCCTACATCTTGGTGAGTGGGTGATATCTCCATGCAATGAAAGTGCACTGTTAGTCATGATCTTTTTGTACTCTTGGAGTACAGCCAAATCCCTTCTCACCATACAGTGAGTGATATTTGATAAAATCAGCAGCCACAGAAGTGGCATGGATTTTAGAGCACTATTTACGACTTACATGGTGGTGTTCATCTGTCTGTCAGCATGATGGGTGTGAGGGCTTTGGCACCAGAAGGGCAAATTCATTGCTGTGTCTGCATTAGGCTATGCACTGAAGTGCTACACTGTGGTGCCACTACAACAAAAATAAGCTGATCCTAGGTTCATGTAAAGCCTTTATTCTATTTTAGTAAACTGGATAGCATTCCAGTTTACAGCTGGCCAGCTTGCTCCTAAAAAACCAGCCCAATTGTGTTTGCAGTTCAAGAGAAACAAATGTATGATTTAGGCCTAATCCCTGAAAAAGCTTGCACAGGCATTATTCCAACAAGTAAGCAGACACACAGTTTGTAGGTAATAATGTTACAGGTGTAAGCTCAGCACTCTGTTTAACCATCTAACATATCATTTGGAGATCCTTGATTATGTAAACTCTTCATTCGATACTCAAATATACATATTTAATTGAGTGATACCTGATTCCTGTAAACATGCAAATCAAGACATTAACTTGGAAGATGTCAAGACACAGAACATCTCAACACCATGTTTTTGGAATGCCAGCCTAGCTAAGGGCCAGATTCATGAAAAAGTTATGCAGCATTTATAGAATTTTTTTTGCACACTACTCAGAAAACATGCGTTTGAACTTTTAAAAGTAAAGTACATACTTTTCCAATCCATTAAACTTATTTTTCCCATGAGCACAAGTAGCTACCTTTCTGCCACGCTCCAAGAATAAGTTGAGCAAAAAAGGGGCAGGAGTTAGCTAAAAGCCCATTCGCAGTTTCAAACTATATAACTATAGTATGTTGATTAAAAACAAATTTTGTAAAGACAGTGGTGGGTAATATAGTTGACATAGGGCCTTGTGTCATGTCTTGTGCTTTGGGCATTAGTTTTATTTGAGCACAAATTTTAGAATTTTCCAAAAGACTCACTGAGACTTTAAAATAAGAACATATTTCATAGTTTCATAGTTTCTAGGGTCGGAAGGGACCTGAGCAGATCATCTAGTCCGACCCCCTGCCATGGCAGGAAAGAGTACTGGGGTCAAATGACCCCAGCAAGGTGTTCATCTAACCTCCTCTTAAAAACCCCC
>NW_017728993.1:39197875-39210427 GCF_001723915.1 Gavialis gangeticus | reverse complement strand
TGAGTGGCCCTCCTCTGGACCCTCTCGATGCTGTCCACATCCCTCTTAAAGTGCGGCGCTGAGAACTGGACGCAGTACTCCAGCTGCGGCCTGACCAGTGCCGCACAGAGGGGGAGGATCACCTCTTTGGACCTGTTCGTGATGCATCTGTGGATGCATGACAAGGTACAGTTGGCCTTCCTAACTGCCTGCCCACACTGCCGGCCCATGTTCATCTTGGAGTCAATGATGACTCCAAGATCCTTTTCCGCCTCCGTGCTGACAAGAGGGGAGTTCCCCAACCTATAGGTATGGTTTATTTTAATTTGTTTTAATTTGTTTTAATTGTTTTAATTATTTTTAAAAATGTTGTTGCTTTTAAAGATTTGAGGATCTGGTGAGACAGTAATGTCTTTCAAAATGTTTTTGAGTGCTATCTGATGTAGGCTGACCTCAAAAGAAGAGAGGAGCAGAACATGAGCCTCAAAAAATGGAAGAATCACTTAGCAACTTAGGAGCCATCCCTAATACTCTATTGATAATCTGGTTTTCTCAGTAAAGCCAGAGTTAACAGGTCAAGGCACCATTACCAACTGTACAACAGTCCCTTTGATATTGCTGCTTCCCACTGCCATCATCTCCCAATGCCCCCCTCCCACACCCCAAGGTTTTTTAGCTGGCTGCAAGTGAGGGTACTATGTATCACAAGAGAACAGAGTCCTCCTCTATTCTGAATTGAAAGAGCCATTAGAACACTAAGACCAACCAAACATTTAAGAGTCAAAGGAAAAGTAGTATTTTAGCTTCTCAGGTTCCTAACTTAAATGCTCCCCCAATCCCTTACGCTGTAGAGTTACGGTGCAAAGCATTCACAGAGGTTTCTTCTTGAGACTTACAGAGGTAGGTTACTTACTACATAAGCCATGCTTCCAGTTGGTGGTGACAGATCTGTGGGATGTTTCGAAGTTTCCATTATCCATATTTGTCAGTTCTGTAGCCCTGTGTTTGTGCCATTGCTGGTCTATCTGCAGAACACACAGAATACCAGTGGCTTGACTTAGAGTACATTGGAAAGATGATCGATTAGTGAGTAAGAAAGTCTGCAGCACAGACTTAAGGCATTTCATTTTCTGCTGGCTGCTTCCTTTTATCTCCTCTTCTCATGTGGCTATGTATTGTCCTTTTATTCTATGGCCATGGTGTTGAATGCTGATGACAAAATGGGACAACCCTGGTAGTCATTTTTTAGGTAATGCAGTCAGGTAGCAAGCATCTGACCTTTTGTTTGGAAAATAGAAGAATGTGGTAGTTTTACTGAAAGATAATTACCTGGTACTTCTAGGAACTGATCTGGGTAATTCATTTCAATATACCTTTCGTTCCAATAGATACTTTTGGGCAGCCAAGGAATAGAAGATGTTGAAGAAAGTCAAAGTAAATGAAATTGAGGAACCTTTCTGTCTTAAAGATGCACTGTTTTATGATTTTTTTTTAAAAGCTTGATGCTAGGTATGTACTGTCTGCTAGATAATTTCACAGTACATAGGGATGACATGAGGATGGTGAAACATGAGAGCCAAACAAGTAAGTGTGGGAGGAAGTAGTTACCTATTGAGAGAATGTGTCAAGTTTCTGCTAACATCCAGTGTTTGGGGGTGTACTTATATTATGTCACTGTAAGAGATCCCAAGCTTGACTGATTATCAGGGTAATGTCATGCTCCATAGAATAATTGGTCATAAGCTATCTTGATAGGAAACTTTACTGCATCTACCAGAGTCCAACTATGAGATCCCAACATGCCCATCTTTCAGGGAAAGGGAGCCAAATTCTGCTATGGGTTACACTGGTGCAAATCCACACTGTGTTCCATGATATAAATGGCTTTGCATGTCAGTGAGAGGGCATTTACGTGGATTCGTATTGTGAGTCCATGGACAGGCAAATGAAAAGCTGGATGAATGGAGAGATGAACAGCTATACAAAAAAGAGAAAGTTTTCAGAGACTCATCTATAGGATTGAGTATGATGCCAGTAGCAATGTTGGAGAGTTAAGAAAAAACACACAGGCACACCATCACTAGGTGTACAACAGAAACAATAATGCATTAAAATGGATTAGGTAATGCTTTTCTATTTCTAGACTTCTGGACTCAAAGGCAATACTAGTGTCTCACAGTGAGATCCTAAACATTAAATAGCTTGGCAGTAGAGGCCATGAAACATTAAATGGCAGTAGAGTAGTTATGGAGAATGGCAAAAAGTCAACCCTTAAAAGTTTAAGACAGTAGATAAATGACACATGATACAGCATATTCCCAAAGGAAGTGGGGACACATCATTAAAGCATTTAAGGTAGAATAAACTAATATAAGTAAGAGGTTATAGTACTTTTCCCTTCTTGATGGAATTCCTGTGAAAAAGAATATTACTAAGGAAAAGAGGAAGAAAAGAGCATTGGCTGCCGATATTAGATTAAAATAACTCTGGGAAGGTGACAAGGCACTAAACATGAAAACAGAGCAATAGCTAGTAATAATAAAAACATAGGTAGTATGATATACAGTACTGATTTGTGTGTCTAGGACTCTCATACTTTTTTATTTTGTGTTCTGATTTACTACTACATCTAATAAAATAGCAGACTGGATTCTGAATCAGTGGGTGCGCCCTGATGTATGTCTCTCCATTCTTTATTTCTTTGCAACCTTTCCAGCCAGGCAGTGTTAGCCACATAGACTGCTGTAAGAAGAAGGATTAAAAACATGATCCAGACATCATTTTCCTCTGAACAGACATGATAGAAATATTGACAATTGGATCATCAGTGATGGAATGAGATGACAGGTGCATTTGGACAGAGGAATGGATTAAAACAAAACACGACTTAGCTGAAGAATATACCTTTGGACATTGTTCCTTTAGTTTTATGATGCTTATAGAGAAGTGGGCAAAATTCTATTTCACTGCTAAGACCAATAGGTATAACTTATGCAGTTTTTAGGCATGGTAAGTCATGCAGTGCCATTCTCCTTTGCCTCACATAACAGCTTGACTCACCTGTACATGCCTCAGTGCCTTACTTCTGTCCTCCATGTCTTTATCCCTATTGTGCAGGCCTGGAAGTTAGTCAGTGTTGTGCTGAAAGCAGCTATGTCCATTTACACTCTGTTACAATTCAGTTCAGTCATGGCTATACAGAAATCATATTTGACCCGACTGTGGCAACTGTAGGCAACCTAAACACTCCTCTAACAACTAATGCTGGTGCACATGTACCTCTTTTTGCCCAGCAGCCTGGTACTTAGAGTGCCCACCCAGGAGAGAGAGAGACCTGTGGAACCCAGGTTCCAGGCTCATTCCCCACAGCCAGCTGCATCATAGGAGAGCAGCTTGAACACTAACCTACAGCGCAGACATAACAGCAAGAAAAGTACCTTCCTGTTGAGGCTAAGTCCCTGGGCAGACACAAGGGCAAGCATCCTAGAGCCAGAATGAGAACAAGCAAGAAGAAGCATGACTGTGGCTCGGGGGATAGATGTTGCCCTATGGTGGAAGAAGAGAGTGAGCCTTTCTTTCTAATGCTGTCAATGCACTTTGCATGACAGAGTCTTTGGGAAAACTGCACAAACAGCATTTAGGGTACAGAGCAGGCTTCTTCACATGGTGCTTTACCTGCTTGTAACTCCAGAAGCTCAGACTTTACTACGTGGAGAGCCTTTGAGTGACAGTCTTCATTACAGTACTTCACGGAGAAGAGGCATTTGGGAGACAGGAACTAGAATCTCTAACAAACAAGAGAAATTGCATGCTTCTGTTTGCAGAGAAAAAGAAAGTCTGCTGGACTGGTAGTAGCCAACTTCAAGGTCTTTGTCTCTCCTGTCAGAAAATAGGAAAGCCCACATGTACAGTGCTCAGCATTCTCTAGCCCTCTGTTACTAGTTCACCCTACCTTACATGACACGGGCTGATGCTTGCCACTGTCAGATCACACTTCTGTGGAACCTAGTGCCACATGGAGCAGTTGTGTGTGCATGCCAATGATTAATGATCCATATGTGTGCACATCCCCCTGTGCACTGCAGCTCAGAGCCCTTTCTGCTTGCATTAATGCCAATCTGATAGGCCAGACCATGCCCCCCACCCTTACTAAAATGCAAGCTGGAGTACTTCTATTACTTTCTGTGGTGTGGTTTTATATATATCACATGTACGCAGCACATTTGGCATGAAAGAATCATGTAGGCTGCATATTGATAGCAGGAACCAGAACCCAGAGTTTCCTTCCTTCCAGTACAGTGCCTCTTTCCTGAATCACAGACTCAGGCTCTTACTTACGTATGTCTGATCATTCCCCAAGGTGCATCCTGAGATTGAGGCCACATTGCGAGTTTGAATCTCAGGTGTTTGGCAGCCTCAGTCCTCTGGTCATTTGCCTGGGAGAACACGTTAATCCTCTTCATTCCTAGATCACTTGGCAAAGGATCAGGATGGATGCTGGCTTCCCCATTTTCTGCAGGCCTTGACAATGGCATGTCATCAGGTTCTCATGCTGCTCAGTCTTTCAAAACTGCAAATGATGCTGTCTTGCCCTTCTAGTCCCCAGTGTCAACCATCTATACGAAGCAGTTTTCTGAAACCATGATAGCCAGTGTGCAGATAACCTGTTTCTGAAGATGCGCGTTTAAGTTCTACATATTGCTCCCAGGATTGAATAGCAGCTTGATGAGGAGAAGGATATCTTTTGTGCAGTGTCAGTGTCTCAGATTTGCATGCATTTCCATATCATGCTTCAGTTGTTCTTGGCCAGACTGTCAAGGACAGACTGGTGGGAGCAAATAGGTTCTAGTTCTAGGACAATCAACAATGGCATGTGGACTTTAGGATTATCAAAGCAGCGTTTCAGGACAGTTGTGCATAGGTGAGCCTTAAGGTGTAGAGGATGTCCATCAACATGTGTGTGTCCCTTGCAGTGGACAAGGGAGTGGTGAAAACCATGCAACCTGGCACACCCCAGCTGTCCCTTGTCCATCACCAACCTGTTGGATGTGGGAAAGTTGACTGCAGGCAAGGCTTCCAGGGATCTCTGTGGAACTATTGAAAAGCTACTTGTCCTGTGTTGCCTTCTTTTCAGTAGTCTTTGGGAGGTCACTGAAAGACTTTCCCATCTGGGTTTCCTGAACAGCTGGTAGGGGTGTTGCCATGTTGTTTTTTTACCTGTCACATTATCTGAAGATGATGAAGCCAATGCCATGTATTCACCTGTCATTTGCAGGTTTCACTTTCCAAAAGAATATAACGCCCCCCACCATCCCCAACCTGATGGCCTTTGTCTGCATGCCTGACAGCAGCTATATCAGTGTTATACGACAAGAGTTCTCTGGCAACAAAAGCTGTTCTACATTCAGATCCTCTAATAGGGTCTGTACATTCCAGGATATACGTTCCAGGAACATTTTTGGGTTCCGACTGCAATTTGAGTGAACCTCCTGGAAGCCTCTATCCAGTTGGGTAAAGTACAGTGGGACAGCACATGTTTGGGGCACCTTTTCTAACCCCCTCCCTAGGCCGGGTGAGCAGAGACGATCCTAAAAAGGACTGCTCAGTCATGACTGCAGCTGCCGAATCACCCTCCTGTCCCATACCAAGGGTGAAGTGATCATCATACAACTTCTGCCTGAATGTGGCACCATGACTAGAGACTCCCAGTGATCACTTTATCTGTCCACCTTGCCGTTTATCCATCACTGCAGGACTTTGTAGAAGTTATGGGTATAGGTATTGTTTAATTGTAGTAGATGTTGGACCAATGAAAGAAGCCTGCGCGTGATGTGTTTTATGTGAGGAGGCCGTTGTGCATTGTCAACTGCGCAGATCTCAGCAGGGGAGAAACCTGTGTCCAGTAGCAAGGAGACCCAAGACAACCAGGCTACTCTTCCACTACAGCCTTCATCTGCCTCCACAGTCATTGAGAAGTATGCCTTCTAAGTCCTGCTCCACCACTGAGGTCTTTGTGTTGTGTCGGATTGGCTACATCTATCTTGAACAGCACAGGTGTAGCCAATGGAATATACACCCTATTACTATTCCCAGCCCACCATACCTCTAAGCATGGCAGTAGGAAAGGCAAGGATTTCTTAGGATGATATATTTTTATTAGACCAACTATGTGTTTGGGTTATAGTTAGACAAGCTTTTGAATGTAAGACATTCTTCATCAGGTCTCTGATCACATGAAGCCAGGCCAAGCAACATCTCAATTGTGGGAAAGACCACAACTCAACTGTATGACAGGTCATTCTGGACCATCCTGGAATCATTCACTCATGTGACAACTGGTTGGTGTGGGAAGATCCACAATTTAGAAGCTCTGGCTTGTTTTCCATGATAGGCCAGGAGTGTTTGCCTGTGATATGACCTCCATTGAAGTGAATGGTGGCTCCTTACTGACTTTGCGTGATCCTGCTGAATCACAAGTGAAACATGAATGTAGTTGGGCACATATATGGCCTGTGTGGAGTCTACTGTACATGCTCAGTCTAAGCACACAGTGCATATAGCCACCTATGCATCCACATGGCTGGGAAACAGAATTACTTCATGCATGAGTGCCAAAAATGCCAGGTAGAATCCTTTTTCAACAGGAACTGGTTCTTAGCACTCTCCAAAGAGAGGTGCATATGAAAACAGAGGCTGGGACATTTGGAAGTAACTAAAAATTGTGGCTGCCCAAATTGAGACTCCATAAAGAGACCTGAACATGCTATGTGCTCAATGCCTGAAAGTCAGGCCCCTAAATTAGATACATACAAACTGAGATAACTGCAAACTGAGATACAACCACTGGTCTCTTTTGAAAATCATATCTGTAAAACTTCAATATAACATAGCGATATACTGGGATGTTTTATTTTTCCAGGAAAATCTTATTTATTGTCCTTCGTGGATTTACAGTGCTTGTCTATCTATCTACATGTATATATGTGTATAGAGGTATTGACTAGAAATAGAACAGAGCTTATATTCAGATAACTGGATCAAATATGCTCCAAACCAACAGTAAATAAGAGTTGTTCCCCTTGGTCACCTGACATACTGAGAATCTTAATCCAGGTTCTAATGAACACGTTTTCCATATCCCAAGTAAAGCTAAATGATCATGGACTGATCATGGGAACTGAATTACATTCTCACTGTAATGGTGGGTTTTTATCCAGTGACATGTGGGGGAGACTGTCAAGGCACAGTGTGGAAGCTTTCACTGCTGCTTCCAATTCAGGAGCTGTCCCTGGCCTACTGAGAAGAAGTGGGGATGGTCAAACCAGCGCCTTTCTGAAGCATAATTTCCACTTGATGAAAAAATTGTGAAGTATAATCTGTTTTTGTGGTGTATTCAGAGTAGAGTATGATGACCTGGCTGAGAAACATTTTCCTCTGGATAAGACTTTCCATGAAAAGCATATTCTATTAACATTTATGTTTATAATTATCCTGTAATTTTATTTAGGTTCAGTTGAACAGAGGTAAAACATGGCACTTTTCTCACAGATCCGAGCAGCTGATGGGCAAAGGTTAATTTGTCAGTACATGGACACATTAGCTTGTCACATCTGCTATTAATTGCTAACAGATATATTAGTCTAATTAAACATTGCAAGGAACTGACCTAAATTGTTCAGTGGTCTGTTGCTACATATATTCTGCTATTAACACACTTCATGTTTCATGTGTAGCTTTTGTATACTGATGAGAAGTAGCATTCTTAATTGTAAAGCTAGTTATGCTTCTTGCAGTCACCATTTACTGCTGGTACATTTAATGTGCTCCAAATGTAAAAATAAAACACATGTGACACAGCCATGTGAATTTTCCATCAAATCACAGCCATTCCTCTTCTGTTGTCTTCATCAGTCGGGTTCTTAAATGATTATTTTCCTTGGCAGCTGTCTAAGTGGCTTGTCACAGTCTAATTTCAAAACTCATTATTAGGACAAACAGTTGCAGTGCATCAATAGCCCATCAGGATTAATTAAACTGGGAATCAACAGCTGACTGTTAATCAGATCATTTGCAGTTGATCAGTGTGGAGACTCTTATCAAGATATTACAGTAGTCATTTTTTTAGCATGTGTCCACAGCTAGTAACAAATTGAATAGCAGCCTGATGTAAATTATTTGAGTTGGGTATAACAGCATCTTAAATGCACAGTATAGTGCAAGACCTTACACTTGACCTTAGCCCACAAGAAGCCATGAAGCAATTTTAAATATTAAAATTATATTATTTTAAATAAGCTAACTTGAAACTTCTGGTCCTGATTTATTTACCGGCATTAGGTGTCCCTTTCCAGTTGTATAGGCAAATCTCTCCTTTTGAGGAGGCACATTTTGTTTACAGGAACAGCAACAACCCATTTATCATATCTGCTACCATGTTGGTCCTACTTGCAAAAACATAAGTAGCTTTGTGAGTAGGCACAGAGGAATGTTTTCCAAGCAAACCATTTTGTTTTCAAAGTACTTTCCTAGCAGAAAATGTAAAATGGAGCTACATTGAATCCAGATATGTTAAAATATAAATATAAATTGTGTGTCTGTGGGGGAGGGGTGTTTATATGCCCCCAAAATAGTGGGTTTCTCAACTGTGGTTTCCAGATTTTCTGTATCTTGCATGGGGCAACATCCTGCTGTTTTCAGGGTGCTGAGTGAAGGGAAAGTAATCAGCTGACCTCCTACAACCTGACAGGGAGCTGTGGAACACGTTACTTGACACATCCCACCCATGGGGACCCAGGGATTGGGTAGAAGTTCCCTGATCCCAGGGTCCCACCTCACCAGGATCTTTAAAAACTGTGGGTGCAGCCTGGTTACACACACAGATTTCTGACATCCCCAGCACAAGGGGACCCTACAGCCCAGTGTGTAGCTTGCAGCTGGACTGCACACAGGATGTTCCTAGGGCTGGGACTGACAATCAGCTGACTTTGCTTAATTATTATTAATAATAATAATACATTGCTCAACTTAATGCAGAAACTGTTACGTGCCCATATCAGAGGGAAAGTTTGGTTATAGATTTCATCTTTGTTTCAAAGTGGAGCAAATTCTACTTACTTTTATGGCCTCCTTGCCAATAGGGAGGCATATCTAAAACCTCCCTACCAGCCAGGGAGTTGATTGATTCCCAGGAAGCTCTTGCCAGTGGGCTTTTTCTTCCCGGGTCTCTTTTCTGCCCTGTTAGCTTCTTGAAGCACAAAGATGCCATGGCATAATAATAATTCCACAGGCATGGAAACAGTGTGGGCATGGCCTCAAGAATTGCCTGGGGTTTATATTTTAGTACAAGAACTTTAAGTGAAGATAAAAAGTCTTATTTTAAAAGCAACTTTTCCTTAGCTAGAGACATAAAGAATTTTATGTATTGCAAGTTCTAGTTGTCCCAGTGAGTTCAGACAAGGAGCAAAAGGACAACTCTCATAGTTTCATAGTTGGTAGGGTCAGAAGGAACCTGAGTAGATCATCAAGTCTGACCCCTTGCCGTAAGGGGCAGGAAAGAATGCTGGGGTCAAACGACCCTGGCTAGGTGATTATCTATCCTCTTTTTGAAGACCCCCAGGGTAGGAGCGAGAATTCAATATCTCTTC
The DNA here is from genome assembly GCF_001723915.1 of Gavialis gangeticus. Classification (NCBI taxonomy): domain Eukaryota; kingdom Metazoa; phylum Chordata; order Crocodylia; family Gavialidae; genus Gavialis; species Gavialis gangeticus. The sequence continues at coordinate 39,200,804 of NW_017728993.1, read as the reverse complement.
AATATTTTTTTATTCAATAACACAAAAGTCATGTCCCTACAAGTGGGAGCATGCAGTTTGCAGTGCCTCCAAACCTTCTGAGGCACTGCAAAATGCATGTGGCACATATTAATCTGTTCACTGCACTGCATATTTGCAAAATTAGATACCGGGAAATTCTGATATCTAAAAAAAAAGCTCTAAAAAAAAGTGGGCCAGTGCACATGGCTACAGCATGTGCTGCCCAGAACTGGAGCCTGACCAGCCAGAGCCGCACTCCAGTGGCTAGCAGGGCTCTGCGTGCCTGGATCACCACTGCTGCAGCCTCACAAGGCCCCCAGTGCCCCAAGTAAGGCTGTTCCCCTACCCCACTCCAGCCCCCCCATACCCCACCAAGGGCAATTTGCCACCACCACAGTGTACTTGCAGATGCGTCCCCTGAGGAAAAGTGACAGTGGCACAAATATGTGCTGCTGTTATTTGTCTCCAGGGAAACGCACATGTACGCTTGTGGAGACACACCCAAAAGTCCTAACTGAGTACTCTTCAAGCATAGCAACTGGCAACATCTAGAGACAAATACAATGCAGAACAGTCCCACTTACTGGTGGGAGTGCATGTGTGTACACACACACACTCACCCCCACCCCCACTCAGTAAGATCCCATTCAGTACAAAACAATATCTATCTATCTAACTAAATTCTTTTTGACAGTATGCAGTTGGATATATCCAGACTGCCCCCCCACACTTCCTAAGACTTCTATTAGTTCACCTTGGTGATGTTTCTCACATTCTTTGCTGCTAAAACAGATTATTTCCAAGATAATGTGATTAGGCCTTTTATCTGCAGCTGCCTATAGGTATTGCAGAGACTTTTCCCTTAATTGGGTATACCTTGATTTCAGATAAAGATGAATATTGTCTTCTGGTTTCCTAAATTTTACCATAAGCAACTACTTAAAGCAAATGCTATAGTTATGGTAACATTCTTGAGAGACATTATCAACACCTCATCCAGCAATGGTGCCAACCTTCTCTGAATATAGCTCTTGATGACAAAATGTCTTTGGAGTCCTCTTTTTATGGATGGTGATTGAGAAGCTACTGATTATTCAATTCCAAGTTCACTTGGACATGAATGACATCCTTTATATGGGTTCAGATCATGCTCTGGAGTTGAGATGATCCTGGATAGTCCATTAACGATTTTCTTGTTTTGGGTACGATAAGCTGACTGTTATAGCTTAGCTGATATAACTGACCATGGAACAACAACTAATGAATACTACAAGTCTGTCTGGAACAGTCTTTCAATGCTCCAACTCAAATTGCAAGACTAAGGTCATTAGGTATTGACAGTCAAATATGTGTTAACTTCCATATGAAGCAGCCTTTAATGATGTACCTAAGATCCATAAGGCCTTTTTGTAAGATCATTTCAAAACAATTGTTAAAAAGTCTTCAAAATGGCAAAGTCTATAGCTCATGAAACACAGTTGTGCATCTTGACACCACAAGTGTGATTTCTGATCTGGAAAAATTACTAGATACAGGTTTCCCTCGCTTTATGCTGTACATGCATTCTTGTAAAATGCTGCATAACTCAAGTTTACATAAAGGGAACCCACTTTACAATGTAACAAATAGGGATACGTTTCAAGACCTTGAGTGTATTGGACCCCCGACCCATTTCTACCACTTTTACAAGATGATTTTGGTACTCACCAACAGCAGACAGTACACACAAGCACAGGGCACTATCCAAATGGGGATGGCAACTACAGAAACACGTCACAGACAATGAGTGAGAAGCACAGAGCCACACAGGAGACTATATTTTGGTGCACATCACTCCCACAATGCACCACACAAAACAGCTGACTGCGGGCTTCCACCCCACCAATTGCATAAGAGTGAATTTACCTTGCATATAATGAATTTTTGGTATAAACAGGGTCATCGCATAAGAGTGAATTGGCACATACAGAACCTGCATAAAGCAAGGGAACCCTGTATTATTGCCACCTCAGTGCACCCGAGTTATTTCACCACTAAGGCTGGCAAAGGAAGAGTCTTGATACTAGTTAAAAGTGGCTTTCATAAGAAAGCTCTCTATAGTCTCCTCTAATTACTGAGAGGATACAGTGAAATCAGATATAAATCTTGATGACTCATATAGTTTCTATGGAAAGCCCCAGTGAAAATGATGTAGGAACATATTGCTTTCCATTGAGGGCTATAATGACAAGCATTATTAACAGTAGTAATGGAAGTCCTGCAGCTTGCACAGAATACAGAAGCTTCTTTACTCTTGGCTATTGATCGTATTGTGTTTACCATGCGCCTATACATCTATAAACAGTAAGGTGGTAGACTGACTTACAAGTAACAGTTTGTAGTTCTCTAAAAATGATACAGTCCTGTGCTGTATTAAACCTTCCCTTCAAGCTAGTACCTCAAGGCATAACAAGCTTATTCAGGGCCTGGGGTTGGTGGCAGAGTGGTGGTGGTATGTTGACCAATGTAGAGTTGGTGGGTGGAGGGGGTGAAAGGAAAAGGGAATCTTACTGCCCTGGGCTCTCTGTATATGGACCACAGCTGCTACTACTGCTGCTGCTGTTGCCAACACTGCCTTCCCTGTGCAGAGAGCCTGGGCAGCAGTGGTGGAGAGACAGAGAGAGAGTCTGGCACAGCAACCCCATGGGATGGGATCCCTGGGAGCCATCTGCATTCATTCCCCTCTTCCCCGGATATGTTGCTGGGAGTGGGGCTATGCTTGCTGTGAGGAAAACTCCTTGTATGAAACCCCATTCCACTTGCCCTCCACTGCCAGATCCACTGCTGAGCGTGAGGCTGCTACTATGACTGAGTTTTCAGAAAGACTCACAGGGGAGGATTCTGGTGCTCCCCCATAATTGGTGTGTGGAGCCAGTGCCCGGCTCACCCC
>NW_017728993.1:39197119-39197566 GCF_001723915.1 Gavialis gangeticus | reverse complement strand
CATCCCACCACTGTGCTTTTGGGCATCAGGTAGCTGGACTACTACTGTGATACACACTAGGATGTAGACCTTGCTCCCTCCCAGATCTTTCTCCATTTATGTCTCCCTACTCCTATGCATTTCAGTCATTTAGCCAACCTCCATAGTCTAATGCCTCAGGAAACTGATGGGCAGGATCCTCTAGGAGGCCAGTCTGAGAGGGCAAGGAGTCTGAGGGAGCTGGTTGTACTTAAAAAAAAAACATTACTAAGGGTGCAGGAATGACCCATCCCAATGCACAGGAAGACTAGCAAGTATGGCAGAAGACCAGTTTGGCTTAGCAGGGAACTCTTTAATGATCTAAAACACAAAGGAAGCTTATGAGAAGTGGAAATTTGGACAGACTACTCGAGTATAAGAGCTTTGCTCAGGCATGCAGGGATGAAATCAGGAAGGCAAAAGCACAAT
>NW_017728993.1:39191123-39192119 GCF_001723915.1 Gavialis gangeticus | reverse complement strand
CAGGGTCATCGCATAAGAGTGAATTGGCACATACAGAACCTGCATAAAGCAAGGGAACCCTGTATTATTGCCACCTCAGTGCACCCGAGTTATTTCACCACTAAGGCTGGCAAAGGAAGAGTCTTGATACTAGTTAAAAGTGGCTTTCATAAGAAAGCTCTCTATAGTCTCCTCTAATTACTGAGAGGATACAGTGAAATCAGATATAAATCTTGATGACTCATATAGTTTCTATGGAAAGCCCCAGTGAAAATGATGTAGGAACATATTGCTTTCCATTGAGGGCTATAATGACAAGCATTATTAACAGTAGTAATGGAAGTCCTGCAGCTTGCACAGAATACAGAAGCTTCTTTACTCTTGGCTATTGATCGTATTGTGTTTACCATGCGCCTATACATCTATAAACAGTAAGGTGGTAGACTGACTTACAAGTAACAGTTTGTAGTTCTCTAAAAATGATACAGTCCTGTGCTGTATTAAACCTTCCCTTCAAGCTAGTACCTCAAGGCATAACAAGCTTATTCAGGGCCTGGGGTTGGTGGCAGAGTGGTGGTGGTATGTTGACCAATGTAGAGTTGGTGGGTGGAGGGGGTGAAAGGAAAAGGGAATCTTACTGCCCTGGGCTCTCTGTATATGGACCACAGCTGCTACTACTGCTGCTGCTGTTGCCAACACTGCCTTCCCTGTGCAGAGAGCCTGGGCAGCAGTGGTGGAGAGACAGAGAGAGAGTCTGGCACAGCAACCCCATGGGATGGGATCCCTGGGAGCCATCTGCATTCATTCCCCTCTTCCCCGGATATGTTGCTGGGAGTGGGGCTATGCTTGCTGTGAGGAAAACTCCTTGTATGAAACCCCATTCCACTTGCCCTCCACTGCCAGATCCACTGCTGAGCGTGAGGCTGCTACTATGACTGAGTTTTCAGAAAGACTCACAGGGGAGGATTCTGGTGCTCCCCCATAATTGGTGTGTGGAGCCAGTGCCCGGCTCACCCC
>NW_017728993.1:39186158-39190491 GCF_001723915.1 Gavialis gangeticus | reverse complement strand
CATCCCACCACTGTGCTTTTGGGCATCAGGTAGCTGGACTACTACTGTGATACACACTAGGATGTAGACCTTGCTCCCTCCCAGATCTTTCTCCATTTATGTCTCCCTACTCCTATGCATTTCAGTCATTTAGCCAACCTCCATAGTCTAATGCCTCAGGAAACTGATGGGCAGGATCCTCTAGGAGGCCAGTCTGAGAGGGCAAGGAGTCTGAGGGAGCTGGTTGTACTTAAAAAAAAAACATTACTAAGGGTGCAGGAATGACCCATCCCAATGCACAGGAAGACTAGCAAGTATGGCAGAAGACCAGTTTGGCTTAGCAGGGAACTCTTTAATGATCTAAAACACAAAGGAAGCTTATGAGAAGTGGAAATTTGGACAGACTACTCGAGTATAAGAGCTTTGCTCAGGCATGCAGGGATGAAATCAGGAAGGCAAAAGCACAATTGGAGTTGCAGCTAGTAAGGGACATGAAGGGTAAAAAGAAGGATTTCTACAAGTATGTCAGCAACAAAAGGAAGATCAGGGAAATTGTGGGTCCCTTACTGAATGGGGAAGCATGTGACTTTAGCAAAGCTTTTGATACGGGCTCCCACAACATTCTCACAGGCAAGCTAAGAAAGTACGGGTTGGATGAACTGACTATAAGGTGGATGGAAAACTGGCTGGATCATCAGGCTTAAAGGGTAGTAATCAGTGGCTTGGTGATTAGTGGGCAGCTGTTATCAAGTGGAGCACCCCAGGGGTTGGGCCTGGGGCCACTTTTGTTCAATACCTTCATCAATGATCTGGACAATGGGATGGAGTGCACCCTCACCAAGTTTGCAGGTGACAACAAGTTGGGGGGAATAGTAGATACACTGGAGAGTAGAACTAGGGTTTAAAGACCTAGACAAATTGGGGGATTGGACCAAAAGAAATCTCATTACATTCAACAAGGACAAGTGCAAAGTCCTGCACTTCGGATGGAACAATCCCATGCACCAGAACAGGCTGGGGGCTGACTGGCTGGGCAGCAGCTGTACAGAAAAGGACGTGGGGGATTACAGTGGAGAGTAAGCTGAATATTAGGCAACAGTGTGCCCTTGTTGCAAGAAAGGCTAACAGTATACTGGGTTGCATCAGTAAGACCATTGCCAGCAGATCGATGGAAGTGATTATTTGGTGCTGGTGAGGACATATCTAGAGTACTGTATCCAGTTTTGGGCCCCCCACTACAGAAAGAGTGTGGACAAACTGGAGAGAGTCCAGCGATAGAAATGATTAGAGGGTTGGGGAACTTTACTTGAGGAGAGGCTGAGGGAACTGGGCTTATTTAGTCTTGGGAATAGACAACTGAGGTGGGATTTTATAACAGTCTTCAACTACCTGACGGGCGGTTACAAAGAGAATGGAGCTAGACTGTTCTTAGTAGTGGCAGATGACAGAAAAAGGAACAATGGTCTCAAGTTGCAGCACGGGAAGTTTAGGTTAGATGTTAGGAGAAACTTTCTCATTAGGAGTGTAGTAAAGCACTGGAACAGGCTACGCAGACTGTGGAATCTCCATCCTTAGAGCTTTTTAAGACTCATGTAGACAGAACCTTGGCTGGGATGATATAGTCCTGAGGAAGGTCCTGCTTTGAGCAGGGATTTGGACTAGATGATTTTCTGAGGTCCCTAATTTTCTATGATCTGATGATTATAAGGTATATCTATTATTGTTTCCATATTTATTATTTTCCCCACCCTTTTGCCTTCTGTCTGCATCTATCATTTAATCTTTGCATTGCAAAACTATCCATCAGTTTTATTAGGTTGAATTTTAAGGCGGTGATTTTTAAAGTGCCTTTTTTTAACATAGTTATTTATTCCAGGCATATGGAAAATAAAAATAGCAAAAACAAAGGATTAATTTGATCACATATATGTTCTTTTATTGTAATATGTTTGTATTATGTTGTACCTCAGCTGGGTAAAGAAAGGGTACTCTATTGGAATTCATTATGCTAGCTGAGAAAATAGTAAAAGCATCTTAAAATAAGGGGTAAAGGATCCTGTTTATAACTTAGTAGTATGAAAATATAGACAATGTAAAGGATATAAGAAAACAAGCATACTACAAGTACAATATACCTCTCTTCCCCACTTTGCCCTTCCCACCTCCAACTTTCTGGTAGACTTTGTGATTGTATTTTAATTTATTACATTGCAAAGAAAACAGGGACAAAATTCTAACCATTTCATAAATATCTGGTTTCTGCAGCTACCAGTAATTCTAGGGGTATGGACCTGTGTACATTTGGAGCCATTTCAAAACGGAAAGGGTGGCAGCTGTTACAATTCTACTTGCTATGTGAGGACAAGCTGTGAATGATACAAAACAATTTCAACTTTAACATTGATTCATCTGTGTTTGAAGTTGGAATTTTTTTGCTACACTTGTATCATTCTCAGCTTCTCCTCACATAACAATTAGAACATAATAGCTGCTGTCCTTCTGAAATGTTCCCATTTTGAAACAGCTCCAAAGGTACATGTGTCTCTACCCTAATAAACACATAATGGCTTCAGTTTATGAGATTGCAAGGATGCTTAACTAAAATGACATATTTTAGTTTGACTTTGTTTAGCCAATAGAAAACACCCCTTGGTGTGAAGAGTTAGGAATGTGTCATGCCTCAGTACATGAAGATAGCGAGAGGAAGCAGATGATAGGAGAGTGGGATCCCAGTTTTGCTTTTTTTTGCCACCCTGTCAATCTTGGTGCCTTACACAGATGCATGGCTTGCTTGTACTGTAGGCCCAGCCTTAGATAACTGTCTTTTTAAGTGACCTCATCACACATCTTAAGGGTTTATAGTTTTAGGTGATGGTGTGGCCAAATTTTTTAGTTATGAAATGGGTTTCTTGAGCTATACCCCCATTATTTTGCTATGCTGAAGTTAGAGATGCATGTTATTATAAGGCATAAAACATACTGGAAAATGCACTTTATCGTTAAAATATATGACATGCATCTTCTCCTTAAGGATAATTGCTAGAGGAACTACAGAGGCCAGGGTGACTAATGTTATGCCCATATGCTCTGGATTCACTCAGTAGCACACTCGTTTTTGTAGGCAATCTTTGATACGCTTTTGAAGCTGATGAGATGGAAATTAAATTTTACATGCTCTAATGGCATTGTCTGTGGATAGTATAGCAGAATTTCATAAGGAGTCCAGTGCAAAGAAACATGCATTGACTGTTTTTTGCAGTTTGCTAGACCATGATGATGACTGGAGTTCTTTTAAGGTGGAAATTGCTGAATTTCCTCTCATTCTACTAGGCACAAATTACCACTCAATTTGTAATCCACATACTAGTGTATAAAAATATAAAACCAAAGAGAAATATAGCCAGATGGTCTACCTTTAGTGACTGGTCATGTGAGTAATACCCATCTGTAGGTAGATAATCTCCTACTTTGTTTATGATAGTTTATGTAAGTTTCATAAGTAACCACTACATGGAAAATTTAGTAAGCAACACAGCAAACTTCAGCTTAAACTTTCATTATAAACTTGTTTATTCCCAGCACTAGTTTTTCTCTAGCTGCCAAGAGTTTTTTCCATAAGGTTTTTAATACAATCTGCTTGTACTAAAAGGGATGTCAACAGTGAGAGAGATAGAGATTGACAACTGTAGCCTGTCACACAGCTCAGTCATAGGAGCATGGAGAATCAGGGAAACAGGTCAATCTGGGAGCTAACAGGCCAGATTTTGATGAGGCTATAAAAGGTATCAGTCTCCTTCATCTTCCCTTCTACTATCTCAAAGACTTGGTCCATTTTGAAGGGTCCCAAATGATGTATAAAACATGTAGAAGTACTGATTCAGGGAATTTTGATGTTTCCTGCCATATACACATACTGTCTATATTGTTCTGTTCTACCTTTCAGAGTAAACAGTATACAAGACAGGTGTAGCACTATCACTTAAATAAAAGCAAAGATCTGCCTTTTGAAGCCTAGGGAGATTATTATTAAGCATTCATGTAGTACTAACAGTGTGCATTCCAGTTAGCCCAGGCTGAATGCAATTCCTATTGGCATTGATAAAAGGAGACTCCCTTCTATCTTACCTAGAAGATTTGCTACATATATTTGTGTACATACAGGTCCTGGCTCCATAAATTCATAGCAAAGTTGAGGCATTGTGGGTTAGGATTCATAGATTCATAGATTCATAGATTAAGGGTCGGAAGGGACCTAGTAGATCTTCTAGCCCGACCCCCCGCCAGGGCGGGAGAACAACAAAAACCCCAAAAAGAGAAATGGGACTCAAACGAGTCCAGCTAGGTGGGCATCCAG
>NW_017728993.1:39182481-39184865 GCF_001723915.1 Gavialis gangeticus | reverse complement strand
TCACAAATGTGCTCCTTGATGATCTTCTCAAAGAGTTTCCCCAGGATTGAGGTAAGACTGACGGGCCTATAGTTACCCGGGTCCTCCCTCTTCCCCTTCTTGAAGATGGGGACCACATTTGCTACCTTCCAATCATCTGGCACCTGGCCCAAGCACCACGATCGCTCATAGAGCCGTGCCAGGGGCCCCGCAATAACCCCAGCTAGCTCCCTCAACACCCTGGGGTGGAGATCATCCGGACCCGCTGACTTGAATGCGTCCAGGATACATTGAGGTTGAGGGGAAAGGGACTTGGTGGAGGAGGGGGGGTCTGTTACAGACCACCACTCCAAAAGGAAAAGCTAGACTTGGAATTCTTGAAGCGGCTCTCAGAGGCTGTACAGCCTAGGGACGTGGTTGTCATGGGGGTCCTAAACTACCCTGACATCTGCTGGAAGAAGCAGCCAGCCATTCATGCGGGTTCTTAACCTGCGTGCAGGACCTTCATCTAATGCAGGAGATGTATTGGGGGGATGGTGGGAAATGCCTTACTGGACTTGGTATTGGCTACAGGGGAGGACCTGGTAGGGGAGCTGCAAATTTGTGATCACCTTGGGGAACAGTGATCACCAATCAATCGAATTCACCATACAGCATAGGGTGGGTAAGATAACTAGTAGGGTGGAAGTGCTTGACTTTAGGAAGGCTGACTTCAATGTGCTCAGGAGTCTAGTCAATGACACACTGCAGGATAAGGGTATTGGTGAGATGGGAGTCCAGGAAGGGTGGTTTTCCTAAAGGAAGCGATCCTTTGGGTGCAGAGGGAGCCTATCCCAGTACAAGGAAAAAGGGGTAAAGGAGCCAAAAAACTTCCTTGGCTAAACAGGAAAACCCAGAGGCATCTAAGGGCAAAAAAGAAGGCATATAGGTGGGTGGAAACAGGGGGAAGCTACCAAGGAGGAGTATATCTACTTGGCCCGCACTTGCACGGAGGCAGTTAGAAAGGCCAAAGCAACTACAGAGCTGAGGCTGGCAACACAAATTGAAGAAAACAAAAGTATTTTATTAGGTATGTAGGGAGTAAAAGGAAGGCACAGGGCAGTATAAGACCCCAACTGAACAAGAAGGAGCAATTAGTGACAGACAGGGGGTACTAGGCTGAGCTGTTCAATGAGGTTTTTGCCTTGGTGTTTCTGAACAGGGGTCAAGATAAGTCTCCTAATGGGTTCTTAGATGGGCATCAGAGGGACACCACCCCATCAACTGTCAATACTGACTTGGTGCAGAGTCACTTGGATGGACTGGATGTGTTCAAGTCAGCAGGCCCGGATGAGCTGCATCCGAGAGCATTGAAGGAATTGGCTGGTGTCATAGCAGAACCACTGGCACGGCTGTTTGAGCACTTGTGGCACTTGGGTCAGGTCCCAGAGGACTGGAAAAGGGCCAGTGTAGTCCTTATTTTCAAGAAGGGGAGGAAGGAGGATCTGAGTAATTACAGGCCAGCCAGTCTTTGGAAAGATTATGAAGGATCATATTTGTGGGAGCCCAGCAGGAAAAATAATGCAGCAGGAAAACCAGCATGGATTTGTAGCAGGCAGATCATGCCTGACCAATCTGGTTTCATTTTATGACAGGGTCACAAAATGCTCAGATGCAGGAGTAGAGGTGGATGTTGTTTTCTTGGATTTTATCAAGGCCTTTGATACAGTATCTCATCCCATTCTCATAAATAAATTAAGAGGCTGTGACATAGATGTTTACATGGTCTGGTGGGTGGCAAATTGGCTCAGCGGTCGCACCCAGAGAATGGTAGTAGATGGGTCAGTATCGACCTGGAAGGATGTGGGTAGTGGGGTCCTGCAGTTCGGTCCTTGGACCTGTACTCTTCAATATCTTCATCAGTGACTTGGATGTGGGTGTGAAGTGTGCTCTCCATGTTTGTGGATGATAATTGTGGGGTGAAGTGTACACTCTGGAGGATAGGGAACGATTGCAGGCAGACCTGGACAGGTTAGAAAGTGAGCAGTGTACAATAGGATACAGTACAACAAGGACAAGTGCAGACTGCTGCACCTAGGGAGCAAAAATACCCAGCGCACCTACTGGCTGGGAAGTGACCCTCTCAGCAGCACAAAAGTGAAAGGGATCTCGGAGTCATAGTGGATGCAAGATGAACATGAGTTGTCAGTGTGACAAAATCATCAGCAAAGCTAACTGCACTTTATTGTGCATCAGCAGATGCATGGCAAATAGGACCAAGGAGGTGATACTTCCCCTCTATTCAGCATTGGTCAGACCACAGTTGGAGTACTGTGTCCAGTTTTGGGCACCGTACTTCAAGAAGGATGGTGATAGACTCGAGAGGGTCCAGAGGCCAGTAGTATGGTTAAGGGTTTGCAGGCCAA
>NW_017728993.1:39177203-39177481 GCF_001723915.1 Gavialis gangeticus | reverse complement strand
GCTCTCCATGTTTGTGGATGATAATTGTGGGGTGAAGTGTACACTCTGGAGGATAGGGAACGATTGCAGGCAGACCTGGACAGGTTAGAAAGTGAGCAGTGTACAATAGGATACAGTACAACAAGGACAAGTGCAGACTGCTGCACCTAGGGAGCAAAAATACCCAGCGCACCTACTGGCTGGGAAGTGACCCTCTCAGCAGCACAAAAGTGAAAGGGATCTCGGAGTCATAGTGGATGCAAGATGAACATGAGTTGTCAGTGTGACAAAATCATCAG
>NW_017728993.1:39140400-39176569 GCF_001723915.1 Gavialis gangeticus | reverse complement strand
CTGTTGAGGTCCCTTCTGACCCTAGCATCTATGAATCTACACAAGTGGAGCTGTCAGGTAAAAAACACTGCTATGCAGCATAGAGTTAACTGGGAACTTTTTGATGATATCCTTTTTAATTGGAAAATGACAATTTGTCAAAAATAAAACTTTTTACAAGAAAGTAGGTTCTGGTAGCAGTTTTGAAAAAACATTTGTTAGAAAGATTCTTAGGGTCAGGATGAAATTTTAGCCAAAATGAGAGAAGGGAAGAGGTGAGACTGAACAATAACCAGTAACCAGGCATCTCTCTAGGAATCAGGAGAATGGTCTGTCCAGTTGTCACAACTGGACTATTTCATGGTGTAGGTCTCTCCCTCCCTCGCTCTGTTTTTTTTTCATACAAAGCTTTAGGAATCACGTACCATCTAAGTAGGATCCTCAGGAGAGAAGTATGCCTTTGGGTTTGCAATTATTTTAAAGTTCCTGGATCACCTGGGCTTTTTCAGGTGACTCCTCAGGAAGCTACGCCTTAGCTACAGTATTCATTTTGTTAAGGAAAACTACAACTCAGACCTTGCATGCACTTCCAGATGCAGCCATGTTGCAGGAGCAAATTCCATTATAGCTGCTGTCAACATAATTAAAACATGATTTTATTTTGGAGTTTAGATGGAAACTAATAGGCACATCCTTAGGTGGCATTAATTGATATAACTCCAATGATGCCAAAGAGTTGTACCAGTTTACAAGAGCTGTTTTAGGAATCACCTAAGTGTTACAGATGTATTTTTTAAGTGCACAAACTTTTTGAACTTCAAAACAGTTCACTTTAGATTAGGCTTGAATTGGTTCTTAATTCTGTCCTGCTTGGCTAGCCCATTCCTAGTTAAAATCACAGTGAAGCACTAATACAGATTCATAGATATTAAGGCCACTGGGGATCAGCAGCATGTGGAGATCTCATTTAATTTTCAAGATAAAACAAGGTCAACAGGGACAACAACACAATGCAATTACACTACTGCTTAAGAGAAACAAAAGAGTATTAAATACATAAGACTCTGTGAGAAAATCTGAGAGAAGCTGAATCCCTCTCACTCCCATTAATCACAGTGGGAGCTGCTGTAGCTGATTTCCTTTCAGGATTAGGCCCTATAGGTCAAAAAACAACCCTTTAAATGCAAAGACATTCTGTGTTAAGAGTAACCTTTATTCTGCCCCATTGTGTCCAAGTGTTGCAGAATGCCAGATTCTCTATCAGAAGATCCCACAGCACTGGGTAGCATTACATACCAGTGGGAAAATATGTATTTTACTAATATTGGCTGAATATATAGATCACTACAACTATTTTGTTCACCACTGGTGCTACACCCTCGCAATCACTTTGGAAAGACTTGCCTAGATGATAAATTTGCCAAGGGGAGCACAGCAAGGGGATGCCAACTCTGATAAACGTTTTGCCTTTCCTGTATGTAAGTAATCCAAGTTAAAGTATAAAACCTGGTATATTACTGACCTTTTTAAAATGCCTCCATCTTACCTTCCCACCACAGCATGCTGGTGCCCCCTCACTACTGAATCCATATTTTTGTGACAGCCTTACAGTGTGGTTATGATCATGAAAATTCTTGTAAAACCAACACCTATTTTACAACACATCCACTTCCTGTGTAATCCTCAGGTCATGATTGCTTGGTTAATTGCAAGTGGGGAGTTTTAAAAAAGAGGCTTTATTATAATCTTCAATGCCTAAGATATATTAGCTGTGTTTTTATTTTGCCTCATCAGTAAAGTTGCCAGCTATAGTCTAATTCTGGAATATTTATAGCTGTCAGTGAATGGTATGCAGAGCTGAAGAATACAGCAGAATTTGCAGTTAACAGGTATAGCAGTTAGAAAAGCATAGGTGTGACTTGCAAACAGGGCAAATATGATAGAGGAGAGATAGATGCAGAGTGATTCCAGAACTGCAAAGTATGAAGATATTATACTTTAAACTTGAATATTTTTGCTAGTCTATGATTATACATCTCAACTGTAATACAGCTGAACCACAGTTTGGGGGTTGGTCATGTTTTTAGGAAGAAATCTTTTCATTATAATCCATAAGTGGGATATATTTATGAACAGATAAATTAAACTCATTGAGATCAGTACCTCTGACTCCAACTGCAGGCACACGCAAGATACAGTTTCTCTATTGTGCTCCCTCATAGGAAACGTGCTAATAACTGACATTAAAAACTGAAGCCTTTAAAAATAAAAAAGACTCTGTATTTGTTCTCTTCATGCTTGTTAAATGTTTTATGGTGACGCTTATTTACTGTCAAGAAAATATTTCCAGTGGAGGCAACGTACATAATGAAAAAAATAAGCAAGCACTAAAACTATTTTTTTACTGACCAGTGCACCTTCCAGCACTTCCCCCTGGATTCTTTCACACAAAGAACATATTGTTATTGGAGCCATTATAGGGCTGTTCTGCTTTGCTAGACTCCACAGGACTCAAGGGAAATGGCTATAGATTGCAGCAAAAAAGTCCATCAGACAGATCGCATATGACCCCACTGTTTCTAGGAAAGAATGCACCAGAACACTCCAGCTGAATAGACAGATTTTCCAAATGTTTTAAATCAGTTTTGAGACAAAAAGAGAAGATGCTAAGAAATGGATTTGGCCTATAAACATTAAGCAATGTGATGCCCATTTCTCTAGAAAGCTAACATTAGGGGCTTTCTTGTTGATGGTGGACCTCAAGGAAAAAAACCACAACAATTAAACAGCAATTGAAGAAAAGCAGGCAAGAAAAGATGGCTATGTATTAGTACAATAGCTCAGAGGCTTTTCATTTTGGGACACAAAGAGGGAGTAGAGAATGCTGTTTTCTTTTTAAAACCCTTTTAAAAATGGTAACTGCATCCTGCTCTTGTGGATGTATTACTTATGACATCCCAGTTTTCATCCGTTCATGATTTTACATTAGAGTTAAATCTCTGCAGCTTGAATCTCACGGCTGAGTTAGCCAGAGCCCATAAAATATTGAAACCTTTAGAGCAGCAGCCAGGCAGGTTGAGAGAAGTTCATGTCCAAAGCTGAGCTTTAGATTCTGAGACATCCCAATTGGAGTGTAGTACAGAAAAAAGCACTGATAAAATTTTCATAAAAATGAGCTAAGGATATTGCTAGCATGCTTCCCAGCATCTATATGAAAACTTAATCTGAGCTAATGGAAAGGATATGAAAGCCTTTCTCAATTCAAACACAGTCAGTGCATAATTCATAAATTATTGTCAGAGAAGTGATTCTGCTCTGAGATTTATTCTTTTTTGGATGGAAGGAACTAGAGGAAAAAAATGGGTCTTTTTGACCTTTAATGCCAGCAAATTTTACAGTAGAGCTGTCAATATAACCAAGTAAACTGGTCATTTCTCCAAACAGCAACAAAGTGCCAGTATGTACTCACTGCAGGCTAATATTAACACAGCCCTTTAGGTTACTTGCAAACCATTCAAAGCAACTGAACCTAAAACATTTAAGTGAATATAGTTACAGGGAAGAGAATGAAATTTCCATGTTTTCCATGACAGACACAAAAAGGTTCATTATGTTAAGAAGAAAAATCATGCAAAAATATGCTTCGCTTCCTAACTGCTGTCTTCAGCTATGATAATCTTTAAAAGCCTATTTTCCAATTAAAAACCTATGCAACATTCCAATACAAAATGCATACTGACAGATTTTTTGTTCCTTATATATGCCTCCTTCCTAAACAACATAGTCGAAAGTATGAAAACATTTATCTGTGGATAGTGATTAAATATTTCAGCTCTGAGTGAGATTGTTGCACAGTCAATGCACACAATCTGTAGTGCGTTAAAAGCAAATCTGACAGAAATACATGGAAATCTCAGGAAATTGTAAGTGCAATTAAATACTGTACCTGAAAAAGGCAGCCTTGAGCAGCAGGATACGTAGCCATACTCACCTTTTTCCTTAGTTTTAGAATTACTGTCGTCTTGAGATCTGCTTCTCTTCATTTTAACAGGCACTTTAGAGCCCTCAGACATCAGAGAAATCTACAAGTTGCAAAACCCAGCATGTTTTGAAGCTCTAAAATTGTACATTTGATTAGAGGCACTGGACCTAAGCAGATTATTGCACATTATCCTAGAAAGGAAAAACAAAGCAGAAAAACTATAAATAAAATAGATCAACCAGGAGAAATATGGGGTATATTTCACCATTATGAGTGTGTATTCAAATATGAAAATGGCTAAAACTAACCAGAACTGCCTGGTACAATGAGAAGATATATGTCCTAAAAACTTTGCTTTCAATGACGAAATTATAAGGAACATAGATTGAACAAATTAGTTGTGTTTGGGTGCTTTAAACATACGATAATAGTAAAAATTCTCAGAAGTATTTTCTAAAAGAAATGCCATCAAAAAGCCACTAAAAGTGCATAGACAGATGTATGAGAAGTGAGGGGAAGTACAAAGAGAGAAGGGAGAAGGAGAGAGAGAGAGAGATAACTTGGTGAGATTTTAAACAGGTTGTTATTAACCTTTATCCTACGGTTCCTGCCAGTCCTGCATGCTGAATCATGTAGCGCCTGATCATAACCCTTTAACTTTTTCTCCTCTGTAGGCTCCTAGGTTTGTTCATTAATTTATATAATGCTAATGCAATAGTGCTAATAAAAACAATACCTGCTGTAACACACAGGCATTCAGGTAAATAGTTTGATTCTACACTCTTTGCTCAGGCAAAATTCACGTTGGGAGATTTTCTTGAATAAGGCTGATCTTGCACCTTTGAAGTGCAGGAAAGCTTTATTGTTTATTCTGATGGCAAGCAGATGAAGCCCTTTAAGTGTTCAAAGTTACCATAGCTCTGGCAATGACATTTTCACATGTTAATGTGGTGAATTGCTGTGGTTAGTGCCAATGGACTCAGTCGCACTGAGGTATTTATTCTGTATTCAGCCCAAACATGGCTTAAATCCTTGTCCTTCTATGAATTAATTTCCCTCCATTCAACATATGTTTCCTATACTTGTAACACATTCACATCTTGAACCCCCATTTAAATATGTTACTTTTAGCTAAAAAGTAGGAACTAGGATGAAAGTAGGCAAATGGTTTTGCAGTCAGTGAAAAATAATGTATACTGTTAATACTTTTGTTCTTCCCACACTCTTCAAAATCTTTGCACTGCAATCAAAAGCAGAACCAGTAACCCACCATACTGGAGGGTGAGTGAAAAGTTTATATATTTTGCATTTCCTTGTATATTATTTCTGACATTTGGATAACAGCTTTATTGGGGGGAAAGCAGCATAAAAATTGACAGAAATCTGCTCCCAATAAATCCAAAGTAACACTTTAGACTTGGTTATTAAAGCAGCATTTCCAGTAGTTCCTTTCACACTTGTTTGCAGAATGTTTAGTACTTAATGTTAGTACTTGGGTATGTAATATAAGTAGATCAGAAGACAAGGGGCCTTGATACTTGTGGACATTTTTTTTTCATGGAAAACCTTTTTCTCTTTGTTTATGAAGGTCTTCTCTGTTTCAGAATTTTGGCAAGTGGCAAATTTAAACAGTGGACAGATGCAGTGGTTTGTTCCAATGTTAGATCAGAACTCAGAAGTCTCCCACAATGCAATCAAATTAGCTGACACGTGACCATGGGCTAAATGTGGGAGGAGACATAATGGAAGTGACATTTATTCTAAGGTCAAATTCTTTTTATAAGGTGCGTCTGAGATGTTCAAAGGAACCCACTCAAATTCCTTATGCTCCTTTAAAGATTTCATTCAGAGCCTTGGGAGATACGTGAGCAGGTTGTCATATATAGCTCAAAGACTACAGGATAATCAAGTAAACCGTGGACACTGTTCTTCCTGTCACATGAATATTAAGGTTCTTGGTGCCCCATGAAATCCCTGAGAAGTAAACAGGCATTTTGGGTACACTAGGAATGTAAGACCGGGTCCTGTTACATGGAGAAAAGTTAGAAAGGTCGATAACAAAGATGGTGAGGCATCTACCACATTCTAGCAACTACATGCAAATTAAATATTTAACCAGGGCGGTACCTAGTGTGACATGGGACTTTAAACTCAGATGCACAGACTAGTCTTCATAAATTTAGAGCCAATCAAAACCTCAACCAAAGAACCTGTAATAAAACTCAAGATGCATATTATTTTTCCTTTTAATGGGCCTCTGCACTTTCTAATTTTGGCTAAAATCTGAAGAAGAATACATGTGTATATGTACATGCACACATCATGTTTGAGATATTTGATTAGTTGTATAATTTTACTTGTAAATCCCTTCACGCTATGATATTACACATTAGACTATTTTGTAAAAGGATTTCACCACATTGTAAAAAAAATGTTTCTTGTTTTAAAGAATTTCATTGAGTATAGACCTAATATTCATTATCATTTCAAAGCTACAAAACATAGTTTTAGTCAGGTCATTCTTGGAAGAAACACTCTATTTTTAATAGGCCTTTCACCAGTTCCAAGGCATAAAAATGTTGGAACAACAAATAATTTGTAACATAGAGGTTTTTTCTCTTTCACCTACTATTTTCCTTGTCTATAGCAATTTAGCTTTAATGTGTGCATAGCCCTAAGAATAGGTTACCTTTGATTTTATAAAACCTGATCTTCACCTCTATTTGATTATCTGCTGTGGAAGTAAAGGGGTAAATATGCCCGTTACAGATGGGAAAGTTAACATACATAAATGGCACTTTTATAAAGGGAAGGCTGTAATAAGTCATGTGATTTAAAGCAAAGGCAGCACAGTGTGCAAAGGGAGCAATTTTCTGCCCCTCAAACAGCACTTCAGGTGATGTTGTTCATCTTTCTATGACTTGCTGTGTCAAAGCATGCCCAGAGCAGAGGTGTTCAGGGACCCTACATGCCGTAAGTGTCCAGCTGAAAAACCTGGGAGATATCCCAGGGCTCAAAGAGTTCACTTTTTCAGTTGCTCTGATTTACTTCAGAATGCACCTTCAGGGAATTTATGTCTTCCATTGCTTTAGTTTCCCATTTCCTTTCTTGTCATCTTTAAAAATCCATTAAAGATCATGGAGACAGTTTCTACCCGCTTCCATTTCTGAGGGTTTGTGTAGCTTAATAAAGTGTGCTGTTTCGGAGGTGAACTGACTGCTTTAGTTTCCCCACCTTGATGTTGTTAGGACGACATTTTAATTATAGGTGGGGGTCACAGCTCAAGAAAACATGCTGAATCCAGCAGGAAAACAAACAATTTTCACTCAGAAGGACTTAATGATTATTTTCTCAACAATCCTGCCAGGAGAAGTGAGCAGTAGAATATTAAAATGCATGAAGAATTAAAATAAAATTTGGTTTTAGTTTTCCATGTGGTTTGTTTCATGGATATAATATTGCCAAAGCTAAATGTTTTGGAAAGCTATAACCATATTTCTAATTTGGTTCTAAACATAAAAATGAAGTTTATCCTGTTATAGGGTTAATTATTTTACATTTCAGTCCATAATTTACTTTTTATATGACGTATATTGCTTCCTGCATATGCTGGGAGACTTCTGTAATATAATACTCATACAACTCTCCTTATAGTACAGTAAGTTTTTATTAAAATGCCACATCACCCATCATATCATATTAATTCAGATTTGTCTATCATTTTGCATGGTTGCTGCCTTGCCTTAGGTATTATAACAATACCTAGCCTGCCATATCTGGCTAACATTGCATCACCTATAAAAATGTTGTAAAGCTACCTCAGCTCTACCCACATCTACCATTACCTTACCTTGTACAGTATTATAATCAAACATTTATTGGATGCCTCCACATAAGTTTTCATCACATCTCATATCCATTTGGACAATTGTTGCATATTTGCACTAAAGCAGATAGAGCACAATTTTGAATGATTCAATTAATTCATGGGTGGATTACCTCCTTCCCTTTCAAACTATGGCCAATATCTATTTATTCAGCATTTGGAAGGCAGATGCTCTCAAATACAGGAATAACTATTTAGCGTTATAGCTATATTTTGGAAATATATTTAGAAATGTTGCATCTTTTCCCAAATAGCTTTGACCTCCTCCTGCAGAAAAACCTAAATCTTCTATTTTCATTTTTGGCAATAATTATTTGCTAACTTGAAAATGAAAATGTACATTTGATTTCATTTAGCTTAGAGGTTCTTGTAAGTTTGCAATACAAGACCAGTAAACCTGAGCAGTTTAATGTAACCCAGGCAAAACAACATTAATATGAAACCTGTTTTGCCCATGATTTTCCCCTGCATCCATTATTCTGATAACTGAATATCATAGTACCAAGATTGCCACTTAAAATGACCCTTCCCAGCTGCCCCCATGGACATAGTTTGAGAAGTAAACCATGTGACTAGATGTGATTCTCAGTGTTTAGGCAATAATCAGAATTACTGGTATTTAAAAACATGAAAATGGTTAGAGGGCTGGGGCACATGAGTTATGAGGAGAGACTGAGGAGCTGGACTTATTTAGTCTAGAGAAGAGAAGGCTGAGAGGGGATTTAACACCAGCATTCGACTACCTGAAGCGGGGTTTGAAAGAGGATGAAGCTAAACTATTTTCAGTGGTGGCAGATGACAGAACAAGGAGCAATGATCTCAAGTTGCAGCAAGGGAAGTTTATGTTAGGTATCAGGAAAAACTTTCTCACTAGGGGAATAGTAAAGCACTGGAAGAGGCTACCCAGAGAGGCTGTGGAATCTCCGTCCCTGGGGGATTTTAAGACAAGGCCTACTAGACAAGGCCTTAGCTGGAACAGTATAATTAGGGATGATCCTGTTTTGAGCAGGGGTTTGGACTAGATGACCTCCTGAGGTCCCTTCTAACCCTAATTTTCTATGATTGTATGATACTACCTTCTTATAATCACTACTAGGACTGTATGAGCTGCAAAAGGCAATTTTACCTTTGCCAAAAAGTAATTCTCCTTAATAGCTGTGCAGCTCTGCAGCATGATCCTGAAAGGCACTCCACACTGCTGCTGATCTGGAGAGAGACTACATTGTATGGATGTGGTGGAATATAATAAAAGAACTTGCAATGAAATTTTAGGCAAAAATGCAACAAATGAATGTCACCAACAATAGGAGGGAAAGTGAGACAGATGAGGAAGGTAACAATAAAAAGAACATGTGTTAACCTATGTGCTGTAAATTTAACTAGATGTGCTAAATTAGAGCATTAAAAACTGTAAAACAAATGCCATAATGAAACACTGTTGCAGCCTTGTTATATATACTATGTTACTCAGGGTAGAACAAGTTTCTCACAGTAAATAGCATCTCATTGGATAACTCCAACACTATATTTTCACATAATTAAACTGGACATGGTTTAGAAAAATAAAAGGGACAGGATGCACTGCTAAGTTGCAAATAATATTAAATGGCATTATCAATAACAGAGATCCCAAGGTTTGCATATTAATTGTAAGAAGGTGCTAATTTGAGTGTTTTAAGCTTGCATTCACAAGCTTGTTTACATGCTTTGTTCCACCTGGACCTGTTTGGAGGTTTGTCAGAAACCTAACAAGCAGAAAAAGATTGCATTTGAAAATACACATACATGTTTAATTAAGCTAGGGCCACTGAACATTCCTCAATATATTTAGCTGTTGAGATTTAAGCACCACCAGAGCATCAGGCATTATCACCTTTTGAAGTATTGCAAAATCTTTAATATTTAAAGCACAAAGCAGACTTTAATATAAAATTCTAGCAGACCATAGAAGATTAAAGACGCATTATAAATGTGACAGTTTGTAAATGGAACACCAGTATTAAAGGGAAACCCCCTGATATTCTACAGCATATTTCTTAGGTGTATGCTAAATTATGAATAAAATTAAATAGTTTTAATTATTCTCTGAGAATGAACTTTAACTATTTTAGCAGTTTAACTATTCACAAACACAAAAATAATTAATTGTAAGGTAGGAGATTGGTAAAATGTGTGCTACCAGACTCCAAACTTCACATGGAAGAGAAATCTTAAACTAATACAAACCATGCAAATATTGCAGGAATGGTCTTCTCCCTTCTGTTAGGTAGGAAGCAGAGATGGTTGACTATCTGGCCTCAGATTTGTTTTCTCCCAAAGAATGAAAATGTCCATGCAAATAGACATAGAGACACTGAAAGAGAAGAGGGGTTCTCAGAGGTCCTGTCTACATGGTAAACATCCTGGGACCAGAGTGGCATCTTCCAGTCGTGTTCTTGATGGGCTGCTTTCAAGACCAGAAGCAGGGTAGCCACATCTGCCACCATGGTTTGGGTGAGCTAAGTGGTATTGCTGAGTGAGTGACAATTTGCCTTATCCTTTGGCTTGTCTGTAGTACTGCATGGCCATGCCCACGCTGTTTCTGGAAGTTGTGCATTCAGAGCAGTGCAACATGAGGACACCACTCCAGATCACAGTAAACATAGCGAGACACTTTGGGGCACCACTGCCCACCCCTCCCTCACAATTTACTAGGTCTAGTTAAGAGCTGGTTAGAGGGAGTTAGTACTCTCCTTCTCACTGAGTGCGAGCGACCAGGCTGGTGCTGTGGGTCAGAGCAATCTCTGATATCCCTGGGCAGCCTGTGCTGGGAGAGAGATTCTCTTCAGGGCAGCCAGGATTTGGAGGCAGGGATATGACAAGACCTACTAGAAAGGGAACTAACTCGATAAAGAAATCCTTTCTCTCACAATGGAGATCTAGAAGAGGGCAGGTTGTATACAGGATCTCTCCTGGGAAGTGGTACCAGCAAGCAGTTTTCTATTAGTTCATATTATCCCATTTTTTACACACACTTTGTCATTTTGGTACCTTGTTTGCAAGCTTCAAACAAGTCCCTGGCAGAAAAAATCTAAGCCCTACCTTCTTTTCTTTCTACATAGCAACCCATGGACCTGGCTCTTCCTAATTTCACCTGCCACATAAAACAATCTTTTATGTTTTTTTGACAAAATATTAGTGCTAAATATAAATAGTGCTAAGCATAACTTCATCTAGAGTAGGTTTAGTAGGCAGTGGTAGGCTTCATCTTCAAGGGACGTTGCATAAATTCACTAACATCTTTATAAGGTAGGTAAATATGGCTCTCTCCATTGTGCCACTGGGAAAACAGGAAAGAGGATGAGAAGTTGAGGGCCTTGGCCTGGATACCATTGAAAGAACTGATGGTAATAGCCAAGATTAGAAACTTGTCAATTCCTGGATCCCATACCTCTGATCATACCATTACATGGCAGATCTCTTGCTGAATATTTTCATCTTTGACTGAGATTAAACTATAACAGGTTTTAAGGCAACTAGATGGCAGCATTCAGACTAGGAGAACCCACTGCCATGTATAGATATTTGTTAACTCAGAAAGCATAATTAGTGAGCAATGAAAGCTATCTTCAGAGAAGAGTCACATGTATGATCAGAGGTCAGGAAAACAGACCTTACAACGACAGGCTGAGAGCCATGGGACTCTTCAGCCTGGAAAAGCGCAGGCTCAGAGGTGATCTGGTGGCCACCTATAAGTTTATCAGGGGTGACCACCAGTATCTGGGGGAGCGTTTGTTCATCAGAGCACCCCAAAGGATGACGAGGTTGAATGGTTATAAACTACTGCAAGACCATTTCAGGCTGGACATAAGGAAGAATTTCTTTACTGTCCCAAGGTCTGGAACAGCCTGCCATCGGAGGTGGTTCAAGCACCTACACTGAACACCTTCAAGAGCAAATTGGATGCTTACCTTGCTGGGATCCTATGACCCCAACTGACTTCCTGCCCTTTGGTCAGGGGGCTGGACTTGATGATCTTCTGAGGTCCCTTCCAGCCCTAATGTCTATGAAATCTATGAAAATTCATATAGGTATATGTTTAGATGGACGTGTGTGTGTGTACACACCTACATAGACTTTTAAGGACCTTAGTTTCTGAAACGAGACTAAATGCTGGTGCTCTGCTATAGAGTTTCTCTGTGTTAAATGCATTGTTAAAATTGTTCTTGCATTTCCTGAGAGTAAAGCATCTCTCTGTGTTAAGAAGGACCTTTCTAATATGCAGCCTAGAACAAAAGCTTAACATATTATTTTCACTTTTATTATCAGGAAAGGGAAACATAGCTAATGTTATTCAACAGAGCCATTTAAAACAGGATTTTAAAATGAAAAAAAAATAAAGGTTCTTAGTTATATTATTCATTGCAAAAATAAAAAATAAATTATACATAGTCTCTTAATAGAAAAAGATTAAAATGGATAAATAATTAAAAGATTACAATAGCTATATTTCTGAGGGTTTATTCAGGGTCTAGTTTATATTGTTAACCTAAGTACTGCACACTCAAAATGATTAGGCACACCACACATATTAAAAATTCAGTGCATTTTCTATTCATAAAGGCAATACTCAGGTCATGTTTTCCCTCAGATTTTGTTGGGTTGGGATTGCACGTGTTCTGCATGTTATCATAGACATACACTAACCTGGGTTTTTTGTGGACCTCTATTTACATGGGGAAGTTAAATGTGTGAAAGAGGAAAACACCTGCTAGAAAAAATGATGCAGGCAACAAAGTAGGAGTTAGGCATATTCTCCTTCTCTTAGTAGAGGAATTATTAGGAAGTATCTTTCATACTGTCCTCAACCAAACACTTCACCATCTCATTCTGCAGGGTCTTATATCCAGGAAGCAATACAGGGACCTCAGAGGCTATTTTCCCCTCCACAGAACTAGAGAAGCTAAGTGTCATTTGAACTACTTACGTTGAGGAATTCTTGGCAAACAGGGGCATCAATAAGCATTGGATGGGTACCCTCTCACTCTCTCTAGGTACTTTTCTGGCCCATCACAATGGTTTGTCCTCACAATTTGGGTAGAATTTATGGCTGCCTGTACACATGCTCAGAGGTGGTGGGGCATTTTAATTAGAGCAGTTCCCAGGCAGCTACTCTGATTAACTTAAAACAGCTCACCTTCATCTTTCAAAATGGCCATGGGGCACTTTAACTACAGCTCATTCAACAATGGTTAATTAAAGTGCCCCCGCACCAATGTTGAAATTGGCACAATACATGTGATGGCAAGGCAATACTGGAGCATTCTAATTATAATGCAGAGCAGACTTGATTAATTGAGTCTGCTCTGATGTATTATAATTAGAATTCAAATGAGAACATCTATAGGCAGCCTATATTTGTGGGCACAGACAGAAGTGATATTTTTCACCTGATCTGGCCATAGAAAGCAGCTTATAGCCATAAACAAACACAAGTGCATGACTGCAGACAGCTTAAAAAATGGCCGATCGACTGAAAATCTGAACCCTCATGGCATGAGGGGTCAAATGAAGACATTTCAAAACAGAGTGTCTTCTGTAACTTCTGTCTGAGCTGCCTGCTAGCCTCAAGCTGTTTTTAGAATGGGAGGGGGGGAAAGGGAGTGGAGGGAGCTCAGTCTGGGGGGTTTTCAGCCCCTGCTAGAGGGTAGACCAGGTGTAATGGAGCCCACCCAAGGTGGGCGAGAGAGGCTCCAATTCACCTACCTCATGCTCCAACACTGGCTGGAGAAGCCCTAGAACAAATTCGTTCTCTTCCCTTTCCCCTCTCCCATCCTAAAAACCTTGGAGCCTCACAGGATGAAGGGGCCATTGCTAGGGAAAACCAGCTACAGGCTCCCAGCCAGCAGCTAGATTCTCCTCCCTCCTGGAACCAACACTGTACTTCTGTTTGTTTCAGGGGATCATTGCACCTCAGAATGCTTCCTGCAAAGTGTTGTTAGTTACAGTGCAGAGTTGATCTTCTGTCTGCACCCTAAAACACCCCTATAAGGTATTAAATTATTATCCTCCTTTACGGAATAGATTAAACAACTTAGTCGCACAAGAAGTCTACAGCTGAGTTAGAAAGAGAACCCCAGCTGCCCTGGACTCACTTCCAGGCACCCGAAACAGTCAGCCATCCTTCACACTCCTGCCATGTTAGCATCTCATCACTAAGACTGCCATAATCTTTTTCAAAACCAAGCGTTCATCAAGAACATATCTGCAAGCAAACAGAAAGCTAAAATTGTGTCTGTGTTTCTGTTGTTCAGGCCACAGTGTGTCCTCTGACAGTACAGCTGATTAATTTTGTACATCATGGTGCAACAAGATTTGAGAGTACTATGGCAAGGATATAGACCCTTAGTATTATGGCTATTTATCCTTTGGCACATACGGGATTTGCTTCAGGGTCCCTGCATAAGCCAAAAGGTACTTTCTTGTCTCTTCTGAGTTCTCTGTCAGGGGCAAAAGAGTGGACCTAGGTATTAAACCCAGGTCTCTTGGCATTGAGACCCTGTTGTCAACTACAGCATGGCACCATCCAAGTTAGCCTGTGCTTACACAACAGAGCAAATGCTGCCAGCTTGGCTGAATTCCACATGGAGTTGTAGAAATGGGCATGAAATAGAATAACCAAGTCTTAATAGCTTTACCTTTTAACTTTTTAAACTATTAAAATACAGCAGTTCCCCATTAGCGGTTCTACTGTTTGTTCCCATTTATCCTTGCTGTAGCATGAGATGGTCACTAGGATTCATAAAATATTACTTCCATAAGAAAATAGGACAAGACAAAAAGAACAAAAACAGCAGTTTACCAGGCCTTAGAAATTCACAAATCAATTAAAACAAAAACCTGGGAAGAATACAGTGGTCCCCTGGGAAGCATGGTTTCCTTTGATAGAGGGTAAGGAAATTGACAGAGAAGTTTCCGAAAATGTGGCAGAGGCTGGCTCTTCACCCCACTGACCTTGATGGGAAGTCAGACATTATGGTTAGCAAATATGGAGGCACAGCTAGTAAGATATTTGCCCCAGCAAACTTGGTGGGCAGTCTCTCACTACCCAGTAATGGTCACTGGCGCCTGCTCCAGCAGCCTCTGAAGAGCCCCAGCCTTCCTTGCTCTGTATGAAGTGTTACTCCCTCTCTCTCTGCCACTGAAATGTCTGCTAAAAGATAACATACAGAGCCAAATTCAGCAGCGGGGAAAAGTGAATGACAGAACAGCTGGAATGCTGTGGACTGAGTAACCAGAAAGAGAGTAATTTTGGGGTGCAGGGCAGAGAGTGCCCACCAGGTTTGGGAAACATTGAATAGACAGGAGGGTGAGTGAAGGAGACCTCGAGAGCCACTCTTTAACTCCGAGTCATGCTCTGCTTGCCTACCCCTATTTACACTGCTTGGTCAATAGGTTGTTTTGGAAGAACGGATAAGATCAGTAAGTAAAGCTACAGGTTTAAAATAGGGCTATGTTTGTTCCTAATGCCACTGCAGCTCTAACTCTCAGCATTGAGTAGAAAACACTGATTTTTTTTATTTATTTTTTTTGCAGTTGGGGCAAATTTGGGACATTATGAAATGACTGCAAAAAGCAAACAGGCACTTGCACTGGCCAACAGCTCAGTGATCAGGGCATTCATGGGAAGATGTGGAAAACCAAATATCAAGGGCTTGCCCTAGGGTCTGCTTTGTGAGAACAAGGAATTCTCTCCCTGATCCTCAGAAAACTTTCCAATGAAATCTTAGTTGGTACTAGCACACATTCATGGAAAATCCTGGTTTCAACATTTACATTTTCTCAGAAAAAGTATTTCATAGAAAAAATCCTGACAAGCTGTATTTCTGCATGTAGTGAACCCTGCCTCATAATGTCTGGGAGTTTCCATCTAACCCGAAGTTTGTGGATGTGCCTGTGTGCAGGCATGTGCAGATACACTGCCACATGCTCTGAAATGCCTCAGTCCCTTTTGGATGATGGGTATAAAATTCCATGAAGTGAATTTTATTGCATCTTCAAATCCTTTGAACTCCTCTCAAGTGTCAGTCTATGATATGATTTTACATTTACTGTTTGACCAATTAGCTCATTGTTCAAAGGTGTTACCATTATTTTGCTTTAATGAATGTTTGTTTCTAAATTGCAAAATAGCCCAGCCAAGCAACAAAGATGACAGTAAATTAGTTTTTTTTACTAAATCTGTCATTGAGGAAGCTTGTTTATGGTGAGGATATAAACAAAATGTTTTATGCCTAAATTATGATTTTACCTGGCTTGTTAAACCAGTAGTGAAATGTAATGGACACTGGTTTCTGTTCTCCAACACTAGATTTAAAATCTTTTCATATAGTAAGTAGTCAAGTGTTCAGCAGTGTGGCAGTTGTCAGCAGGCAGTACAGAAAGGCTTATTTAATTAAAACCTTTCATTTCAAATACAATTTGCAGCTGGCATGTGGTGAGAAATGCATCTCACCATGCAAATTTTCAGGATGCTGTGGTGAGCAAAAAGAGTGCAGTATTCCTTTTCTGAAAAAGAGTGAAACGCACGGTATAGGTTGAAGTCTACACAGATAAGACAGTGCTGGATAGAACTACCCAAGTTCTCAGTTGGCTCGGTTGGGTGCTACAACAGTCTAGACACACTTCCCTGTGTAAACACATGCTATATTTTTGCAGTGGCTAATTAGCTCATGTAGCAGTCCATGCTAAGAAGGCTAGACTGCATTTGGTACTTAAGCTAGCTTGTTCAGAACTAGCTCGTCTCTATAAAGAACTGTGCTGTGCAGGTATACTCTAAGGGCCCGTCTACACATTGCCCTACTGTAACATAGCAATGCATTACGTCACTGTATGGCACATTATGGTGATGTAGCAATCGTGAGTCTACACATGATTGGCAGCTACATTGCCATAGCAGTACACTCCCCCCTTTTAGCACACCACTACAATGATGTAACAGTGAAATCTAACCATGTGCCATGTGCATGGCACAGTACAGGCAGTTACTGTGCCATTCTTTAGGACTTCCAAAAGGAAGTCCTCAAGCATGGCGCCGTAGCAATGTCACCATACAGTGATGTGTAGATGTGCCCTTGGAGGCATAAATATAAACAGCTCATAAAAGAAATATATTACTATTATTATTACTATTAAAACTCAGAGCTATTCCTTTTTTGTGTGTACACAACAAGCATATGATTAGAAATTAGATTAAAAGTGATACATAAATATTTTAAATGAATGTAAAGGCTTTTTTAAAAAACAGGGTAGCTTCGAACTAGGGTTTGAGCCTTAAGGCTGAGCCAAGGTTATGATTCAGTTTTGAGGGCTCCAAAGTCTTGCAATTTTTTTAGCTGAAGAATGTACTGCATTTGAAACCTTGTCTAAGTCTATCCCAACCATGCACTTAGTCCAATAAGAAATTATGAGCCCCAAAAATCCTTACCTCTCACAAATTTTATAATGAGATTTCCAAAATGCGAGAAATCACACAAGAATAGCTGATCTTTCCATATTGCCACCACTTGTGTTAAGTGATTTAAGTGTATGAGACTCCTTTGACTTACTAATGGAGTTTAATTCATGGAATTTAAAACTATAAGGAAGTAGGCAGCATAAACTCCTTGATATTACCAGCCCCTAAATTCATCCAATTGTCCTTAGTTTGAGTCCAATAACTTGTGTTTGATTCATGTGTGACTCTTCTTTTCTTCCTTTTAGAGACTTATTTTTTTCTATAGTATACCTATACATTTCTAAGGAATCTGTATGATTCAAATTTTAAGGCAAAGCTTGTGAAGAGAAGCACCCAGTGTTCTTTATGTAGACTTTACTTTTCCAAGTTGATGTTCATAATATACAGTCATTTTCATAACATACAATGAAAAATAATTCAGACTTAAAGTATATGGCTGCTCTTTCTGTATGAGAAGTGGCAACCAGAATTGTAGCATTTTCGTTTGATTGATCTCACAAGAAGAGCTTGTGAGATTTCAGTAATACCAAACCAGAACAAACACTGTACTGGTTCAGTCTTCAAATCATAGCCTAGACAAGATTTATATCTGTATTTTCCTCAGTCTTTCTCTAATGCAAGTCTTGGATAGAATTTGTGTTGTCAACGTGATGAGGAATGGAAAAGTACTGAAAGGAGTGTATACGTGTCGGGACAGGATGAGGGAAATGGGTGAAGGCTGAGTGAGAACAACACGGCGGCCTTCAGGATAAGCTTATCAGGAGACAGCTTTAGAAAACGCGCCTGGTTCAGCAAGACACCAGGATGGGTTGCTGTTAGACTGCCAAGAGTATGTTACGGGGCGGGCTGATCTGTATGTGATTTATCAGTATATAAAGAAGTCTGTGCTTTGCTTTTGTTGAGAACTAGCTGCCCCTTCTTTTTCTCCCACGGCCATGAAAAATAAAGCACTTTTGATAGCCAAACAGTGATTCTGTCTGAATTTCCACATCAAACATTTCTAGATTGTTGTACTATGCTTCCCACCATAGTATCACTGTTCTGCCATCGCCTTAAGTAGAGGCAGAATTTCTTTCCTAGCGTTTCAGTTGTGGCCTTCTCCTAGTAAAGAGCAACAGATAGATATCACAGCTTTCCCCGTTATTTTTAGTTGTTAGAATTAGAGTCTCATTTCCAGACATTTGTAAGGCTGACTGAGGTACATCATTGGTGTGAAATTAATGTAAAAATTTCCACTGACTGCAAAGAAAGCTGTAGCAGGCCCTGGTGGGTGAAGTGCAATTCTCTCAGCAATGCTGGTAATCTCTCTTTTCTTCTAGGACAGTAGACTCACAAAGAAGATTTTAGAACATAGGTATGTATAGCAACAACTTAAGAGGAAACTCATTGGGGCTTGCAGGCTGCTCAGTCCCTCAAAGCATTTTGTTCCTGGTTCAGGACTGAGAACAATCTGGTCTTGAAAGTAGAACATCAGATGGATGCTGCACCATACCTAGGTTAACATTCAATAGATTTCTCATAGGTATCTATCAGTCTTAATTAAGAGATCAGCTTTATTTAAACACTGGTTTCAGAAAACTGACTTATTAGCAATTATTAAAATCATGGTTAGGGTAGTTGAAACATTTCTGACATCTCTGCACAGACAGTTGGCATTTCACTTTGAAACTTTTTGTCTAGCTTTCCCTTCCTCTTGATAGTGTAGCAGACAGTTCAGTGGCTGAAAACCTTTTCAATTCAAATGTAGTTGAATGTACTTCTAGAGACACATCAGAACAATGCTGTTTCCCCTCCTCCCTTCCTAGCTTGGGTGAGCACATACTTAGATCCCCCAAGCATAGTGATAATTTCTCTGTACCAGCAGAGCTAGTCATTATTTATTATATCACTCTCTCACTTCCTCAGTCTCTCCTAGTGGGAACATTGCAGTGGCTGCTGGCTAGAAAATTAGCCAAGGGAACTTCTTTTGCTGGTCTCTTTCCTCATTATACTAGTAAAAAAAATTTAACTGTGACATTCTGGTTCTCTCTGTATATATATATATCAACACAGGTTGGAAGCACACTGTAGGGGCTAATAGTGAGTAATTTAACTGTGGCTCTCACATGTTTTACTCTCATTCTTTCTCCAGAGTAACAGTAGAAGAACAGTATGTTCATGTATTGTTACTCCACATTATGAGCAGAGCTTGCAAGTTTATGTACAGTCTCACTCTTTCTACTGTTTTTTTTCTATGGGGATGTGATATAATTTCTTTCACTGTCAAGGGGCCTCCGTAAATACCTGAGATATTCAAGTAATTCTTTAAAAAATATTTTTCCCCCCAAAAATGTATTACCTGGAGAATCTGTCAATGGAATTAAATTCTGCACAAAATATGAACAGTGTACAACCAAAGGCATTATTATCCAATGAACCATCCTAATGAATACTCGTAATTAGACTGTAGATTAATTTATGGAGAAGTCATTAAGGGATACAGGATTCATGTTTTTCAGTTATTCAAACAATGGAATGACGATGCTTAAATTAGAGGAACAGTTTTCATAAATACATCCAGAAGTGATCACAACATAGCTGAAGACATAGATTAGTTTTGGTATAATTCAGGAAAATGAGTAAGGATCCAGCCATTCATTGACGCGCCTTCCAAGTTTGGACCCAAATTTAACAAGCTAAAAACATCTATACTAAATGCACTCACTTGTGCCCAGTGGTATTTACATAGGAGCAATCAACCTACTATCTATAGACTGTGTGTAGAAATATGAAATTTGTTTCTCAAAGAGAGCTCTACTATGAGAGTTATATTGCAACAAACTCTACAGTGCTCAATCAAGTCACTTAGGGTAATAAGAAGAGAAGCACCTAGGGTCTGAAATGCAATGTTTGGATCCAGAACCAAATTTCCCCAAAACCTTAGTTTTCATGTGGGGTTTGAACCCAGCTGGAAACATGCACCCTACTATGAGCTCAATCATCTTATAATATTCTTTTTTGTGGCAAGAATTGTAAATACCCTTAAATATTTGTGGAAAGTACCAAAGTAATTGCTGCAGCTTAAAAGGAAAAGACATTGAAATCAGAAAGACTGAGCTCAGTTTTCTGTCCAGTCACATCCGCTACATACCTTCATAGGCCTTGTGACTTGAGCAGCATTATACCTGATTTACCTCACAGAGAGAGAAAGAGAGAAGAAAGGATCCTTAACCTTTAACATTAACCTTTAACATTAGTTTTATAGAAGACTGATCTCTATCAGCAATATTGCCAGACTGGTAGATTGAAATCCCCCAACATTTCAAAATAATGGGGATGCTTGTTCGGAGGTAAAGTGACCCCTAGTGCTGCAAAGGGGAGAAGTCACTAGGGAACCCCTTCCTTCCCTACCTTCCACCCTGCTGGTCCTTTGATGTTCACCCTGTGCATTTAGCTGCTTGCATGAGATAGCAGTGCATAATTGGCTGCGTAACTTCATGTACCTAGCAACACAGATGTCAGATGCTGGTTGTTGCCCAAAGGGAAGGAGGAAGAGGACAGTAAACAAAGACCTTGGTGTCCTCCATTTTGGAGTGCCTGCCGTAAGTTTTACTCTCTTCTCTTTGAATTATAGTGGCAGTGCTCTGAGCAACTAAAACTGAAGTGCTCCGGCAGCATCACACACTTGTTCCACTACCACTCTGATGACCACCAGTGTAATTCAAAGAGAAAGAGTAAAAACTCACCTCTAGGTATAGAAAACAGAGGATTGTTTTTCTAGAAGAGAATACTACTGGAACTATGGCAGTTTCTATACCTAAATATAAACTTAATGCTTTCTGTTACCCACTGTACAAAGCTGTATCTCAATAGCTTGACTTCTCAAGAAAAGAAAACCGTCTTTAGCACTTTAAATGGTGCCTCTACTGTATATTTTACATAAGAATATGCTGATTGTGGCTGAAAAGAGTATAAAGGAGAGATGGAAAAAAAGAGCAATATCTCTGGCTGCCTTTAGGGAAGGAGGGATTAAACAGACCAGATTATAGGAGGGTCTTTTGTATTTTCAGTGGTAATTTGTGTAAAGCACCTAGATACATGGATTATTAGTATACAAAAAATGTGGCCAGACAGCTTGATCTCTCACGCACTTGGTTCTATTCTATCTTGCACAGACTTGATAGTCCATCAGAGTTGTTTAATGACACATTAACAATTCTATGGAGAGGATTGGGGGTTGCTTGGGGGATATGATTTGTTTACCCTGGAAAGTGCAATTCTGAGGCAGCGCTTGCTTTTCAGTGACATCCTGGTGTTTCTTTCCCCCAACACATTTGCCAGCTGGGCTGACTGAGGAAAAGAAATTTAAGAGACTTGTCGAAGGTCACCCTCAGGAACATGCAAGTCAAGTCACTTACTCAAGGGCACTCTGAGATTCTGTGGCTCAACCTAGCTCCCTCTAGCTTCCAGTCCTTTATCCAACCTCTGGACCCCAGTCTCCTTCACAGCAGAAGCAGAGTGTAAAGTTCACAGAAGCACCAATGAGGTACTTTGTATCACACACACATGTGCTGCATGTGATAAGAATAGTTGCTTTAAGCCTCTGTTCACTGCAGATGTTTCCTTGGTCAGATTTAATTTTTTAATGTCATTTTCGATCCACAGATTGCTTCTTGATGTACATTCCAAAGCCTGGACTTAGGTAAAATTCTTTACAAGAACTCACCCTGGGAAAAATGTTCTCAAATGTAAAGGATATTTTAAAGAGGATGGGATGGCATAGATTATTACATAGCTCTAAAACAATGTCTCAGCTGGAAAAGGCCATTTCATTGAGAGAATATTATAACTGTTGGAACATTTTAAACATACATTGGGCTAGATTCACCTGTATAGACACTGAGGTGCAGTCTGAAGAGCTGGTACAGAAATCAACCTTAACCTCTGCTTCAGCCTTAACCAGAGCGTCACATCATGGCACCATATCCTCCTCTCTCCAGCCTCACAGTAGCAGTGACCAGGTAAGCAAGAGAGATTGGCTTAAAATCACAAGATTTAAAACCCCCCCCAATGGTGTTGGGATTTCTTTTGGTTACATTCTGTTTTCTGGGCCTTGGGATGCACTAGCTTTATGTTGTCAAGATCTCCTCCACAACCATGAATTCGAAAACCATACTTTAACCTAGGACAGCTATGGTACGTTTCTCTCATTCTCATCAGACTCCAGGAGCTGCAGCATAAAAAAAATCACAAAATCTCATGAAACTCATGGTAACACCATGTGTGCTGATAATGCTTTAGCTCTAACACCCTGAAAATGAAGACAACCAATGTACACTATCCAACTATGGGCAGAATTACAAGAGAGTCCCCACATTACTATGTAAGGAATATTTTACACAAACCAGCCTATGTAAAATGAACTGAAAATTGAGACTCCCATGTGATGATGTCTAACACTTTAAGCAGAGAGACCAAGTTTACCTTGGACTCTCCCCCTGCTAAAGAGACCAGTGCATTTATTGACAGAAATGTACTGCCAAGAGAGGGCAATCGGGGTTAGCCTCAATATTTGTCCTCATAATTCTAATGGCATAGGGTAGATTTATTTCTTCTGGATATTTAATAGTATCCCTACCAATGCTGTTTTTGTAGAGATATATGGAATTAGTGCATTTGTTGCCTACCCTGCCACACTGTTTCACTCGGCATCATTGCCCCTGTGAGCAGCATGAGCCTCTCACAGGCCCTCTCATGGAGTACAGTTACTGTTATCTTCCTTGCTGCAATTTCCCTCCCAGCAGACTTTCTGCCTGGGAGGTTCCTACACAGAAACCAATGTAAACGAGCTGTGAATCAGTCCCTCATGCTCTGCATTAATCTCGTATTACACTGACATATATTCAAGTAACATAGTAAAACTCCAAATCACATTAGACTATAGTGTAACATATTTTACTGGGATTGGATAACACAAAAAAATAAAGCTATTTTTTCAGCATCACTCATATATTTCACCCATGTAATTTGCAATATAATCTTTCCAGTCCTACCATATCATAGTAGATAAACCAATTCCAGGCAATAGTTAAACAGAAAAAAACATTCTTCAGTATCACAAGGCCACAACTGGCCCTTGTCTAAAAGCTATGATTTAGGTTGTACTAAGTCTTGCCCAGACTTAAACCTGTACTTGAAGAGCATCCTGTATAGCACTAAACACCAACCAGTCAAAGAGCTATGATACCCAAAGTACAAAACAGACAATTGAAACAATAAATACATTGAATCATACAAATTAAGACTACCCATAATGCCACTGGCCAAACATGCAAGTACATACTAAGGCTGGGCTGATAGCTCCTTATATTTATATGCCTAAATGACACTTGGACATAGATGGAACAGAATCTCATAGATGGAATAGAATCTGGCCCCAAGCATTTTGAAGTCCCTGTCTTTGGGCTATATCTGGACCTAAATGCCTTAATTTTAGTTTCCAGAACTAAGATGAAAAGATAACCTTACAAATGCAAACCTATGCCATGCCATCTTTGCCTGAGACATGATTTTTAAGAGAGGAGAGAAAGACCTGCCACTAACCACCTTGGTGGGGCTTACTTCAAAATTCAGTGAGCAGCTGTCTGCACAAAATGCAACCACTGCAGGCCACTGTACAATGAACTGACATCACTTTCTGTTGTTTATCAACACTTTCCCACCACCTAAGGAGGTCAGTTAGGGGTGGAAGTGAATGGGGAGAATGTTCATTTTTCTCTACGAAAGAGGATCTTTGCCCTAATTAAATATGTATATATTTACTTTTGATGAGAAAACATTATTACTAAATAAAAGTTCTTAGGTATGTACATGGTACCTCTTTCACAGTATCAGAGTATTTCACAGGTTTTTTTAATTAATGTTTTTATCCTGACACCACTTATGTAAGAGGTTATCTCATTTCCAGATGAGGAACTGAGGCACAGGGAAGCTACATGGCTTGGGCTCACATCCACAAGAGGATTTAAGCTACAGTTAGATACCTTAGTATAAAACGGTGATCCTTGAAAACCGTGCTCTGCAGTTGCCTAACTCCAAAAACAGCTACACGTCATTGGAACCTGCATTTTCAACATTAAATTCCCTGAGTACCTAGAGTTCGGCTTCAGGGCTTGCCCAAAATAAGGTCTGACCAAGCAGGTTTGCATCGAATACCTAAGCTTCAGGGAGATGCAAAAACTAAAGGCTTTTTCACCTGAGGGGGGTCAGTCCAGGCAGCTTTCTCAAAGCCCACCTGCCAAATTGGGCTCTGGACAGAACCCCGCCCCCCCATCAATGTTCTTTTGAAACACCTTGGTGGCAGTGCCTCTCTCTGATTTGTTAATACTGCAGTGGTGAGAGTACTGGTTCCCTCTGTAGGTGAAATGTATTCCATTTCCTTTTCTGTCTGAGAGGACTGAAACCCACAGGCCCTACAGGTGTGCCCTAACCGTGCAGGGGTAGGCTGTTCTTGGGTAGTCACACTCTCCAGCTGCCTGTTAAAGCTGTCCCACTTTTGCAGGTAAGAAGTGAAGATTCACTGGACTAGAGAGAGGGAGCAAGAGGGAGGTAAATCTATAGCTTAAGGCAAGGATGTCAAACATCCATGCAGGGAGCCATATAGTCCAGTCTGTGGGTCACTGGACCGACCTCACACACTGGCCCAGGCCCTAGCCTGAAGTCCTGCATATAGCATGCAGGCTCAACCCAGCACCACACTCCTGTATGCAGCACAGGGGAGTGGTCTGGGGTACTGCAGGCAGCCTGAGCCCTGGACCTCCTGTGCTGTGTGCAGCACTGGGTTCAGCTCATGGTAATGTTTGCCATGTGCCAGTCCTGGGGGCTGTGTGCACAGTGAGCTCCAGGGCTGATGTGTGCTGTACGTGGGACTGAACTGGCCATGTGTACAGCATTTGGCACAGAAGGCTGGTACAAGGCCAGAGCCAGTGCACATGGCCAATGCTGCCCTGCATGCCATGTGCAGCATGCACTGGCCCTGGGGCTCACTGTGTACATAACCCTTGGGGCCAGCCCAGGGCATGCTCTTGTGATGCATGACCTGGAGCCAGCACTGCACACAGCACAGGGGGTTCAGGATGCAGGCTGCGTGCAGCACTGTGCAGCCTGCAGTGCTGGATCCAGTTCACACACCTCAGGCAGTATATGCCCTGTGCCAGCCTTGGGGGATATTGTATGCTACTTGTGGAGTGTGGGATGGACTCAGCACCAAGGGTGCTACACAGAGGGTTGGTCCTGGTCCAGTGCACAGACCAGCCCAATGATGCTCATCTGCTGCATGAGGCCAGATAAGTTTGGTGCCTCTGACTTAGAAGTCAGGGCACTCACTTGTGGGGAGGGGGCATTCAGCTCCCAGCCCTTGCTCCAAGGCCTCTTTGTGTATATTTTCCAATAAAGTGCATTCATAAGTCCATGTATCAGAGACTACAACTCCAGTTTCCCACCCCAAATTAATGCCTTAGCTATTAGGTACAATCATCATGCTCATTCTTATATCCTTGTGCTAATGCATGTTTAATACTTTTATGCAAAGTGGAACAGATTCAAGAGAAAGAGTTGAGAACATACCCCCGTCACCTATCACGCATCACCATGCTCCTGGAAGATGTTAGATGTGGGTTCAAAACCCCGTCAGACTAAAGAGGGAAATTAGGTCTCTCACATTGGGGGTGAGTACTCTAACCAATGGCCCATTTGTACAAGTAGGGAGCATGCTAATTCCCCCCTCCTCTTTCCCTAATTTTGCTTTTTATGGACAAGAATGGCCTTTGCTCTGTTTTTTAAATAAATGGCTCATACACCTACCTTCAGGAGAGAGCTGACTGTAGGTGTCAGCCCCTGAGTGAAGGAAAGCACCTACCTGTCTGTAACCTACAGTTGCTAATTCCTGGAGACAGGCAACATTTAAGATACAACACTGTCCTCAGCATGTTCCTCTTAGCTAGTTTAAGGTGGCTCCTTTGTCAGCATGCCAGCATCCCATTCTGAGGTGTTTAACTCTCCTCATGCACTGCATGGGGAGCCAAGGTGTCCTGTTCAGAGTTAGAGACCATGCTTCTAAAAATCTGGTGCTACAGCACTGAGCATCAAAGCATCCAAATTCTGTTGTAGATATGGGCCTTGCTCAGTTTCACAAAGGCAAAACAGGGGCTTGAAAACCAGCATCTCCCAACTCTTCCACAAGAGTGCCCTACCCAATGGACCACCCTCTTTCTCAGAAATTGTTAATAGGCAGTTTCGTTAAGGTTACATTTTTCCTGTTTTAGATCTTTCACAGACAGGCATATCTGGAAAAAGACCAGCAAACCACAATGACTTAGCTAAGCACTCTGGATCCATATTACCTGCATTTGCAAAAGGGTCAGCAGTGCAAACTCTAGCAGTTTTCTGCTACTAGTCAGTGAAAGCAAGCTATATGTATTGACACTCCAGCACCTTCCTTTGGTTTAAATGTAAATGGCCTATAATGAATAACTGGCAACACATGCGCTTGCCTTGTTTTTCTTCTGTTCTAAATGTTTTCTGGCATTGTGACAGCTGAAGCATAATACAGTGTGGCAATATGGCTTTTACATGGTGAAACGACTTCTCAGTGCCACGCTAGAGTACATATTACTATGACAAGGGACTCTATGCTGAATTATCTGTACGTATGCGGAGCCACTGGGAAATTGGAGAAGAGTTCAGTAAAAATTGTGTAAGATTTTGCAATTAGCATGTAGGAAACTGTGGTGAGAAATCATATTCTAAAATAGCTTCATTTTAATCACAGATATGACATTGTTGTGCTATGGAAGCTGATATGAGATATTAAAACTTAATTTGAGAGAAGTGCAACTTCCAATTTCTTTCTGTGGCATAGAATTGTTCAGATCAGTTACAAGTCAGCTATTCAGATTTTAACCTTAAGGTGCTTGTCACTTTGGTGATGAACATAATGGTGCAACAGGGACCGAGTGATTCCATGGAAGAATGGACAGACAAGACTTATTTTGTAAGTGTTTGTATATGTTAAAGCTGTACACAATCAATCTTGCAATGCAGGATAATTCATCAAATGATGGAAGTTAGATGAGGAGAAGAGACACCCAATCTTAAGTCTGTGTTTGGGCTCCCACTACTTAGAGGCTACTCAGTCTTCTTTGTACCATCAGTCCTCTTTGGACTGTCCACTGAACCACAAAGAGAAAGGTCCTTGTTACTTAACAGTTACTAGAGCTGTGCGAAACTTCGGTCCCTGATTTGATTCAGTGGAGATTTGACTCGATTCGGTGGCTGAATCTCTGAATCTGAATCAAATCAAAGGGCCCTTTAATCTCTCTGACTTGAATTGGAACCCTCTGAATTGATTCGGAGAGATTTGGAAAGATTCAGAGAGTCGGACATAAAGACAGCATTAAATGTTTTTTCTACTTACCTCTAGGTAGCAGGCAGCTCTGGGTAGCAGGTGGCTCTGTGGTGCGTTGGCCTTCTAGAAGATGAAGAGGTTCTGGGTTTGAATCCTGGCAGAGTCATGCTTTTTCCCTGCTGGGGGCACTTGATCCCAGCTAACTTCCCATGGGGGGAGGGGGCTGGACCAGATTATCTCATAAGGTCCCTTCCAGCCCCTAATGTCTATGAAATCTATGAATGCTATGATGCTGGGGTGCATGAGAGTGTCCCACAGGGGGCTCCCCAATGAGCTTGGCAGCTAGACCCAGCTAGACCCAGAAGGTCCACTTCTCGGTTTGCCACCGAGCATGTGGAGGAACCCCCTGTACTCCTGTGGGATGCTCCATGTGCCCCAGCATCACAATGTTCACAAGCCATGCTGGTACCTTGAGGTATGTAGAAAAAACATTTAAGCTATGTCCAAATCACTGATTCTCTGAATCAGCACCAAATCTTCAGGTCTGGATTTGGCCGAATTGAATCAGGGACAGTGATATGAATCAACGAATCAAATCACTGTCCCTGATTTGGTCCAAATTGAATAGGGCCCGCTTCGCAACCCCTAACCGTTACCTCTGCTTTATATGTAGCTTTGCACCATGAAGCTGACGTTAAGAAGCCTCATTTGTCCAGCTATTTTCTGGGCTGGAAATGAGGTGCTAAAGATGCCACCAAGGATGAGTACAGTATTAGGAAATGAAACAAAGCAACCCTCCCCACCCCCCCACCAAAAAAAAAATACTAAGGATACACCAGAGAAAAACTGCAGCATTATCTAGCTTACAGTGTATTACCAGTGTATAGCTTCTATTCTATCCTTATACATTGTCCAACATTGTTGCAACTGAATATTTTTGGCTTGGGGATTTTATGTATTTAATTTCAACTCTGTGAGCTGATCTCACATATTAAGGTTATCAGAAATGATAAAAAATACGCTTGACAAACTCTTTCCTCTCATTTTCCCTGTTTTTCATTCCACTTATTCCAGTTGCTTCCTTTAACTTACAAGAGTTACCACAGTTTTTTTTCTCATTGTATCTCAGCCACGTAGCCTTCACCTATGCTCTAAGTTACATGACAAGGCAAAGGAATGAACAATCTATTGCGTATACATTGATGATGGAACAACTAACTCGCCACTAGTTTGTACTGTATATCTGAAACACTTGTTTAATAACATTAGGACATCAACTATCCTGCTAGGATTTAACATAGTTGGTTACATGGAACAGGTGTTTATATCTTTGCTACTGCTGTTCACATTAACAAGACAAGAGTGCAGTGACATGAAAGATACATATTTGCAAGGGAATAATTTGGAAACTTAACTTTTAAATAGAGGCTTTGGATTTTGTGGAAAACAGAAGCTTCATAATACTGATATATGGTAAGAACTGAGAGGAGAATCCATCTGTTTTCAGGAAAGTGTAGTTAGATTGCAATTACATCATGGTGTGGTGTCAGCTGGTGCAATGAATTAAGAAAAAGATCACACTATGGCTTCTTTTATGGTATTGTTTCAATAGTTCCTGCCTTATTGAAAGAGAGCAACATATTTTCCTTACAATAGGCACAAAATAAGTGAAAGGATAATAAATTATATTTGATGTTAAAGAAAAGGCCTACATGCTCTCAATTCATTGAAGACATTGTTAAAAAACAGATCTTCTTTGCAAAAATATGACTTCTGTTATGCCGCCAAGTTCAAATGATCTGAGAAGGTGAGCAAGTTAAAGCTGCAATGCT
The DNA here is from genome assembly GCF_001723915.1 of Gavialis gangeticus. Taxonomy (NCBI): domain Eukaryota; kingdom Metazoa; phylum Chordata; order Crocodylia; family Gavialidae; genus Gavialis; species Gavialis gangeticus. The sequence continues at coordinate 39,147,010 of NW_017728993.1, read as the reverse complement.
TACTAAGGATTTGCTTTGTAGTCAAATCCAAATATGAATATGCCTTTCTGGAAGATGTTATAGAGCAAGTCTGAGGCACAATTTTGATTCAGCCAGACTCATCCTCCCAAAATATTCCACAAGGCACACAGGAGATAGTCTTTGAAAGAAAATTTTGTCACCACCTCCTTTCATTTTAATTTCTTCCATGGGGAAGCCTTATACCTCCAACAGATCTAAAACAATCTGGGTTGAGAGACATCTCCATCTTTGAGATCCCATGTGCATAAGTATTTGCAGGATCAATGTCTGTGTTTGTACTTGGTTATGTGGCATATGGGTTAAGTTTTAAGGGTTTAAAGTAGAAAAGTTGAGAGCAAGTGGGCAAGTAAGAAAGTTCAGGTGACAGTCATATCTGACTGGGAAAAGAGGAACTGGTTGGTGGTGCTCAGTCCAAACATTTTCAGACTTTTCTAAAGTTTTGGATTTTTAATACATGTGGATTTTCTAATGATTTGGATTTTTAATCCATTTTAAAAAAGTGGAGTCACAATCTTTACCCTGCAAAAAGCAGCATATGCTCAGCATAACATCAAAAGAGGTCACTTCAGTCATGGAGCCTGGCGTTTTCTTGTTATCAAAATAATTGTAAATATAAAAAGCGCCAACTTCCCTAGGCTTCAGTGTCCTACAACTTTTCTCAGAGAGTTTGTATGTGTGTTATATCCAGGATGGAATTTAATAAACCCTTACTAACCTATATTAACCAGAAGCCAACCACAGAGATCCAGAACCTGCTAACTAGGTGGGGCAGCTAGGAACTTCAGCCATTTTGCTGCAATGTATATGAGAGAGAAGGTCAAAGATTTCCTTGAGCACTGACTGTGGTGTGGATTCATTTCCTTTGAACCCTGACTACATGTTTATAAAGTTATTTGGACAGGAGACACATATGTGTCGCATGCATATGGCATTATCCAAGCAGAGCTACATTGCATTGTATCTATTATACTTGTACACTTCCATAAACATTTCTGATCAGAAATTTTATAAATGCAGAATATAGTTAATAGTGGTATTACTTAAATATATTAAATAATGTAACTTTTTAATGATTGTTGCTTTTCAGTGGGATGCATGCTAGTACTTAGATATAGGGGAGAAATTTACAAAAAAGAAAAAATATTCTGAAGCCCAACTTTTTTGAGAAATTAATACTGAGAGTTACAAAGCAGAAAAATGGAGTATTTCAAAGTGAGGAATTCCTATCATTTGCTCTGCTTTTGCACTTTATAAGTCTGAACACAAAATTATCTTTTAGAGATGCAATATAACACAAACTAACATAATATGGTCTATCAGCCTGTATCATCTACCATTATTTATCTATGTTTGTGTAACAATTCTATCATTTGATCAAATAACAGCAGATTTCACAATATATGTCATTCAAGTATCCCCAGTTTATCTATAATGATTTTCCTCTTGTCAGCTCATTTCTTGAACCTTTGCTGAATCTGGTTTCAATGGTACTATAAACAATCATCATTGCATTGTAAAACTGGAAACTCTCCACTAAAATAGTGTTTTGATCTGGGTTGCCATAGTAATAAGTCTGTGCTCCCCTCTTTGGAGGCCTTGTTATATGAAGTATCTGTGATTTGCTCAGAATGGCCCCAGTTCATCTGTCAAAGTGGGTTTTTCCTTTTTTAAAATAATGATCTAGAAAATCCCAGAGTGGCAACAAATATTTTACAACCATAACGAGAAACATTGTATCACTCAAGCTTTGTAAATCTCTGCCATTATTGCATTAGAATAAATCACTTTCCTTAGGTATATTACTTAGAAATATGCAATTCTAATTTTAGAGTGTGTATTCAATAGGGGGTATTTATTTTTTATGTAAAGAGAATTATTAACTTTGACTTCAAAAATACATCACATGTCAGTCCATGTTTAGAGGCCCTGGAGCAAAAAAGGAAAAAAAAGGAAATTCTTATTTCTATCAAAATACTGCAAACATCTAGACAGTTACAGATCTAGTTATTCCATTCTCTTCTTAAGCAGTGATTTTTATAATAAGACTCAATATTACATTACATTTTAGAAAGGCATGTTCAGATAAGTGATAATCAAATTACTTGTAAAAATACTAGAAGCCCTGCAAATTAATCAATGACACGATGAAAAAAATATTACTGTACATTATTTTAAATAAAAATGCTCCAGTCAGTTACTGTAATTTGATACATGAACTATGATATTTCTTCCTGCAGGAATAAGAGTAAACAAATACTATATCAAAAAGCCAGTAACAGATTCCACAAGAAGAAGTGTGGAGTAAGACTATATTTCATCTAAAACAAATGGTTAAGTTGGCTACTTTATGTTAGTCACTACCAGCTACAGGGTTATTTTATGTAACTCACTGCCAGCTACAGCTTCATAATACCTGACATGGGAATATTAAAATCATCAGTGGGAGAAAGTACGGAGAGAATCCATCTGTATTCAATGAATTCTAATTAAAAAGTAATTACTGTACAATGAGGAATCTGCCAACTGCAGTCCCTCCCCCCTCCCTGCCCCCAGCAACATAGTGTACTAGTCGACAGCTATTTGTGTGTTGCTAAACAATCAAAGGGAAGCAGAAGCCATACACACATTTCCTTACATTTTTCAGGTGACTTAGTTCTAAGCAGCTCCAGATCATGGGGAAGTCTTCTTCGCAAATAGTTTTATATCATTTTGCCAACTGTAGCCCCAGAAGACATTGTGGGGGCAGAGGTGCTACACATCTTCTGTTATAATTGACCTGGGCTTTGAGATTTCTCTGTCATGATGTATCCCAGAATGTTGCATGATGGGAAGAAACTTGTTATTCCTCCAGCAGTGCCAAATGGACAAGATCAAGTAGGCCTGGGACTTGAAAAAAGGAAGAAATATTGACAGATAAGTAACCACTCCACTAAATGACAGGCAGGCACAAGAAGCTTGATTTCCTCAGGGTTCAGATATAATCTATTAAACTTAAAACATTTAAGTGCAAGTTTAATAGATAAAAAAATGCAAAAATTTAAGATGCTTAATTGCAGTCATTAGTTAGCATTGATTTTCTTTCTCTAATTGTAAATTAATAAAAAAAGTATGTAAAATACAGAAGCAGATTAAATCCAATGCAAAAGTGTTTATTTTGTGGATTATCTAAATCATATCCATAATGCATTTCAAGAACATTAAACCTGTCCTCCAACCAGCTGTCATATTTCATGGCATTGTAACTGGCACAGAAACACTTATTTTGTGATTACTTGGATGGCAGCCTCACCAACAGCCACAGAGATGCTAGGACAAATTGGAGTCAATGGGGCTGTGCTAGACTAATTAAGAACAGAATTTGACATGTTTGCTCCAAGGTACATATGACAAGCCAAATTCCATAGTGGATTATTCAAATAAAAATATATTTGTGTTACTTGAGCGCCCAGGGGCGCCAATCAGGATCAGGATTGTGCTAAGCACTGTATAAAAACATATTTGAAGTCATGGCCCCAGTTTTATAAAGCTTAAAATCTAAGGGAGAATCCAGACTGGACCCCTAGGCACTTCCAATTTAAGTTTTAACATGCTGAAAGATAAGGAGCCCATCTCTAGGAGGATGATTCAGAGGAACAGGGTTAAGTGCCTGAGCTACCTATATAAATAATGGGCACCTCCAAAGACCTTCCCACAAAAACCCACATGCTGATCACAGAGAAAACTGCAGCTGGCCACTAGGAAATGCTGAGCACAGAGGTGTATCTGAACTCCTGCGCCTCTCTGTACCCTGACCACCTCTGTACCCTGACCACCTCTACGGAGCAGAATCCTCCCCTGAGAATTTTGTAGTAAACTAAGCAAAGCTCTTGTGGTGCTGACAACAACGCACCTTTCAAGTAATAGCCTAGAGCATTTGTTCTCAACCTTTTTAGACTTAAGGCGCCCCTCCATGACTGGTCTGAATTTAGTGGCACCCCATTTTACACATGTGGGGCCAGAGCAGGAAGTGGCTGTAGCCAACTGGGGTGCTCTGCCTTTATTAGGTTTTTTAGGTGATAAACCTATGCAAGCAAGAACACCCCCTTCCTTTCAAGGGTGTCACAGTATTGCCACTGCAGCCAGGTGAAGATGTGCTGTGTGGTCTGTTTCCAAGAGACATGTGCAGGGCCAGACAGGAAAATTGCAGCAGCAGGAAACAGTGTTTCCATCTGCTTTAGGTTTATCTGACAGGCAGATGGATATATATGTACAGTCAACCTTCAGTTAGGCTCACCCAATTAATTAGAGCCCAGTCTTGTAAACACATATAAACAGGCAGAAATTAGTCCTTGCAGCTACTGATTACTCTGGCCTGACACAGAGAAGCACCAAGCAGAGAATTTGGTTTGATCCTGGGAACGCAGGAATAATTAAGTAGTATAGATGGATTTTAAAATGTACTTTAATACATACTTGTGAATTATTTCTGAGCCATTTACAATGCTCTAGCTTACCAGAGGTTCTCTTGACACAATCATTGGAGCCATACTAGGGCCCTCTTCCTGCCACACACTATTACCTCAGCGTGTAAAGAATTACCCATTTACATCTATTTTCTGACCAATCAACATCCATTAAGATGTTGCATTACAAGCAAATATACTTGTAATAAATTCTGCTCTATCCTATTAATATCAACAGTTGCCTGTGCAACAAATCACTGTAGGATTTGCATCACCCTCCCCCATGTCTTCTGACTTCCCTGTAAATAATAAAATATCAGGGTATTTTGTCAGCATATGAGCTACAGGTAGAAGAAAAAGGATTTCGTCCTTCCATGATGAAAATAGCAAATGTTTGCAGTCATTTTTCACCAGGGTGCCTTTCTAAATTTTAGAGGTGGACAACATTTGGGCTTTCCATCTCAGGGGACTTCCAACATTTCAACTTTTGTTTTCTGTCCCTATACAGAATGAAAACTTGAAATGTCAAATTTTCCACAGAATGGGAATCCTGTGAGGAAAAAATATTTGGAAACATCCACAATTTTCATTTTATTTGAATGAAATAAAATTGATTGAAATGTAACATTTCCATCTTCCAGAAATGGAAGCATTTCATTTCACTTTGATGAACAACATTTCGACGTTAAACTATATTTTCCTATTGCCTCAAAGGAATTGTCATTCCAGTCCTCTTTCCTTCCTTTGGGTCAGGCTTCTTGGCCAAACTGTATCTCCTACCATTAGGCACTACACAGAATAATTGTATTATTGGAGATACAGCGCATTAAAGGAATCCTTGCAAGAAATCCGGCCCATACAAGAGAATGGGGGCTAGGACTATAACTCCAATAAGGCGATATGTTACTGCTCAATGGAGTTTAATTGTTTTAGTTCCTTTATGAATTGATGCAAAATTAGATATTTTCTGTCAGTTTAAAAATACATGTGTAGTATGGTTCAGATACAGAAATGATATATCCTGAAACGAAATATTGCATTTTGTTTTTCTCTAAAGAAAACTGAATATTTTAAGCAAAATATTTTTTTACATGAAATTCCGTGAGTTGTGTGGAAACTGCTTTCTCCATTGGAACATTGTTCAAACAGCAGCTCTACCAAAAATACTGTGTTAGAGTCAAGCTAATTATCTAAAGAAGGTAGCTTCCCGATCAGGGCAAAAGCTACCACATTGCCGGCTATTTCAACTCAGTGGTAACATTGTGCAGTCAGAGTGTCAGGGGTGGCAACAGGCTATGCCAACCCCATGGACTTGTATCAGAAAGAACAAAGTTCCCTCTTGCCTTTGAGGATTTGAGAAATGTACACTACTGTACATTCACAAAAGAATGTGAAGAAATAAACAAAAAGCTTTAGTTTCATTATTACACATGTATCACATAAAGTGAATCTGTTGTCACTCCTGGTACATGAGAAGTTCGTTTACATATTGCAAACAAAAGGTGAGGGGTGGCTGACTTATTTTTGCTATGGAGTGTGAGGCAGGATTCCAAGTACAAGGCTTTTACCCTTTTTCCAGCTATTTTTCCCCCTATATTAAGTCTTTTCTGAATTGTAAAAGAATGAGGAATATAATGTTAGAAATATATTGACTGGCTTAATTTGAATCAGACTATCTGATGTATCTCTACAATAAGTATTGGTTTCAATAATTGATAGCAATGATCTTATACCTCACAAAATCAGTCACATAGTAAGAGCAATGTGCAGTTTAAGTTTAAAGTCAAGGTCTTCCTTACTCATTTAATGACTTATCTTGTGCACCAGATATTAATATTCCTGTGAGCAAACATGGCACTGACTCATTAATCAATAAGAGCTGGCTCCTCTACATAATAACAATAGCCATACCAGATAATTAACTTTTGTTCCATTGACTTTAGTTTGTACATAAGCTCCAGTGACTGACACAGGATAATATAAAGCTTTGCAACTGACAGGCACTTTTCAAAAAACTGTTTCACTAATTTAGAGAAAGGCTCAATGCCAAGTGTTACAAATGTATGTGTGGGGAAGGGGCGGGGGGGGGGGACAAGGGGAATTTAGACTAATGATTACTGAAAATCATAAAAGGTCTGATAAAAATT
>NW_017728993.1:39118880-39140290 GCF_001723915.1 Gavialis gangeticus | reverse complement strand
AATTTAGACTAATGATTACTGACAATCATAAAAGGTCTGATAAAAATTGTAATGGTACAATCAATTCTGTCATTAAGTTGCGGTTTACTGAAGCCTTTGCATTATCTAGAGGTTTAGCTACAGCCAGAATGGAGATAAGTATATGTTACAATTAAAAACAAATTCTAGGCATTTATGACAGTTTTTTTTCTCTGTTCAGGACTGAGAAATAGACATCATTCGCATGTAGTCTATGAGCCATTTCTTTTCCAAATACAGTTAAAACTGGCACAAGTTGCAATGGTGGAGCTCTGCAATTCACCAGTGTAAATCACTTGCATTTTAAAGTAAGACAGTGGAGGACATATGTCCTGTGGGCTGGGCCTGAGTCTGGGCCACCAAGTCACTGGATCTGGCCCATGTAGCCAGGAGTCATCAGTGGTGTATTGTCATTGGGGTGGGGGCAGGGGGGTAAAAGGGTGCTTTGGGGGCATGTTGGTGGCAGAGGGCATTGCCCACACTGGGGTTGGGCAGTAGGCAGCTGGGCTTGTCCCACAGCTACAGAGTGGGGAGAAGCAGAATTAGGGCAAAGCCACAGCAGCTGCAGCAGCTGCAAGGCCAGAACACTGGCCCACTTCAGACCTGAGGCAGGTTGTTCCAGCCCACAACTCCAAAAACTTGCCAACCACTGAAGATACTGTAACGCTGATGAAAAAGGTCTTTAGAGCAGCTTAAAACACCATTGATCATTGGCTTCTTTCCTGGCCTACAGCTCCCACTATTTCCCTTACTAGTAGAACTGTTGTTGTAACTGCAGGAAATTTTAAGGAATGTTTTTTAATAGTGATTTTGATTTACTACCTGTTTCTTTAGTTTTAGTTTATTTTATACTTCTTTAGTTTTTGTTTATTTTATTGTTCAGCTTTAGTTGAGTTTATTGTTGCAGGCAATGCAGTGTCATTAGTAGAACTGACTGGAGAGTCAGAATTTCGGTCCAAGAAGGACATGGAGATTTTAAAATCTGTTCTCATTTAACTCAGAACAAAACCCTGACCTTCAGAAATTCTTCCTGGAAGAAATTATTAGACTATAATACAAAATTTAAAAAAAATCAAAAACAAAAGTAATTTCAAAAAGGAAAAACTGGAATCCCTTATTTTGTAAATGTCAAAACAGGGTATTTGGACATTGTCAGAACTTCCTCCCTGCCTTGTTTCTCTAAAATTTCAGCATTATTTTTTTAGGTGCTTTTTGATGGAATGAAGAACATTTTCTGATGGAAAATTGTTCCATTGAACTTCTTCCAATCAGTTGGAGAAATTACATTCCAGAATAGATCGTATCAACAATTCACCTCCGGTACGGTCCAAATAGGGAAGGCAATCTAGGCAGTTCATGAACTTTGTAGTATTTTATCTATTGTATGAGCAGATTAAAAATAATTACTTTCAAGGTTCTAAATATACTGAGGGCTGGAGTTTCAAGTGGTATAAATCAATGTAATGACATTTAAGTTATCAAGCTAGCCTGATTTAAAGTGACTGGGGATCAGGCCTGAAGTCTCATGCAAGTAACCCGCACTAAACCAATACTGAGAATAAGCAATTTATTGAATATCTATGTTTTAAATTTTAAATTCTAAGATACCTATGTCTGTTATCCACATGAAATATCCTACATTGTGAATATTTTGATTAAAACTTAATCCAAAAGCTAAAGCATATGAAACAGAAACATACTACAACCTGTTGGGAAAAGAAACCAGGCAATTTAGTCAGTACTTATTTGCATTATACAACATTCTTTCTAAACTGGCAGGATAAAATAAACTTCAAGACAATGGCCCGTCAGCTTGTATATAAAAAGGAAAACATTCTTGTGCTCAAAATTGTGGAAATGTCAATATTTCAAAAGGTAGTTTTACGGTTCATTCAAGCACTGATAAGAAATCATTACACTTTTTAAGAATATTGACAATTGCAGAGAGGCATTTAATGGAGGGAAAGCCTTTTTTTGCAGTTCGTTAGCTTGTGCATGTCTAATTGACTCTTCAAGACTCTTTTGCATGAGTCACTAAGCACAGTTCTAACCAGGCTATTTTTAGATCAATTATAAATAAACTTTTCATCTTTTCAAAGTTTCCTTCCTAGGTCTTCCAAATAAGTGCTGTTGACTTACATAAAAGTCATAAAATTTGGGAAGCCTGTAAAAATAAGCCTTCTATTTTATGCTATATAGTAACTTGTGGTCAAGGAGATGACTTAAGCTAAGCAGCAGCTTTAAAATATTGAAATCTTAGGTTCAGATATCTGGGCAGAGTGGAATCATCTCTTTGACTTACAGAGGTATTTTATCCTGTGAGTTCTTTTCATATGAAACCCTAGAAATTAAAGTCCAGTCTGCTTCATCTGGGTATTAAAAAAAAATCACAGGCACTTCTTATGATAGAGGGGTTTGGCTGATCCCCAAATCCATCCCCTTGCAGTGTTGTGCAGTGAGCTAGACATTTACTACACTTCAAAGCTAGTTGCATTTCCATGATGCTCTTTACACCTAAACCTTACTGAAGCAAATCTCCTGTTCCAGAAAATGGAATCACAGTAAGTACCATAAGGACTGCAGTATTTTGCTCATAGTGAAATACCTTGATATTCCTGGTAGCAAACAGCATTATGTATGTTTCTATAAAACAGAATTACTGAAAATTACCTTTGATGCTCTCTCTCTGTGGTATACAACCATCTATTAACACAAGGAACAAATTCATATCTAGGACACGGGTGACATCAACTGTGTACAGCAAAGGAAAATAAAGTAGTAATTCCTGGAAACTTTTGCCATGATTCAATTCAGTTTATGTTAATGCTCAGTTTATAGGTACTTGCTAGGCATTCTTTTAAGCATGTTAGTTTTATGACAATTATGAACAAGTGGACAAGAGCAGGCCTACACCTTGGGTCAAAAGTCTACTCAAATCCATTTTTCAGGTTCCAAGAAATATTTTCCACTTTCACTCACCTCGATTTTTTCTGCTGCCTCAGGGGACTAGAAACAGAATAGCTGGTAGTGTTCTGAGACGTTCTGTTCTCGTGAAATTTCCAGGCCCCATTTTACAGAACCAACAGATCCTTTGGACAATAAGAATCCAGTGAGCACTGGTATTTGTTGATGATCTTTGGAATCTGCGGCCTTTGGGGATTTACCCAGGATAGGTAAGAATTCACCTTGAAAAAACCAGGGAATTTTATAACCCTCTTTATAAAAAACACTGCATGCACTGATATCTGATGTCCTAATTCCTCCCTTAATCACACTTGATCAGAATATGGGTAACCACATATTAAGCTGCAGTTAACCCAAGCAGCTCATTGCACTAATGCTCTGGTGCTGGCTTTCAGGTAGACTCTTTAAGGCAGGGATGCCTTTTTATTCGTAGTTTGTCTAGCATCAAACACAAAGGAGTTCTGGACCATGACTAGAGCTTGTAAGTACCAAGACAAAACAAATAATTAGAAATAATAAATACAAATGTTATATACTGTGCTTGATCCTTAGCTTTGCTAAATTGATGTCATGTGAGTGATGTGAGTCCCACTGAATTCTCAGGATAAAAATATTTCTTGATCCAGCTGCTTGTGTTTGACAAATTTGCATGTAAGTGCTAACTTTTCAGTGGTCACTCTTGGACTTTAAAAACAACAATCCATTAAGGAGATAGGGAAGTTCACACCTCTGCTTGTGTCACTGTTTCAATCTCTCAGACACAATGGGACAGCATGGCAGAGTTTTATGGAGTCCTACAGAAAAAAACATTTTAACAAAGAACCTCAGAGTCCTGATGATATGACACAATGAAATCTGTGAAAAGCACTCGCGTTTGCAGAATCTCAGGATTTTCAGTTGTCATTACTTATATTTTAAGGTGCTCAGTGAAATATGTGTATTTTTTCATAGAACACTCAGCTTCGACCAGTCACAAAATCCTGAACTCCTCTAGAGACCTGAACTTGTAAAACCCACCGAATGTTCACAGAACATGATAGGCTTGGTTCTCCTCTCCCTTGAAGCACTGTATATCAGCAGTAACTCCACTGAAGTGAATGGATTTCTCCAAAGGACCAAAAGCCTTACCCAATCAGAAACCAATAATAGATGCTGGGCTCCGGTGGATGGATTTTCATGAGGTTTGATGAGTCTCTGGTAGAGCTGCTCAGTAGGCCTGTGCAAAGCAGCTAATATTCGCTTCAGATTCGGATTCGTCCAATTCAGGGGACAGTGATTCGATTCAGTGATTCGAATCACTGTCCTGAATTAATTTGGCTGAATCTGATTTGGGGATTCGGCTGCTGCCAAATCTTTGAGTCTCTGAATCATCCAGGCCATGCCCATCTCCCACCCACTCTCCTAGCCCGGCAATGGCTGCCCCGGCTGTCCCAGCTCTTTGGGAAAAAAAAGCCCTGGCTCACCAGGTGCTGCCAGGTGGTGGGGGGGGGCGATCGCTGCTACCTCCCATTGCCACATGCTGCATGGGGGGCTCTGCATGAGCCCCCTGCCCCACCCCCCTGCTGTCTCAGCCCCTCCATGGGTGCCCCACCCAGGCCAGCTCCCGCCCTTTAAGAAAAAAACCCAGAGCAACTGCCCTGGATTCACCATTCCATGCAGCGTGGGGCAGTGTGGGGCAGCAGGGATCACCCCCCCCCACCTGGCAGCACCCAGCGAGCACCAAGGCTTTTTTTTAAAGAGCCAGGAGCTGGGGTGGGCAGGAGCAGCCACTGAAGGTGGCTAGGGGACCAGGGGGAGGGGTTGGGAGGGATGAGGGAGTGGGGAGAGTTGGGGGGGCTGACAGGGGTCCCATCCCCCAGCCCCCCCCTTTCCCACCCCAAGTACTTACCAGCTTGGAGTCAGCTGCAGCTCCCTGCTGCAGCCACTGGGGACTTCCCGAATCATCAAAGCTCTCCAAATCTTTTCCGAAGATTCGGAGAGCTTTGAATCGATTCGGACCTTTAAATGGGTCCCCTGATTTGATTCAGATTCAGAGATTTGGCCACTGAATCGGGCCAAATCTCCTCTGAATCAAATCACCACCCAAAGCTTTGCACAGACCTACTGCTCAGCAGCCTCAGACTTCTGAGACTGAAGTGTTTGTTTCTGAGAAATGGGCATTGGTGCTGGGATGAAGTACCTGGAAATAGGGACCTTCTTCATGGTGGTTTACTACCTTTTGTCTGGGATATGTCCAGACCCCATGTCACTGATTTCTTCTTCACTGGGAAGATGACCTTCAAAGTCTTGCATATCTGCAGGTCTTCTCTGGAGGGTTGACTCTGGCATCACAATAGCACCCTGTTGTTAGAAAAAGGAACAACATTACAACAGTCACCCTCCTTGGAGGTGTTCAAGATGAGGCTGGACAGGCAATCTGTCCAGCTTGTCTGAGTCCAATAACTTCCTGCCCATGGCAGGGGATCGGACTTGATGATCTTCCAGGTCCCTTCCAGTTCTATGATTCTATGATTACTAATGTGTATTTCACTGGGATTAATTGCATTAAAGATGGGTGCCAGAATATTTTTCCAAATTAACTAATCTGGATAATATATGCCTGGTAAGCGGGGTAGATTTGTACCTTATAGACTAACTCAATAAGAGATGCATGATCTTTTGTAAGTAGTAGCTTCAGCCAATGCTGTGAAGGGACTTCAGGAAGCAGAACAATGGATTGGTGGTGACATTACATCAGACTTAACTACTGTTTTATTTTAGACACCTTAAAGCATGCATGCTATACAGATTTAGGCAGGATATTCTGAACCCATCAAAATCAGGCACATTTAAATTTTATTCTGACTAGTTCAGTTAATCCCCGCAAAACAGAAGGACTGCAGGCATTAATTTTTCATCTAGCTAGCTCTTATTGAATGTATCATCACTAGTTACTTAAAATTTAATTTATTTTTAATAGAAAAGTTGATACTAGAATATGAAACATGAAGTAACACATTATTGTTCTGTAGAAGACTAAGCTTTTAAAGATAGCATTGTAGTTGAGAAATGGACTGAAAAACTTAAAAGGTTATGTCCAACATTAAAAATAGTCTAGATATTCACCAAAGCCTAGCTCATCTCAAAGGAATAATTATTCAGTGACTGAAGATTTCCTTATTTTGCTATTTGCTTTGTGTTTAGTATTCACTACAATGGATTATGAGAATTCCAGTGTTACTGCAACATTTTTTTTTGTATCATTCAGTAAAATTGCACTTCTGGATCTTCCTTTTTCTTCTTTGTAAAATATGCTTTCAGCTACCTCTAGGCCTGTTTAGCTGCAAAGCATTTCCACTGTTTCCACATGATTTTCACTTTCTCCACTTTATTCAGGTATGACATGGAACTCGTATTTTCAAAGTGAAATTAATGCTTTTAAAGTACATTACATGTGTACGTGTTTTTGTATGTGTGTGTATGATTATATATGCACACACACACACACACACACACACACACACACACACTACAGTATTTATATAAATGGCTACCTCTCTCATACAACAGGGCAAACAGTCAAAATTAAATTGCTGTATAAATTGGAACTTTATTGTGCTGTAACAGAAAACATGTTCATTTCAACTGTTGAGTCAACCATGAATATAAAAGAAATTTTGGTGGTGTTGACCTTGACATGCATGAAATAGGACACAGGACAATAATAAGCTATTAAAATCAGACAATGATTTACTAGCTTTAACTAGTCAAATAGAATCATTAAATTATCCCCGTCAGTTTTATGCCTAGTGCATGCTCAAATACTCAGCCAATACTGGACCAAAAACTGTGCATCTTTTGAGCCATCAAAAGGGAAGCAACTAAATCACACTCTGGCCAAAAGCAGGAATTTGACCTTGCAAATAAATTTCCTGCCACAGGATCCTATTTGAGGAAAGATGCAAAATGTGGGATCCTAGTATACCCTAGGGATTTCTAGTATACAGAAATCCATATAAACCTGTGTTCTTTTCTGGCTTAAAACACTAAAAGTCTCTGAAGACAGAGCCTAAAAATGCAGAACACATACTTTATGTATTTAGGTTATTTGAATTTATGCTCTAACAGTTTTGAGACAACTGCCCAGCTATCTACTACATACAAACATTTTTAAAACAATCTGCTTATAGTATAATCATTACATGAGAAACATTAAAGCAGACATTTGACTTTATTGATCTCTTTTATGGACTAACAGTACATGGAGTAATTTTCTGCCCAGAATAATTGATAGACTAATTCATTGATTAGGCTTTCCATAAGCTAGTTAGAATTGACAAATATGGGGTCTTTCACCATCAGATATATTTGTTAAACCAAGTACTCTGACTGCTTTATTTAAACAATTACGACAGCTCAAAAATTCCCAGCCAGATCCTCAGCTGGTGTAAATCAGCTTTTCTTTGTCAAAGTCAATGGAGCCAAGTTAATTTACATTAGCCAATGAGCTGGCCCTCAGTGCTTATACATCTTTTATTTAAAACCCCTATCTGACATATGGGACAAAACTATACAAACTTCTTGCAATGATTTTTATCATAATAATGAATAAAAAGCCTATTAAAGGTTTCAAGTGCTTCAGGCATGCACTTGTACATGCACATGAGTGTACAACTGTCTTTCTAATTTGCATGGTCATTTAATACGATTTGATGTGCACAGCCAATACTTACTTATGCACATGGACAGCTATTTTAACTAGCCATTTGATCATGCAATCGCCTAATTTATTTGCATAGAAGAGCTACACACTTAAATTAGGCAGACAACTGCTTACACATTTGCCACACACAATTTCATGTACAAGGTGTTAGAAAATCAAGCCCTAAGAACATTACTTTAGCATGGTTTGCACCTCTGACTTTTAGCTGTCTAAAAATGTGGGAAATGGCTCTTCCCTTTCATTATACGTTACATCAGTATTCAGCTACCTGTAATTTTGCATATACATGACTGCTAAAAAGAGTGTTGCAGGAAGTCGGTGATACAGTAAGAGGTTTTCTCCCTCTAAAATCAGTACTGAAGGAACACTCTCATATGGTCCATTGATATACTGGGCTGCTGGTGGTGGCATCTTTTAAAAAGAAGTGACAAAAAAAAATCTTAAGTAGAACATTTCAGTGAAGAATCTGCATCCTGTCCAGCTTTCAAGGACCTGATTATACCCTCCCATGGGAAAATCCCTTTGAGGAGTAGACTTGGGAAGAAAACTTTATTAGGTTCTCTGCGCTGCATTTCCTCCAGTTTCACTTCAGGAGGAGGCTGGAAGAACCTGGGATTCATTTTTCAACTATCGTGAATCCTGGAGTATCCGCAGCAGATACAGGGCAATCACCATATAAGATGTGTTGGACAGAGGGTTACTTGTAGGGAGGACCTTCAGTGAATTTGCTAAACAAAGGCCTTTGAAAAATCTGTAATCTGAGTTCACAAGTGCAGATAGAAGCTGGGTAAATTTTTCCTTTTGTGATTATTTTCAGTTACCCCAAGGGCTCTTTTCTTTGTAAGTGCACCAGAATGAATCACTGAACAGATTTTTCCATGTATGTATCCAAACAAAGCTTTCCTGAAACAAAAGGCCCTTTCTCTTTCGATTGCTTCAGTCTTCAACGATGCAAAGAAATTTAAACTTTCAATTTGCATAAGTTAATTTACATCCCACATCGAATATCGGAGGGAGATGGGTAGTGGAGGAGAGAGACAATACAGAATGCACCGAATCTACCTTCTGGTCTCTGAATAACCAGTAGGGTTCACTGAATGCTGGCATTAGTCAGTTTTTCTTTTGAAGACTGTGATCAGTTATTTTCATCTTTGCATGCAAAGATATGAAATGTACTCTCGAGAGACACCAGCAGCAAAAATACATGAAGTCAAGAGCTTTTAGGACCTCTGAAATGGCTGTGGCAAGAATGCTAATATGAGAAGATTTTGCTGAGGCAGTTCCCTCACACTGTTCACCAAATGCAATTACTTCCTGTGCACTACATGCTCATGGAGACTACTTCTTTGATGCAGAGTACTGTGTAAAACAAAGAGCACAGTCTTCATTAAAATGAGCATTGCTCCTTGACATCATTAAAAAGGCAGAATTTCTGTGCATACCATCAATGAAATTTGTGTTTGCCCCAAACCCATCTACATGCCAATGCACAGCCATACATCTGGGATGTTTTTACTGAATACAGGGTAACCTGTATACCACACCCTCCTGCACAGAGGCCTCATATTAGGGAGAAAAGGTATGTGTACGTAAATGTTTAAACTGAGAAAGCCAGAAAAGTGCAGCAAGTTCTTGGTAGAGTGTGTTTTACACACATAACATGTAAAGCACTCCATTGTCCAGAATTAAGAGACATTTAATTAAAACTAATATTATATTGACATTAAAAGGAAATCCAAGCATTAATTTGCCCCTCTTTCCCATTTGAATTTCTGATATTTGAAAAAGAGAGTCTTGCCCTTAAATATTCCACTGTGTAGCAGGCTTGTTTACTGAAGCAAGTCTTTCTCAGATGTACCCACTTCTTACCTCTGTGATCCAAAGAACTACATTTTTGTGGCATTTAATATTGGTATAAATCTATTAACATAATAAATATTACTCTTGACTGGCACTGTTGAACAAAAAGTAGACTACCATCTACTTTCATATAAGAACAGGTCAAATGCCTAAAACTGGGAGGCCAATTGTAAAATTAACGTATTGCAGGAAATAATTTAATAGGAAACATTCTAACCAGTTAAGTCAATATGGATTCAATATGCTGGCATGAGATTAGGGGACATTAAATAGGTCAGAGTGGCATTGATAAGATATAAACCAAAGAACTTTGTTGTTATTATCCATGATCCTTCCCAGAAAACTGAGGGTGTTAGATATATAGGGTTGATATGAACTTTGCAAATACCATTGGTTAGATTAATAGACTAGATTGAAACTGATTCTGCCTGTTTGAATTGTCACTGTAATTTCAACTAGACAGATACAGTATTCTTCACCTCCTGTCTTGAAGTGATAGTGTTGTGCATTCTTAAACAGATGTTTCATTCCATTGAAAACAATATTAAGCATTAGAAATCTTACTCAAACAGATGAACAAACAAGAAAATAGTGTATAGATTAATATAACTCTTGTACCACTCCGGCTTAATAAAGATAAAAGTGTAGTGGGCACTGCACCAGCATAAGTCACTCTAGTTTGATGTAACATTACTCCAGAAAAAACCTGTAGTACCTGTGTAAGTTTCACCACTTATGTATATCCACTGTGGTAGTCAGTTTCAACTGACTGTTGCAGTTGGCCATTTGTTCCAATTTATAACTTCTCCCCACCATTTTGTGTTGAGCTGGCGTAATAACAGTCTGTCTGCTGCTGCAGAATAAACTGATTGTGCATCCAATCTGGATCCTAGTGACATTTACATCAATTTTGTGCACCCATGTAAATTACATCAGAAGCCAGCATGTATAGACAACCAAATTATTCTGTAAAATGTATGAATGTTAAAAAAGGAGTAAATTACACTAGTATAAATCTGTTGGGTATCCATACCCTCAATTAATAAAGTTTCACCATTAGCAGATCTGTCCAGATGAAATGTGTTGGATGCAATAGCAGATCTAGGACAGTGAAAAGAGGAGTGCAATGGGAGCGGAGAGCTCACTGCACATGCATCTAATAGCCAAGACTGGAGCTCTTAGTGGTGAACTGGTGGTGAATGGGGATGTGACCCAAGGTTGCCAACTGTCCTCCATAAATTTACAGACAGTCCATACAGAAAAGAGCTAAAAATGCTTGTCCATAAAGCCCACAGAAAAATGGAGCTGTCCTTAAAAAAACTAAAAAATTGTGAGCTTAATTAAAGATCTGTCATCAGAATGAGGCTGGATGCAAGAAGTGCTGAGGAACAGACAAAATAGAGCAATGCTACCCTGTTTCTGAGCAGAAGCGCAGCTCAGTACTCTGCAGGGAGCTGCCCATTGGGGCTTTATAGTCCTCTCCCCCTCCTAGCCATATGCTGCCACGGGGGTTGCGGGGGGAGAAAGGCAGTGGGTGGGAGTCTGTGCTGGGATGGGAGGGAGCAGAGCCAGAAGGGATAAGGTTTGGTGGGTGAGCTGGGAAGGGGGCAGCATGGTATGGGGCATGTTTGGGGGGGTACCACAATGTGAGGATGAGTAGGGAACCCCTGGACAGCATGTGTAAAACCATTGCTGTAGTTAAGTAAGGTGGTATTAAAAGTTGGCGTTAAACCCCTAAATTTGAATTCTTGTAATTGATGTCCAGGGCCTGGCAGAAGGGCTACATTTACATTAGATAAAAGATATGTCAGTAAAAATAAATGCCTGTAAAAAAGTTTGGTTGTCAATAAAAAGTTTGTAGATTATCAGTAAAAAAATAATTCTTAGATTGGCAACCTTGATGTGACTACACAACCTCATGCCCCCAGATGCAGCTCTGATTGTGCAAATGTGAGAAGATTATCATTATCTGTGTTCAGATATTTTTAAACTTATTTAGTAATTTGTATACAGTCTTTAGTGATGTCTCAGAAATAAAATCACGGAGTAATTATGATGAATTATTTAGGTCTTATCTGTATCAGATGTTATTTTACAATTGCTTTTTCTAATTAACAATTTCTGATTAACTTTTTATGTGGATGCTCTCATTCTGGAATAAGAGGCCCATACTCCGAATTATCTTAAATCACTTTGGAATTCTGGACCAACAATAATAGCTTAATACATAATGGTTTAAACCTGGGTCAAAATGGCTAGGCTTCCTTCACTTCTTCCTACCTGGCCCAGCTTTCATTAAGTTCTTCTTCATAAGGTCTAATTCTTATATTCTAGGAAAGATACAGGATGGACAAAAAAAAGCAAACAAAGCATTAGGAGGTGCATCTACATGAGACCCTTACTGTGGAGTTGACTAATTAGCTTCACAGTAAAGCACAAACTTCTACAGACATGCTTCTATTATGCTGGAGTAAATTTATTAACTCCACCACAGGATAGTACTGCCTGACACAAGTATTATCCTACAGCAGAGTTATTTACTTCATTGCAACCTACATGCAGATGGCGACCAGAGCTGACTGGGGTACTAGGGTACTACAGTAAGGGGGCTGCCTGCTGGCTAGCTCCATACTGTAGCACCCTCATGCCCTAGCCATTCCCTCTGTGCCATGCTGAGTCAGGAGGGAGAAGCTCCAGGTTGGCAAGCTGACACTTTGGGCCCCTTACCAGCCAGGGCTCTGCCACCCCAGTTCAATAGGGGCTGGACCTGATAATCTTCCAAGGTCCCTTCTGGCCTTACAATCTATGAATCTATGACTGTGCTGTAGTCCCAGGTACAGGTGTAAAAGCTGCTCCCAGAAGCAATAAACTGTGGTGCAAACTGCCCCAGAGTTTATTGTGTCACATTAATATCATGTGTAGATGCGCCCAGGAGGTATGATTAACAGAACACAAAAATTATAGAAAAAATATATTGTACTTCTGCAGAAGATCCTGTTACCAGTTGAAAGGAGCTAAGGAAAAATACTTATATGAGTGGGTGATTTCATAATTGTTCACTACTCATAGGTCATCAAAACCACAAAATATTTAAATTAAACTTGTGTTAACATTTAATAATCCTTATGCTGTCAAAAAATTTGTTGGCTGCTGGAACAGCAATATGATTATGAATGCATTAATTAAAAATTATTGTTATTACCCATAGTTTTAATTCCAGCTTCACTGTGACATCTTCGGCAGCGTGGGTTTCTCTAATCTATCTTTCAATAGTTGTTAAATGACATGAACAACACTGGCCACACTGCATTGCAGGAAAGTCATCTTAAAAAGCAGTTACTCACCATTGATATACAAAATAAGAATGGTCCACTCAACCATTTCTATCCATGCAAAAACTTGGTTTCTTATTGTTGTTGAATACAGCAGAAATCTGCCTGCTGAATCTGAGCAACTGTTTCTCAATCAATAATTAAGTAACTTTAAGGTCCAGATCTATACAAAGTTATTGATATTTTCACTGAAAATGAATCAATATGAACACGGTAAAGCATCTGAGTAAGCCTTTTTAATGGCAATGTTTTGGCTGTGAGAAGTAAATTAATTGATTAAATGAATGACAAATATTGGACAACCAAAGTAAGTATTTTCACACTTTCACAGACCTTCTAAGCAACCCCTTTTTATTCTTTAATTTGTTACCCTTTGTTTTTATTTTATTTATAACAGTTCCGTGGACTTTGGTGATTTTTCTTTCAAATAATAGTATAATCTTATCCACCTTTTGGAATAAGTAAAGATTGTTAGGCATCATGGGAAGGCAGAAGGCTGAAGTCTTCTGGACAGTCAGAGGAAAGAAGGGTGTTTACTAGGCCTGGGTGGGAATTTTTCTTGAAGAAGTGCAGAAAGAGGAAGAAAACCTACAGGACTGTGTAGGGAAAACCCATTGCACTATTGAAAGATAGGGAGGGATAAAGAAGGAACCAATCCACACTTCTGATTCAATGGGAAAGCAAAATTTTTGGGACAGACCTTATTTTTCCCATTCTGTTTCTCAATGTAAATTTAAAGTAGGGAGTAAGAGTTCAGAAATGACTGAAGTATTTGCAGGCCAAAAATATCCTTTTGGACAGTCAAAAAAGGCTCATTTCTGTGCCAGTTCCAGTGCAGAACTGGCCCTAGAATCAGGGAGCCACAAATGACTCCTCTCTCCCCCTCCCCACCTTTTCTTCAGCACAGAAAATAACTAGTCATAGCAGAGAATTTGGGCAAATGACTTCTCTCATAATTCTTAAGAGAGGCTTTAATTATCCAACATTGCTGAGAAAATACAAATGGGTGTGGGGTACTTAATAAGCTGCACTTGTCTTTATCCAGGGGTCTTACTAAGAAAAGAAACACTGCCATCTCTCCAGCCTTTTTTGCTTGTCGTTTTTCCTCTTTTTTTCAAGGTCAAAGCTGTTTTAACATAATGCCTGATTTTGTTTTATTACAAAGGAGTGTGTCAGGGTAAGAGTCACACTGACACTTTCAGTACACTCTAGTGTTGATCAGTGGTCTAACTCCTTGAGCCATTACCAGTATTTTTGTCAGTGGTCAGGGCATCGTCCCCAATTGTTCCAGAGCTGCAGCAAGCCATTGTAGATATCTTAATTTTCTTGTAAATAATTTTTCAAAGGATTTTTTCCTGGTATTAAATGGACATACATGTTCTTTCTTAAAGGTTGAAACTCCACTTTTCCATCTGTCTCTGCCCTTTTTGGAATTGTATGTCCCCTGCAGTGAACGACTTAGAAATACTCACTTATGTACTGGCAAAAAAAAAAATCAGGTGAACGTGTCTATAAAAATTACTCAAAATTGTACAGAGTACTGGCAATACAGTGACAGATCCCTTTCATAAATAAGTGTTAACTTGCATTGTGTGTAAGTTTGATAATTAATGTCAGAGAGGGCATAAAAGTCATGTTTTAATTATCTATTCATCACTTGGAAACCTCACGTCACATTTTAAATGCTTCCAGTGCCACTGGTTTGGTTATCTTTAAAAAGATCTTATTTAAAATTTATATAAGAAAAACTAATGAATCCCAATGTGTTTCACTTTCAATCAGAATCTGGTATTGTATGCAAGTTGTAAAGCATTTTTCATTGCTGTTCAACTATAGAGACACAAAACCTCCAGCAAAATAGTCAATATGTGTTTCCCTATCTTTAACCCCAATATATGTACAAAGGTGCAAATCACATTAGCCTGATATTGACAAAAATGTGGTGTTTCAGCATATATCTTACAAGGTCATTATCCAATGGTCATGGCCCAGAATCGGATCAAATATTTCACAAGCAACCAGCCCTATGAAATATACAGGAAAGAAAATACAAACTGAAGCATGGCTTGGAGAGCGAAAATCTGAAGGAAAAACATAATTTATTTTCATTTTGCTGCAGACTTGCGTAATGTATGCATGTGTCCAACACTTGCAAAGATTGGCCCCGTGTCAGAAAGCAGGTGAGATGGGAAAAATACAAGGCTTTTCATCCCCAGTCCCTAAACACAATCCTAGTCCTGCATCTCCATGGGCTAATTTCTAAGATGATGTGTATAGTGTATAAATTAGGCTCCCTTCGACTCCAACTCCCTTAGGAACAGGTAACATTAAAAGAGTCTCCATTGGTGCAACCTGCATGCTGAAAGCAAAATTGTGTGTTGCCCCTTGCTCAGCTGCCTGAGTGGAAGATGTGCAAGAGTCTTCTCCCTGTCGTTTTGCAACTGCTGAAGGCTATCGCTTAGTAGCAGTCCCAGCACTCCCTGAACTCTAGGGAATTAAAAAAACTGCTTGCTCTGGCTGCCCATAGTGGGCCAAGGGGCTGAAATGTTTGGGGTGGCCTTACTGCCCTCTACACAGCCCTCAGCAGGCCTGGGCACCAGTGAGGACATTTTGTACCAGCACAACCTCCTACACAGAGAGCAGGATAAACTGCACTTACCTGAAACACAAATTATGGCTTAGTAAGCAAAAAGGTGGCCTTCTCCAAGTCTGTTAGCTCAGTGGAGCTTTCCTTGACTAGAGAACCTCCTAACACACTTCTTCAGGGACAGGCTAAAATGTCTTGAAGGGTCATTTTGTAGCTTAGGGATGAGAGGCTCTGCCCTGTTCCATGCTGGGGGCATGGACTCTTGTTCTAATAGGGGTAAAGAGTGGCATGGCTAAAGGTGGAGTAAACATGTTTAAGTTTAATAGGAGGTGTCTGTTTTGAACGTACCCATTATTATCTCCTCCTGTTACTTGTTTTTCTGGCTCCATTCTTTCCTTTGCTCCCTTAAGTATACAAGCACAAATGTAGCCTTCCTAACACAAGCAGAGTGTTTGTATGCATATTCAGGTTAGAAGACTGATTCTTACTGAAACCTCTATTGTGGACTTAGCTATACAGGTAGAAGGGTGCCTTATACCATGTTAACCTGTTTCCTTTCTCTTACAGGATAAACTATTTTGCTGTAGGGACCATGAACCAATATAATTATGTCCACACCACAGAGGATTGCTCAGTGTTAACTGTATCAGTGTATGAAGAGGAAAATTTGTATGTATAGACAAGGCTTTAAAATGAGATGATAACTAAAAGGGTAGGAGAATGATCCACATACAGTTAAGAGGTATGGAGTTTATGGTGTAAGGCAGGGGTGTCAAAGAGGCAGCCCATGGAGCCACATCATCTGGCCCTCAGTGCTGGCTCTGCACAAGGCCACTCCAAGACTTCCTCCCTTGCATGCTGGATGCAGCACCTACGGCGCCCATTCTGAGTGCTCTGGTATGCAAGCCACATGTAGCATTCCCATCAGCCACTACATGCAGCACAGGTCTTGGAGATGGTGTTGTGTGCAGTGCAGTGTCCAGGACCAACTAGAGCAGGCACTGGATCTAGCATACTGAGTGGATGCCACATGTGACTTGTGTCCTGATCCAGCCAGAGGGGTGTTTTGCATGGCACAGTCCTGGACTGGCATGAGTGAGCACTCTAGGGGCTAGATCTGGCATGCCAGAGGGCAGGAGAGGGGGTTGGCAATCAAGCCTATGGAGCTGGCCCTGCAGTGTTCCTCTGGTCCTCAGACTGGTCCTGAGCCACTCATATGGCTACCACTGATTCACAGTCTATTAATTGGTATCCATTTCCTGTAAAACCTATCTTCATGAAAATATTCTTGCTGGAAAATATCCAGAATATTTTTTTCTTTATGCTGTTTCACCAACTAAAGGATTGAACTAATACATTATATATATTTTTAATTCTTAACAACTATTAGTGACACATTTAGCAGTATTTGACTGATATGGGTGTCATTGTCATCTTAGTCCCTTTTCTATAGTGGGATATTCTAGGAGATATGCATATTCTTTTCTGCATCATGTTTTTTGCTTCTGCATTGGAACTGGGGAGGACAATATAATGACAGCCAGCAGCTCTTTGTGTCTGAGAATAAAGTTTCAAAGATTTGGGTAAGAATGCTAATAATCTCTGATATATTGTGAATAAACCAATTATTTGTGCCAAGCTGTTCACAAAAAACATGGTATTTGTATATAGCTATCATGCTTTGCATGAAATATGATGGCACTTCTTTGCATCTATAAACCTCTTGTATCAGACAAATGAATTTATGATTGTCGCAGGGCACTAAGGTGCCTGCTCCTATTAGAGCAGAGATTGCCCAGGGAGGGAATACAAAGGGCCAAATAAAAACCCTGGTGCAGGTTGCCCTGGCAACTGGCTAATGAGGGAATCGGCTGCATTGCACCTGGTCAGTTGGCCGGAAGAGGCAGGGCCCTAGGCCCATATAAACCCTAGGGTGGGAACCAGTCAGTTCAGTTCCCTGACGGCAGCCGAAGGGGAAGGAGCCTTCAGGGAGGAAGGGCTCAGACACTACAGCCATTTAATACGCTACCTTTAGGGTTGTTGGGGCACCATGAGCCCATGAGGTACCCTTGCCTCCAGGCACCCAGTATTAGAGAGAGAGTTTTACTCTTTTAAAGGGGCAGAGAATGCCTTGCACTTTGTTATGTTATAGCCCTGGGGCTTATGTTTTGTTTGCCGCTTTATAAGACCGATGGTTTGGGTGAGGCAATTTGGGGAAGGAGGAGGCCTCATTGGGGGCCCACTGTGGCACGGGGACCCTGGCGCCAGAGAGGGAGCAGCATTTTGGGGGCACAGACCCCAGCGCCAGAGAGGGCGCAGAGACAAGGGCTGCGGAGAGCCCAGCGTGGACAAGGGACCGAATTGTAATGAGGCCCAGACAAGACAACGCCAATACCATCTGTGAGGCTTGGGACATGGTAAAGGGACGGCTAGAGCTACGCATATAGTCCATAAGGCTAGGGTGCCCCCAAAACACCCATAGTGAAATGGGACCCATGGGGTTCAGAGAGTCCAACAAACCATGCCCAAGAGGATTTAAAGGCAGCCTCCTTATTTTTATATTTCCATCAAAGATGTGGCAGGTGAGAACCGAGGGTATCCATCGGGCCGAATTGGCACAGTCAAGGGGCCTTGGGAGATCACAGCCATCCTTAAGGACCCCATTGCGTGACAATGATAAATTCTGAATCTTTTAATTTCAATTATTTGACCACAACAGTAAGTTCTACAAGGTATAGTGGCATTTTGAAATGGTAATTGTGTTAGATCTAAGATCTAAAGGGGATTATTTTCCATTACGTAGTAACATATATGTAGGCAGGTGCTTTAACTGTTACTCCAGACAATACACCACTTTTGGAGATAAGAATATGATCTATATTGACAGTGATTCTACTATTTCTTCTGTACCAAGCTTTCTAACTAAATTAGTGACCATCTTTTCTTCTGCAAAAGCAATAAGAAGCACTTCTAATAATATTAATCTCACATTCAAACTCATAATCAATTTTTTTGCCCTTTCCTGCTACTGGGTGGCAGACGCTTTGACTGGAATTGAACAGATAAAGGTTTGAAATGTTCTTTGTGCATAGAAGGAAAATCTACTGCATTTCCTTCATTAGATTCTATTCTAATCCATACCTTAAAAACAGCATATAATACAAGATGATCAAATCAAAGTTCCATGGTACAATGACATTTCCAAATGACCTACAGAATTCAAAATGAATACTGTTAGGCTCACTGTTCAGTCATAAGGATAGTCCAGCCTTCATAGATCTTGATGGTTTTTTGTCCATTCTCAAGAAAGATTGTCTTGCATGATGGACTGCATCAGTTATCTCCATAGTTTTATATGTGGAGCCTAAATGACATGAGGAAACATTTATTGACATCCATATGTCCAGTAAGAATGATTTTTAAAATCACTGCACAGATCTAACACAAACTAAGAGACTAATTCTCTAAGATGTCTTTTTGTCGTTGATTGATGGATTAAAGATCCATTCTTTTAGGAAAATGTTATAAATGGAAAAAGACAAACTTGCTTATATTACTTCTGTATGTTTAGAAGATAAAATCTAGCATAACTAAGAGGAGCTGACAATATATTAAAGCAATGCTATATATCAAGCAGGATTATAATGTAGTTTTAAAATAGATTTTCATATTAGACAAATGAAATCCTGTACAGTAATCCTTTAACTCTCCTGTGTCAGATTATCAGCTATTTCAAGTAAGTGTTAAAATCTCCATCACTGGCAAAAGTGAATTATGTTTTCTTTGCCAAACTTGCATCAACATGCCCATCCAGCTGAGCTGGAATAAGACTCTTTAACAGTACAGTCTTAGGTGCTGCTGTTTGTGATTTTTGAAGAAACCTGGTATTTAAGTTTTCAAGCTATACTGATCTCAGTGGAAAAAGTTTCTGCACTCATTAAGAATTATAGAACAATGTACCCATTAGAAAATATTGATCATGACTCAGCCCTTATTGATTTAATACTATTTGATATGAAATACTTCATTTTCTATAATGTACTCCAATTTAATCTGCAAAATATGCATACTATTTTCTCTATCAATTGCAAAGCATAAAATACAAAAAATGATAGTTAACTTACTCCATCAATATCTGTTCTGGGTTATACAGTTTCTGCCACATGCCACAGGCATTCGACATATGCAACTAAGTCGAGGGTTTGCCCCATTACGTGTAATGATGTGGCAGGGAGGGAGTGGTCAACCTCGACACAGGTGCCATAAGTGACACGAGCAACTTGTGTGTGTGGCACATGGTAAATTGGAGAGGGGACAGGCAGCACAGTGGCAGGGAACACAACAAGGAGCAGAAAGCAGAGCATCAACCTGGTCAGGGAGCAGAAAACAGAGAAGCAGAACAGGTAGGGGAAAGGGATGGGAATGGCACCCAGGGATGGTGCAGGGCTAATTTGTGTCATGTCTGCCAAAATCATTGGCCCCCACTGTGCTAGGGTAAAGAGGGATACAGATTTCCAAAATACTCAGAAGAAATGTATTGACCACTGTTCCTCTAAAGATCAAAAGGTAAGTTCTGCATCATTTTTAGTCCTTACAGACACAGGGAAAGTATCTCAGACCAGTGCTGTTCTGTAATTGTGCATAAAAGTACCAAGTTTGTATTTCAGACCATTAAAGTGGTTGGTATTAATGATCACTATAAGGATGTTAGTGTTTTCTTTGGTTTCTGACTGTTGAAATAAATATAGCATAAACTTGATTCATTGTATACAGAATTACATCACAACCAGCCCAGTTCATTTCAGCCTAACCTGAGGAAATGGACAACCTAATACATCACATAAATTTCACTGATGAGCATCAAAAGTATGATACAATAAAAACCTACAGAAAGCATTGTAAACAACATCAATCTTTTTAAAGACAAGGCTGAGATGCACTGAAACAAAGAATATTACCATAGTCTACGGTTGGAGGCAAAACGTGAGGCATCTTTTTTTTTGATAAGATGGAAGACACATCACTTCTCTGCATCTGTAAGAAATCCAAATGTCTATAGTAGGTGTTCTGTTCTCAGGCTCTCTATAAGGAATTTGAAGGAATCCAACCTTTACATACTCAGATAATAAATTAGCACTTTTGGAGGTCCTGCTGGCCTGCCAATTTTGGCAAAGAGCCACATAACACTGGATAAAATTTTGAGAAATACTGACCTGCAACTGAATTCAGTGGGTCCTGAAGATGCTCAGCACCTATCAGGATTGGGACTGAAGAAGCCAGCCTGTGTATAATATTAACTGCTACTGATATACCATAGGGCCGTGCGAAGTTCTGGGTGCTGATTCAATTCGGAGGAGATTCGGCCCGATTTGGTGGACAAATCTCCGAATCCAAATCAAATCAGGAGACCAATTAAAAGGTCTGAATAGATTCAAAGCTCTCTGAATTGATTTGGAAATGATTTGGAGAACTTTAGTGATTCGGGCAGTTGCTGCTTGCTGCAACAGGGAGGTGGGCCCGGACTCCATGCTGGTAAGTAGGGCTGGAGGAGTGGGGAGAGGACCATGGGGGAACCCCTGCCAGGCCTCATTCTCTGTCTACTCCCTCAGCCCGCCATGAGCACCCCCGAACTCCCATCCGCTCTGCCAGCCCCCCCATGGATGCCTCACCCACCCCAGAGGGGTCCCTCAAGGCTCTGTCCTAGGTCCTATACTGTTTAACATCTTCATAAATGATGTGAACATTGGTGTCAGAAGTGGGCTGGCCAAGTTTGCCAATGACACCAAACTCTGGGGTAAAGCATCCACACCTGAGGACAGGAGGGTGATCCAGGCAGATCTTGACAGGCTCATGAAATGGGCAGATGAGAACCTGATGGTGTTCAACACTGAAAAATGCAAGGTTCTCCACCTTGGGAGGAAAAACGTGCAGCATGCTTATAGGCTCA
>NW_017728993.1:39092022-39113880 GCF_001723915.1 Gavialis gangeticus | reverse complement strand
TCCACAATTCAAAAAGGATGTGGAGAAGCTTGAGAGAGTGCAGAGGAGAGCCACGCGCATGATCAGAAGTCAGGAAAACAGACCTTATGATGAGAAGCTGAGAGCCATGGGACTCTTCAGCCTAGAAAAGCGCAGGCTCAGGGGTGATCTGGTGGCCACCTGTAAGTTGATCAGGGGTGCTCATCAGGATCTGGGGGAACATCTGTTCACCAGAGCACCCCAAGGGATGACAAGATCAAATGGTCACAAAATGCACTGCAACCTATTCAGGCTGGACATAAGGAAGAACTTCTTTACTGTCCAAGCCCCCAAGGTTTGGAATAGACTGCTGCCAGTTGTGGTTTAAGCACCCACTTTGAACATCTTCAAGACACATTTGGATGCTTATCTTGCTGGGATCCTATGATCCCTTCTGACTTCCTGCCCATGGGGCAGGGGGCTGGACTCAGTGATCCTCCAGGTCCCTTCCAGCCCAAATATCTATGAAATCTATGACTGATCATGACCCAGATAATATTCCCTTTTTGCATTTCAGTTTCTCAAATGCCTACCCAAAGTTCTAGACATTAGTCTTCTCTCTCCTCAGGTATGCACTGATTTCTCATTCAAAGCAACATAAATTGGAAGAGCAGGATGCCAGAATCAAACTCCATTTTTCAATTCTGACAACAGAATTTTCCCTAATTTTCACATATCAGAAAGCTTAAGTTCTGCTTTAAATAAAAGGGGATGGAGGAATGAAGTCTAAAATATGAGAAATCTCACACCCCTTATTTTAAGATGTCAGTTACAAATAGGCCATAATGCAAAGAATCAGACTTGTAGATTATAGAGGCACCATTCAGATACCATCTGTGGTTTTGTGTACATAGTGTTTGGATGCCTTCCAGACATTCTCAGATACTTCTCTTCTGTTTTACAATTTGTATGGATCCAATCTTGATCCCATTGGAGACAACTGCAGAACTCCTATTATGTTTAAATGAAGCAGAATTAAGACCTATCTTTTCAAACTATGCCATTTGGGATAAAATCTCTCCTGTTTCCAAAAGAAAATTCTACTATTCAAATCTGTTAAGTCTGAATTCCGAATTTGTGGTACAAGTTAGAGAATACCACAATGTTTGGTATCTCTTAATGTACCTAAATCCATGAAGTATGTGCATCTGTGTGCCCTCTCTTGTACCCATTTCCATTCCATTTCGCATTTCTGTCAATATAGCCTCCAATATTTGAACCCACTGATAGAACAGATGCAGTAATTGCAAACAGCTGTAAAGTATTACTCATCTTGCTAATCAAAATGACTTTCTGCTAAATAAACCATGAAAAAAGCTTTTCCACCATCAGTGAAGTGGAGTGGAAATGATATAGACTGTAAAGAGTCCACCATAGAAGTAAAATCAACAGATTGAATTTTCCTACAACAATGATTCTATGTGCTAATGCACACTTTCAAAATTGCTAAATTCTTCTATGTTTAGAAAGATGAATTTGTGTAACAACACAAATGTTCCTTCAGGTATTTCACATGATACCTCCAGTTACAAAGATCTTTGGTGAACTGTTTATGCTTTCCTCTAAAGTAAGAATGTAAAGGAAGAAAATTGTCCCATATGTTGTTATTGGATGTACATTAGATGATATGTTTTTCAGTCACCATTGTACTTATCCACGGTAAATGTAACAAGCTATCCATGCCAAAGTTTATAGAAAGTTCCTGGGGGAGATACCCATCTCTGGAAAAAAATTAAGAAATATAATAACTAGAATAAACCCAGACAACTTTGCTTTTTATTAATTTGTCTCCAAAGAGAAGGCTCCTTTTCTACTTCATTGTGTTTCAGTTATCCCATTTTAAGTCAGATTCTTTAATTCTTAAAAAAGCTATTAGAAAAGATATCATCTGTAGTGATAAATCCTCCATCTATTCGCTTATGCCACTTAAGCACTTATAGCTGTGGGCCACTCCAGTACAAAACACTCTAGAGGAAACAACTTAGCCCTGAATTATCTCTATCGGGTTTTTTGGGTCACACTGAACTGGGAAATAAGAAATCCTCTACCACAGCTTTTGGGCACCGTAAGTGATTTGCTAGGAACTTTAGCTCTTTAGGCACTGAAATGTAACTGCAAATTACAAAGCTTTGTAAACTAGAGTTGGATCAGACTTGTGGAGTAAACCACCTGCTAATTTTTTTCTGGGGGCAAAGGCTGGGGGAATTATAAATTAACAAGAAAGGGCATGATATTTGATAACAAGACACTGCAATGAGAAATTCCGAGAGCTAATTAGCTTTTCTGAATCATTTTACATGCATCAATAGGTGTTATCAGGCCATTAAGAGACTCCTCAAGTTCTGTAGACCAAAGGCCTTCCTGAAAGGTAAGTGCCCCTCCATTTTCTTATCTTTTCCTTTCCCAGACTCTCTTCTGTTACCATGTGTAACTGCTCAAGTTCCTCAATGCTCTGTCTGCTTCAATATGATCTACTTCTCTGTGTTGCCTCTCCTGATGCAACAGGAACACTAACTAAAGCACCTCTAAACATGAGGACTACAGAACTCTAAACTGCGGATTGGAGGATCAAGACAGAAAAGGAAAAGGCAATTGCTCAGATACAGTGAACATAACACCATAGGCATCTTTACTGACTGAATACAGTCAGTCCAGGAAAAGAACAGATGTACCATCCTAATTTCTCAGCCTAAATTTATTCATGGCCAGTTTTATTTAAGGCATAGAAGCTTGAAATGACTTGGACAAGTTCTTGCAGGAAACCTGAGTCAGGAATAGAGCCCTCATCTTCCTCAGTTCTGGGGCTGTGCCTCAGCCATGAGACCAGCAGAAACAGCAGCCTTAGGTACTTTTACAATCTGACTTTAAGAAGGTTTTTAAAGAAGCTATGCCCAATTCTAAAATGCCCGCGCACAGTATTGGTATGTCCATGTTTCCCTTCCTACCGCCCTCTCTCGCCTACTTCCCCATGTGACTATCAAACTGGTCCATACCTCATCTCATAATTCATTATAGTATCTCCTCTCACTCATATCATTAAAGGAAACCCTTGTTACACTCCATCTCACAGCCCAGAACATGTTTCATGATTATCACATCATTGGGTCTCATTAAATTTCTCTCCTAAATTCAGCAACTACCTTCTTAATTTCTCACAAGCTGGAGGACTTTCCCTATTAGGAATATGCTAAGTGCCGGCCCAAGTGGATGAGATTTGAATAGATACCAGAGAGACTATGCCATGAGACTGCCACTACAATGGTCGTGGCTGGGAAGGTGGGTTTATAGAGAGAAGTGTAAAACCAAAATTCCTGTTGTTGGTGGTAGAGGAGTTGGAAATAACAAACCTATTAAGATAAAATTAGGGGTATGAAGCATGCTGGGAAAGAAAGACATTAAAAAGATATGGTTTGGCTTGAGGAAAAATATGGGGCTTTGGATTTTTTTTTTTTTTAATTATTCTTCCCTTTCCTCATTAGGAAGTCCCAGTGAGAATTTCCAGGTGTGACACAATGTTAAAGGGTCTGATAAAATTTAAGATTCTTTCTATAAGACTCTGAAAAGCAGTAAAAGAACAGCTAGTCTTAATAAAAAATATTAGGGCTGTGTGAACCTTTGGTCCCGGATTCAATTTGGCAGAAATTCAGCCCAATTTTGGTGGCCAAATCTCCAAATCTGAATTAGATCAGGAGACCCTTTAATCTCTTTGAATTAAATTGGAACCCTCCAAATCAATTTGGAAAGATTTGGTGATTCAGACACAGACACAGCTTTAAACGTTTTTCCCACATGCCTTCAGGTACCAGGCAGTTCATGAATGCTGTGATGCTGGGGTGCATGGAGTGTCCCACAGAAGCTTGGGGACTCCCCAGAGCTCTCAGCAGCAGACCCAGTAGTAGATGATAAGCACTTCCAGTCCACTTCCAGGTCCGCCATGGAGCGCACTGGGGCCCCTCCTGCGCTCCCCAGCTTGGCGACTGATGCCTCCTGGGTCAGGGGCAGAGGGCACCCAGGGTCCTTCTGGGACTGATCCATCCTCCTGTGGGACACTCCATCTGCCCCAGCATCACAGTATTCACAAGCTGCACCTGGTACCTCAAGGTATGTAGAAAAAACATTTAAAGCTGTGTCTATGTCCAAATTGCTGATTCACTGAATCAGCATTAAATCTTCAGATTCGGATTTGGCCAAATTGAATCGGGGACAGTGATCCAAATCAACTAATCGAATCACTGTCCCCAATTTGGGCCTAACTGAATAGGGCCTGGTTTGCACACCCCTAAGAAATATAGCCTTAGTGCCAAGGAAAAAAGAAAGCACTTTGTACAATGAAGCCACAGAAGAAGCATAGAGTCTTGATTTGGAGTTTGAGAAAGACTGATCCCTTAAAGGAGCTTTAGCTTAAGAGTGGTCAACAGCATGAAAAAGTTTGAGGCCCACTCAGAGGAGGACTTTTGGAATTAGTAATTCATTTGGATGCTCTAGAATTACTGATCACGATTCTCCCTCCTGGTCCCCACCCCTGCCTCTAGCTACTTGTTGGCAAAAGTAACACCAAAAGTACATATACTTTAATAACATCCTGAAAGCCCAAGACAGACTGTGAAACAGAAATATTGTTAGAGCCCAGCACCTCCGGTCCATTCAGGCATCCATTCTGACAAGGAGTTTTGCCTGAGCAAAGACTGAAGGATTGGATCCCTATGCATTAGTTAAGTGGTCCCCACATGCTCAAAAAAAAGAGAATATTAAGAAAAATGCCCCACCCATTCCCTTGATAATTACTGTGCTCATTATCAGCAAGAAGCTTTTCTTGTAAAAGAGTCACTTGGGCGTGCAGTGACTTGAGATAATTAAGAATGCATTTACATTTTATAGAGCCATTAATGCCCTGCATTCCAGGATACTACATTAAAATTTGCTCATGGTGTACTTTCTCCATCAATTAATACTAAAATATTTAACCAGCAGTTGGGCTGCAAGCTGCCTGTTACATTTTTTTGAGCTGGTGTAAATTGATACAGATATAAGGAGCAGGCAAAATAGATCTACCTGTCTTCTGAGCAATCTACCTGTGTTCTGGGCAGATTTCCCTTCACTCCATCTGAAAGCACCTAATCTTTACTTATAAAAATCCCTGAAAAGAATCAGAATCCTGAGAGTCCAAAACCAGTGAAGGCAAGGGATACATATAGGCCTTGCTTTAAACTGAGGAATCAGCTTGATCTGTCCTTTCATCAGCCCAGCTGTGTTCCAAAGCAAGCAGGTACACCCAGAACCATCAAGGCCTTTACCCCAGCTATTAATGAATCTCTTATCTTCATTCTCCCAAAATGTTTGCGTCAGGTATTATCAGGCAGAATGGTAAACTCTGCCCTAACCTATTATCCTGCAGATTCACCCTAAGACATGCAGAAAAGCAAGACAGGCCCAACTGAAATCCATACAGAAATTGCTATGTGAAAATAAGAGTAAAAAACCCCCAAAGGGTACCAGTACCAGTTCATTCCTCTAATTTTTAAAGATTGTCATAGTAGAGGGTATCCCCTAAGAAAAGTAGGCCATGAGTGAACAGATGTCAGACCTAAGCCATAAAGCAATATGAAAATATAAAAATGAAAAATGAAAAAGAAATGAGCATGTAAGTTACATCATGCTCCTGTGGTACCTCTTATTGTCATGTCTCAGGAACCCAACAGAAAGCAGAAACTCCAGCTAGTGTTGTAAATTCTGGTCAGCTCAATTATTTCACATGTTGCAGCCTGACTTAAGTTATTCAGAACAGAGGCTGGTAGCTCCCTGATGCACCCTTCTATGTCACTGGACAGGGTGAAAATAATAAATTGGTCATTGTGAGACACTACGTTTCATGTGTAAAGCAGATCATATTTCATATTCTACTCTTGTAGCTGCCTCTTGATGGCAGTAAATGGTTCACCACAGCTGCCATACCCCAGCAGAGAAGACCTAGAAATAATGGAGATCCTATTTCCATTCAGTTTCACGACACCTGTTACCTCTTCTTCCATGACTCTTACTGTTCATACCCACCTAGCTGGCAAACAGCAATGAATAGATGTATGACCTCTCACTTTTTCAAAGGTTATTTCAACTTGCATTGAAGACATACCTTCAATATAGTGGGAGCCCCTTGCTGAAAAGCACTGGACCACTTTGACCCAGACCTAGCACTGGCAAACCAATACATTTGGATGTTATTTCCACCCCTTTCCCCACCCCCCTCCCCCCAGATAATTGCACTTTGTCCCAAGAGTGGAGATCTGGCATTTCCAATTCAGCAGAGTGCCTTACAGTGGAATCAAGTTGGTTTTTGATGTTGCTGATTCACTCAGCTTCTCTCCCAAGTACCTGACATTCTTTAATAAAATTGATTCCACTTTTTCTATGCCCAATTCTCTACTCCAGCACCAGCTTTTATTTAAAAAAAAATCTAATTCCATGAAGTTCTTCACCTCACTATCCATAGCAGACATTTGACCAATAGGATGTCATATCAGGTGACACATGCTTCCTCATTCCCCAGAAAGATGTTCCTGTCATTTTTCTGTGTTTTTCTTTTGACCGGTTTGTGGAGTTTGTCCTTTAAGAACCAGTGACCTGCCCTTCACAGGTGCAGCTCCCACTGAAATCAGCGCCTCTTTAAAAATTGAACTTTTGATGTTTTCTATAATTTGGAAAAGCTCTGCCCTTGGTATAGTTGTGTATTATACATTGATCAAACTCTTTTAAAACAGAAGTTAGTAAATATCACTGTACTCAGAAATGGATCTATCTCATCCAGTCAAGATGCTGTACAGCTCCTGGCCAACGGCAGTGAATACTTGTCATTTGTTAAACCCCTTTCTTTCATCAGTGACTGGAGAAGGAATGTGGTTTGTATAAATGACTATATACAGGTTTCAAAATAAGTGAAGTGTGCAAATCTCTGTGTTTTGATTGGGTGAGTGCTGCTACTACTATTCAAAGTTGAGCAATTTGCACAATGACCAAACAGTTACTTTTCTGATCATTCAGGGCCTGTGAGCATAACCATAGAAGGGATAGCATGGATCTGGCTTACTGTACAGAAACTTTGGAAAGCATTCCCCAGCATGCATTTGCTGCTGCAGTGTTTGCAGGTGAATTCCACATGTGGTCAGCCAACTCTTCTGGCCCACAATGGTGGACGAAGCCTAGCTCACTCCCTTTGACCAGCTGTGCACCGTCATGGAAAGGTGGGCTTCCCAAAGAGCAGAGACTAAAGTTAGGCCTAATCCTATGTGAACCAGGCAAAGAGGGAAAGACAAACTTCCCCATCTTGAGCACCCACATAATGGCTAGACAGAATCTCACCCTCAAGGATTAACTGACAGATTGCTTCCTTTTGAGTTCCTAATCCATACGCCTACAACAAAGATGGCTGCTTCAACACCCCTGCATCCTATATCACCAGGCTTAATGAATACTACCCAAAATTTAATTAAAGAAATTACTGCTGTTGTATTGTGAGGAATAGCGGTTAAATCTTTCTAAAAGAACAGGGAGGAAGTAGGGTTGAAGATGTAAAAGACTAGATTAGACAAGGAGTCAACAAGCAGAGGTAGCCATACTTTTGTTGATTTACAGACAGTGGATAAAAGAATATCACTTATGAGAGCTTCTGCAACCTGCTGTTACTCTTCCCAATAATTCATGGAATGCCATGGGTGAAAAGCCTTATGGAGCATCTTTTTGCTATGCACAATAAAACCGCCAGACTATCTGTCAGCATTTATTTTAGATTTGTATCTAAGTTCAAGAAAAACCAACCAACCAAAGATTCAAGCTATGGTTCTGTCAAAAAGCATCTAAGTTACCCCTAAGCATTTCAATTATTTGCACCAGTCAGAACTGCAAATTGTAAAATATACTAAGATAAATCAGATAATATGTGGCAAATAATGTATATAGCAGTAACATTAGCTTGCATATCAGGATCTTAAAAAGCAAACACAATTAAGAGACCAGGCAAAGGAATAAACATCCTATGAACCTTCCAAAAGGCCAACCACATGGTGTTTATTTTAATACTGCTTAACAGTAACACTTAATAAAGAGAACATCATGATTGTGTGAACTAAATTTTCAGTCATAATGAATGCTACAAACTTAACCTCCCAAGTTTAAATAGGCTACAATGTCTGGGGAGAAATGCAAGAGAAATTATTTGATAAAGGTGACGGTTTTTCACACCTGAAAATAATGTTTTTCTTTCAGACTCTCTTGATCAACAGTCTGCAGCAACACATTACAGATATAATCTCAAGACCTTATGGCATGTGCTTGTCACTACTTGCATAACTTACTATGGACAGAGGATCACAGAGATTTTGAACATAATTTCCCACACTACAGGAGATTAAATAGACCACATTGGAAGAAGGCAAGAAGCAGCTAGGACCCTTGAGTAACAGGAAGTAAACTTCAACCATTTCTTGCATCATTCTAAAAAAGAAATACAGTCTTGCCTCTCACAAAACATAGGCCAAATATACCTATATAATAATGATAGCATCTGATTTAGACAATTAGCTGCTTGAGAGAGGGTTACTAGCATGGTTTTCCTGGAATACAAACTAAGATCATTACGTAAATCAGCTGGAGTGTGGCAATTTTACCTATATAAAGACTGATTGAACATTCACAGCTAGCATTTCTCTGTTCCCCATACTCATCAATACAGAAGCAGCTGTGATCTGAAGGCTTTTCTGGGGTAAGAGATAAAACTAAAGAGCATACTGGAAAGATACAATCACTACATCAGAGCTATTCTCTGGGCAATTACTGAAATTTCCCTTTCTCTTCCTCTTGACTTTCACTGTTCTGTTCATTACAAAATTAATATAATCAATTCAGGAATAAAAGAAGAACATAATGTGATAAACTTTAAAAAAGGACTGAAAATTGTTCAAAGTATCTCCAGGTATGACACTGCATATTCTGTTAAAGAATATTATTAGGTGTATTGTATGAGTCCTCTTGTTGCCATGATAAATATATCTGTTCAGTGACTGATTTATCCAATGAAACCTAGGGAAAATATTGTCAAACAAATCTAATTCATGCACTATCCATTTGAAAACTGTCAGCTCTTTCGAACTGTCAGAAACTATTTCCCCACTGAATCAGTTGCTTGTTTAAACCATGCTTGTACCACAAGGTAGAAGTGATGCTGCAGCATATACCTATTAATAAGGAAGTATACTAGATAGATGCAAAATCCACTGAAATCAATGGAAAGACTCTTGGTGGTTTCAGTGGGCTCTAAGCCAGATACTCACACAACAAGACAGCCACAATATTTGTCTCTATATACTTATGAACATATTTATTACATGCTATTATTTTGGTGTCATAATCCTGCCTTGCTTTCTGAGAAGAGTGGAATTAATGGCACTAGAGCTATTTCTCAGTGGACAGTAAGTGCAGTACAGGGTACTGCAGACTATAACAAGGTGGAAGACAGTTTTTCCAGCCTGTGAAAATCTGAGATGTCACATTTTTTGATCTAGAATTGAGACAAAAAGTCAAAATCTTGAAATTTCAATGAACCAGAATTGTAACCCTCCTCCTTCCCTCCCTCCACTACCAAAACACCAAATGATTTGGGTCATTTAAAACAGTCCATTTCAGTCGCTTCAAAATGTTTTATTTTTACTGAAATTAGCTTAAATGTTGAGGCAAAAAAGCCATTCTGGAAGTTAGAGTTTTTAGGCTTGAAAAGTCATAAAATGAAACACTTAGGCAAACTCACTACTTTTTCATGAAAACTTCAGAAAAATTTCCATTTGGGGGCTGCATTTTCTAAAGTAAATTGTTTCCTCCTTAAGCTTTCTGACCAGCCCAAGTACAGATTCATGGTCCTCTTGACTCTGAGGAGATGTACTGGAAGTCAGAGTGGATGAGAAAGGAGAATGACTATTTCCTTGAAGAAAGGGACAAGGAAGTAAATATACTGGCTATCTCTGAAACTGTGGTAGGAGCCATGCTGCTGCTCCGCAACCCATTATCTCCACACGCAAGCTCAGAGAACAGTTCAACCACCCAGACTACAGCTCACTGGAAGATTTTGCCCTTGCCTTCAAAGTCCTTTACAAAAATTAAGGCATTCACTCTTGCAGCACCCAACATGGGTATTATCTCATTTTACAGGAAAGCAAAGGCAGAGAGGTTATATAGATCATTCTGCCATAAAGCACAGCCTTTAGTATTTCCTCTCCCCCAAATAGAGCAAGATACAGTCTTTCCCAATATGCTTTCAGACACACACATACTGAAACTTTGGTCTTTGGCCTATTTTTAGACCACTAGGGACACATCTATTTATCAATAAATGGGACCGTTAGTTTTTGTTCTTGTTAATTTTCTAAATGAAAGAAGAAATGAGCATGGGAGAACACTTGGGCTTAGTTCTGAAAGCCTTGTTTAAGCAAAACTCCTATTGCCCTCAACAGGATTGTTGCCCAGGTAAAATGTTCAGGATTGGCCTCAAAACACTTCCTGTTATATGAAACTCGAACCCTCTGATGACCTACCTTAGTTCTATATTAGAACTATTATTGCAACATTAAGGAAGGAAATCTGTCTCCTGATAATACATTAAAAGTATACAGTGAATACAGCTATGATTTAGGCTAAATTTTGCCAAAGTTGCTAGTAATTTTCAAAACCTCAGTTGATGGGTGTTGAATTGGGGATACCTTCAAGAACTCAATTTGCAGAACATACTAAATGCCCATTTTGAAAATGAAAACATCTCAATTTGGGCACCTAAAAATCACAGGTCACTTTTGAAAATATTATGGTGAAATTCTACTCCTAAATAAATCAATGGGAATTATGCTAATGAGTTTAATCATGCCCAGTCTCAATCTTGGTCTTTATTTTAATTTTAAATCATTTTGAATTACATTTACATTTTTTTTTATGTTTGAGGAAGAATGTTATGAGGAGACAATTCCTCTAGTAATAACAAAAACCTATATAATGTACAGCATGAAGAACAGATTTAGGAAACTTCAAGGTTTATACACTGCTCTTATGTCAATATTTGTAATACAACCATCACTGTGATATATGGATACTAAAAGAACTATATAAATCAAAAATCGTCTGAACCAGACATACATTTTCACCTTTCCCTATAATAGGGTATTTTGACAACATAATATAATTTTAAAAATCTCTCTATGGAAGCAGCCATAATCTACCATAATGGTCCAACACAT
The DNA here is from genome assembly GCF_001723915.1 of Gavialis gangeticus. Lineage (NCBI taxonomy): Eukaryota > Metazoa > Chordata > Crocodylia > Gavialidae > Gavialis > Gavialis gangeticus. Next base: position 39,102,595 of record NW_017728993.1, on the reverse strand, counting down.
CAGTTTACAATGGTTTTGCTACGGCATTTTGGATTAGCATTATAGATTAACAAAAAGTATATGCATTTTTGTATTTTTTTTTGCCTGTTTAAAATATTTCCACAAGACTACCTTTGTACATTAAAACATTGCAGTCCTGCATACCTCACCATTAACATACCATAATGTAGCAACAGTAAAATCAGTATACTACGAAATACTTGCTAAGTGGAAAAATAAGTCAAATATTGAAATGCCAGCAGTAAGAGCTCTAGTGGCAGACCACTAAACTATAAGTCTTTTTGACTCTGTCACACAAAATAATTGGTAAGTGCTATGCTTTCATGGTTTCACAGGAAATAGTATTAAAAAAAACAACAGGTATAGGGTCAGCAATAGCAACCTTGTAGAAATGCTGTAACACTGTTGCTATTAATAATTAAATGGACACGAAATCTCAATACATATTAAGTTATTTGTTAAAGAAATCTATGCCCAGTGGGGTTTTTTTTTTGTAAAGGCAGCCTGATTTAAATCAGAGAAATGGAGAATCTGTATTAGTCAGTCATGCATTTTTCTTTTCAGAGCTGGAGAAATGTAAAGTGCAAATCTGCTTAAGTTGGGCTCTTTTACATTTATAAAGGGCTACACTTGATTTAGCAATACTATTTTTATGTGTAATGACATAGAGGCATTTATTATACATTCTGTTAATCTTCAGGCTTGCATTTTGGCAGGATTAAGAATTCATATAATATGTAGACTTCAGGGTGCATGTTAAGATTGAGACACTTCAATACATTTGTTTTTCCCAAAGTAAGCCTTGATATTTGAAATAAACATTTTGTGTTTCTTGCTCTCTTAATACTGAATCTCTGTAATCCTACCAATGGGAATCCTATTATTTTTTCTTGAAGATTACATTATATTTGTACATTTAGAGTGTCACAGAACAAAATACAGCAGGCTTGCTTTTTAGATATCTTTTAGAAGAAATAGAAGTGCATATTTTAAGAAATGACACATTAACTGACTTTTCTAAAAGATAATGCACTTTCCTTTATGCATTTTATAAATATTTAAATGAAAAATGATCAGAAATGTACAAATAATTGTGTTAATGCTTTAGGAACTGTTACAGTGTTATACATCTCAGTAATAGATTTCTATAGTGAAAGGATTAAAGAATTTACATTTGGTGAATGCAGAAATTGTTTTTGTTTGTTTGTTTTTAACCATAAAAAGTCATGTCACCTTCCTTGATACACAGATGAGATAAGAAATTCACATCTGCAGTTGGCAAATAATGGAAACCAAGAGTGGTTTTATTAAAAGTATTAATACAGACATTCACATCAGAAATGCACAAGGGTTTCTTTTCAATCAAAACAATGAGAAAGTTGTTATTCATTTGCATGAGAATAGCAATTTAGTGTGGCAAAAGAGAGCTTCAACTGCATCCCTGCAATTTATTGCCTTAGGTTTGCAAACTGCTTTAACAGCCATCAGCCAAGAAATGTACATGTCATCTGCAAATCACAAATCACAGATCTTGACTCGAGTGATTGCACAGGGAGAAGTGCTGAAGGGTTCATAGTGGCCAGAACAAGACTTAAAAGTGATGTGAAATAGGGAGCAAAAAGGGCTGCAATTGCCTTGGAGCCTAAAATAGACTGAGCTTCAATGCCATGGAAAAAAATCACCAGCTTCTCCATCATTTCTTTAAAGGTCAGAATTTTTGTAGGTGGATTGGGAGAGCAGTGGATTGCAGATGCGTTTAACAGCAGGGTATTTTCCGCTGCCATGACCAGTTAAGGAAGATTTTCAAAAACACATCTGCTGGTAAACAGTTTGGCCCTACTCTGGGTCATCTGCCTTATCTGTGCTCATTGCTGCATGAATTCTTACCTGGATAAAGTCCCAAACCTCACATCAGTCAAAGTTAGGCTTTCAGTACAGTCCATTACGTTTTTTAGAGAGGTACCTCAGTGGCTTTCAGTTGGTTTTTATGATGTGGGTCTGCTTCTTCATGAACGTATGAAGCACACTCCAGTAACAGAGACAAAGGATGTTCTTTCCCCACTGCTTGTTCACATATTGGCAGTCAGAAGGCAGGGCACAATATGAAAAAATAAACAAATAGAAAACACATGACTAAAAGAAGAACAATGACTTTGAGATGGTTTCTCATTGGTTCAAATGGAAATAGTTTTTGCTAGTACTGTATACCATTCAAGACTGGTATTCAGTTAGTCTCTGCTTAAGTTCATTTAAATATATGGTAAGTACAGAGTGACTTAAAATGAACTAAACTCATACACCCATTCTCTCGACTTTTTTAAAGAAACTAAATGATTTTAGGTTTCTTTATCTCTCTCTATGTCCATAATAGCTGGAATTCTGCTTGGAATTTAAAATGTTAAAAAAGAAGAAGAAATCTTCACTAAACAGGAAAACTGAAATGCTTTCAAGGAGACAAAGACTTTTGGGGGTGGGTTCTTTAGTGGAGAGCATTTATATGCTTTGAAAATATTTGTATGGTACTTAAATATCTCCAAGTAATTTAACTTTTCTAAATGTTTATTATTCCGTAGTGAATGTACTGGATTTTCCATTGGGGTTAAGAAAATAAATGTTTAAGAAGAGTAGACTATTTAAGGCAGTTTTCAAACAGAATTCAGAGTATTTGCAACATCTGGGGAATTATTTTTATTTGGTTATTGTGCTATTTACTTATGAAAAATATTTATACAGGCTAGTCTACCGAGATGCCTAGCATTACTGATAGCTGATCGTGCTTGCCTGATGGTTTAATTATGAAGAGCGCATTTGTTTCCTTTGGGTTTTTACCCTCACATTTTTCCCAAAGTTCTGGAATGGAGGAACATATTTGTAATGTTTTGTGAACAGTAGTGTTTTCAGGGGAGAAAAAAAAATCTCCATGAAATGCAAATGCAGTGGGAACACACTGAAATTGCCCCATGACACAGATTACTCTGAATCAAGAAGTTGGGAATGCCTTAAAATCAGTGCTAAAATGCAACAGGATAAAAGTAATATTATGGAGATACTCTGTTTTATATTGATTGTTGCCAGCCCCTCCACCATACCCTTTGATAAATAACCAGTCTGCCTAAATATTTATTATTTGACATACTGCTTATTTTACATCATTTTTCAAACTAAAATATACAAAGGGACAAACCCATAAGAAGGAAACTAAGGATTTAATTTATTTTTCATTCCACTCCATTCACATTTATGACCACTTCATCCTCTAATCACAGCCACTCAAAGGGTGCCTTGTAATATGGGTCAAAGAGAGTGGGGAGCTCAGAGGACTGAACACTATTTTTGAGCATAAATGGCTAACAGAAAAAAAATGGTTGGAAAGGGGGGAGGGAACCCACAATCCCTGGGTACTAGTGCTTCAACATTTAATGGGCAACCTTATCCCAACAGATTGAAGGCATCACCTCTCTGATGCAGTCAGTTTTTGCAGCTCAGCTAGGGGTTTAGTGTTCACTGCCAGTTTTAAGTGTCCTGCATTTTGAATTGATACTGCTGCCACACTGAGGAAGAGTGGTGGCTGTACATTATTTTACTCTCTGTTTTTGTTTGTATTACTAAAGGGGGCCGGGGGGAGGAGAGGAGGAGAGAGAGATGTTATTCCCTTTTTCAACTGTTTTGCCCCTTTCCTTTTTTTTAAATAAGCCTTTTACAAAACATTATATCCACTCTCGCAATAACATTTCAATTACTATCCTAATAATAGAGTCAAAGCCTGATTTTTCTTATTCAGCTCTATGTTGGCAAAGCTCCTATATTTTCTGTAGCTCCTGACACACTTTCTGCTCATCTCCACTGATTTATTGTCAGCTCAGAGGGGAGCAGGCTGGAGGTCCATCTAGAAGGAAGGATCTGGTGTCCTCCTTACAGAGGGAGCGCTTATGCTACCTCAATAGCTCTTTCTTGCATGGTGGTTCCCTTCCCACAAATTAAAAGGTCTTTGCACTGACCTTGTTAGAGCAGGAGCAGAGACAAGAGGCTCTGAGGAGACAAAAGAACAGAGAATAGGAATAGAGGTGGGGTTGCTCACATCCCAAGAATTCAGCCAAGTCAAGGAACACTTTGTGGTGTTTGAAGGCAGACCTATTTTTTGCTCCAACCAACAGTTAGTCATTACCATTGACCATAGATTGTGAGGTAGATTTTCTCATTTTTGAATTCTTTGCAGTTTGCAGTATTCATCTAGGAGTAGGAGCAATGGCTTCATACTTCAGTGGGGAAAATTTAGGTTGGAAATTGGAGGAACTTTCTGACTGTGAAGGTGGTCAAGCATTAGAACAGATCACCTAGAGAAACTGTGGGATATCCAACCTTGCACATTTTCAAGACCGGGTTAGACAGACCCTTGGGTTGGGATGGCTTATTCAGGGATGATCCTGCCTTGAGCAGGGGGCTGGCCTAGATGGCCCTGTGATGACCTATGATCCATTTGTGTTTTCCAGCCAAAAAGTACCTGGTCAACAAAATGGGATTCTAAGTTACAGGGCTAGGTCAATAATACTTGGTAATATTACAATAAACTTCGACTCAAATCTTGCTGTGGTTACAAACCTTTCACTTGCTTCTCTGCTCATCATTTGCATTTATCTCAGCACTTTCTAGCTGGATCTGATACTGGAAAATGAAACATTTATTTCTGGGTAAGATTATAAGGTTTTCAGGGCAGGGACTACCTGTGTCATCCATACAACAAATTAATTAATTTGTGTAATCCCATTAAGGACAAAAGGAAGTACACATAAACTAAGTGCCTTGCTGACTCAGGGCCTTTAGTTTGTGTCTTGTACAGCACTGAACACATAGCTACTGTTTAACAGGTAATAAATAGCAATAATGCCTCATGACCTGAAAAAATTATAATTATGTTAGGGGCCTGAATACAACTGGGAAATGCTGGAAATTTTGGAGGAAAGCCTGTTAGTCTGAGATTTATGGAACAAAGAGGTTCAAATGAAGTTTGAATGCACAGATGAACTTGAGGATACTTATCTGAACTAGAACATAACTAACCATAACTGTAGAGTCCCTTAGTGATACCCAAAATACGAAATCATTTCTGGTAGCAGGAAACAACAGCTCAAAATCCTAAGTAAAACACTTTTTTTCTGGAAGTAGCTAATAGGACCATCATATTATTTTTGGTCTATTTGGATCTGAGCAAAATCCATCCAAATACACCAAAACTTAGAAGCATCTGATATCTGAATCTGTATTTGGTTACTTTGGGCTGTCTCCTAGATTGTCATTCTCAATATACCTATTGGGTCATTTCATTTCTTTATTTCTTTTTCCTTCTTTATTCTAGATTTTTCTAAAGGAACAAAAATATAAATATAAAATATTAATAGCTACCTTATGCATGAGTAAGGACATGTCTTGGAAGGTTACCTATATGGGAAGAATTACAATCAAAATCAATGATTGAATGGACAGTTAGGAGATCTAAAATTGCTATTTTCATTTTTTAAATTTAAAATGGCAATTACTAATATTTTAATACTAAATATCTTTGCAAATATCGGCTATCCTTATATGATCAATGATTAAATAAATAAAAAGAGGGATTTTCCATGCTCGTCTTTGATTTCTGCATAGAACTTTGCTAAGCTTGTGTTTCTCAGATGAAAGCAAGTGATACAGTTTATGCTAAAATGACAAAACAATTTGAAAGCGAATGTGTATAATGGAGAGAAGAACTTAAGCACATGGTTGACATTGTTACGTTTATTTCTCAGTGAAACCTGTCTTTTTATGACACTAATCAAAAAACTGGGTCACCTCACAATGGTAATTTCCTAGGAATCTTGAAATCCGTGAGTCAATTTGATCCCTTTTTAGCTGAATATTCACTAAGCACAGCAAGGCTGGTGGAGGCTCAGCTAGCTCATCATACTTGTCATCGACTATATGTGAAGAGTTTATATCCTTAATGGGATCAAAGGTTTTATCAGTGATCCTTCGTAAATGTAAACAGATGAAATATATTTCTATCAGCATTGATTCCACACCTGACATTTCTTCTGTTGATCAGTTAATGGTTATTGTCCGCTATAAAATCAGACACAAGAAAGCTTCATTACATTCTTAACAACTGAGAGTCATGGCATAGAACCCCCGTCTGTTTGAATCTGTCTTGCAACAACTGAATATTAATGACATCATTTGCCATTGACAAGGACAGATTTAGAATAATGCTAGTCTGGACATTACAAGAAACTTTTTGGTGTTGCACAGTCTTTTAAAACATGCAGCTTCCACTAAAGTCAAATGGAAGTCAGGAAACAAAAAACCGAGTCATCATTTTGAAATTTAGAGCAAAAAGGGTCTATGGACAAGGATTCATGAATTTAAGACATTAATTGAAAGTGCTATACCCTAACTAGCCTTTATTGTCAATGTATTCACTTCCCAATGGAGTCATGACTTGAGGCTCCACACTACTGACATATTGCTAATAATATTTTATATGTATATGGAAACTCAAGTACTCTGCTTCCATAAATGAATCAAACCTCATCAAAATTCTGAGGCACCTATTATCCCCATTTTACAAAACAGTGATAAAAATTAAGGGAGAGAAGTTACTTGCCCAGGAAATGTGTCAAAGTTAGAATCAGAAGTCCAGATCTCAAGCTGGTAGGCCTGTGTGAATAGGGAAGTATTCAATTTGGATTCGGCCAGTTCAGAGAAGAGTGATTTGATTCAGATCGCTGTCCTGAATCAATTCAGCCAACTCAGCTTTGGAAGATTTGGTGCTGATTTGGAGAGATTCGGATCAGCCAGGGAGAGGCAGGCACATCTTGGCAGCTCTGCCTGCCTCTCCCCAGGCAGGGGGAGCTGTGGGAGAAGCCCCCATGGCTGCCCTGCCTGGCCCCAGCCTCCCAGCTGACATGTGGAGCCACCTCAGCTACCCTGCAAATCAAACAGGGAGCTGGGGAATTAAACCAGGAGCTGAACCTCAGCTCCTGGTTTTATTCCCCAGCTCCCTGTTTGATTCGCCTGGGAGCTGGTGTGGCAGCATGTGTCAGCCAGACCCTGGCAGTGCTCAGCCCCAGTGGCCCCAATTCCAGGCAGCATGTGGCACCTGGGTGAGCCGCACTGCACCCATGCCATGGGGAAGCTGACGTGCAGGTGCCAGGCTGGGGGGAGATTCCTATTGCACCCCACTGCCGCCTGCTGCATGGGGGCACTCTGCCACAAGTGCCCAGAGTCCCCAATCACTGCTCCTGCAACCATAGAGTGCGGAGCTTTTTTTTTTTTTTAAGTGCTGGAAGGCTGGGCCAGGTGGAGGATGGGGCTGGGCAGGGCAGTCATGGGGACTTCTTCCGCAGCTCCCCCCACTATGCCTGCCTCTGCCCTGTCACCGCTTGCTCTGCCCAGCTGCTGCTTGCCCAGCCAGTGGGAGAGGGGGGCGCAATTCAGGCGCAGCTCCATAGTCCCCGCTCCTGGTGCTGCTGCGTCCACATCAGTACTGGGAGTAGGGGCTCTGCCCTGGTGCCACTTGCTAGGCAGCACAGAAGGCGTGGGATGCTGGCATGGCAACACTGGGAACAGGGGCTTTGCCTGCTGCCACTTGCCCCCTTCCGCCTGCAGTGAGCTGCGCCCACCTCCCCCCCTCCCCCCCCCTCCAGCTGGGCAAGCGCAGTAGGGCAGAGCACCCACTCCCAGTGCTGCTGCACCTGCATCCTGCCCCTCCCCAAGTAATGCATCCTCCCACCCTCAATCCCTCCCTCCCCCATGCCCCTTCCCTCCCTTCTCCCCCAACCCCAACAAACTTACCAGCTGAAGGGAGCTGTCAGCTGCCTGTTTAGTCTATGGCCAAATCCTCTGAATTGGCTGAATCTTTTCCAAATCAATTTGGATGCTTCGAATAGATCCAGAGCTTTTACCTGGTCTCCCAATTTGATTTGGATTCCGAGATTTGGTCACCAAATTGGGCTGAATCTCCTCTGAATTGAAGCTTCACACAGCCCTACAAGCTGGGCAAAATTGTCTGGCTATTTTTTTTCATGAAAAAGGCTGATTTAAGCTGCTCAAAAAATGTCATTAATTTGTGCCTATTTCAGAAAAATGTTTTGTTAGGAAAAGTAAAAAAAGAAAGAAAAAATAAAACCATTTTATTTCAATATTTACTCTTTTTATTAGAAAGGAAATGTTAAAGCATTGGGAAAATAAAATGAAGCATTTTGTGTCAGGGCTGAACTAAATGATTCCTCTCCCCTTCTCCTTTCACCCCTCTCCCCACACACATACACATTTCACTTGACTAAAATTTTCAAAAACATTTTCGTTTTGGGAAGACCCAAGACATTGGGGTTTTTTACTACCAGAGAACAAAAAGGTTATTCACACAGTCCTATCCAGAACTTCTGACCCCCCATTGTGTTTAAACACAAAATCACCTTTTGTCCTCATGCCACTATACCCAAGTTAACAGACCTGTCTGCCACAGGTAGCTAATTAAAATGCTAAAGACAGTGTAGTAAAAAGTAAGTTTCTGAAGTTGGAGTGTGCTGCTGGGAGCAGATGGGTGGGACATACTTGAGATCTCAGTCTCCCATGTGCTTGAAAACAACCCTGATGTAACTTCACCAGCATATTTCCAGGTTTGGAGCATGCTGTTGGGAACAGGTGGGTGGGACATGGTTGGAAACGGTGTGGCACGATGTTACCACAGTATAGATATATCTTCAGTGTTCTCTGAAGGCCTGATCCACATATACTTACTGGGTATAATAAAGTAAATGGGAGTTAGTCATAAGGAAATTGAGCCCCTGGGCTTGATGTACAGTATATAATCCTATGATGGCCCTAGATTTGTTTTATCACAAGCAGCCTCATTACTGATGGTACATCTGCATGTACACTGTAGTACTATACGTAAGCTCTCAATGAGCGAGCCCATGCAGTGAAAGCAGCATAGCTGCATATACCAGAGTTTCTCAGCAGGCACGTGTATATGCCCACTTTAATGAGCAGTAGCCTATTCGACTGCGCATTAAAGTGGCATATAGAAAACTGTCTGAATATGCTAATGTGCAGGAGAATAAGCTACTGCACATTAAACATCACCTGAAAAGCATGTTCTTGTGCTACTACATATTGGCACAGCCTAATATGAATTTAGTTAGTACCTCATACTGGAGGTACTGAATTTAATGCACATTAGTAAAAACACATTAATGCATGTGTAGATGCATCCAGCATGGCTAATTTACCCAGATACAATACCATGCTAAGATACCTATACTTCTTCCAGGACCTGAGCTAGTTCATATTGCTATGTATGACACTGTACTGCAGTATGTCTACATGACAATTTCCTCTAGGAATTGCTATAATTATTTCAGTTTTGAGAGGCAATTTATAACAATATAATTTAAAATGTTTCACAGTGAAACACCAAATCTTCACTATATTTAAAGTCAGGACTATACATTAATCATTGTGAGTTCTATCCCTTAACTGTAAATGGACTTTAAAAAGAAACCCCCAAAATACAGTCATATCACAAAATCTAAAGTCATGCCAGACTCAATGCATCTGAACACATCTGATCTCCAAAACAGAAGAGCCTACTTTCTGCTTAGAACCTGAATGGGAGTTCTACATGGGACTCCTGGATGCTGTAGGCATCTAGGGAAAGGCGTCACAGCTGAACACATGTTGGATATTATACCAGAATGACCAGAAAAGCTTCATTTGGTTCCATCATTTCTGCTGATCTGGCAAACAAGAATAAAAAGAATTCTAATCAAAATTCACCTGAGGCTAGTCCTGACACTTCCTAATGCAGATCGATCAGATTATCATTCTTGTTAACTTTGAATGCAGAAGAATGCTTGCTCATGGCACAGCCAAAATGGAAAGAAACCTCCCCCAAACCTCTGCTTAGGGCATATCTATAACATGGAGGTGTCTTGGCCAGGACAAACTACCACCTAGCATGTCCTGCCAGCCCGTTCCCACAGGCACTCTATAAGCTGAAAGGAGACTGGTAGGGCCAGCTGGGGTGTTTTGCTGCAGCTAGTCTTGAGATCTGGGTCTCCCATGGTCTTGAGAACAACCCTAGAGCAACTTCACCAGCATATTTCCAGGTCTGGAGTGTGCTGTTGGGAACAGGTGAGTGGGGCATGCTTGGAAATGGCGTGGTACAATGTCACCATGGTATAGATATATCTTCAGTGTTCTCTGAAGGCCTGATCCATATATACTTACTGGATATACTGCCTATTACTATAAGACTTATCACCTTTAATGGGTATATCCCCACTAGTAATCATGGAATCATAGAAGTAGGTTTGGAAGGGACCTTGTAGAAATTCAAGTCCGACCCCCTGCCTGGGCAGGAGAAAAACTGGGCTCAAATGACTCCAGCCAGGTAGGCATCAAGCCTCTTCTTAAAGAGCCCCAAGGTAGGAGCCAGCACCACTTCCCTTGGAAGTTGGTTCCAGATCCTAGCCACCCTAACTGTGAAGTAGTTCTTACGGATGTCTAATCTAAACCTACTCTCCAACAACTTATG
>NW_017728993.1:39090509-39090802 GCF_001723915.1 Gavialis gangeticus | reverse complement strand
GGTCCAGCTCCTCCCCTTGGTTGGGGGGTCTGTAGTAGACCCCCACCGTTAGATCCCCCATGACCCCCTTGTATCTTGACCCGGAGCACTTCAGCTTGCCCCTCCTCTGACCCCATGCTGCTGGCAAAGGATGTGTATTGCTCCTTGACAGAGCACCACACCCCCACCTTTCCTTCCTTCTTTATCCCACCTGCAAAGCCTGTAGCCCCTAATGCTAACTGCCCAGTCGTGGGATGAATCCCACCATGTTTCTGTAAGTCCTATTATGTCTGGGTCTGAACTGGCTATTTTGA
>NW_017728993.1:39083844-39085509 GCF_001723915.1 Gavialis gangeticus | reverse complement strand
AGTCATGGGATGAATCCCACCATGTTTCTGTAAGCCCTATTATGTCTGGGTCTGAACTGGCTATTTTGAGGGCGAGTTCCTCCTGTTTGTTCCCCATACTATGAGCATTGGTATATAGGCATTTAAGGTCTTGCCTAGCTGCATGTGCCACCCCCCGATTTGGGAGACTGTCTGGACCCCTGTTTCTTACCTGGGCAATGAACAAACCTGGAAAGAACTATTATAGGGCTCAGCCTTTAGAGTGTGTGTAGATGAAATGAGAGGCATGTGCACACAATACTTTAAAGAGGATTAAAAGCTTTTGCACTGCTTTAATCGTGTTGGTGTTTGCATGCATTGGTGGCATATGGTGCGTTAATTCCAGCCGCTGTAGCACAGTCAGCAGTGTAATGCATCTTAAATGACTTTGGGGTGCAGCAAACTAAAACACCTCCAAGGAGTTTTAGTTTGCTGCCCTATAGCCGTGGAGTGAAGCACCAGGCTCCACGCAGCTCAGGGGCTCTGCAGACAGCCCATACATGCAGCTTGGCAGCAGCCTGGGAAGCCAGGCTCCATCAAAGGAGAGGAAAAAAAAGTGGTGAGCCTGATCTATTTTTTATTCCCCTGGAGCCTGCTTGCCTTTCTGCCTGAACTGTGTGGGGACCCAGACCTTCCCTCCATGGCTGCAGTGCCCCCAAGGACCACCTGAGTCGGATGCCTGAGAGCGGGTACTGCTGTGGGGGGTGGAGGGGGTATTGCTGCTGCAAAGGGAAGCATCAGGCTCCACTCTCCCCCACAGCCCAGGGACCACTCTGCCTGCCACCAGCTCGCCCTCCCCTCTCCACACTGGAGAGGCAGGTAAGACACAGGTGTACCCGACACAGGGGTCTAATTCACCCTAAATTGAAGCGGTGTTTTTAAAAACCCACCACTTGAATTTAGGGCCTCCATTTCGTCTACACATGCTCTTAGACTGTAACTCTCTAAAGCAGGATTCCACCTTTTCTATAAAGCATAATGCAATGTGATGCCATGCCTCAGTAAGTAAAACATTAAAAAAGCTTCCTTTCATAACTCAGACTATGTTTGTAGCATATACACATCATTAGCTGGCCATTTCCTCTCTTCATTCACAATCAGCCACTCCTCTCCTGAATTTATCTCCTGCACACACCATCTAGAAAGGACCCCTCTAAAGAGATGGGCAGCAACAGCAAAAACAACAAGCACTTTTAAGTGTGGTTTCCTTTCCATGATCCAGAGAGAATAGGCAGCTTGTTAGAAATATAACATCACAGCAATACTAATACCATATAGCTCCAGTATATAATGGTCTCTACTAATATGACTTTATATTCTCAGCTGATGTATGGAAATTTTCACACACAATATAGGGGAAATTGTCAAAGCAGTGTGTGGGGATTTAGTTGTGTGATGCCTATTGATGTTAATAGGAGGCCCAGGGCTAAATCCCTATGCACTAGATAAAAATGGACTTCTGTGTATAAAAATCCTTGAGATTCATGAAAGGGTTCATTACTAACTCAAGGTTCCTTGAACAAGAGAAAATCAGTTCCCTTTGTGTAAACATTTGTGTAAAAATATTTATGTATTTATTTATTTATAAAAACCTTAAGCCAGTTTGCTTACATTTAAAGGGAATGGATTAATTTGTGAAAATGTTAA